>NC_140590.1:1563688562-1564888562 GCF_964204655.1 Triturus cristatus
TTACAACTGGAACCCAGAAGTCTCTGAAAGCCGGATTAAAGTTCTAAGATGCATTCCTCACAGGTGCTGCCACAGTTACTAGCTGACACTGCACAGGCCTGTGTTCAATTCTTGCAGATGCAGGGATGTGTTAGGGAAATTAGAACTGGCCACAGAACACAAAAGATATCCATTTATGTAATTTATAACTGATGATGTAATCTAGGTCAGTGGCTACGGACATTTTGTTTTTACGCACCCTAAATATAGACACCAGAATATCGATGAGACAAAATATCGATACAAAATGTCCAAAATAAAATATCGACACCTAAGTGAGTCTAGTTTCAATATCTAACTCCACATAGATGGACCCTGTTATGTTATGTTATGTTATCTGGGGTTTTGTTAAGCGCTCAGCTACTCAGGCAGAGTGTCCCGGCGCTATCAGACCCATAACCGTAGAGCTCCAACAGGGGAGAAAAGACTTATTGGCCAAACAGCCATGTTTTGAGCTTCTTTCTGAAGGCCATCAAGCTCTCACTCTTTCTTAGGGACAGTGGGAGGGCATTCCAGGACCGGGGCGCAAGATATTTAAAAGACCGCCCCCGATCCGGGCACGCCTAATTACCGGGACCGTGGTGAGAGACAGTGACGCAGAACGCAGGGCTCTGGCAGGCAGATGAAAACCAATCCTCTTCCTCAAATAGAGGGGACCAGTGCCATAAAGGGCCTTAAATGCCATAGTGAGCACCTTGAATTCAATGCGCCTCTGAATTGGCAGCCAGTGAAGAGACTGCAACACTCCCGTAGCATGGGAACGGTGGCTGAGGCCAAAGATTGCCCGAGCGGCCGAGTTCTGCACTACCTGTAGGCGTGAGAGAAGGAGCTTCGGGAGACACAGATAAAGGACATTGGCATAGTCCAGCCTAGATCCTATCATGGCCTGCACCGTAATTTTCCTATGGGCAATGGATAGGAAAGGGAGACATTTTCTAAGCATTTTTAGAATCCCAAAGCATTGACCAACCAGGCTCATAATCTGTGGTTTAAAAGTAAGACGGTTGTTCATCTTAACACCGAGATTTTTAGCCACTGAGGCCACAGCGGAAGGGGAAAACATATCCGCCGGCCACCAGGACATCCAACAGGGATCAGGAGGACAACCGAAAAAAAGAACCTCGGATTTATTCGAGTTGCATTTAAGCTGGTTGCATTGGAACCAGGTAAAAACCGCACCCAAACAGCTTTTAATACGATCTCCGTTGAAGTCCATATCTTTTCCACATGTGAAAAGAAGCTGGGTGTCATCAGCATATGAGACAATAGATGGACCCTGGTGATATGTATCTTCAAGGCACACAGATGTGGAGTTAGAAATAGTAAATCTATACTTCCCTATATGCACTTACCTGTTGCTATTTTGTCCTTCGATATTCTGTCCTTGATATTCTAGTACTGCAATATTTTGGGGGTCGATATTCAGTAATACAACTCATTTTTTCTGATCCGAGTCCCATGGCAATATTGTGATTTCCTATGATGTTGTCATCAGGCCAAAGGTCATGTGAAGTAATTTCCAGTGATATCTTCAATGTTCTAATTAGCGTCTTTGCAACTTTAGCAAATTCCACCTTTGTCTGGTCACAGAATGTTGGTGAATAGGCAGACCTGATGGCCACTTCCTATTTACTGCCTAGGAGCACCCTCCTAATGTGCTCCTATGTGGAAGGCAAACTACATCCACCTCCCTGGTTTAATGGCTACTGAAGCGAGGGGCTCAAAGAGGTGCACACATTTGAACAGCCATTTCCAAATCCTACGTTAGAAGAGCAGCACTGAACTCTTGTTCTTTCAGTGGATGATTCTGTCTTTTCATGAAATCCACTGGTAATCTACATAATTTCCCTTTCCATTCCTTTTATGTGTATGTAGCTTTTTTGCATCTCCGGCAAAATAAACATAGTGATTTTAAGTCATTCTGATAAGTTGTCACTGCTGCCTTTTATCAGTTGGTTATTAAATGTCATAAATTGGTAATGTAATCCAGGAAGAGTCAAGTGACTGGGAGGAGTCTAAAGAGTCACAAAAGGTGGAATGTCCAATAAGACTCAGAGACCAAGACCTTTGGTAGTGACATGACAGAAAGTAGAAGTAAAAACACAGAACAGGGAGGTGACTAGGTAGTTGCAGACCAGGCCCAACGTACAAGGCAGAGGAGGAGCCATGGTCCGAGTCGAGGTGAGAGGTCATATGAGCTGAAAAGGCATAAAGGTATTGAGGGCGACAAGTAATACCACATTGTGAAAATAGGGTTAAGAGTCATAAAACAGAGTGTAGAGCTGAATTGGCAGAGTACGGTGAACGGCCCATGAATGTCAAGTGCAGGGAAGAGCCCTCTGGACTCACAGATGAGGCCGATGTGAGTCATGACATACAGGAGAAATGCCCTGGGCGCTTGTGGTGACCGAGCCTTGAGATTTACAGGACAGGAAAGGCCTAGACAATTTCCTGCATGGGGAGATGCTCTGAGGACTTGCAGAGCAGAGGAGGGCCATGAGGAGTCACACAAGAAGCACAGAATATACAAGGGTGCTGCACACTGCTAGATGAGAAGTCTGAGGAGTCATATGACCAAGGAGAAGCCTGAAGAATCACAGTAGAGAGCCCAGGAAGTTACAGGGCAGAGAGAGATTCTAAGGCACCACTGGATAGGCACTTCATCTCAGTAAGAAACAGAAGACAAGTGGTCACAGGGGCCACAAATAAAAGTGGACTCCAGGGTTGAGAACAGGTAGGGGCCCAGAATAAGAGAAAGACTCTGGTTATAAAGTTTAGGTTGCATTGTGAAACAATTATTCTGTTTTATAGCAGGAACATGCCCACCTGACGACGTGCCTCCAGGAACAGTAACCACCTGCGATATTCAATGTGATAATTGCAAAGAAAACGAATTGTGCTGCCCATACGGATGCTCTCGAATTTGTAGGCCGGTTTATAAAGGTAAGTGTCACATTACATTACATCTCACTCTATTTGCTGCAGCAACAGCCATTTCTGGGTTAAACCTGTGACCAGTGAAAACTCTAGAAAGATGTTCCAGTTAATGACTGAATCAACCTACTGGTGGTTAACATGCATTGTGTAGTGCCTTCATCAGCCAGGGTCAGGAGGCTCAGAGTTCAGATGTAGAGCATCCGGATGTGGACTAGAGCTGAGGCACAGGGTTCAGGATATTGCCCATTAATGTAGGTACAGCACTAGAGATCTGTCTTGTTGACTTTTAGGTTTAGGTTTAAATTCCCAAATGACTGATGGTGGTCGAATGCAAGAGAACACGATTAAGGAACACCGCTCAGAACATTGGTCATTTCAACGCCAGACGCACTCAAAAGAATGTGAGCCTAACAGGTTTGGGCCACTTGCACTAGAACTTTTCCTGATCTTCAGCATTTCTTTTCAGAACTTTAGGCCACATTGAACAAACTTTCACACAGCCCAGCAAACCACCTTGCTGCATTCCATGAAAGAGCAGGAATGTGCCGTAGTGATCATTATACCTCGTGTTACTGTCCTTTCCTTGCACTGGTGCCCTTTTGGCTGCCTAGCGCCAACGCAGGCACCTTTGTGCCATGTTGCAAGGGTGCCTGCCTTGTAATCAGGCCTTGTTTTTGTAGAGGAAAGGACACCGTCCTGCACAAAAGCAATCCTCTGAGGCACTTTCCTCTTTCTGAATGCAGCACACATAGAAAGAGGAAAAAAGGAGGAAAAATAACACCTCACCTGGAGAGGCATAGCATTTTGACCCATTTCCAGCTCTACCAGTAATGTGAAATCTGGGAATGCCCTGTCCTTATAAGGGTGAAAATGCTTTCTGTTCATATGGCCAATAGGTTGCAACAAATAGAAGGTAATTATGTAAAAAAAAATGAAATATTCCTTGTTTAGGGCATAAAGGGGCACATGCATCTAGTTAGGCTTTTGCGATTCCTTAATTAGACTATGCATGTAGGAAACGCAAAAAAAATAGCAATTCCTAAACATTCCTTAATTGCGACTCGCAAATTGCGCGTCACAATTAAGGAATGGATTCCCATTCATTCCTATGGACCTATAGACCCATAGGAATGAATAGGAAATTGCATGTACAATTTGTGAGTACACAATGGATACTCGCATATGGCGCATGCAATTTCAAGGGTGCAAGGGTGCCGAAAGGACACCTTGTTGCACCCCTGAAATTGATATGTGCACCCATGTTGCGCACACACATGCCCTAAGGGCATGTGTATGTCTACCCTGGTACTTTGAAAAATGCATTTTTCAAAAATGTTGCTAAATACCATCAGTTTTTCTGTATTTAGCAGACCCTAATAGCGAAATCGCTATTTTAAATACGATCTTGCATTGCATTCAAGGCATCGCAATTTGTGATTCCTTAAATGCAATTGCAATTTGCGATTTTTTCATTTGGGAGGATGCATCCCAAATGGAAAAATACCAGTCGCAGATTCTAAGAATCTGTCAGTTTGCGACCGGTTTTCCCTTTAAAGCATGTACGCCAAAATCCTTAACATAATCTTCACAAAGGAAGAAAGAGTTAGAGGTAGGAAAAGAGGAGAAAGGCTTACGTAATGAAATAGATAAAGGTGAGACTGAGGGGCCCCTTTAAAGATGAGGACCCTGAGCGATTGCCCATTCTGCTCATGCACACTCTGCTCATGTCCCTGCTGCCAAGCATCGGAGGCCTCAACTCTGCCAGACACGCAGAGGCAAGGCTGGCATATTTAAAGATCTCTGGTGGGGACGTTTTGTCTATTATGCTCAAACCTACACAGCAAGATCACTTTCACTGTAATTGTAATGCTGGCTGTAATGCTGGCTGTCTCATTTCCTTTTTTTTTAATTAAAAACAAATTCCCATAGTGAGTGATGTTTCTAGAATACAATGTAGTAATGGCCCTGGTATTTTCAACCACCATAATTAATAACTTTCATAGCAGTGATGACCAGGAAACAATCTGCATAGAAAGCCCAGCTTAAGAGCCTTATTGCAAGCAGTATCTCCTGGGGATATCACTCCACCTGATCTATGTGTCCCAGTGTTCCCATGCCCAGGAATAGTGGGTATGGGAACACTGGGCCCTATTTTACCAGGCAGAAATGGAAATGACAGTTTGAGCACATGAAGAGGGCACCAGCACAGGCCAGCCCGACCAGGTCCTTGCCAGCCCCTCCCACTGCATAGGGGGACATTCATTGATCCCCCATCCAGGTATCAGCCTGTCCAGATTCTGGACACTGTCTTCACCCCACAGCCTGACTTGGCACCCTCACTCCCATTTACCCCCTGCTCAGAAAAAACCCATATATGTAATGTATTCATCTCATCAATAATATAAAGAAATGCCATCTTCGTAGAATTCATTTGGTTCAGGCAGTGCTTTGTCTAGTGATAACAAAGTCCCTTTATTCTGTTATCTTTTGCAAATCTCATTACATGATTTTCGGCACGGGCCCTGTGCTTCTGTTGTAATGTTCAAACACTGGCAGTTAATGGAAATATGTGAGATTATTAGTAGTTTAATAGTTTATTTAGAGAATTAAGTCAGTTAAAATTCCTGGTACAAAGATAGTGCAAACATAGATAAATCACAGATACACATTTTATTATGTAATTCAGTCAAGTGCTGTGTGAGATAGTACCAGAGTGACATATGCAAACTTAACTGGTTTGAGATAAAAACGTGTGCAAATGAGCAACTGTGCAAACTGTGCACGTGAAACTTTGCACTGATAGCCTGAATTTCATTGTGAGTTCAGTCCATGTTGTACAACATTAAAGCAAGTGGCATTGTATCGTACTGAGTTGGAGGTTCAGTAAGCTCGTTTAGTGTTTCGTCCACTTCTGTGATCTTAGCTGGACCGGACTACACCTGTGCAAGTTGATTGAGTCAAGATGAATAGGACTGTACTTGGGTAAATGCAAATAAAGAACACTTTAAAATATTTTTTAAAAGAGGGTTCATCCTGGTCAGCAAGATCCGAGGATAAAGTCCAAGTTGGGCCGAAGAAGTAACGGCCTCCCTTTTTATCCCTAACATTTTATCAGGTGTCAACTGTTCGAAGGCCAAAAACAGCAGTAGTCCTCTTACAGGCAGCCCTCATTATTTGTCCAACCTTTCGTAGAAGCCTACCAGATTCTGAGAAGAATTTGCCAAACTGTGCTAGCTCCTTTGCAATTACTGAGGTATAGATGAGCGATAAAGCCTCCTTTAATGTTCTTGTCTTGTCTAATGCTGCACAAAGATTGGCCTTAAGTACCTTTGTCTCTGTTGTATTAGGCTTACACAACAGCAACCGATTCGGAGTGATATTGACACTGCCTACATTGCTCCTGTACCTCAGCCTAGTTCTCCCAGTGTGCTCTGTATTCTTTTATAGGCGTTATTAGGAGAGTAACTGCTAAGATATTCTTAAACGCATATTTTCCAATAGCTGCTCTCTGGTATGGTTGACAGAGGAAAGCTTCATGTGATGCTGCAAGCTCCTTTGCACCTCTGATGTTTTTTGCTTGATTTATGTCCAGTTTCCTTGTGACCTTCCTGGTGTGTGTAATTTCTTCTTTAGTTGTGCTTAAGTGATTGGGAGGTCTGTCAAGTGCACTGGATCCATATTTAGCATTGATTTAGCTGAGTCAAGGTATTTCGCCCAAGTGCTTTTCTTATCTAATAACATAGCCTTAAGGGCACCCCTCAGGAACTCAGGATCGGCCCAGGTCACCTGGAGGTAATCAATCACAGAACTTGTAGAGCGCACTACTTACCCGTGAGGGTCTCAAGGCGCTGCGAGGGGGGGAGGGGGCTGCTGCTATTTTCTCAAAGAGCCAGGTCTTGAGGAGCTTCCTGAAGGTGAGTAGGTCCTGGGTCTGCCGCAAGTGGGTGGGGAGGGTTTTCCAGGTCTTGGCCGCGAGGAAAGAGAAGGATCTGCCTCCGGAGGTGGTACGCTGGATTCGTGGGACGTTGGCGAGGGCGAGGCTGGCGGAGCGGAGCTGGCGGTCGGGGGTGTAGAAGTTGAGTCTGTTGTTCAGGTAGGCTGGTCCGGAGTTGTGGAGTGCTTTGTGGGCGTGGGTGAGGAGCTTGAAGGTGATCCTCTTGTCGACGGGAAGCCAGTGAAGATCTCTGAGGTGGGGGTGATGTGGCTGTGTCAGGGGAGGTTGAGGATCAGGCGGGGAGATGCGTTCTGGATGCGTTGTAGTCGTTGTAGGTGTTTGGTCGGGATCCCCGTGTAGAGTGCGTTGCCGTAGTCCAGCCGGCTGCTGACGAGGGCTTGGGTCACAGTTCTTCTGGTTTCGACCGGGATCCACTTGTAGATCCTGCGAAGCATGCGGAGGGTGTTGTAGCAGGAGGAGGAGACGGCGCTGACTTGCTTGGCCATGAAGAGGGAGGAGTCGAGGATGACTCCTAGGTTGCGTGCATGGTCGGTGGGTGTCGGTGCTGTTCCCAGTGTGGTCAGCCACCAGGAGTCGTCCCAGGCAGACGGGGTGGGACCGAGGATGAGGACTTCCGTCTTGTCTGAGTTCAGCTTCAGACGGCTGCTCCTCATCCAGTCGGCGACGGCCTTCATTCCCTCGTGGAGGTTGGTTTTGGCGGTGCGAGGATCCTTGGTGAGGGAGAGGATGAGCTGGGTGTCGTCGGCGTAGGAGATGATGTTCAGGTCATGTTGGCGGGCCACTTGTGCGGGGGGGCCATGTAGATGTTGAACAACGTCGGGCTGAGGTATGATCCCTGGGGTACGCCACAGATGAGGTTGGTAGCTTTGGAACGGTGAGGTGGGAGGCGGACCCTCTGGGTTCTCTCGGAGAGGAAGGAGGTGGTCCAGTCTAGGGCTTTTTCCCGGATTCCGGCTTCTTGGAGGCATATTCTTAGTGTGCAGTGGCATACCGTGTCGAAGGCGGCTGACAGGTCCAGGAGGATGAGGGCTGAGGTTTCGCCGTTGTCTAGTTGGTGTCGGATGTCGTCTGTGGCGGCGATGAGGGCTATCTCGGTGCTGTGGTTCCGTCTGAATCCGGATTGCGATGGGTCTAGGATGTTGTTGTCCTCGAGGTGGCGGGTCAGCTGTATGTTGGCGATTTCTCAATGACCTTCGCCGGGAAGGGGAGCAGGGAGATGGGGCGGAAGTTCTAGAGGTCGTTGGGGTCCGCCTTGTGCTTCTTGACGAGGGCGTTTATTTCGGCGTGCTTCCAGCTTTCCGGGAATTTCGCTGAGTCGAAGGAGTTGTTGATGACCTTCCGTAGTTGGGGTGCGATGATTGCGTCCGCTTTGTTGAACACGTGGTGTGGGCAGGGGTCTGTTGGTGATCCAGAGTGGATGGAGTTCATAATCTTTCGTGTCTCGTCGTCGTTGACGTGGGCCCATGATGTCAGCTGGTTGGTGCAGGTGGTGTTCGGGGTGGGATCAGTCGTGGTTGGGGCTGGTGGTGCGTTGAAGCTGTCGTGGATGTCTATGATCTTGCGGGGGAAGAAAGTGGCCAGAGAGTTACACAGTTCTTGCGAGGGCGGGATGTCGTTGGGGTTGGAGAATTCCTTGACGATGCTGAAGAGCTCTTTGCAGTCGTGTGCGTTGTTGTCCAGTCGGGTTTTGAAGGAGAATCTCTTGGTTGTTCTGATGAGTTGGTGGTGTCTGCGAATGGCGTCCCTGTGGGCGGAGTGGTTGTCTGACGTGCGGTCTTGGAGCCATTTTTTCTCTAGCATCCGGCATGTGTGTTTGGAGGTCTGGAGTTCCTTGGTGAACCAGGTGGCTTTCTTGCTGGAGTGGTTGATGGAGGGCTTCTTTAGCGGGGTGAGAGTGTTGGCGCAGTCTTCGATCCACTGTCTGAGGTTTCGGGCGGCAGTGTCGGGGTCAGTGGGGTCAGTTGGAGGGTCCAGTGCGAGGGTGGAGGTCAGTTGGTTCTCTGTGATTTTGCACCAGCAGCGGCGAGGTAGTTGTTGAGTGTGGTGGTGTGTGGTTGCCTTCTTGAATGTGAAGTGGATGCAGTGGTGGTTGATCCAGTGGAGTTCGGTGGTGTGGTTGAAGGCAACGCGGGTGCTTGTGGAGAAGATGGGGTTGAGCGTGTGGCTGGTGGCGTGGGTGGGTTCGGTGACGAGTTGTCGGAGGCCGAGTTTGGCGAGGTTGTCGATCAGGGTGGTGGAGTTGCTGTCGTTGTTGTTTTCGAGGTGGTAGTTCAGGTCCCCGAGGAGGACGTAGTCCATGGAGGCGAGTGCGTGGGTGCTGGCGAGGTCGGCGATGGAGTCGCTGAACAGGGCCCGGGGTCCGGGAGGTCTGTAGATGAGTGTTCCTCTGAGAGTGGTGTTGGTGTGGATCCGGAAGTGGAGATGTTCGGCGGAGTTCAGAGAGTCGTCTGCGAGGGTGTGGACCTTGAGTGTGGCTTTGTGGACGATGGCTATTCCTCCTCCGATTCCGTTTGCGGGATCCCTGCGGGTGATCTTGTAGCCGTCCGGGATGGCTATGGCGATGTCCGGTGCCGAGGATTCGTTCCACCAGGTCTCGGTCAGGAATGCTACGTCTGGGGCCGTTGTGTCGAGTAGGTCCCAAAGCTCGACGGCGTGTTTGCGTGCGGAGCGGGTGTTAAGGAGTATGCAGCGGAGGTGGTTGGGTCCGGTCCTTGGAGGCTTGGTGGTTCTGTCGCAGGACAAGTTGCAGGTGTGGCAGGAGAAGGGTCCATGGGTCCGTTTCGGGGCGGCCTGGAAGCAGCGGCGGTCCCAGCCGGTGTTGAGAGCGAGGAGGGTGTTGGCGTTGTATTGCAGTCTGGTGTTGTGGGGGGCGCGGGATCCAGGAGTCCTGGTGCAGGGCGCGGTCTAGGCGCGGACGGGCGCAGACGGGCTTGCCTTTGGTGTGCCTTTGGCGCGCCAGCGGCACGCCCGCTGCGCGCATCCGCTGCGCTTCCGTGCGGCGTCTCCATAAAAGGCTAAGTGGGAGGGAGAAGCAGCTGGGAGGCGGGAGCGGGGCGGCCAATGGGCGGGATACAAAAGGAAAAGGGGGCGGGGCCTTAGGGGGGCAGCGGCGGGCCAGGAAACAGAAGTCAAAAGTGGGCGGGCCGCAGGGGAGCAGCGGCGGGAAGCGGGTAGCGGCAAGGAGCGAAGGAAGCAAGATAAGCGCGAAGGAGCGCTAACACTAACCTAAAAAGAAAGCACAATTAAAACAGTACACGCACACAATCAGCAGACCAGTCAGTCAGGCACGATGCAGGCAGGCAGCACAGGGGGGCACACTAGGGGCGAACTCACGGCGGCGGCAGCAGCGGGGTCAAAGGCACATGCTCACAGGAGGAGCCGTGTGGCGTGTGGAGTGACCTGATCCGCGAGCAGGTCAGGGTCACACTCACTGCCACACGGCGTCCTCCATAAAAGGCTAAGTGGGAGGGAGGAGCAGCTGGGAGGTGGGAGCGGGGCGGCCAATGGGCCGGATACAGAAGGGAAAGGGGGCGGGGCCGCAGAGGGGCAGCGGCGGGAAGCGGGTATCGGCAAGGAGCGAAGGACACAAGAGAAGCGCTAAGGAGCGCTAACACTAACCTGAAAAGAAAGCACGATTAAAACAGTACACGCACACAATCAGCAGACCAGTCAGTCAGTCACGATGCCGGCAGGCAGCACTGGGGGGCACACCAGGGGCAAACTCACGGCGGAGGCAGCAGCGGGGTCAAAGGCACACGCTGACAGGAGATGCCGTGCGGCGTGGGGAGCGACCTGATCCGCGAGCAGGTCAGGGTCACACTCACTGCCGCGCGGCGTCCTCCATAAAAGGCTAAGTGGGAGGGAGGAGCAGCTGGGAGGCGGGAGCGGGGCGGCCAATGGGCGGGATACAGAAGAAAAAGGGGGCGGGCCGCAGGGGGGCAGCGGCGGGGTGGGAAACAGAAGGCAAAAGTGGGCGGGGCCGCAGGGGAGCAACGGCGGGAAGCGGGTAGCGGCAAGGAGCGAAGGACACAAGATAAGCGCTAAGGAGCGCTAACACTAACCTGAAAAGAAAGCACAATTAAAACAGTACACGCACACAATCAGCAGACCAGTCAGTCAGTCACGATGCCGGCAGGCAGCACAGGGGGCACACCAGGGGCTAACTCATGGCAGCCGCAGCAGCGGGGTCAAAGGCACACGCTCACAGGAGGAGCCGTGTGGCGTGGGGAGCGACCTGATCCGCGAGCAGGTCAGGGTCACGAGCAGGTAGAGTTTGATTATATCTTTTTTACACTCTATATCCATGCTTACTAGATTGAAATCTAACCAGGTTAGGGTGCGCCGAGTGTTATTTAGCATGCAGAATATTTTCTTGTAGAGGCTATGCGGCAGCGCTCCAATGTCTCAGTTAACCTTCCTGGGTAAGCAAGGTGGCCATAATTTATTGTACGCACTAATTTGGCCCCAATGGCTCTTCAAATTGCCTCAGCAGAGTGACTGTTTAATTTGTGATCTAATTTTGATAGGGTGTATGTAGTTTTTGCAGCTTTTCCTGCTAGTGCCTACACCAGCAATGTCTGTTTTCCCGAATCCATCAGCCAACTCGTATTGTATTATTGTAACTTTCGTCCACCCTATATGAGTGGGAACATTTTGCCTTTCAATAAATAGTTCTTCCCCAAGGTCTGCTGTATACAGATTGAATAGTGTAGGGGCAAGTATGAATCCCTGCTTGAGTCCTCTGTTGGTGAGGATCAGTGCCGTGGCATGTGATTGTGTTATCGTGATCCTCACCCAGGTGTTCTTGTATAGCGCTGTTATTGCTGCAAGCAGTTGTCCGAGTATGCCCCATCCTGGCATTTTTTACCATAGGATGTTACAGTCATACTGTCAAATGCCGCACTGTAGTCTACAAAGCATACAAAGGAGGAGTATTTGTTTCACAGGCTTTAAATTTCAGGTAAGGGAGGGCAATAACATTGTCCATGGTAGAGGCGTTCGGTCAAAACCCTGTCTGGTAGGTCGAAATGATTCTCTTATCATCTATCCATTGTTCTAGTTCTTGTAGAAGCACTTTGGCAAAGGTTTTGACACACATCCAGTAGGGCGATTAGCCTGTAATTTTCAAGCCAAGTGGGATCCCCTTTTTGTGTATTGGATGGAGGATCGAGCTCTTCCAAATTTCTGGTATGATAGATATGGCAAGACATTTGATTAACAGATGAAGCATCAATGGAGCCCAAAAGGTTCGGTCTTCTTTAAAGATTATCCCGGGTAGGCCATTAGGCCCTGTCGCCCATCTCTCTGGGTACTTTTCTATATCCTCACTATCTCCACCTTAGTAAGTAACATCTGACTATCCTCCAGGTCTTCAAAGGAATTCTTCAGCGGGACCGCATGGATAGACTGTGTTTTGCCTGACTCTACATATAATTTTTTACATGCGTATCACATACAGAGGCCGGTACAACATTCTCCTTGCCGTACGTTGTATTTGCTAGGCCATTTATGTATCCCCAAAATTCTCTTAACTTACTGGGCGATAACAATGTTTATCTATGTTTCCATTGTTTCTGAATTTGTTGTTGCTTTAGGCTACATGCAACTATTTTATGTTGTTTTCTAGCCTCTTTCATTTTTCTCTCTGTGACATTGGCCTTTCTTTTCTATGTTGTTGTTCTGCTCGTCGACACAACTTTTTGCTCTCGAGAAGCTTCTGGGTTGGTTTAGTCGAGGCGACCAACCTCTTTTGGGCACTTCTTTCTGTTTTCGGCGTTTTTGAAGCACTAATAGCCCATGCAGCTTGTCTAGCACTGAGGACAAAGTCTTTAATATTTGTGCTTCATGTTCCCATGTCCGGGTTGTAAGAGTTTGTTTCCAGCCTTCGTGGTTATTCTTGTTGGCTGGACCCCATTTAATTATTTTTGTCAGCGGCCCGTGTTTGTTTCAAGCATGCAACCTGCTGGGTTGTGGTTGATGTGAACCTTTCCTTTACACCTATATTTATTTCTATAATGATAGGATAATTAGAACATTGGAATGTTGGGAGCTCCATTGAAAACAATGGAGTGCTCCGGGCTTATAATGGCTGGTATAAGCCCGGAGCGCCAACATTCCAATGTGTCTTTGTTCACAGCTCTGGCTGTGAACAAAGACTTCAGGGAGCCGGAGGGGATTTGAATCCCCTCGCGCTCCCCGAAGGCTTCGTTTTGTTAGAACATTCTGCCCTCTAGTGGCAGAATGTTCTAATAGCCTTATAGCCCTTCGTAGCAGGGCTATACCGGCTTTTAAAGTCCCGCTGCTGTTGTTAAAGTCCCTCGCCTTCGGCTCGGGCCTTTAACGCTACAGCGGGCCTTTAACAGCCGGTATAGCCCGCTACGGCGGGCTATAAGGCTATATTATTGCTTTCACTCCTTTGTTGCGCTTGGTAGGTTGTGCACTGTTTTATTAACTCCTTACTTAAGAAGATGTAATCCAAGGTTCATATGTCTTTATAAGTGTGGATCGAAATGCCCCTTCTTGGGCCCATCTGGGGTCGCCGACCCAAGTTTGAATTCACTAAGACAAACTTGTAAAATCATCCTTTGTTGGCCTCCTTGTGTTATTTTAAATTGGTTTAATTTTCGGGTATTGAAATCACCAGCCATTATATACTGGTTCCCTGGATACTTGTACAGAAATGCCTTTATTCATTCAGTGATGTTCTTCACCTTAGCCAATTTGTTATCTCTATGGGGATTAACGTACAGGTTCAACAGTGATATTGAGTTAGGTCTTTCATCCAGTGCAAGCCCGTTTATGTTGACTGCCTGTATATCCCAGGAGTTGTTTGCCCATTTTCTGACTTTCACGCACAGGTCTAGTTTCACATATATTATGAGGCCGCCCATTGATCTTCCAAACAGATTTTTATTTGGGCAGGTATATAGATAGTTTGAAACCCTAGAATTGGAATGGAGATAGTCGACCATGTTTCTTGCATGCATAGAATATTGCCTGTATTTAAAAATTCCAGTGTCTTGTCATCTGTCATAAGGGTGTGTAGGCCTGCCACATTCCAATTAATTATCTTAAGGGCGCATTTTATGGGGTTTGTTGTTGTTTTCTTCCCTACCCTAGGAGTTTAGCCGCCCTGTAGTCACGAGAGCTGTAGGGAGCCAGGCCCAATTCGATTGATCTGGGTATGCATGTTTTACCTGATCCTCTGTTTTGAGAGTTTTGCTCCTGCTGTTAGACAATTGAATTTTGATCTTACTCCCCCCAACTGAGGGGGTTATTCTTTGGATTCCTCTAAAGATTATACTTGCTTCTTTGTGGTGCCAGATTGTATTCTGCCTTCCTGTAAGCACATGTCGATATTCTTCTGTAGTTGGTTTGTTGATTGATATGCCCCACTCTTGGAATTGCTTGATTTCTCATAGAATGTTCTGAACCTTGGAAATATCAGTCCATTCAATTAATGTGGATTCTCTTTGACTGATCCCTGGGTAGCGCTTAAATTTCACTGAAGTTAGATGTGTTGTTGTAAAATGAGATAGAGAGGGTATGTTATGTAATAGGTGTAGTATATGAGACCTGTTTAAGATGCCGATGCCCCTTTCATGTTGAACTTGGGGTGAGTATTAGAGCTGGAAATGCCGATGTTGGTCGGTGTTCCTCATTTGCTGCCTGGTACAGTCCGCGAGATGAGTTGCTAAGACCTGGTGATAAGGAGAAGACGTCAAAGGGCCTGGTGTGCATTAATACTTTCAATTCCAAAAGCAATGCTATCAAGAAAATTGTAAAGAAGTTTTGGAATTTGGTTGCCAGTGATCTACCTACCAATTCTGAACCAGTTTTTGCTTTCAAAAGAGGCAGAAACTTGAAAGACAATTTGGTAAAAGCCTATTTGGAGACTCCAAAAGCACCAGACATCAGGGACCAGCTGGGACTACCGCCACTGATCGGCCATCACAAATGTGGGAGTTGCAAAGCCTGCCCCCTTACCATCGAAGGCGTGTCTTTTACACACAACCACAAAACCCACAAACTTCCAGCACTGACCAATTGTAACAGCATGAATGTTGTATATGCCATTATATGTCCTTGTGAAAAAGTTTACGTGGGTCAAACAACCCAGAAGGTAAAAACGAGGATACTGCAACATATGAGCAGGGTGAGATGCAATGTCCCAGGAGCACCCCTAGTTGAACATTTTTCATACAAATTGCACACAGCTACTAGTCTTAAATGGCTTGTACTTGAGAAGATACTGCCCAGTCCCAGGGGTGGTTCCATTGTTCAAGCTCTCAGGTACAAATAGTGCAAATGGATACATTTACTTAATTCAGTAACCGAGGGGCTCAATGAACAGGAGGAGACTTTGAGACAGATGGGCCAACTTTAGCTGGCTCTCCACAGTCCTGTTTTTAAGGATAATTATATACATTTCATAAGGGGACCCTTACTTTATGTTTGTAACCACCTACATTCAGTAACCCCCAATAGTACCAATGTCTTTTAAAAAACATGTCTTTGTTATGTTAAACTTATTTTAGCGTTAAATGTTTCTTTTTGCATGTCCAAAAAACCACAGTGTTTCTTATTATTTAATTACTATTAATATCATTGTAATTTTGAACCTTTGCCTCTATCATTTATTGTGCTTTTTCATGTTATTCTTGCATGAATCACTGTGTCTTTCATTGCATCAGTCAAACGGCGCCACTGAGAGCAAATACTTTCCCAAGCCTCTATAAATCAGGCATGAGTGTGTGATCCGCACCCTCATTTGGAATCGATGAAGTGTGTTTTTATAAAAAGCTGCTTTTCCCTGAATACATGCATCTGCTTTGCAGAGCTTAATTGATTCCTTTCAGCTGCTTTTAGCTGAAAACGTCCCTAGCGCCAGTGAAACCTCGCTGGTTGCTTCCTTTGAACACACCTGTCAATCATCATGAAGCTCAGGGTGGGAGCCCAACCCAGCTTGCCTGCGGAGGCCCCTCCTTTAGAATCAATTAATTGTTTCTAAGCAATGTTTTATTACTATGAATACTTTACCCAACCCATTATTTGCGCCAGCGAATTTCGGGTTTGACAACATAATTCTTAATTTTGTCCTTCGCTGCTTTTGCACGCATTTATATGGCAGCACATAATTGATTGTTTTTTAGCTACAGTTCAGCTGCAGCCTTTTGACTTGCCAGTGAGGCCTTGTGATGCCTCCTCTGAACACACTTGTCAATCAACATTAAGCTCCCAGCTGGAGCCTTGGCCTAGAGTATTTAAGAGCTCATTTCTCACTTGCTCCACAACCAGGAAGCAGTGTTTCGTGAGGACTCCGTGTTACCAGCCCAAGAAAACAATCATTCTTTGGTGAGTTTTACCATTGCCCCCTGACTATACCTTTTTTCAAAATCACTCTCCTGGTCTAGTGATTAATTTCCCCTCATTTTGTTTTCCTTTAGATCTTCTGTGCAATTCATTTCACAGTTGGTAAGATTTTAGATTTATTCCATACAATTGTGTTTTACTCACATCTGAGTCAGCACTTATAATACCTTTCTACTTCACAGACATCCTGTTAGAATAACCATACCTCTCCAATCAATTTGCCTTGACCGCCCTTGAAATCCTAGGGTGAGTTTATGTAATTCAACTCAATTCTTAATTTATTACTGTCAAATATTAGGAACTTGAACACTCTTTATTATAAAACTCCTTCCCATAGGCCTCCTCCTCCACAGTCCTGATGAAGACCCGCTTGTGACACTCCACGAAGTGCCCATAGGGTTGAAATGTCGACGATCTATTGTGGCACAGATTGCAGGACATAGTTGTTACCAACCATTTAATTTGTTTAACTTACTTGTTACTGCATTTTGAATCTGGCCTTTCAAAAACAAACCACATCCTCCCACCCTCACCTCACTGCACTATGTATTTATATCACCACTGAGCACCACTATCTCACTATTTTGTATCACTGTCTGAATTTGGAAGTATAAAATTCTGCAATGTGTTTCTGTTTATCGAATGTTATCAATTCTGATACATAAATCAATGAACATCCTTTCTCTGTGTTCTTGTTCCTCTTTCCCCTTTTGTTCAAGAAATGTTTTTGCTTTCAGAAATGTATTATATGTTATGCTGAAGTAACTATGGCTAACTACAATACGCATTGTTTCTACCCAAGGGAACCATTGTTCTTTATACGTTAAATACCCAGGTTCCTAGGGACACAGGGTCACCCCATTGTGTTAATATATATCCTGAATCGTGTCTTGCTGGTAAATATGTCTTTCATTTTTGTTGGTGTGTGGTGAGTCAGATCTATGCCCATGTTCATTTAATACAGACCAACATACAATATATCCTTTTGTCTGTTTTCTTTGCTGGCCACGTCTTACACATTCTCTACTACTGTGCATTGTCTGTTTGATCTTTCAGTCTACCCTATTTCCGCTTGTGGCCCAAGTGATGGAATTTTCCCTCCCTGGGTCCGCACTTCTACCCAGTCTGGGATGTTTTGATGTGTTTTTCTTCTTGTGCATGCTCCGCTCTCATACTCTGTCGCTTGCTGCATGGTAAGTCTTTCTTGTGTGCAGGAGCTTGTTTGCATGAGGGCCCCACCGGTAGTGTCATTGTTCACTGCATGTGGGGATGTCCTAATTTGTTCATTAGGTGAGATTTGGGGAACTGTCTGGGCATAGCTTTCCCTTTTTCCTGGGGGTCCCAGGTCTGTTTGTGATCCATTATTTGTTGGTGTTTTGTTTGTTTCTTCTCATGCCCCAGCACATTGGTATTATGGGCTTTCTTCAGATTTACAGGTAGTCCATGTCTTTGCGAAGAAGATGGGGTAGAACTTCACAGCCTCTGATCTTATTTCATCTATGTTGTGCTCCTGATTTTTTAGCTTGCTCGATGTGGATGATTGTGCTTCTTTTTGTACATTACTAATGAATGTATTTTTCCTTTTGTTGGCCTTGTGTGTCTTGCGCAATTTCTTTTTTTTTTCTCCGCAACAGTTGTGTCGTCTTCGCCTCTGGTTCGGCCTCATTGGATTACTTGGCTCTCTTTGTCTCAAGAATGCATTTTGTGGCACTGCTGTTATAGTTGTCCTGTGCTAGGGGCTGGTCATGTTCAATCTCTTTGTCACAGGGTTGTGGTTGCGTTTGAATTTTAGTGCATGGTATCCTCTTGTTCATATCGCAGGGCTTGTCACTGCTGGTTTCTTGTATTTTTTGGTCTAGTTGTGCACTTCCATTTCCCGGCAGTTCCTTCTCTTTCCTAGTTCCTATCACTTGTTGCGTGGTAATCTTCTCACTCTGCAAGTTTTCATTGTTTTATCAATGTTTTTAGTAGATCAGGAAGGGAGGTTAGTTTGTCGATTATAGCCTCACTTGTGTTGTCTGCTGTTGCAGTGCTATTCTTACTCTTGTTTAACAGGAATTCTATTTTAATGTTAAGTGCGTCAGTCTCCTTGTCAATTGATAGCACAGTCCGCACAAGCATGAGTGTCAGCTCCACTTGCATTTCCAATTTGTGCGATTGCCAGGTAAGTGCTTTTATTGGCTCTAGCACGGAAGCATTTATAGTGTTTTTGATCTGTTCTGAGATAATTATCATTTTAGATATATATTTTGTTCTTAATGAGACACCAAAATGCAAAGAACAGCAAAACACAAACAACACAATTCATCAACAGCAGTTTTTCAATCTCATCCAAGTACATTGTTGAAAAGTATTTCTTGTCGTTTGTGACACTTTCAGTTAGACCTAATTTTTTATCCAATAAAACTTTGAATTGGGGGACAAATAGTTTTGCACTTTTACAATTATGGGATTAAAAGTCCCAACATGCAAAATGCTAATTTTCAAACAGCCAAAGACAGGCTGAAAATATCCATACTGTAAACCACATAATGCCACCTGCTGCAGCGCCATTGCTCCCTTGTACCATCCTGTGTTCCTCTCATGCACATCACACTGTGCTCTTGTATGCAATGTAGTGTGACTGTTGCTGTGTGTGCATCAATACCTGTACATTTGCTGATCCATGTACACTGGTTCCTGTATGTCCATTGGAAATTATGAAAATGGATGCATATATGTATGTTGGTTTGTTTGCTTGTGTTCATGCTGAATGTATTCATGGCACCAGTATGTAATGTTCATTTACTTGTATGCAACACTCAAAAGTCAACCCTATTGGCTTTGTCAATACTAATTTCTTGTTGTGCACTGGCAGTGCTTGGGGTTCTACCACCTTTACCCTCCTCCAACCACACAGAGTAACACATGGAGCAGACATTGCTCAATCCTACTGTTTCTGCCTTGTCCTGACCCCTCCAAACCCCATCCCTACTTTCTGCCCTAACGGCCACATTAGCTGACCTTTTCTGCTGCAGCAAGAAGGTGGAACATGTTAACACATTTGTCTACAGAACTGGGGAAAACCGAACCGTTAAGAAATCTGCATTCCAGGGGTAGTGTATTTATTCCCCATTCTGATAAATAACATAGCTGGAATTTGTTGCAAGTATGGCAACCAGAAACAAAGGTTCCCACCCTCAGGATTCCATAACCAAATTCTGGTCACCTGATAATGGTGAGCATAAGTGCATAACATTTCACAAACCCTTCGCTTGCTTGGGTGACTGAGCATACTGGAAAGCTGATCTTTTAGACATTATTATTTTTGCTTTGTATTTACTAGTGTTGCCTCTTCCTAATCAGTGCCTTTTACTATGCAGATGAAATATAAATTACTTGAATTTGCTCTGTGACCTCTGCCTTGTCCAAGTTGTTTTATTCGTCATCTTCCTGGTTGTACATGTTCTCCATTGGATTCATCTTCTGCATTCAACTTCATTGATGGACTCATCTACTGGTAACTTCTGCTATTTCCAAGGAAAAAGTCATCGGCTGAGTCTCTTCTTTCCTACTTCAGAAGGACAGGTTTCCATTCATTTTTAATTGGTGCTGGTGTCGCCTGCACGAAGAGAGTAGGTTGATGAATGAATCGCAACTGAGGCACCATGTTGTTTGTCATCATCTTTTATTGCTTCTGGCCAAACTAGTAATAAAGGAATTCCATATTGCATTTGCTTCTTTGTCTTTAATAATATCTTAGATTTCCTCTGCAGAAAGCTAGGAAGATACCTATTGTAAGGGAGGACTTTGGAGGGGAAAAAGGCTAGACCCACAAGCAACAGGCTCATTGGACGTTACTGGCGATCTAAAATAACCCAAATACTCTTGGCCAAATCAAGCTTGTGAAAAGACCAGGAAAAGGTAAAAGGTATTTCATTCTGCTAGTCACCCTGAGGCGATTTACTGCTGATCTGTGAACTTACTGTAGTTTACAGAGTAGGGTGACATGAGAGAGAGCTAATGGTTCTCATAGGAGACAAGCCAGTGCACAAGAAAGCAGTGTCCATACACACCTAGTATATAAGGAACTGAACAGTTGTGATGTAGTGCTGCTAATTGAGCTGAAAAGGGAAAGGATCGCCCACCAGGATGTTCAAGTTACTCATCAATGACTCTAGAGAAAGGAAGGAGCCCGAACAAGGACCCCAGAGCACAATGTAGCAGAGGTCAAAACAATGGTCACATATTTTGACTTCAGTTCCTGGTGGTTATTGCTTTATACACTAGCCCTCCACAAAGGCATGAATTGAAACTAGTTTTCAGGAATAATAGAGAAAGATGGCGATTAGAAGTCCCGATATCTCCATCAGTTTTTCAGGTAGTCTGTGCCTACCAGAGGCTCAGCCATTCGGGAGGTGAAAACCTGAGTTCTCCCGGATAACTACCTCCAGACTCCACTGACTGAGACTAGCAAAGGCTCAACCAATTGAGGGGCTAGATCCTGACACAGCCCTCAAGTGCCCAGCTACAGACATGTTTTCTTTCTGGACTGAGCCTAACAGAGCTTCAGTCAAGGGGAGAGGAGGTGTGGACCTGTGCTGGAAGGGATGGGGAGCTGTCATTTCAAACTATCTTCTCCTGCCCCTGCAGCTTCTCCTATCCCTATCAATCACCACCCCCACACACATAATACCACTACCCACATTGCAGTCTGTTGCCATGCAGGTCCTGAAGGCTGGTGATGGGTCTCAAAACCATATAGTGGACATAGAGTACGAAAGTGAGACGGATGTGCGTATGTGTGCATGTGTGTCTGTGTGTGTATGCATGTGTGTGTGTGTGTATTTATGTAAAGAAAAGCTCAGCTTATTAGTACCAGCCTTGAGGCTGGAACTGTCCATAAGCAATGGAAAATTCATACCAAATGTCTTCCATTCTTCAGAAGTCCATTTCTTAGCACGTTGACCTCCAGTTTTGACCTCTAATGGTGCTACTGGCTACTAAGAGGATATCAGAAAATGTGATGGACAAATATGAATCCAGCAGTCTGGAAGATCAGGCAATCCTCTGTCTTTAGCAGCCTGACTTTTTTCTAGGGCAGGGCAATGACTACCTTGTTGGTTGAACTTGCCGAAGACAGGTTTTTTGGATAAGGATGTTGCAGCAGGATATAGTGGGTTACTGGTTCAACTATTCTTAACCAATCACTTTCATTAGTATTTAAGGCCATGGAAGGCAGTAAGACATGTTGATTACAATGTTAAGTGGGAAAGTTCTTTAACTGTGCCATACATACGAACAGACCCGATTCATTTGGGAGACTATCGAGTTTTTTAAGCCAAAAAGGGCTTTATTTTGTCTGTCTTCCGCATGAAATTGCCTCTCCTTAATTAGAAGTCAATAGGAGAAATGCATTCTCTCGATTCTTTTTTTTAATCTCTCATTTTCCTGTTCTTAAACATTCCCATGTATGCTGTGTATGGAATGTTATGTTTCACATTACATTTTCCTGGTAGAGGCTCTCCTGTCTGGCCAGTGTGCGCCGGGTGGCCCACTGCATCTGACTTACTTGAATAAAACACTCTTTTCCAGATCCTCCAGCAAGTGTCTGCTGCATTTCTTCTAAGAGGTTGCCATACCTTTATTTGTTAAAAGTTTCAGCAGGACGCCAGAAACTCACAGTGTGCTGCTTTCATCGAGCCTCGAAGTCTGCACACTCCATCATTGTGAAAAAGGCAAATGAACGAGCAAATTCTAGATAATTTGTATCAATTTATAAAGCACTTGACCACAGTCATCACCAACGCAAGTACTTCTTCACAATCCACAAGTTCTGTGCAATCTTTTTCACTCTACTTTTCCTCCCAGGGTGTGCCATGTGACATTTGCCGGCTTTCAGCGGACAGTTTCTTGTGTAGCCTGTTTTTTTCCCATCATTCCTCAATTAGTCAATCTGCCTCCTCTATTTGGTTTTAGAATCTGCTGCAGATCCACCTATTATCTGAGCTGGATGCATTGGTTTGATGCCTATGAAACTTATTTGGGGGTCGTCGGTGCTTTGAGGTTTAGTCGAGTGAAAAATATGCTTGCTACTCGATTCACTAAGCTTCAAAGGAAGGGCAATTTTCAAACATCTTCGAGAGTTAGTGCTGAACGCTGATGAAGCACCCGAACAGCACCAAGAGGGAGTTGCGAAGTTGCACAGTCATATTGATCTGTCGCCTGATTGGCTGTGTGAGACATACGTTTTTCAGGAGAACAATAAGTCATTGAGAAAGTGTAGACTCATACATCACAGCGCTGCAACATCTGGTTGCAGAATGCCAATTTGGAGGTGAATACAGTGACCGGTTGGTCAGAGTTCATTAGTCAGTGCTGCAAGCAAAGTATCCAATAGAATCTTATCTCTATGGGAAATCCATTTTTAGATTAAACTATTTGCACAGCACAAAAGCCTAGAGACATCTCAAATATCAGCTAGAGAACTGGATAACAAACTCTCAGAGGTGGTGAGTACTGTTCAAACAGGAAATGAGACCTTTTCTAAAGAGTTATCTGCCATGAACAGTCCAATTTTCAGACAGACAGCATATATGGTTCTGTCATAAATGTTAGGTGTAGATTGTGAAATAAGCGGAGCACTTTGTGAAGGTGGTTCAAAAATTGAAGTATGAAATATGGTATGAACTGAATAACAAATTTGCGTGAGAAGGATGCCTCCTCGTTTGCGGCCAAGATTATACAGAGTGGCTTCCATGACATGGCTCTGGTTGTAAAAGGCGATATTAGAACAGGAGCTGCATGGTATGTGTTGATCCATACGTTGATATTTAGGTAGGGGATAAGGAACTTCATTTGCTAGTGGATTTCGGAGCTAGAATCACAATAATGACCAAGGAGTTATTTGTTGAAAACAGGCACTGCAGCCCCACATAGGGCACCAGCTTCATATGGTAAGAGTAAGATTGCGTTCTTGGGGGCAAGTTTTGGAATTCAGGAGGAGACACATTCAAGGTAAAGTCGATGCTGCCCATAAAGGGCTGAACATTGTTCCATCAAGACCACTGCTAACCAGTGCTAAAGTTTTTGTGCTCTCTCCCTGAAACATGGTGACATTGGCTTACTTCAAATGCATACATTTAATTTAAGCAGTCAGAGAGAAAGTTTAAATGTTTTTTTTATTAGAGCAGAAAAAAGAGCTGCATTACAGGAAAAAGGAAAAAATAATTAATACATTTCATATAAATAATCAAAAATACAACATATCCGAAATACAATATCCCACCCCAGTTCCCAAAAGCCAGAGTCACCCACCCATGGCACACTACAATTATAAAACAAGTCTTTCCTTGGGTGAGTGAAATACATTGTTCACTACCGTACATTGTGCAATATCTAAAGTCTAAAACCATTCTCTCCCGTCAAAATACAGTACTATAGCTTACCTTTAGCAGCATAAGAAAAATAATCTTTAAAGTGCAAATACGGCTCGCAGCATACTGATTACTAAAATACCAAAACCACAAAACACCCCTGGATAAATTTGATCACCACTAGTAATGTAAAAGTTGTTAAAGTGCACACATGGTTAGCAGCATATTGATTGCGATAGTTCAAGAGTGCTTATATAAATCAGTCAGTCTAATTACAATAAAATGCATATTTTATAAAGTGTAAGGAAAAACTTGCCAAAGTCGCCCTGAATCATAGGGTGGCACCCACCCTCTTTACACAAGCCTCCTCAAATTTATAGGTACTACTCATCTTGTTGATCCAGTGCCCAATCAGTTGGATATTTGTTCTCCAGTTCTGTAAAATGAGTGACCTTGCCACTGTTATAGAAATTTATATAAAATACTGCAGATTTTTTTTTAAACATCTTACCTGTCCTTGAAAACCAAATAAAACCAACATACAAGATGGAACAATTGTTATAGACATACAGCGACTAATAGTTACAAAAACATCTTTTCAAAATTGCTGTAGATTACTACATTCAAATATGCACCCAGCCACCTTCTTCCAGCTTTTGACATCGAAACATTGGTTACACAATGTTGGAAACATTTAGCATAATCTCAATGGCATATAGTATGCCATTCATCTGGATAGAAAATTCATTCTCTTGAAACTAGGTCCTCGCAGTGCTCATGGCCCATCTCACTAACCTGCCGCCACACTTTTATATTAAATTTACATCCTGTCTCAGTAGGAATTTTCTGAAGCCCTTTCGTAATGCATTTATCCCCATTAGCCTTCTGGTGCAGTAAATGATACCAGGATCCCACACTATTTCCCATTTGTGTGATGATCTGACGTGCTGGTTCACTCAGCATAACATCATTGTTTTTGAAAAAATTATCTTTCTGGCAAAAACTCATCTATACAGCAGCACTTTGATTGCCCTGTTGTGCCGATATTAGTTCCCATGTGATAAATCTCTCATGATTATTAAAATTCCCAAGCTGCTCAAAACCTAGGTTTTGCCATGAGTGATATAGCCCCTTAGACAATATTAAACCCCACCTACCACACAATCTTGGAAAGGGGTATAGGCATGATATGCTGGTATATCTCAAAATCTTTTTTAAAAAGCTGAATTTGTACTGCTAGGGCCAATAAGACCTTATTTCTGGATATCTGGTTCTTTTAGGAAGTTTTGCTTGTACTCTAATTTACCATATGATTTAATGAAACATTATTATAAACCGAATTTGTGTCGGCTAATTGTATTGTCAAATTAACCGAAGAGGCCTGGTAATATGTTGCTAAATGCAGTAATGACAAACCCCCCTGTGCTATATCTAATTAAAGCATAGCTAATTTTACCCTGGGCTGCCTGTTGTTCCAGACACACTTATGAATCATTTCATCCAATTCTTTAAAGTAGTAACTAGAAGTTTTAAGGGGAGGTTAATAAAACGAAATAAGAATAGTGGAAGTATAAACATTTTTATCATTAAATACCGCCCTATTAGTGATATGTTCAAAAGAGTCCATTTAGCTAATAATTTTGGGACTTTCAACAGCCTCTTTCCATATTTCAACAGGAACAATTGAGCAAATTTGTTATAAAAATACCAAGCTATTTAATAGGGTGTGGTAAAACATGTTCTAAACAAGCTGGGGTCTCCGGGATACTCAAATTAAATGTAGGAATTTCAGTTTTTGCTTGATTTATTCTGTAACTCCCAATTTGCATACATTTCTCAATTTAATCCAGTACATTCTGTATATTCGATCCTTCGATTTTAAGAAATAAAATTTATTGTCCGCATAAAATTTAATTTTAGCCATCCTATTAACAGGGAGTATAATCAGTGGGTTAATACAGATTTTTACTGCAAGAGGTTCATTAAAAAAGGAAAACAAAAGGGGAGATAACGGGCAATTCCTGTTGAGTACCCCGATTGATGTTGACCATCCCAGCTTCCTCCCCAATAATAATAATTTTGGCCCCTGCTTGATTATATACTTCTTTCAGCATAGCAATCAGCTGATGTGGAAATCTGAACTTTTCCAGAATAAAAGATACGGCATGCCAATCCACCAGGTCAATAGCCGTTTCAACATCCATCATGAGTATTGCAGCCCTGATCTGTTTAGATGAAAAGTAATTAATAGCTTGAATAAAACTATTATCATCAATGTGTTGAGCACATGGAGAGTTCTCATTGCCCAGACTTTCAATAGGATTTCGTAGTCATTATTTAACAGACTAATAGGGCAGTAAGAGTTAGGATCTCGCTGATCTTTATCCTTTTTTAACAATAATTATCAAAATTGACTCCTTAAATCTTTTAGGGATACCCAACTCGCCTTTTATTTGATTAAAAAGGTTAGTTAAAAATGAAAGTAATCCATCCTGAATGATTTTATAAACCTCTACCGGGATCCAATCGGTTCCTCTGGCCTTAGTATTAGTCATACTTTATAGTACCTTAGAGATTTCTGACGGTTGTATAGTGTTGTTAAATATGTTAGTATTCCCCCCCGAAAGATGGGAAAATTGAGCAGATTCAAGATATGGCATACATTCTTGTTCTTCTATTACCTGCATTTCCGTATAGGTTTTATTTTTAAATGAGAAAGAAAAAAATCTGCGATATTGTTGTTATCATCTTCTAATTGAATTTTGATTAGGTCTTTAATTTGATTTACAATGTGCCCACTTTTCTGGGTTTCCCTAGTCCATGCCAAAAATCTACCAATATGCTGATTCTCTTCATAAAGTTTTTGATGATGTGCTTTACTACCCTTAACCTCTTCTAATACACAAAGAATCTTTCAAATCTTTTTTCCCTTTAGTAATTCCTGCCGCCGTGCCCTAAAAATATGCTCCCCTGTTAAACGTGCTTCTAGTCTAGCGTTTTCCACTATGGCTTTCAGTCCCTCAAATTTTTGCGCCTGCTGTTTACTTAACCTAGTTTTGTAGGAAATAACGTTTGCCCTAAAAGTTGTTTAAATGACTTCCAGAGCATGAAGATTGGAGCAGTGTTTTTGTTAATTTGAAATAGTTCCTCAACAAAAGTTCTCATTTCCCTTTGCCAAGTCAAATCCTCTAAGAAACATTTAACCAACTGCCACCTCGATTTCTTTTGTTAAATAATCCTTGGAGTTAACGTATAGGGGACTATAGAACGGTCTAAGAATTAACTAATATCTCCATCTTACCATTAGCCAACATCTTATCTACCAAAAACAAATCCAATCGTGAGGGAATTCTATGTCTAGAATAATAGTAGGTAGACTGAGAGAAACCAGGGTGCCTCACCCTCCATGGATCAGTTAACGCAAAATCTGTTTCTATAGTAGTCATTAACTTTTCAGTTTTTGGCTTTAATTGTCGATTTGCCTTGTTGGAAGTATCAAGTGCCAAAATTTGAATATAATTAAAATCACCCCCAATGATCAAAACACCTTCCAAATTGACAGCTATATTATAGATCTGCTTCAATGCTTTGGTCTCATCTACAATGCGGCCATAGTAATTCACCAAATTTAACACTGTCTCACCAACCTTTACCTTAATCCATAACCATCTCCTCATCCCGTACCGTACCACTTTCTTGACCTGCAAGTCAACTGTATTTGCTAATAAAATCCCACCCCACGAACAGCTACATTCGCCAAAGAAAAATAAGCAAATGCGTAGTATTTTGGCAGACGTGTCTTGGGGCTGTTGGTCCTGAAATGAGTTTCATGCAGGAAAATTACTTCGAGGGGAGAAAGATGCTAGCCATTTAAGAAGAGCACCGCCTTTACGTGGGTTCAGCAGCCCATTTGCATTACATGTAATTATTTTCATATCATCTAATTTATTCTCTTTCTCATAAATCTGGAGCAACCTTTACTGCAACTTTTCCCCGGATTCCCAGTGATCTCTCTGCTCTTGTCTGCCTCATTTTTCATCTCCATCCCAACCCATCTGCCCCGCCTCGCCTACCCATCCTCCTTTCCAAAGCTGGGGGACCCCCTCCATCTGCAGTCCCACATCCTCCCTCCACCCTTTGGTGCTGTGGTTGGGCACCTGGGCCCAAGACATAGCCCCAACACCAGAGATTTTATACATTATTTTCAAGAGACTCCTGTCTCCCTAATTATTGCTTGGCTGACTTTGACAAAATAATGTACATCTTCTACTGATGAATAGATATGAAATTGTACATTTAGCAAAACTTTGAGTTTAGCTTGTTGAACCACAGATGCTTGCCACTCCCTCCCAGCAGCTTTAATTGTTGAATCAGACATTGTAATGCTTTACGGCGCCAGGCTGTCACTAAGGCTAGATACAATGACATAACCACATGGCAAATACAAAAATATAATTCCCAGGACAACACTCACACCACACCTGACAGCAATACCCCATTTGGACACACCCACATAGCTGAGTATAAAACCAGCCCCTTCCCTGACCACAATCCTTTGCAACACTCCAGAAGAGAAGGGCATTCACCAGATCAGAGCGGAGAGGCAAAATAATACAGCACACACACATCACCACCACCACCACCATCACTACCACACCTGCACCACAAACCCCCCTGCACATCACACACAACACACATCACAACCACACCCACCACTCACACCCCTACACCCACAACCACTTTGCACACAACACACCATGTAAGCACATAAAATGCCCAAATTCACAGAGAGTGAGTTGACAGTCAGAGTGGAACCACAACTGTTTGGTAGCCTGGTCCAACAGACACCATTAGCCACAAGGACACAAATGTGGGCAAGGATAGTCTAAAGGGTCAATGCAGTAGGGACCACCCGAGATCAAAAAAGGAGATCATCAAGCGGTGGCATGATCTGCAGAGGGTTGTCAAAGAGAGGAGAAGCAAGAACCGTGAGCTGGCTGAGAGGACTGGCGGTGGCCCTCCCATTCCACCAAAACCATTCACACCATGGGAGGAGAAGGTGCTTGCCATACTGCATCCAGAGAGTCTCACAGGAGTAGCCGGGGGAGTGGAGGCTGGTAAGTACAAACAAATGACTACCACCACACTGCTATGTACTGTCTTGCACAATTACAAAGCGACACCACCTAAGACAAATTCCATTCATCTGCACCACACACTCACAAAAACATGTCTCACAGAACCAACATTCACTCACTTCCATTCACCCCAAACGTAGCTACCAACATTACCATGGGGACATGTGTACAGGCAGCCAGCACAACAACTCCCATCAGGCCCCCTTGTCCCACTGCATCAGCAAGATGGAGCCCTCCCCCACCACACCCAGAAGCATGTCAGCCATTACATTACCCTCATCAAACTAACAGGTAGGTAGCCATCTTTCCTGGGAGGGTGTTTGTGGGTGGGAGGCCTGCACCACTACTCCCACCATGCACCCTGTCCCACGGCCTAGCAAGATGGATCCCTACCCCCCCCCCCCCCAGAAGCATGTGTCAGCCATTACATTACCCTCATCAAACTAACAGGTAGGTAGCCATCTTTCCTGGGAGGGTGTTTGTGGGTGGAAGGCCTGCACCACTACTCCCACCATGCACCCTGTCCCACAGCCTAGCAAGATGGAGTCCTCCCCCCACCCCACCCAGAAGCATGTGTCAGCCATTACTTTACCCTCATCAAACTAACAGGTAGGTAGCCATCTTCACAGTGAGGGTGTTTGTGGGCGGGAGGCCTGTACCACTACTCCCACCATGCCCTCTGTCCGACACCTCAGCAGGATGGAGCACTCCCCCACCCAGAAGCATGTGTCAGCCATTACATTACCCTCATCAAACTAACAGGTAGGTAGTCATCTTTCCTGGGAGGGTGTTTGTGGTTGAGAGGCCTGTACCACAACTCCCACCATGTACCCTTGTCCCACGCCTCAGCAGGATGGAGCACTCCCCCACCCAGAAGCAGTTGGAAAGCCATTGCAGTACACCAACCAAACCTACAGGTATGTAGCCATCTTCCCTGGGAGGTTGTTTGTGGGTGGGAGGCCTGTACCACTACTCCCACCATGCACCCTGGGCCACACCTGAGCTGGATGGAGCACCCACTCCCACCCAGAAGCAGTTGAAAGCCATTACATTACACCTAACAAACTTACAGGTAGGTAGCTATCTTCCCTGGGAGGGTGTGTGGGGGTGAGAGGCCTGTACCTCTACTCCCACCATGCCCCCTGTCTTACACCTCAGCAGGATGGAGCACTCCCCCACCCAGAAGCAGTTGGAAGCCATTGGAGTACACCAAACTTACAGGTAGGTAGACATCTTCCCTGGGAGGGTGTTTGTGGGTGGGAGGCCTGTACCACTACTCCCACCATGCACCCTGTCCGACAGCCTAGCAAGATGGATCCCTCCCCCCACCCAGAAGCATATGTCAGCCATTACATTACCCTCATCAAACTAACAGGTAGGTAGCCATCTTTCCTGGGAGGGTGATTGTGGGTGGGAGGCCTGCACCACTACCCTCACAATTTACCCTGTCCCACAGCCTAGCAAGATGGAGCCTTCCCCCACCCCACCCAGAAGTATGTGTCAGCCATTACATTACCCTCATCAAACTAACAGGTAGGTAGCAATCTTTACAGTGAGGGTGTTTGTGGGTGGGAGGCTTGTACCACTACTCTCACCATGCCCCCTGTCCCACACCTCAGCAGGATGGAGCACTCCCCCACCCAGAAGCATGTGTCAGCCATTACATTACCCTCATCAAACTAACAGGTAGGTAGCCATATTCACAGTGAGGGTGTTTGTGGGCGGGAGGCCTGCACCACTTCTCCCACCATGCCCCCTATCCCACACCTCAGCAGGATGGAGCACTCCCCCACCCAGAAGCATGTGTTAGCCATTACATTACCCTCATCAAACTTACAGGTAGGCAGCCATCTTCCCTGGGAGGGTGTTTGTGGGTGGGAGGCCTGTACCACTACTCCCACCATGTACCCTTGTCCCACACCTCAGCAGGATGGAGCACTCCCCCACCCAGAAGCAGTTGGAAGCCATTGCAGTACACCAAACCAACTTACAGGTAGGTAGCCTTCTTCCCTGGGAGGGTGTTTGTGGGTGGGAGGCCTGTACCACTACTCCCACCATGCACCCTGGCCTACACCTGAGCTGGATGGAGCACCCACTCCCACCCAAAAGCAGTTGTAAGCCATTGCAGTACACCTAACAAACTTACACGTAGGTAGCCATCTTCCCTGGGAGGGTGTGTGGGGGTGGGAGGCCTGTACCACTACTCCCACCATGCCCCCTGTCCCACATCTCAGCAGGATGGAGCACTCCCCCACCCAGAAGCAGTTGGAAGCCATTGCAGTACACCAAACAAACTTACAGGTAGGTAGCCATCTTCTCTGGGAGGGTGTTTGTGGGTGGCAGGCCTGTACCACAACTCCCACCATGTACCCTTGTCCCCCAGTACAGCAAGATGGAGCTCTCCATACCACCCAGATGCATGTGGCTTATAATGGCCCACCTCAAACAAACTAACAGGTAGGTAGACATATGCACTGAGCAGGATGTTAGCCTCCACTACGCACACACAGATGTGTCACATAACAAAGCCAAATGTGAGCACATAACAGGTAAATAGCTTGTACGGGCACCCACACATTCGTCACAAAAGAAATGGTGCCATATGACAACACCAGCCCTCTCATTGCACAAATATGCACACCGACCCCATTGCCACGCACAGTGTGCGCACAGGTAAGCAAAGGAAAGTGTCACAGCTACCAAAGTGTGACACACCAATGCACATGTAGAAGAAAGTCAGGGCATAATCATGAACAGCACCTATTGACATGTGCAGTGCCATGAGGCCAGAGCAACAAGGACCATTCAAAAAATAAGAAAGCATGTTTGGTGGTACAAATCAAGATATGCACATGACAGGACAAAGGTATGCAGGAGATGACAATGGCCAGCTCATGGCCAGATGTGACGTCTGCCAGGTCAGACAAATAAACAAAGAGTCCTCAAGGAAATAACATGTTGTGCCAGTCCCTAGATGGCAACAGGTCCCTGTAATCATAAATTATGCATGTGGCGCATGGTATGTATTGACACCTCACCCCATGGACAAGTAATGCATGTACCACTGCATCATGTCAGGAAGCACAGTAGTGCACATAGAAAACAATATGATGATCAGTCAATTGTGTAGTGTGTAAACAGTGAATGACATACAGCTAACACAAAGCTTGCGGGGTGCACTACAATGACCATTTCCCATCTGGCCCACAGGTGACCAAGAACTCACTGCAGGGGACAACACCAGCAACCTGCAGAGCCAGTCTCCCCCCCGGTTCATGGACTCTCGGATGTTGACTCCCAGGATTCTCTGGACGATGAGCTTGAAGCCGGCTCATCTGGTGTGCCAGGGAGCAACAGGTCCCAGGACCCCATCGTTCCCCCACCACATCTGCTGCAATAACAACATCACTGCAGACCCCTGCTGTTACGGCCTGTGCGTCCACTGCCACCACCACCAGTGCTGCCCACAACACCCTCCCTGTCCCAGAAGATGACCACCCCACATCACCGACTGAGGAGGGCAGGGAGAGGATGTGGGTGCCCACAGTGGTGAGGCAACAGGTCCGTGGCTGCAGGTTAGGTGGGAGGGGCAGGGTTACCCACAGACACCAAGAGGCTGGGACACAATCCCTGGAGCACATCACCAGAGTCCTTGGGGCATATGAACAGGCCAAGGGACGAACGGGGCGGTCGGATGAACTGTTACGCGAGCTCATCCTGCTGATGAGGTTCATTGACACCCGCATGGGACAAATTGTGGAGCTCTTGGGCCAGCAAGTGGCGGTACTGAGGGACAGGCCTGCGCCACAACCAATACCTCCACCTCCCTCTGGTGGGCTGCAGGATGACAGTTCACCACCCTCCCCTACGCCCACAGAGAGGGGTGAGTCCTCAGACCCCACTGGCCCTGCAGCAGGGCCTCCCCGCCAAGCGATGAAGGGGCCGTTCGAAGAAAACCCTGGGAGTATCTGGAGGCAAAGCACCTGCCAAACGCCAGTCACGGAGCCAGCCCTGATGGCAACCCTCTTCACCACTGCATTGACTTTTTGGACTGTCCTTCCCCACACTGCCTTGTGAATGGCATCTGTCTGTTGGACTGGGTCACCGCATCAATGTGGTGACTACTCGATTATCTCATTTAGCATAACAGTCAACTCACTGCTCCACCACCACCTCAATGTAAATGTACACCCCCCTCACATGTCATCATTGTAAATAAAAAATCCTTACACACATGTTGTTGTGTCTGCTCCGTCTTTATTGCAGGATGTACAGTCTTCAAGATGAACACAATGTACCAGGAGTATGGAATGTATGTAGTCAAGGAGAGGTTGAAGGCACCTAGTAAAACACAACAGAACAACATTCCCTGGTCTGGGTGTGGCATCACAGACATCACACAACACCTACCATCAAGATAATCCAACATGCATACTTCACAATGGGCAACAAGTGTCAACATACACATCCTGTAGATGTTCCTAAATGACCTGTCCCAGAAACATTGCCAACCACCACTGAGTCTACAACTGGCTGCTGTCACAATTCTCACATACTCCTTCACGACAACAGCAACATCATCAGACAATGGGTACGTTGTACATTGTCACCCACCTTCAAGTGAAGTAGTGGGTGATGAGCTGTTGACGTAGGTCAACACCTTCCTCCTCTCCACTGTCCTCATCACTGGACACGGGTTGATTTGCAGGCGGGGCCTTGGGTCTTCTTCATCATCCAGGAGCAGGGGAATCTCCTTGCAAATGGCTAGGTTGTGGAGAATGCAGCATGCCACTACAATCTGACACACCTTCCCTGGTGAGTACGCCAGTGCACCTCCGGTCTTGTCGAGGCAGCGGAAACGTGACTTAAGCAGTCTAAAAGTACGCTCCACCACACGACGTGTCCTCCCATGGGCATCATTGTAGTGGACTTCAGCCGGGGTCCTGGGATTCCGCAGTGGGCTCAGCAACCAGGGACGGTTGGGATATGCAGAGTCACCTAGGTATGACAAACACAAATAAACATTGCAATGTCGCTGAGGCATAGGGCAGCAGGTCACACACCCAGCACGCAATACGGCTAGGCATACTCACCCACAATCCATGCACACTCTGGAAGCAGATTAGCCATCAGCTGGGGTGCAATGCTGTTCCGCAGGGTGTAGGAGTCATAGGCTGAGCCTGGGAATTTGGCACACACGTGGGAGATGATCATATCTGCCAGGCACACCACTTGCACATTTATGGAGTGGTAGTGTTTACGATTTCTGTAAATGTGCTCACGTGCCTGTGGTGGCACAAGCCCAACATGGGTGCAATCAATGGCACCAACAACATGGGGGATTTGTCCAAGGGAATAGAAATCTCCCTTCACAGCTGCCAATTCCGGACCCCTGGGGAAATGGATATATCTGTCCTTGTATATCATCATGGCGGACAGAACATCATGCAGCACCATGATGAACATCGGTTGTGACATCCCACCTGTTCTAGCCACCGTTTGCTGAAACAATCCTGTGACAAAAAAATGCAGGGCCGCCATCACCTCATCAGTTGAGGTGAAAGCTGTTGGATATGTTCTGCGAGGCTGCAGGTGGAGCTCTAACATATCACAAAGGGTTTTCAGGGTGGCTCTATCCAGGCGGCAATTCCAGATGATCGCCACATCCTCCATGTCCTCCAGCACTGTCAAGTGATGAAGCAGATTTGGTCTACTCCTAGTTGAGATGAAAGTGGACACATGTCAATGCAATACATCATGAGATGGGCACAGCATCTCACGTTCCGGATGACACAACACCAACAATTACTGTCATCAAAATTGAGTTACAGACCAGCTTACATGTAGGGACACCTTCAGCTACACAAATGGCACACCTGTCAACCTACACATAACAAGCACCTCAAACACCACCTCGGTAAATGTGAATGCACATAGGGATATTGCCACATTTATCATGGGCATGCCTGGGAGTATAGCATCCGGCATATGTGCAACAAATCAACCCCACTGTCTCATACCTAGCTGCTGTACCTGACACACCGTCATGCGTCATTTGAACCTGGCACACATCTACAACACAATGACCACAGTCAGAGCAGAAATGACGATTGTGTGCATGATCAGACATAAGAGGACATGCAAAAAAGATCATCATTCATTGAGACGGACATTGCTGTGATTGTCACTGCCCCTCAACACATTGACATGTGTACACATTGTAGAGTCCAGAACAACACTGTCCTGCGTACAAGACCATCAATAGAGGAGTTGGCCTAACGGCTAGGGCGGTCGACCTCGAATCTGGGGAACTGGGTTTGAGTCTCAGCAATGACGCTAAAACAACCTGTGATTCTGGGCAAATCACTTAATCTCCCCGTGCCTAACAAAAGTGAATGTGTCCTCATGTAATGCAACTGGTGCTATGTAAAGCGCTCTGATACCCAATTTGGGTCAAGTTTGCACTATAAAAAAAAAGAAAAAAAAGTGACATGTGAGGGAGTACAGGCCAATCAATAAAATCACATACACAAACATGGCATGTGTAGTCACCAGTGGAGTAAATGGAACATTGGCATCGTGTGCACAATGATGTGCCATTGACCATGTCGGCACTGTGCACTGTTGATGTTTGCCAGATCACCATTGCGATTGTATGGCACCCAAATCGCGGTAGCTACCACCTGGCCACAGCGGAGTGTCACCAGCACCCCCCATTTACACAAGTGCGGTAGTGATAGGCAGGGAGACATGCCCAAATGGAGGTTGGCATGCACCGCCTCCCAAATCGCGGTGCCTCATGTGAATGTATGGCACCTAAATCGCAGTAGCTACCGCCTGGCCCCTGAAGAGTGTCAACAGCACCCCCCATGTCTGAACTGGGGTGGCAGAGTGGGCTAAATAACGGTGATGGATCAAGCCCAGATCTGTTGACTGGGTGTGAGTGTTTGATTGGTTCTGATGCTCCGTCCATCACCACCCCCTTTTGCACCGTCATGTGAATGTATGGCACCCAAATTGCGGTAGCTGCCGCCTGGCCCCAGCGGTGTGTCACCGCCATGGAGCATGCCCTTTGAGCCAATGGGAAACTTGATTGCGGTGGCATGATGCAATTTTGAAAATCGCGGTAGGCGTGCTCCGCCATCACGGAGGCGGTCAATGGATGCATGTGAAAGATGCACCATCGGGGTAGCGCACATCGGGCCCCAGCGGTGTGTCACCACCATGGAGCATGCCCTTACAGCCAATGGGAACCTTGATTGCAGTGGCATGATGCAATCTTGAAAACCGCGGTAGGCGTGCTCCGCCACAGCGGAGGCGGTCATTGATTGCATTTGAAAGATGCACCATCGCGGTAGCACACACCGGGCCCCAGCGGTGTGTCACCGCCATGGAGCATGCCCTTACAGCCAATTGGAACATTGATTGCGGTGGCATGATGCAATCTTGAAAATCGTGGTAGGCGTGCTCTGCCACCGCGGAGGCGGTCATTGGATGCATTTGAAAGAGGCAGACCTGGACCACCAATTGCTGCAGCTTGGCACCTTTGAAACGACCCCAGGGGGCTATATATGTGTGGGGGGAGCCTTACATTTCCACTGCTCCCAGAGCCTGCTGCCAGAAACCCCTCACCTGCTGCTGCCTCCAGGGACTGCTGCCAGTGACCCCTCACCTGCTGCTGCCTCCAGGGACTGATGCCAGTGGCCACCCACCTCCTGCTGCCTCCAGGGACTGCTGCCATAGACCCCTCACCTGCTGCTGCCGCCAGGGACTGCTGCCAGAGACCCCTCACCTGCTGCTGCCTCCAGGAACTGCTGCCAGTGACCACCCACCTGCTGCTGCCTCCAGGGACTGCTGCCAGTGATCCCTCACCTGCTGCTGCCTCCAGGGACTGCTGCCAGTGACCACCCACCTGCTGCTGCCTCCAGGGACTGCTGCCAGAGACACCTATCCACCCAATTTCGCCGCTGTTGTCTCATGTCCACAGTGATGGCAAGGACAGAGAAGATCCGTGCCAGCCCCTTCACGAGCGAGGAGCTGGAGGTCCTGGTTGACGAGGTGCTCACACAGTACCCAACGCTATATGGTGCCCCAAATCTCATGGTAAGCCCTCAACAGTGGGGGGGAGGGCAGGGGGCGCAAACATGTAGTTGGACTGATGCAGTATGTGCCTGAGAGTGTGGGGTTGTGTCATGCACTGTCTAACATGCTGTCTTCAGGGGGAAGGTGTGTGTACCAAATGCCACAGGTTTCCCTGCCTGCACATTTATGTATGAGTGACCTGTGTTGTGTTGTCAGCCATACAGTGACGCAGAAATGTATTCATGCACGAGTCAGGACATTGATTGCTTGGCTGAATGGCTGTGTGTGCCCCTGTTTTCCATCTCAGTGTGAGCCCAGCTGGCCTGCACAGTCCCCACCCAATAAGACAAGGACACATCACTTCACTTACAGAGTATTACAAGAGTCTTTTCTCATTGCACTCCAGCTATGAGGCATCTCAGCACTGTAGAGTGTACACAACCGGCCTTGTGAAAACAGTGAGTCTATCCCCAAACACAGGTTGATATGTGATGTATGTGCTGCTCAACCTAAAAATGGACTGGAGATGTGGGCAGACTACATAGGGGTTTCAGTACTGGCATCCTGAATGTGTGTGAGATGTGCAGGGAGGTGAGCAGTCTAAATATCGAAACTTTAATGTCGACCTACAATAATATCGAGTTGAGAATATCGAAGGGACAGAATATCGATGTCAAGAATATCTATTGACAGAATATCGACCCTAAGGTAAGTAATATCGATTTCATTTATATCGATGCTAGTAATATCGAACTTAGTAATATCAATATGAAATATATCGATGTTACTAATATACATGTCACTAATATATATATTTTTAATATTACTATGTGTTTTATTATGTATTTAATATGTATGTGTTAATTATTTTTTGTTAAGTGTTCTACTGGTTTAAAAATATATGTATACAATATTTATATGTTCATAATGGTTTTTTTAAGTTAATTTTGTGTTTTAGTACTGTAGCGGGTTGTGGGTTTATAGGGGAAAAGGGTGGGAAGTAATTTAATTATATGAATTTAATTATACATTTTTTGGAATTATAAAATAATTTAAAATAATTTTTGCGTTTTAAATTCTGTAGCGGGTTGTGGGTTTATAGGGGAATAGGGTGGGAAGTAATTTAATTGGAATTAATTAATATTTTTATTTATTTATTGGTATTGATAATTATATTATTGTTAATTAAGTATTAATTGGTAATTAATTATTATTAATTGGTAATTAGTTTGTATTAATTGATTAATTGATAATTATGTTAACTGTATTATTTTATTATTTGAGTGTTTTGTGTGTTTATAGGGGAATAGTGTTGAAAGTAATTGAAATCTAATTAAGTAATTATTAAATTTGTTGTTGGGTATTGATAATTAATTAATTGGAGATTAATTATTAATTGGTAATGTATAATAATTAATAATTTGTGTATAAAAACAATGTAATTGTTTAATATTTTGTAATTGGTAATTAGTGTTTGATAATTATTTTTGGGTATAAAAAATGTAATTGTTCAATATTTTTTAATTGGTAATTAATATTCATTAATTAATATTTATTGGTATTTATTAATAATTTATTGCTAATTAATTAGTTATTGTTAGTTATGTATTTAATAAATATCTATTGGTATTTGTAAGTAATTTTGAGTTATTTAATAATTAAATTATTAATTATTTTAAAGAATTATTTTATTTATAAGTGTGATATTTTTAACTTCTAAGCTATCCAACACTTGCCCTACTGTTGCACTATCTTGAGTTACAATAGTAATTTTTACCCCTACGCAATCCAACACTTTCCCTTCTGTTGCACTCTCTGGAGTTGGAATAGTAATTTTTACCCCTACGCTATCCAACACTTTCCCTGCTGTTGCACTCTCTGGAGTTGGAATAGTAATTTTTACCCCTACGCTATCCAACACTTTCCCTACTGTTGCACTATCTGGATTTTGAATAGTAATTTTTACCCCTACGCTATCCAACACTTTCCCTGCTGTTGCACTCTCTGGAGTTGGAATAGTAATTTTTACCCCTATGCTATCCAACACTTTCCCTACTGTTGCACTCTCTGGAGTTGGAATAGTAATTTTTACCTCTACGCTATCCAACACTTTCCTTACTGTTGCACTCTCGGGAGTTGGAATAGTAATTTTTACCCCTACGCTATCCAACACTTTCCCTACTGTTGCACTCTCTGGAGTTAGAATAGTAATTTTTACCCCTATGCAATCCAACACTTTCCCTGCTGTTGCACTCTCCGGAGTTGGAATAGTAATTTTTACCCCTACGCTATCCAACACTTTCCCTGCTGTTGCACTCTCTGGAGTTGGAATAGTAATTTTTACCCCTACGCTATCCAACACTTTCCCTACTGTTGCACTCTCTGGAGTTGGAATAGTAATTTTTACCTCTACGCTATCCAACACTTTCCCTACTGTTGCACTCTCTGGATTTGTAATAGTAATTTTTACCCCTACGCTATCCAACACTTTCCCTGCTGTTGCACTCTCTGGAGTTGGAATAGTAATTTTTACCCCTACGCTATCCAACACTTTCCTTACTGTTGCACTCTCTGGAGTTAGAATAGTAATTTTCACCCCTACGCAATCCAACACTTTCCCTGCTGTTGCACTCTTTGGAGTTGGAATAGTATTTTTTTACCCCTACGCTATCCAACACTTTCCCTGCTGTTGTACTCTCTGGAGTTGGAATATTAATTTTTACCCTTACGCTATCCAACGCTTTCCCTACTATTGCACTCTGTGGAGTTGGAATAGTAATTTTTACCACCAAGCTATCCAGCGCTTTCACTACTGTTGCACTCTCTGGAGTGGGAATAGTAATTTTTACCCCTACGCTATCCAGCGCTTTCCCTACTGTTTCACTTACTGGAGTGGGAATAGTAATTTGTACCCCTACTCTATCCAGCGTTTTCACTACTGTTGCACTCTCTGGAGTGGGAATAGTAATTTTTACTCCTAAGCTATCCAGCGTTTTAACTACTGTTGCACTCACTGGAGTGGGAATAGTAATTTTTACCCCTACGCTATCCAACGCTTTCCGTACTGTTGGACTCACTGGAGTGGGAATAGTAATTTTTACCCCTATGCTATCCAGTGGTTTCCCTACTGTTGCATTCTTTGTAGTTGGAATAGTAATTTTTTTCCCTACGCTATCCAACACTTTCCCTACTGTTGCACTCTCTGGAGTGGGAATAGTAATTTTTACCCTTACGCTATCCAACGTTTTCCCTACTATTACACTCTCTGGAGTTGGAATAGTAATTTTTACCCCTACCCTATCCAACGCTTTCCCTACTGTTGCACTCTTTGGAGTTGGAATAGTAATTTTTACCCCTACGCTATCCAACGTTTTTCCTACTGTTGTACTCTCTGGAGTGGGAATAGTAATTTTTACCCTTACGCTATCCAACACTTTCCCTACTATTGCACTCTCTGGAGTTGGAATAGTAATTTTAACCCTACACTATCCAACGCTTTCCCTACTGTTGCACTCTTTGGAGTTGGAATAGTAATTTTTACCCCTACGCTATCCAACATTTTCTTTACTGTTGTTTTTGTTGGAGTTGGACTAGTAGTTTTATTGTGTCTGATATTTAATATGTTTTGTATTATTTTAGCTATTGTAATATATTATTAATAATAAAAATTATTTACATTAAAAATATTGATTATTATTTGCTATATGTAATTATTAAATATTTATTGATGTTATTGTTTTATGTGTATAGATGTATTGGTAATTTTAAAAAACATTTAATAATTTATACGTTACATAAATTATTATTAAAATTAATTATTAAGTAAGTATATATATTATATATTATATGTATATGTTTAATTAAAGTTTTATTAAATTATATATATTAATTATACATTTTAAATATTATACAATATATTTAATTATGTTTATTTAATTTATAAGTATTATTTGGTTTATTTTACATATATTTTTAAAGTAAAAAAAAAACGATATTTTTAATAACGATATTTTTGACATCGATATTTAATTTTCGATATTTTTGCACTTACCATGTTGTAGATAGGATGTCGATATTCTTGACATCGATATTTGTGTTGCGATATATTTGTAGGTCGATTGTCTGTCTGTCGAAATTATGTCATACAACCGTGCAGGGACTGTGTTCCCCCTCATACCTGCATGCATATACATCAGCTTTTCCCATGCAGATGTACCATGTGAGATGTATTCTTGTCCCTGTTATACATATCTTTGGATTTGTGATGAGTTTGTATCTTGCTGCTGCACTGAGAGATGTAGGTACATAACACTGTCACTGATGATTTCCCCCTCTTGTCTCCCATGCCTGCAGCTCAAGGTACAGCAGCGTAAGGCCGTGTGGAGGACCATTGCAGCCAAGGTGCGTGCTCTGGGGGTCTCAAACTGACGGCACACCCACTGCCACAAGAGGTGGGACGACATAAGCCGGTTGGCAAAGAACGTGGCGGAGATTACCTTGGGGCTGCTTCCTCGCACTGGGCGTTTGACACGGCGCAGCATGACACCACTAATGGGCCGCATCTTGGCGGTGACACAGCCCGAGCTGGATGCACTTTTGAAGGAGCATCAGCAGCAAGACAGGGGTGAGCATTCAGGGAGGGTGACTTTGGCTGAGAGTGGCTCAAGGTGTACAGAGCCTGTGCCAGCGCTGGCCTATGTGATGTTGGTAGTGTGATGCAGTGGCATGTAAGTGGCTGCTGGGCTGGGTGCCTGTGTTGCGCATTTGCCCTACCTGTACTTACAAAGGTAATTGGAATGCTGTGCATTCCCATTGCGTTCTGAGTCATGGTCTTCAGGTATCGTTTGCATTGGGGTAGTCTGGGGAATCCCATGGGAGGGAAAGGCAGTTTGCCCGATCAGAGTGTGCCTTCATCAATGCGTCCATTGCATGCACTCAGATTTGGGAGGCCCAGACATCTGACAACAATGTGCACCAGTCTTTGGGCCACAAAGTACAATATGGTGGATGGCATGGGCTCATGGCCATTGTGGAATGTCATGTTGTAGTCTGTGTCTGTGTTGTCCACTCCTGTTCCATCCAGATCTGTCAGTGGCAACAAGTAGTGTGCCCCCATCATGTCCATAGGTGTGCTCAGAGTTAGTTGTGTGCCTGGTTGAACGGAGCCTCTAGCAGGGTGTTGTGCTGTGTGGTCATCACATGGCTCACGTATGCCTGAATTTCCAGTTTCCATGCACTGTTTGAGTCAATTTAGTGAGTTGGCACGATGTGATGCACTGGCTGGTTTGCAACATGTAGATTGGTCATCTTTTGTAATGCATTGCTTGCATATGTTTGTTCTGTTGCTGCCACTGACCTGACCCTACATCTCTCTCTCTCATGCAGCATCTCCTGTGATCACGGAGGGACAGGAGACGGACACCAGTGGGGGTGAAACAAGCACAACAGCTGCACAGGAGCCCAGTGACACAGATGTCACCAGCGCCTCAGAGGGGGACAGGAGTCTGCTGGAGGAATCCCAGCCTGAGACGCAAAGTACCACATCATCTGATGCCAGCGGTGATGCATCCATGTTGGCGGGCACAGGGAACGGGGACGCGGCACGATCTTCCACCACATAGCGGCCAGTGCCCACCTTCCCAGTCACTTCCTCTGGTGCTGCCCTTGTCTGCCTTAGTAAGAGGGGAAAAGTGTCCTTCACCCCTGGCACCGCTGTCCCTGCCCCTGTCCCCCCAGCTGCCATCAATGCTGAGTCTGTGGACCTTTTGCGCCTGCTGTCTGTAGGCCAGGCAGCTCTCCTCAATGCCTTTATTGACCACGACAAACAATTGACCTAGGAAGGGCTCCAAGGCAGATTCACCCACCACCTCAACTCCCATTCCAAGCCCAGTGAAGCAGGGGAAGGAGGGCACTAAAGGGGTAACACCTAGTAAACAGGGGAAGGAGGGGCAAAGGCAAAGCCAGGCAAAGGGTTCCGCTGGATCCAGCACATCACCAAAGGGAGTGCCAGCGTCTGCACCCGATGCAGCTTTGGTGGTGAGTGTGCCTGTTGTATCCACACCACTTCCAATTGATCCAAAGTCAGTCAAGCCAGTTAGGATCCCCAAGAAGTGGAAAGGCACCCTTCCACACTCTCCCAGCCACACCGTGTCTCCCGTCTGCATGACTCCGCCTCCACGTTCCACTACACCACCTGGTCCAATCAGACCTCCGGCTTGCCAAGCCACTCATAGCTCTACCTCAGCTGGTCTACTCTCTCCCCGGTCAAGTACCCCGACAGTCCCCGAGACACAGCCAGCTCCCAGTCCGCCTGACAGCCAAGTCTGAGTGGTAGTCACCCTCACACATCTGTCTCTCACACAGGTGGGCCTGTACTGCACATTGTTACCCCCTGACTGTGTTGCTGACCATGGAAAGGTACAGTCGCACACATTCCCTGTGCAGTCTCTCCTGAACATACCCTGAACTTTGTTTTTGCCACTGGCCTTGTTGCTCTTTGCTGTGTTCAAGTATTCCCTGTGCAGCTTCTCATGAACATACTCTGCACTTCGTTTTTGCCACTGGCCTTGTTGCTCTTTGCTGTGTTAAAGTATTCCCTGTTCAGCTTCTCATGGACATACTCTGCACTGTGCCCTGGCCACTGGCCTTGTTGTTCACTGCTGTTTTGCCCTTGCCTGTGCAGGTCTGTAAGCATTTAGTCAAATACTTAGGCTATATATGTAATGACCTATATACATTTTAAACATAAATATAAGGAGTGTATATATTTGAACTATAAGTAATATATAAATTTGTCATGCATACATATATGAGAATATATATATATATATTTATTCATAAGTATATGAGGACATCATTTTTGGATGTGCTGCATGTCCAGGAGAGAGATTCATGGAGTTCGACTCTTCGAGGGAGGAAAGGGGTACGGAGGTAGACCATGCAGGTCTGAGGTTCAAGTTGGACTAGAATAGTTCCTGGAGACTGTAGGAAGCTGGGTGTCTGTTGTAGTAACCCCCCATATTTTACCAGACTACTAATGTACTTTGACTTGATGGGCCCTGGGGCCCTGCCAATCAGGTTCCCAGGGCATGTGTTCTTTCCCAAAACTGTACCTTGTACCCCCAATTGGCACCTTTCTGGCCACATGTCAGTCCCTTGTAAAAGGTACCATGGGTACCCAGGGCACTGTGGCCACTCCTCCACGTGGGGTGAGCACACCAAGGGTGTAGTCACCCTAAGGTCATAGCCCTTTGGCTACTGACCTCGAAACCCCTAAAACGCCCCTAAATACAGTATTTAGGGGGTAACCCTGAACCAAGAAGACAGATTCCTGCATCCTTCAAAGAAGAAGGACGAAAGAAGACGCCCAGCAGAGAAGACTGCAGAGAAGCGCTGACTTGGCCCCAGCCCTAATGGCCCGTCTGCAGCTTCCGGAGACCCTGTGGCAAAAGTCACCTTGTCCTGCAGCCAGCGACCTCCAGAACCTGTGGGAGGACTGACTGCCTTCAACAAAGACCGGATATCCTGTGAACAGCAACTCTGTTCAAAAGAAACTCCCAGGACCGACTCTGAGCCTGCTGAGGACAAAGAAACTCGACGCCTGGAACCACCATTTCACCCAACGCCTACAGCCCAGATCCGGGTGGCCCACTGGTCCCAAAGAGGTCCCCGAGCACTCCAGAGTGTGAGTCCACCGTGGGTTGACCCCTCCAGGATGCTGGACATCGCCTGCAGCCTCTGCATGGAGTCCCCCAACCGCGAGTGGCCCGATAAGGTGAAATCCGACCTCAACAGACACCCCTGCATCCAGCTGCCCTGTAGAAGAGAACCCGAGGTGCACCTATATCCCCGAGCCCTCCAACCTACCTGCTCAGCTGTTGGTTCATCTTGGAAGGCTTCCTGGACTGAGCCTGCAGCTAGAAAACAAAACTGGCAATTCCCATTGAAAACAACAGGGCACCCACTGCCAAAACAGCACCCTGCACCCAGCCGCCCCTGTGCTGCTGCGGGTGCACCTTGTGTGCTAATTTGGATCTCCCTTTGCCCTGAGCCTAACACCAGGAGTTTAGCTCCCACAACCTTGTGGCCTACTCATGAACAGCCACCAACCGGAGGCCCCCTATCCCCCATTGGGCCTCAGCACTCTGCACCCGGCTGCCCTAGTGCCGCTGAGGGTGTTCTGAGAGTGCATCCTCGACCCTGGAGGAACCCTGGTTCTAACCCCAGAATACCAACTTCCACAAACATGCACTTACCTGCAAACCGTTAACTTCATTTCTTTCCGTAGGTTTGTATGAAACACTGAAAACTGCAAATGTACAAAAACTGATTTACTTACCTTTTCTCTAGGAAATGTCCCAGTGTGATATCTAGGCATATCACAATGAGTAGAGAAAGAAACTTAAAAAGTAATGTGCAAAGTAATCTGAAAAGTAACTGAAAAGTAATTTCGACACATTGACTTACCGGTATTTCAATCAACTGCATTTGAACCTGCATAAGATTTTGCAAAGTATTATTTCACTTACCTGCACCAGGCTTGGCTTGGTTCTAGAACTAAAATAACTAAATAATATTTTTTATACAACCAAGTTGGTCTGAGTTCAGTCTTTGAGTGTGTGACATAATTTGCTGCCTGAGTGTGTACAACAAATGCTTAACACTACCCTCTGATAAAGCCTTACTGCTCGCCCACACTTCCACGAATAGAGTAAGGTGCTATGTGCTTTTACCTCTGCCTACCTTTGGGGTTCCACTGTACTCTGTGCACACTATATCTCATTTGGTATAGTATATACAGAGCCAGCTTCCTACAGAGACCCTCAATAGAATGTTGGTTGAGAGCTTTGGAAGAGGGAATTGACTTTGTTAGAGAGTTGAGAGTGCAAAGTATTGTGGCCAGGTTTGAAAGGAACAGTTTTCTCATTCACTGTCTCCCACCTCCTGATGCCGTCTTTCAAGGTGGAGAATGCAGTGTCTGTTGCACAAGAGCTGTGTCCGTATAAAACCACGCCTGAATTGTCAGTGTACTGATGCATGTCTCTTGTTGCTGTTGTGTTCTGACAGAGAGGCCTGGAGTGTGTCCACCCGAGCGTAAGGTCAGTGTTCAAGACCAATTCCAGGATTCCTTCTGTCAGAAGGATGAAGACTGCCCTCTGGTTCAGAAGTGCTGCTCTGACAATAAGGACAAGTTTTGCAAGACTCCTGCTAAAGGTACATGTGAATTCAGCATTTTTTTCCCTACCTTTCTGAATACTGCAACATGAATTTGTTAAAGTTCTGATTTAAGTATTTACGAGATTACATTTTTAGGAGATCTCATTTTAGAGTTTCAGGCCTGGGTTTGATGACATCTCGCAATAGCACCACCAACACATATGTGAACAAAATGGGACATCCAGGGTGCTCTCGATGCATTGATTTTGAATGTATTTTATGGGTGCTTTCGGGATACAAAGATTACATTTTGCGCAAGGGATAGCTGTATCACAAAAATTGAAAGCAGTAGACAAGAATACTGCCCAAAATCGCCTTATACACAATGGTATATTAGCAAAACATACAACATATGATATAAAGTAGTTTATCAGTGGAACTGATTTTCCCGGGAGTGACAATGAGAGGATCTTATTGAGTCACTATGCTTTTTCTCACGTTCTTTTCTCTTAGGTCCCAACTTTCAGCAAAATATCTTCTTGTGCTTCTAGTTACATCCTCAAAGATATCACTTACAAGAAAGAAAATGCTTTCATGCCCCTATTCAAGTAGTTCTTTTCTAGAATGAATCTGAAATTAGCATATAAGGGGACATCTTACCATAAAACTAACGATGTGCTCAGTTCCACTACAAAGACACTCTGCAATGGTAGATTGCTTTCTTTTGTTTACAGAGTTTTCAAAGGGAGAGTCCCAGTTCTAGTTTGTGCGATGAGTCTCCTATCCCTGTAATCTATAAGTTTCTTCAGGTAGGGTCGAACCTATAGCGCAACATCGAAAAGTCCTGTTTGTCTTGCAGGGTGAAACCTCTCAGGAATGTTGCGCTTTTCATTCATTTCCACTGTGATAAATTGTGAGTAGTCGGGTTTAGTCTTTCAATTGACTTGAGCTCCAGTGCTCCATTTTCCGTGAAGAAGACTAGACCGAGGCTGTATGCTTCTTTCTCCCAACTACTGCTAAAGGCAGATGTTTGGCCTAGCTTGAAATGTTCTTTCCAGGCTTTGTCTATCAAGTTTGATCCAGGTGATCTCATTCTAGAAGCACTGACATGATCTGATGTCTACCTTCAGAGAGCACTTTGAGCAAAACCCTGGCATATCTTAGCGTTATGACAGGATGACTCCTATGGGTGCCTCAACTCAGAGAGCCCTCTAAAGATGGACTCTATGAGATCTCTCCCGCTGCCTGAAGCCCTAGAAGCATTGGCCTTCGGTCAATACCTCTCTCTCTTCCCTTATGTTTCTCTCCCTCTCTTTTGCTCTATCTCGCTTCCTTTTTCTATCTTCTTTACTCTTAGTCTTCCCACCCTCATTCTGTCTTTCTCTCTCTCCCTCGTTCTCTCTAGAACTACAGCACTGGGAGTTACAATGGAAAGTCTCTCGCTACAAAGGATATGAGGCACTGTGTTTTCTAACTAACCTCTTCTTGATACAGGCAAAACAATTAACTATGAATTGAATGCGGAATTTGTAGGCTTACACTGAGTCCCATGGGTCAGCCTATTAGTCTTAATGAAAATCAGGGTACTTACTGGACATACATCAGTGTTAGCATTCAGTTCCACCAGCCCATTTGCTAAGAAGTGGTGCACTCTAGCCAAAATATGTGGTGTTGCAACTGTTATCGGTATTTGCAACCTCATTCTGTCCATGGGTTCCCCATGAAAATATAGCAGATCCAGACACATTCAGGCATCTCGATTTCCAATAAGCGGAAAGCATTTAAATAGGAATGTTGCAGGCTAGAGAAGAAAATGCATACAAAGGCTCTCAAGTCGATCTCTTTGTCTCATGAAAACATCTCAGAGCCTACTAAAAAGCTATAGAAGCGCTGAAGCATCTTAACTCATAGGATAAACTCAAGTCTGCACTCAAATCAGTAAAAGCTTTTAATTCCGTGAAAACATTGTTGCGACCCTCTCTTTCTTCCACTTTAAAGCCCTACTTATGGCCTTTACCATTCCATGTTTTCTTCAATCTTGTGCTGCTAATATCTTTGTTTTACTGGGAGTCCCCTCTCTCTGTGCCACTGTCATCGAGTCAGGTCTATTTGAGCAGGTTTGTATTTGCCAGATAATCCTCTGGTATTCAGCCTTGCTGGGATTTTCTTATCCCTCTTTAACCCCAAAGAATAATCACTTAGATTAATTGAGCTCCTGCTCCATGCTGGCTGCTTCTCCACTCCCCATAGAAAATCTCTGAAGTTGATGATCACCATGTTTGAAAGTTACTTCTCCTATAAGCAGGAAAAGCAACCTGTACCAAAATGGAGCCTTGTACCTTTCGGTCAACAGCCTGTCTTCTTCTTATGAGGTAAAAACTCAAGAAAGATCTTTCTTGCCAGATAGGGACACACTGAGAGAGAATGTGGCCTAAGGCTAGGGCGGTCGACCTCAGAGCTGGGGAGCCGGGTTAGAGTCTCGGCACGGACGCTTAACATTCTGTGATTTGGGGCAAATCACTTGATCTCCCTGTGCCTAACAAAAAATAAAAATGGTCTAGTTTCTGCTATATAAAACTCCACACTTTACTTTCAGCTCTTGAACAAGATTCACAGGCCAAAACCTCCCGAGTTGGTGTACAATCTCTTGGAAATTATTTTGAGGGGGAACTTGAATTTCTGTTCCGAACTCTCTGTCGCATAAAACATGAACATCCCTGGCCTATTGGCTGCAGAGATAACACTCAGCTTTAGCAACATTTTCTGCAAATGTAAACTCATCTCCAGCATGGCAAATATCAACATATTGAGGGACCACAGATAGTCCCAGCTAAACAGAGGTAAAAGGAAGGTATTTGTGCAAGAATCAACAAAGTTATACCCTTCTTTATCCCAACAGCAATCTTTGGTCACGTCCTACCAGTCAAAACAACAGTAAACAAGCATTGGCTACGCCAAAAGGCCTTGGTTAAATGTGCTAAAACATGCATTGAAAGCACCTTAAAGACCACTGGTTGGGGCAGGGAGGGCTAGAGTTGTAAATGTCCACATGCAGTTCAAGTCAAGTCAAAGTAGTCTTTATTTTCGATGATTTCAATCACCAAAGACACAATGAAAATACAAAACATTATTTTTCATACACCACTAGGCAACAAGATTCCATATCAATTAATAATAAAATCAAGTTAAAATCTTTAAATAAATTAGAAATTAAAAGTATAAGTTTTTTAAAAAAGTATAAAACATTTCATAAAACACGTGTAATACCCATAAATATAGCAGCAAAAGTGTGATGGTTATCTAAAAACTATACAGATAATAAACCCAGAGTCAAGTAGCATAGGGCCCTAATCAAGTTCTACAAGTTTATTGATGTTATTTCTGCGAATGACCCACATCCAACTCAAGTACTTAGCCATAGCAATAACTATGTCTTCCCGAAGGTTTGTTTTCAAAATGCGGAAGGCCGTTAGACTTGATCTTATGCCCAGATTAGAACAAATCGGCTTTAGATATTTATTTCTCGGGCCTTTATATGCAGGACATACAAATAAGATATGCATTACAGTCTCATCCATCAATTGGCATGAGGGACATTTGGCATCTATTTAATGTTGCCATTTTCTAGTAAAGGTTTTTATGGGCAATGACCCTACTCTAAATTGATGGAACAATTTCTTGTCACTAGGTTTCGTAATAAAATTCCAGTATGCTTCAAATCTCGGTTCTATTTTATGTTCCAAGAAAATACCAGTAAGAGAGGTATTTTGTACTGAGGACAACGACCTAGTGTTAATCATGTTCCAATAAGCTTCTTTATAGTCCTTTTTTGAAGGAAACCTACTACTCATCGGATCCTCCCACATATAACTAAGACCCATATCAGCCAGTGTACTCTTTATCTTTTGTAACCATTTAATTTTGCATGCCATGTCGATTTTTTTAACATGTTTCAATGTGTTCGCATATGGTAGTAACTCTGGCGTAGTCCAGAGCCTTCTCCAGTACGCTATGGGTCTGTATGGTGCTAACTCCTCCAATGTGGTGAAACCCAGATCTAAAGTAAGAGGTTTAAGTGGCGTGGGGTGTGGGAGGCCTGTCAATCCTCGTAGGAACTTATTTTGGGCCATGGTTAATGATGTTATATTTTCAAAGCCCCATAATTCAGCACCATACAGTACCGAGGCTCTGATCTCAGCATTGTATATCGCTAAGGCTGGGCCTACCGGCTTAGTATGTGAAAGACAGAATTCTTTTAAAAAGGCACCGGCGAGTTGGGCATGCTTTAGTGCCAATATGTCAATCTATGGTTTCCAGTTTAGTCTCTTTCCCAAGGTCACACCCAGGTAGGTAAATATGTCTGTTTGATCAAGAATGGCATTATCCATTACTACTCTTCCTTTTACTGATTTATATCTGTGTAAAACCATAAATGTTGTTGTATCTACATTCACCACTAAATCATGGTCTTTGCAGAATACCGTAAATCTGTCCAATGCCTGTTGCAAGCCCATTTGTGTCTTAGACAAAATTAGGGTATCATCCGCAAACATTAGTAGTGGAATCTTAATGCCTGCTAATGAGGGAGTGCCGGTTGGATATGATAAAAAATATGTAAATGCCCTATGAATAAAAAGCGAAAAACGGGTAGGTTCCAAAACGCACCCTTGACGTACCCCTTTGCATACAGGGAACCGTTCAGTGACGTTCCCCTGGTATCCCCACCTAACCTGGGCATAGTTAGACTCATGCAATTTTATGATCACAGAGAGAAGTTCAGGAGACATCCCTGCTTTGTTTAGAGATTCCCAAAGTTTATAACGGGGGACTAGATCAAATGCAGATTTTAAATCTATAAAAGCTGCATATATGGTTCCTCCTGCCAGGATTACTGTGGTCCAATAAATCATCATAAATCTAAAAACTTGATCTATAGTACTAACATGGGGGCGGAATCCAGCCTGTAGTGTTGATAGAGCCTTACAATCATCTATCCAAACATTTAAACGGCTCAGCACAAGCCAGGCCATAATCTTTTGCATGGTGTCTATCAAACTTATTGGCCTATAATGTATTGGGCTGGTACGGTCCCCTTTTTTATAGATCGGTATAATCTCGGCGCCGCGCCAAGAATCTGGGACTTGGTGCCCCTCTTGCTATAGCATTTGCTAAGAAATGGATGTATTTAGTCCAGTTTGCTTTATCGGATTTAAATAGATCAGCAGGAATGCAGTCCAGGCCGGGTGCCTTTCCCGCCTGGATTACATCCAGGGCTGTTTCAGTCTCCCTCATCTAAAAAAATCAGTGTCGTCTCTGGAACTAAAACGAGGTTTGGGTTTGATATATTTGATAGAATAGAAAATTGTGCCTCAAAATAAGAAACATTGTTTGCCGGGGTTTGTGAAAATTCACCACTCCCCCATTTTACAATGTGCCAGAATTTCGGCATATCTTTCCCGGAACTAGCTTGCTTCAATTCTTCCCATCTTAGTTCGTCAAACTCCTGTTTAGCTAGATGTTGGGCTTTTTTATATGCAATCCTTGCATTTCTGACCCCCTCTATTTCCTTCCCCCTTATTGCATGAGACAGATTCCTATACGCTACTGTAGAGTCCTTGTTATACCACTTGGCTGATTTTTTTGGAACTTAATTCCTTGTATTTTTAGTCTTAATAAAAAAAACATTTAATTAAGTGAAGAGAACTTCTTGGGCTTTTATAATTGCATGGTTACTGTCCACATTGGGATCTAGTACTGAAATTATTAATATCGTATTTTCCAATGCAGTCTTCATCAGCTCTAAGTTATGTGCATTTCCCAATAGCATTGATCATTTTACCCTTCTCATATCATTTGTCATGATTACATCAGATGTCACTATCTCAGTATGATCGGATTGACAGCCCAGACCTTTTAGATGTAACGTTAGCAATAGGGGGTTTTGGTCACTCTCTGTTCTCGGTTGTATTGCCATATCTATAAGTCGAGGCCAAAGCTCCACACTAATAAGAAAGTAGTCAATACAACTACTTCTTATCCCATTATTAAATGTGTGCTGACCTTCACTATCCGATATGCTCCTTTCATTTACAGCCCTAACACCACATTCCATACACAGGCTTTTCAGCTGGAGTGCTGCCTCTGTCCATTTTGTTATCGGTGATAATGTTAGCAGTGGGATACCCCAAAGTGAGTCCTCCTCACTACTGAGGCCACTATCTTCGAGGCCTAGGGGCTCAAATGTACAATTAAAATCACCTGCTATGACTATATAATTGTCCCCCTAAAATGTTTGATAGAATTTTCGAATGTGACAACTGTATGCGAAGATTTTCCACCAGCCAACCCTCTTGCATAAACATTAATCACTATTATATTTAAATCTTGTTTTGATCTCAGTATAATCGCTAGAATATCAGGACTGTCCATTTGTATTTCATCTATCCCATAGCTTGAGTGTTGTCTAACCCATGTTGTTAATCCCCCGGAAGGTCTCCCCTTTCGATTAGAGATAGCGGGTTTTGTAAAATGTAGGAATCCCTGACGAAAAATGGGACTCAGTGACCAGGTTTCTTGAAAGGCCCAGATGTCAAACCCCTCTACATAGGAAGACCAGTCAGAGGAAGCAATCTTTGCTTGTAAGCCAGCTATATTCCATGAGGCAATGCCCAACGGTCTTTTGGATACAGAATCGCCGTTATGGAGTTCAATACCCTCTTGGTTTATGTTTCCCAGGCTACTTGGGATTTCATTAGATAATGTTTGATTTACTCTTACAGTCTCTGAGAATAGTTGATAGAAGAGTGGCTCCAAGGAGACAATATTTTGCTGTATATTTTGTCTCAGGTCATTTACTAGAGGCTTCCTAGGGTCTACAATGTGTGCCATATTTTGAGACCCCGGCAATTTAATAGGTGACAATAAGATGTCCACAGCGACACACGCTGGTGGCGGAGGGTTCCCACTATTCTCTAATTGGATTGATGTTAAATCCTGTATATTAACCCCATTAAACAAAGTCAATGGAGGCTGGCTTAAATTGCTCTCATTACAAAATGATATTGGGGCCTGTAGTCAGTCTCAAGCTTCTAAGTTGGAAAGAGGAGCAAATCTATTTTGACAAATTAGATTATATTCATTTGTTGAACCTCCTAAGGCAGCCCTAGAGTGTCTACCCCGTTCTAAGCTTTATGTGTAAATCTGTGGTATTATTGGATGCAGTGGTCTGTAAAAAAAAACCCAAAGGAAGGACCCTGATATTATTCGGATTCGTATCTAAACCTGTACACATAATTTTCAGTAGGAATGTTACTGTAGAGCGATTATTGAAGTTTAGGACTACACAATCCCCTTCTTTTTCTTTCCTTAATGGCCCTATCCAGGATACTCTTCTTGCCATAATCAATTCCCTTTGTATGTTCATGTCCCACACCCCCTGCTCCCCTCAGCTTTTGATCCGTCCAGTGCAAGGCATTAGTCATTAATTGAGCTGTAAATTCAACTTGACCATCCCGCAGTAATGGCACATTTCCTAATACCACCACCAATGGTGCAGCCGCTGGTGGAAGATGCAAGGTCATGGACTGGCTTCCAGGTTTCATTGTCTTTCGTGCTTGATTTTGTATCCTCCTACTGACACCTGGTCTTCCCTGCCCCGGGGATGTTAAGGTTTATCCAGTAGCTTCACAGTCGTTTATGATCAATGGTAGAGTATCTTTAGCAGCTAAGCTGTCCAGTTTTTCAGCTGCCTTTGGGCTTGTGGTTGCTTGTGCAAATTCTCCAAGGGAATCAGTTGATTTATCAAATGCATCTATAATTTTGAGTGGCTCAACAATCTTTGGTGGTGGTGGGGGTGCGGGCATTGGCCTTATAAGTGGAGATAAGGTGGGTAAGATGGGTGATTTAACTGGGAGTGTCCGTTTGCTAGTTTTTCGATGTGTAACTTCCGTAATCAGGGCATATTCTTTTGGTGTTTGAGACGTTCCTATCTTGATTAGCAGCACCTCAGTTGAGCGAAAATTTGACTTAGCCAGTGATTCAAGGCCATTTAATTTATCTTCTACCTGGGCCAGTCTCAATGTAAGGGGATTTAAAATAGTAGAAATCAAAGTTTCCAGTCTTTCCCATGAGACTTCATCCATAGTCAAGTGAGATGCTTGGGAAGTAGCAGTGGCCGAGGTTTTATCAAGACTTTGAATTTTGGCACCTTGGTCAATAGGGTGATCAGAGGAATCATTCCCCCTCTTTTAGTTTGTCTAGTCAGTTTAGCTTGTTTAGGTCTCTGAGGTCCCCCACCTCTCTTCCTTTTCACCACTGGTTCTGGGATTTGGCCCAAGCTTGGCTGCTGTGTCTTCCCTAATGCCTTGGTTGTAGCTCTATGGTTGGTACAATAGGGCTCTACTTTTAGGGTGGACACGCATGGTGACAGTTCGATAGTAGGTTCGGGGACTGACTCTGGGGCTACAGCCAATACTATATCACACAGTTGGTTGTATTTGGATCCGCATTCCGAAGTATAGAAGGAAGCCAAGCCCCCCAGTGAGGATCTTTTGTTTGCAAACGGCTCCAGGGATAAGCAACGTTCTGTCCTCACTATTTCGTGTTCCAGTACTGAGGTAGCCCTGATTAAAAATTGGTCAAAGGTCCCAACAATGCTTCCGTTCGCCGGCACACTTTTCTCCTTCCCCTCACGCTTATTCATTTTCAAAATATAATAGAACTACCAACAACAATTATAGTCATAGAGGGTAGGTACTAGTAAGTAAGTTGGCTTGAAATAGGTCCATATTAAGGAGACGTCCACTGTACCTTAAATGTAGCAGATTTCAGAGAGGGGGCCCAGACCAGCCTCCTCCGGTCGCTGACGGGCCCGCCCTTGGCCCGGGCTTCGCCCAGGCGCGGCCCGAGCACGCCGGCGCGCCTGTACTGCAAGAGCCCGGCAAACCATGTGTGCCTCCTGGCGTTCGAAAACCGCGTTCGCGGCGTGCGCGCCGCTGGGGTGCAAGGAGATGAAGTCCGTTCAATCCCCCGTGGCGGCGTTGACTCCTGTGGCGGTGGCGGCTTCCAGGAGAAGCAGGACTGTGGCAGGTAATTCAAGAACTCTATATAGGACGGTCTGACTTCGGGAAGTGGAGATGATGCAAAGTCTACTGCTATTGGGTGAATTCTCCTTTACTCTTTGCTCAAAATAAAGCTGAAATCTCACCTGCAGCTGTGCCTGTAGCAGTCCTAATGCAGTGAGGTGTGGTATGGTGTGGGCGGCCCGGTTCAACTGCCCGCTCCTCAGCAGCTCCTCAGCTGCTCCAGTAGCCTAACCGGATGCCCTTATCGTATTTTCTGCCCCGGACAAACAGCTAAGCAGATAACGGGCACTGCCTGAAAAATGCCACTCGCGGCTCACGGCTCGCAGCTCCGCGGTCGGTACTCCGACTCCACCTCCGACCGCCTCCGTCCATCCCTTCCGACACCGCCCGGCCTTCCTGTGCCACCCACTCAACAACTCAAAATACTTTCAGCTCTTGAACAAGATTCACAGGCCAAGACCTCCCGAGTTGGTGTACAATCTCTTGGAAATTATTTATGCGGGGGAACTTGAATTTCTGTTCCGAACTCTCTGTCGCATAAAATATGAACATCCATGGCCTGTTGGCTACAGAGATAACACTCAGCTTTTGCAACATTTTCTGCAAATGTAAACTCATCTCCTGCGTTGCAAATATCAACATATTGATGGACCACAGATAGTCCCAGCTAAACAGAGGTAAAAGGAAGGTATTTGGGCAAGAATCAACAAAGTTATACCCTTCTTTATCCCAACAGCAATCTTTGGTCACGTCCTTCCAGTAAAAACAACAGTAAACAAGCATTGGCTAAGTCAAAAGGCCTTGGTTAAATATGCTAAAACATGCATTGAAAGCACATTAAAGACCACTGGTTAGGGCAGGGAGGGCTAGAGTTGTAAATGTCCCCATGCAGTTCAGTACCACTGCTCGAGGGGAGGCAGAAGGATATTCCCAAAATGCGTCAGCAGAATTAGGTGAGCGATGAATACTCCACTGGAGTGAGCCTCGACCACCTAGTGTGGCATGCTTCATCATTTGGTTCTCCTTCTAGCATCGGGAGGTATCCCTTTGTAGTCCAGATCATAGTGAGCATGTGGTGTGATGGGGGTAAAAAATGTGTAGGAAACATGAAGGGTCTGAGAAACAGATGTGTTTATTTTTACCCCTGTGAATGGGGTTTGAAGAATAAAGTTGATACTATTAGCTAGCCTGCCCATACACAATATTAGTGTTCCATGGATATCTCTCACACTCATTTTCAATCCCCGACACTCCATGTATGACAAAACAATCTGGACAACAAAGTGACGTCTGCCAGTGGTAAATGGATAAGTTAGTGGTGAAGCATACCATACTAGGTGGGTGAGGGTTTACTAAACATCAAAGAATTACTGTCCCTGATGTACTTTCTGGTTCTAAAAATCAAATAGACTGAACCTTTTGCGCTTGACAGGTACGGGTATTGAGAACGTCCAGTCTACCTCTCTTTCTAGAAGCTACTTTCTTCCACACACACAATAGTTACTAGGACTAAATTAGACTCTGTCAGGAAGCGAAATTACTGATTATGTGAATTGAATCTGCCCATAAAGCACAGAACAGGAAGCAGTGTGGCCAACAACTACCTAGGATGGATGCCCCCCACCCTCCTTTCTGCATCCCCATTAGCGGGAACAACCTTGTCACACAAATGATGTAAACATAACGTTCTTCCAGGTACTTGAGTGATCAACTGCAGAAGGAAGATGGAAATGCAGGTCAGTGTGATCCAGAAGCATAGACTGCATTGTGGACTTGCGCAGATTTCTGGCTATAAGACCTAAAGGAGGTACAGTGACAAATATCTCCCTGCCATCACATGAAGGTCTCAGCTTCCTCTGGGACTTGTGTGGCTTCTATACAACATCATAAGGAGAATGCATGGACCTACAAATGGAGTAAAAGGTAGTATAGCCTCTTCCTCTGGAGGAATTGCTCAAAGTGCTACTGAAGCTCCCTGCCTTGTGCTTTGAATTTTTTCTGATCACAAGGGTGGGTTCCCATTTCATTGCTGTTTCTGTTGCAGTGAAGCCATTCCTGCTATCCCAGACCATGACTTTTATTTGAAGAGTTATCTGCCTAGGTTTTCTGATGGACAGCTTATCCTTATCAGTGTGTCCCAAGAACAAAAAGCCTTCTTCTGGGCCGTGGTGAATAGGTCAGGAGAGGTGCAAAAACTGACATTACAGGGTGACCCTGCATTACCAAATTCAAAGGTAACACTTACTCATTTAATTGCTCTGGCCATCTTTTAGGGGACATCATTTAAAAACGTACATGTGTTCCCTGCTTTCTTCTGCCCATCCTTTAGAAATTCTATCATTCCAATCTTTAGTCACTAAACCGATGTTGCTCCGTGATATCAAAGTTGTTCCTCTGCCTCCCTTCTGAGAAATAGGACAATCATGCCTCATCTAATGCATTACCTAAATGGACATAGTGTGTCTTAGTAGACTGCAGATGAAACTTCTCCTCACGTCACCAGTGGCACAATACGAAATGATTCCTCTATGGTGAATGCCTCTTAAATTGAATTCAAAGTGGCAGCCTCAAAGATATCCAAAGTCCTTGAGTCGATTGTGTGCCTGTAGAGGGATGTGCCAGTCTGTGCCACAGAGGCTGCATGGGCCTAGATCATGCCGCTTGTGAGGTTATTGCAGGTGGCCCGGCAGTAATCAATGAACTCTCTTGATTTAGCTGAAGAACCACATGTCTGCAGTGAAGTGAAGCAGAAATAATGGACGTGTTTCATGTCTTTGTTTACCCTTTCACAGTTCAGGTGGTATTTTCCACAGTTACTGTAGAGTATCAAACTAGGACCTTGAAGAGACCTCTAGGTCCACAGGTCTCTAACCCAACTGGATGCCATTGATGACGACTACCAGGGTCAGCAGGACCAGGAAAGACTGGGAACAAGGGGACGGTAAAGCAGAGGAATAAGTATAGGCTGCAGGCTTGCTTATCTACTTTATTTTATGCTGTGCTACGATAGATCACGAGTAATTAAGACATATAAAGAAGATCCCCTGGTACCATTGTTTCTTGTAGACAATAGTTCTGACATCCTGGCAGCTACCCACCTCAAAAGTATTTGATGTCTCCCCAAGTGCTTTGTTGTTACTTTAGGTCAGTGCACTTCACATTAATGGCTTATTTGCAAGGAAAGCCCAGCCCTTAGGTATGTTATGTATTTACAGTACAAAAGTAGGCATCTGATCTTTTTAACCACCAATTTATGTTTGATTTGTGCTCCTGTCTTGAATCAGTCCATTCTTGGTCCCCTTAGCTGTAAGCCCTCAGAGGAATAGTAGCTTTGAACCAGCCAAGTAATGTTAGCTTACAATACAATAGATTCTGATACATGTTAATGAATGTTCATCAGTAATCATACTTTTGTCCTTACTCGGAGTTCTAGTCTTCATCTTCTTGCCTTCTTTCCCTCCTCCTTTCACCTCTAACACTTAGGACCTGATCCGATATTCTGTAAACTTGGTATTCAAGTGTTTTTGGAATCGGTGGGGTGGCATTATAGGACTGGGGAGCAAAGTAAGATCTCTTATGTAGAAATAATATAAAGAAAATAGCCTTCAGCTTGGACAATGACTGCCACTGAGCGAAGGAACTCCTCAAATAAATAGGTACTGGAACGAGGAAAATTAACTCAAGGTTAATGAAGCGTAGCCAAGAAAGAACAAAGTGCAGAACAAACTCTGATCTGTCTGTTCCATTTGGTAAAAAGGACTTCATGCCTCAAAGCACCCAAAGAGCTTGATAATTTATTTCCACCCCTTAAAAAAAGAAAATGGCAGAAATGAAATGAATAAACATAGAAAGACTAAAAAAAAAGATTCCAGGCTTGAATTTGTAAGTTTCTGTTTCCATTCTTTTTTTCGAGTCAGAACGGCCTGGCAAGTGCCCGATTGTGTCGTTCAAAGAGGCTGACATTAAGAACAGACTGGATTTTTGCACCTCAGACAGTGAGTGTGCAGACGGCCTGAAATGCTGCCTCACGAAGACAGGACGCAAGTGTGAACCATCTTCCAAAGGTATGTGGCTGAAAATGCTGTGCTACAAAGTGAAATATTTGTGACCTCTCCTTCATGTGTTTGTGATGGCTTGTGTCTATGTGTGCGGCAAACACAAGTGGTGCATCCTCTGGCATCATTCTCCTTATGGTAGTTTCTATGTTTACTTCGAAGTTAGAGCTTTCCTTTTCTCGTGCATCAAGATGATGTTAGGGTGCTACTTTTTAAGTCTTTTTCCAACAGCGCAGCACCCTAACATCATCTTTATGCGAGAGCTCTTGATTTCTGAAAATGAAAAAGAAAGTAAAGAGAGAGGGTCTGCTTTGGATCAGCCCTCTTCGGATTTTGGCTTTCAGGTGTTTTTCATGCTTATCTATTGCTTGGATGGGTGTTATGTAGTGGGACCTAGGCCCACATGATGATGAATCACAGACACCGTTAGTGGGGTACTAACAACTGGCCACGAGCACGTGCACTCGGGCCCTTTTATTTGCCGGGTCACGTCACTCGTGACACCGGTGGTGAATGGGTGTGGGGTGTATGTGTGCCCACTCCCATAGGGGAGTGGCTACTAAATCAGTGCCTGTCGAGACACTAGAATGTGTCTCGCAGGACACAACATTCCTCCAAAATTTTAATGAAAAACAAAAGCTCATTAGTTCAACCTGTAGAGATAAAACAACACCAAAATTTGCACCACAGGTTCCATCAGCTTCTCGGGTTAGACATCCGGTAGCCAGCAGACAGGGACTGGTGACTCCAACTGTAGCAGGACGATCTCGGCGGGCACTCATCATTTAACCCGAGTGGCTCAGGACATGAACGCTTGCTTGGAGACATCAGCTGCGCATTGAGAACGTGCCGGTGTAAGCATGTCCTTTAGTCCCAGGTAGCTTCCCTTCGCTGACATGCAGGATGGTATGTGGTGGATAACAACAGTTTATTGATTGGGTGCGTCAAGATCATGGTGGTAGTCCAGGGAGACAGTTCACTGGATTATTTCCAGATTGCCTGAAGTCTCTATGAGGCTGTGTCCGGTGACCTGTTGGTGGGGCAATGTCTCTTCCAACTCTCCCGCCTGGGGAGACCCTTTGTCGGGCTTGCCACGGGACTGCTGGTGGGCTGCGATGGGGCTGCGTGTGTGCCGGCTGGGGGCAGCTGCGAAGCACCGAGGAGCCAGTAGCCAGTCTCTCGCACAAACCTCAAGGGTGTGTGGGTCTTGGTCAGGACATGCTCTCGCTGCCGCAGTTCAGGTACAGACCAGGTTAGCAGGTAGCCTCGGAGTCTTCTTGTTGGTTAGTTGCGCAATAGTGTTGGACTCCAATCCATGTGTATCCGAGATGGTGTCGGTAGACGCACCTGATGAGGACTGGCATGGTAGCGTTGCCAGCCATTTGGTGAATCGGGACAACGGCGGGTGATGACTTGCCTTGATGGATGCAGGTGTCTAGTCTGGAGTCGATCACCTGAGGCAGGGAGTGGCCAGGTATTTCCATGTTCTCTGGGGAGGCACTTGCATTCATGTACCTGTGCTTCATGGGCTGTTGGGACTTTGATGACAGAGGAGTGGTGAACACGCTGATGAACGTAAGGCTTGAGACTCGGTTCGCGCAGGCTGATTGGCTTACTCTCGGACTCCCGCTGTGCAGCTGCTAGTTCTTGCTCGGGTTGTCGTCCTCCTCTCTTGCTGTCGCTGTGTCAGGACTCACTCCTGTTGTAGCTTGGGTTCTCATCATCGTCCGGCCCTACCAATCACGACTTCCCCATCTGACCTCAATTGGTTGTCCAATTCTTGGTGCGGACCCTCCGGTCCCACTTCCACGTATCTTGCTGAGTACAGTGTCATGCCCATGGCACTGATGATGTAGTTGCCATAGGGCCTGGACGACAGGTGGCGATAATTAACTAGGAGAGGAAATTTCTGGATGGACGTCGTAGCCACATGACTGCCTCTTCTGAATCTTCTCTTGCACTACTGGCATTTGCGGCCAGGGGCAGGGATGCCATTCAACTCCAACTGCCGACACTCTGGGCTGGACGGTCTCACTGTGAAGTGACGGGAGCAACGCGGTTTGCGCTGGCTGCGACTTACGTGTGGTTCTCCCTTGGTGCTGTCGCCAGGGCCATCGGTCTGCCTTGGTGGCTGTCTGGTGTCTTTGGAGGTGTTCTTGGCTTGTGGTGCTACAAGTCCTCTTGCTTCTCCTCTCGTTGTCTTTGACAGCCCTGCGTTTGTCCAGCTCTTCTGGGCGACACGATTTCCACTCGTCTTCGGCTTCTTCTCCGGGTGCAATGTCATGCACCATGTTTTAACATGGCCAACGGGGCCGTTGAACTTTAATGGTCTCCGGACCACTCAGGCGAACCTTTAGTCGCTCTTCTCGGCTGCATCGTGAGCAGGCACTCATCTTGGGTGCTACTTCTTCAGGCAGCTTCTTGACGCTCCTACTCCGGGTGTTCCCTCTCCAGGGAAGGGGTTCCACGGGCAGTGCTGACATGCAGCTTTTTGATGCTCCTACTCCGGGTGTTCCCTCTCCAGGGAATGGCTTCCACGGGCAGTAGAGAGCTGTGATGGCGGCTGGCCACTTGTAGTGTACGACTCTCCTCTCGTCAGCCTTGGATCACTGATGACTCCTGCTTACGGCAGTGTGAGGTAGGACACTGTGCTGCGTTTTGGCCCCTTCCGGGCTACCTTGCTGTTGTGGAGATGTAGAAGATCTCCTTGTTGTCTCCAGCAGTGTTTCTCTGGACTTTATTCTTCTCCCGTCACAGACCACTCACCAGTCCTGTCAATAGGACTGGGCGTCTTGTCAGGTGTGTCAGCCATTTGCAGGGATGGCAGTGGAGGTAGGTGTACTTGGTGCAGGTAGGGTGACCACAATCTCTCTCCTTCCTGCTTTCGGGCCACACAGAGCCCCTCTCTCTTCTGGAGTTCCTTGGTGCTTCGCTGATGGTGGGTAGTCTCCCTTCTGCCTATTCTTCGCTTTAGGGTACAGTGCTTGCTCTTCGATGCTGCGCAGTGGCAGCACTGGATCCTGCAGAGGTTTGTGCGTGCTTGGCAGGGTTGGTCACTCCTTGTGACACTCTCATTGATGGTCCCATGGTGACCTTTCATGCTGGGATGGCTGGCTGGCACAGACTCCTTCAAGCAGCCATTCATTGCCAACGGGCCCCGGTGAGTATTCGCTCAGTCTTTCACATACATTGCACATGGTTGCTGCTTCTTTCTTGTGCTTTATGCCACTGATTACGGAGAGGTGCTCCTCTGCCTCTGTGGAGCACTAGCATCCCGCTTACCTTTGGGGAGCACTAGTAGTGCTTAAGCATGGTCTCTTCCAGGGTGCTGTCTGCTAGCACTCTGCCTGTATCTTCACTCTCGCTATGGCTTGCAATCAGGGCCCAAACAGTACTTTGCTTCTTTGCTGAGGCAGCTTGTTGTCGCTACCATGGGAGCGTGCAATGCTCTCTTTGCTCTGCTGTTGGCCTGCAGGTACCTGGGTCTGGTAGGGAGAATGGTGCAACCTTCTCTCAGGGCTGGTCTTGGCCGTACTGTAAAGCTTTCACCTTTGCTGGTTGAGGAGAGTTGGTGCTGTGCCTTTCATGCAACCATACAATTTGTCTGCTCTGGCAGTGATGAGGCTAGTAGTGAGTTCTGTGTGTTTTACTATGTCTTACAGTAGTGGCCACTTGCTACCAGGGAGCATACAGTGCTCTCTCAGCTAATCTCAAGTCACTGGTACAAGCTGTGGTTTCCACTGCAAATGGAAACAGGGAGCTGTGCAGGACACTGCCCACCTTTGGTAAGTCTGTGTGGGGGGCACGTGTCTACAGTTCAGTCTTGCTGTTTGTTGCGTTCCATCTTCCCTGGCCTCTGGCTACTGCACCATAGCACTCTCTTCTCCCCTTGCGTGGCAGCAGATGACCCCTAGGCGGCGCTGGTGTACTTCAGGTCTGGTGCCATGTTTGCCCTTCAATGTCCTGGTCGAGTACTGTAATTTGGTTTTCCACTCTTTCAGCGTATGCGGTACTGCTAAATGGCCACTAGGTGACGCTGCAGGGCTTATTATTGCGGCCCGCGGCCGTTTTCTCTCTATCCCTGGAACCTCGACCGGTTCGTGGTGCGGCGGCTTGTCCTGTCCTCTCGGCCGTCGTTTGGAGCAAAAGAATGCATGGCAAACTGGTGGCGGGTGCTGCCTTCCGTGCATCCCGATGCCCTCTAGCTGAAGACACATCTCGACCTTCTTGGGTCTCAGTGCACTGCTACCGCTGTCCTCGTGGCCCTGCCGCTACTCTACATATCGCGGTAGCCCATCCTTCCTGCAGGCAGTCTCTGGCAGTACAAACTGCTGATGCCTCCCTACTATCGCAGGTAAGAAATCGCTTATCTAACATATTTCCAGAGGACGCCGCAGCTTCTTGCCTTCATTTTCCTTTTCTTTGGGGATACTACGGTGCACCAGACGGGAAGGACAGATCGGCGCTTCCCTCACTTGCGGGCAGCCTCCTCCCTACAATAAGCCAGGTCACGCTCCGCCTCACTCAGCTCGTTTCTGCACCTGGGCAGTCCTCTCCCTCACCGTGCCAGTCAGTTGCGTGCAGGCACCAGACATGGTAGGGACCACCACACGTGCCCAGCCTCACCACTAACTTAACTTTGGTGGGGCCGACACTCACTCGGAAGGCAGCCTCTGTCTGATTTGGGTCTTTCTCACCTCCAGGGCTTACGGCGCTGCGCTGATGGTGCTCTCCTTTTACCCACGCAGGCTACTCTCTTCGGTCCTTGTGCTGGCGGCAGCTGCAGGGAAGCCCGCGACATGGGCTACACTCCCCCTTATCCTCGACGGTCGCTCGGCCGGCAGGACTCAGCTCGCTCGTTCCATTTTGACTCTGGAGGATACCTTCCAGTCTGCCACTGCATTATCACCGATGGTGGGGGTTGCCCTCTCCATGGGCTAGACTCCCCCCTCTACCACATTCAACCAAGCGGCTGCACAAGTGGGCAAGATCCCACCCTCGTCTCCAATGTTATGTAGTGGGCCCTAGGCCCACATGATGACGAATCACAGACACTGTTAGTGGGGTACTAACAAATGGCCACAAGCACGTGCACTCGGGCCCTTTTATTTGCCGGGTCACGTCACTCGTGACACCGGTGGTGAATGGGTGTGGGGTGTGTGTGTGCCCACTCCCATACGGGAGTGGCTACTAAATCAGTATCTGTCGAGACACTAGAACGTGTCTCGCAGGACACAACAGATGGGCAGTCTGCCAGTGGAAAGATTTTGAGGGTTGTTCCCATTTGTTTTCCTGTTGGACTTTGTTGTTGGGATCTATTGGTCAGATAAAAAAATTATTGTTGGGTTAATAAAAAACAGTACAATAAAAGCACATGTAATTGTAGTAGATAAAGGTAACAGTTAATACAATCATCAAATCAATCAAGAGGCTTGAGCAAAAGAAATGCACTTGACCGACCCCACAACTAAACCCCCTGCAAAATGCTGCATTTGTATTATTGTCATATCAGTCATGTACATAGGGTTAGCAATAGGAATATTCAGGTGATAGTTAAAGTGTTTAATGCATAGAAGAGTCTCTGACCTGGGAAGTGGCCTCCTAATGTATGAAGTATCAATAAAGTGCCAAGTGTTGTGCTTTTTAATGCATCCTTTTGTGCATTTTGCTCATCCCTCTTGTATGTCTCTGAGCTAATACCAGAAATTCAGACTGGATTGTTAGATTTATTGTTAAAGGGTTAGTTACATATATAAGTCCAACGAAAAATAGATTCAAGTGCAACCATAGGTACATCTCCCTGAGCCCTTGTTCTGATGTCTGTAGTGTCTTGGCGGACTCAATTAGAGAATTCCATGATCATTTGGGAGGTGTTAAGGTGTGTTTATTAACAGTCATGAGGTAATGAGAAGTTTCAGGTTGAATGTTGTACACTGATGAATAAAGACTTTGTTTATGAGCTCCGTGTGTGGCATGCTCTTGTGCATTCTCCCGGGCTGGGGAGAACATGACAACTAGTGATGAAGGTGGGATACATGCCCCGAAGAAACAAGATTGCTGTGCCCGAGAGTTTGCAAGGATACAGCAAACTGCTTGTGCATGCCACATGCGCCCCAAGCCAGTGCAAAGGAATCTGCAGTTGGCGTGTGGAGTGCAAGCTCCACTCCAGCCTATACAAGGCCTCTTGGAGAAGTTGAAGGCCTAGCAGATGAGCAGAGCCATCATTAATAGAAAGAGAATGCTAAAGACAGCGACAACCAGGCATGACGCTAAAGGCAGTGACAACAAGGTAACAACATAAAGAGCTGTGAAAAACAAATATGCTAAAAGACAGTGGCAACCAACTTCGAGTAATGAAATTTATTCACCAGACTCATGACCTCAAAATTGGGCGATGTGACTCAAGAGCAAATACCGGGATTGTGCTTGCAAGGTTGTTGGTCTCCGGAGAAGGCACAGAGGGCACGGGAAATCAGCAGCCAGTGGCGTTCCGTACAACTCAAAAAGTCTCCAAGATAACAAAAGCTCCCACTTGCTGCCACAAGAGACATGGAATATGGTGCTGCAGCATTTTTAAAGCCTCCACCACTGTTCAATACCACCATTCGATACAACCAGTTAGCAGAGTATTGGCACCAGAGAGACTTTCTGTGACTTCATTGATGCTCTGGAAGAAGTAAATGATTAAATAAATCATTAAATACTCAAAGAATGTTCCTGGTGATGGAGTAAAAGAAGTGATAAAGAAAATCTCACAGACTGAGATAATATCGTACCATCAGATCAAATAAGCACTAGGAGACAAGTTCAATCCAATGGCAATGTCGATTATGAAAGATACATTTTCAATCAAGCGAGACAACAAGTTGGTGAAACGATGAATGAGTTTGTTGAGAGACTTGATGTGCTTATCAAGCACTGTAAGTTTAGTAGGACTACTGATAAATAATCCATGCACCTCAGAGTCATTGATGGCTGTCTTTCAGACTCTTTTAGAAGACGCATGTTGGGAGAGACGCTTGGCTTAGAAAAAAGTACTACTGGCTGCATGAGCTGAGGAAAGAGCAGACAGACAAGCTGTCAGCATGGAAGTTGGAACAGCAAATGGTGGATTGGTGTTAATCATGAAGAGCACAAAGGCGCGTTGTCTCACCATAAACAACGTTCCCACTGTGCACTCTGCTGGGTACAAAATCCTTTAGTATCTTGCTCCAAGTGTCGAAATTCAAATGAATAAATTGTAGACGTTTAGATCCGTGATTTCATTTTATTTGAAACATCGTGTTGCATCACACTTATGAATCTTTTCCATAAATAGACAACATCTGTCTTCTTAGTGGATTGTTCTTAATGGATCCCTTTGTAAATCACTTAGAGTAATTCCCAATGCATTTCGGGACGGTGCCCTTCATCAGGTATTCGTTCTGAAACAATGGTCAAAAATTACATAATTCAATAACTCAAAAGGCCTCTTGACCATAACCAAAAAATAACGAAACTGTGAGGGGGTGGAACAGTGCAATTGTTCTGGCTGTGCTTAGAAAGCTCTCGATTGTGTGAAGAGACCGGAAGTACTGGCTAATGTCAAATACTCAGAGGTGAGTATACTGGAAGCAGTGCTTGTGATCTTCGCAAAAATCCCACACGTTTTTGCGCTGGAATACATGCAGTAACAGTCATGCGTGAGTCATGCAATAATGAAAAAAATCCGATTGTAAAATTGAAACGTTCCATTCTGAATACAATAGAATGTCTGAGTCATGCAAAAAATCAGACCGTGAAATTAAAACATGCCGTTCTGCACACAGTAGAATGTCATAATATGTAACTGAGAGTTCAGTTCCTGTGCTCCAAGTTATTACCTATAAGTGAGGTGTCCCGTTAACATATGGTGCTAATCGGATGGTGACAGAAACGTTGCTATCAAGAAAATGTAAAAACAAAGTTTATCGGGGGGTAAAAAAAGCGCAATCTCCGTGCGATTACACAACCTAACGGTACCCAAACATCTAATCAATCTCAGCCCACGTGTGAAACTCGTACCTTAGTGAGTAAACTTGTTCCATCTCAATTGGTGTCTTAGTCTCCTGACTGGTTTCAAAGTGAAGCGCGAATCCCGCACGTGTATATATTTGAGCCCCGAAAGTGAAAATGGAGTAAGAAGAAAAAAGAAAAAAGTAGTCCTGTTACGTGGCCACCATCTTAGAGTGTAGTGGGCTAAAGAACAGGAAAAGGTGAAATGCTCAATAAAGTAGATGGTTACACACATGTGACCTGCCATAAGATCGTACAAACTAAGAAAATCAAAAATATACCATGAAACATTAACCTATTAACCCCCTTATATCCAGTTTTAATCATGATCTGTTACTTCTCGTCTGGCAGGATAGTAACACTCCCAAACCTTCTCCAAAGAGCAATGTCTAATTCTGATTGTACAGGTTAGTTCATAAGTAACAACTGAAGTCTGAACGTTCTTTCAGTCCTTTAGGGTTGCATGTATCTACTTCATACATCCAAAACAATTCTCGGTGCAGCAGCCACTTCTTGTTGTCTCTTCCTTCTACAATTGGCACCACTTCTAACACTAGAAATCTCAATTGGCTAACATTGTGATTGTTTTTCGCAAAGTGCATCGCAACCGGTGATTTTTCTTGATGGTTCCGGATATTACTCTTGTGTTCGGTTAGCCAAATCTTAATCTTCCGTTCAGTTTTTCCCACATATGCTAGCCCACATGGTCATTTACGGAAGTATACTATGTTTTTTGAATCACAGGTGGCAGTGGTTTGCAATTTTCTCAGTGTCCCTTTGGTTGGATGTGTCATGGTATTTCCTTTGATTATGTTTTTGTAGTGCCTGCAGTTTAAACACGGGGTGGTACCTTTATGGATCTTGGTACTGGGTAGGGAAGGTTTATCCAAACATCCCTTAAAGTTTCTTGTGCGTTGATAAGAAAAAAGGGGGGTTTCACAAAAATACCCTTAAAGTCAATTTCGGTTTGAACCATAGACCAATGTTTAATATGATGCTCTTGATTTGATAACTCCGGGTAGAGTATTTTGAAACAAACACAGATCTTTCTGTCGTTTTTTTGGGTTGTTGCATGGTTAGCAGTTGATCTCTTTCTTTAGTTTCAGCTCTTTGGACTGCTTTCTCAATAACATTCATAGGATATTTCCTTTCTCTAAATTATTTTATTATCTTCATGGTGTTGGTTTCGTAGTAACCATTCCTAGATAAGATCCTTTTAACCCTCAAAAGCTGTGAATAGGGCAAATGTTTTTTGAGAACTCTTTGATGGCAACTGTTAAAATGGAGTAAGTTGTTTCTGTTGGTTGTTTTAGTGAATACTTTAGTTTCTAGTTTTCCACCTTGTCTTGTGACAGATACATCTAGGAATGTGATAGTCTCATTGCTCATGGTATTTGTAAATTTGATATGTTTATCTATTGTATTCAGTTGATCAATGGCTTTCACCAGTTCAGATGTTTGTCCCTTCCAAATAAGAAAGATATCATTGATGTACCTCCAGTATATTATGAGATTCTTAGACTATTCTGGGTTATGTAAGATGTTCTCAATTTTGAACCTGTGCATCAAGAAGTTCGCGCAGCAGGGTGCTGCACAATTCCCTATCGATGTACCTGACAGTTGCAAATAGTATTCATATTTCCAACTAAAATAACTGTGGAAAAGTGAAAAATGTAGTAGTTCCAACAGAAATACCTTCAAATCCTCGTCAATGTTATGGTTCACTAGAAATGATTCCACAGCATCAATTCCCTGATTATGGGGAATGGACAACGCGCCTTTGTACTTTCAAGATTCACGCCCAGGATTAGAGGGCAGTACCCACTTGCACCCTACCCAAAACCAAAGGAGTATAATTAGAGAAAATCTGAGCAAATACAGAGTGCCACAAAAAAATTTTTCATTCCTAATCATGAAGAGCAAACACAAGCACAAAGTGAATGCACGTAAGTTGACATCCGTGAAGTAAGAAAAACTGTGTTTCCGAAGTGGAGTAAATGTCCAGCCATCAGACAGACGTGCAAAGGTTGCAGAAAGAACCACTTCATAACGGTTTGTAAAGCAAATGAGAAACCAAGTGTGTCATGGTGAGACAAGAAACTGGGCGTCAGAAGGTTCCAAAAGCATTTTCACTGCACCCACAAAGACAAAAAGCAACTTCAAATGCGATAGGTGGAAACTAAACAAAGTCAATTATCATCAAGTTCATCCTGCAAGCGTTCCTCTATGTCGCCATCGAGTAACACTGAAAAGGGGGAATGTGCTATGATTATATCTAAAAAGAAACAACATGCACACGTAGGCCTTGCTGCTTGCAAAGAAGACAAATGCATAACAAAAACAAGTGAGTAATCGAAACAAAATAATTCATATGGACATTGCCCCAAGGTCACAACTGAAAGTCACTGGTTGCCCCCTGACCTTTGTAATTGACAGTGGTGCATAGATTAACGTCATGCCAATCAAACAATGTAACAGTTTGTCACCCATACTGCAACTCACAGTGTCAAACACGAAGGTGTACACCTGACCTGCATCCAAACCGTTGCAGCGTCAAGGATCATTCACAGTGACCTTGTGACATAAAAAGATGCCTGTGCAAGCCCCAATCCACATTCTTCATGGTACTTTGTCCAGTGCATGTCTAATTAGTTTTGAAACTGCTGCTGGCATGGGATTAATATCCATCAATTACAACATAAATACGCGATCTGAAATTGCGAGTCAATTCCCGTCACTATTTCATGGCCTAGGAAGGCTCAAAGCAATGAAAGTGCAACTTCACATTAACAAATACATCCAGGCGGTACCGCAGACTTGCATTTCACCTACAAGAAGTGGTTGAAAAAGAACTAGAATAGCTGTTGAAACACGACATCATCAAGCGCTCTACCGACCCCATACCATGGGTTTCTCCCATAGTGGTGGTGCCAAAAAAGGACAGTGGAGGTGCAATGTACATTTGCGTGGATATGCACCAGGCCAACAAAGCAATTGAGAGCGAAAGACATTCTGGTTTGCTCATTGCAGACATGATCATGCAGCTGAACGGAGCCAAATTTGTTTGTGGCTTGACTTGAACAAAGGTCAGAAGTAGATCTGTCTTGTGTGACAGACCATTGGATGTCACATGTTTATCCTGTTGGGTCACCAATACACTTCCTTTAATTTGATTATGTCATTCAACAGTTTTACAAACACCAAGATATCTTGTTGGAAAGCCACTAATTTCTCTATTTTCCCAAAGATGGATGCAATGAGTTTTTGAAAGACGCAGCAAGCAAAGTCGAATGGCATGCTTAAGTACATCAATGCCCCTTACTTCAGCCAACTGACCCTTGGTGTCACTTGTGTGGTCTTGGGTTCAGGGAAAGCTGGTCCAGTGTTCCTTCTGCAGACAGTCGGGCAGTCCGTTTTCAGAATCCTTTCAGGTCAAGGAGTATTCAAATTTCAGGTTCTGAGGGTACCAATTGTACACGTATTGCCAGGCTGTGGGGGGAGGTCACCCCTTTTTCTAACTTTAAAACTGGATCCGATCAGTTCTTCCGTTTTCCCTGGGCTTGGCAACTGTCTGTGTAGGGAAACAAAGGGCAGGCAAACCCAAGTGTGAGCTGCACATGCCAGGGACAGGGTAGGCATCTTCTGAAGGCAGGAAAGTGGTGGGAACAACCCACAGACAACATTTGAAGCTCAGGGAGGGGCAGGGTACAGACCACTAGGTCATACTGCTCAGTACCCTTCCCTACACCCAGCGCCCTTTTATCCACTGTCTAGGAGGAATGCACATCGCACCACAGGAGAGCCTATACTGGTAATGTGACCCTGGACACTGACAGAAAGGCACATTTGGTTGAGGCAGGAAAATTCCAACTTTCCAAAAGTGGCATATTCAAAAATAGTAAGTTAAAATCATACTTTACCATTAAAGAGAATTTTAGATTACAATTACAATGAGTGCAAGAGGTATTTTTCTAAATGCTCCCATAATGAATTTATCACCTATTAAAAGTAATACGGTAAACTAGTGTTAGCCTGTCAGAGGCTCGCCTTGCTACAGTCACTGCTAGGACGTGTAAAACTTAAGTACACATGTGTAACTTTTTAAATACCATGCACCCTGTCCTATGAGCCTTTAGGGCCTACCTTAGGGGTGTTTTATGAGTATTAAAAAGGAAGGCATAGACGTGGAAAAAGGCTTATTTTGCCAAATGGAAATGGCAGTTCTAGAACTTCACACAGAGGCTGCAATGGCAGGCCTGAGACATATTTTACAGTGCCACTTTACTTTACAGGTCCTGTGTACATGTGATAACATCTACTATGGACACATAAGTAGATTAAATGTACCAATCAGGTGTATACCAGTTTTACCATGCTTGGAAGGGGGAGCAGGAGTAAAGTGTGCTGAGTGCTTATGCCAACAAAATGAGTTCCGCAAAAATAGGGTAGTGAATGCAAAAATCTGGAAGATTACCACGCAAAAGACGGTCATTTCCAGCACCTGTGGTATGTCTTGCATGTTTGTAGAATGGCATATCCTCTGTCTCGGTCTCTGCGGAGGCCTGTGGGTTCTGTTCAGTCTCACTCCAATTAGTTTTGAACTCTATGTGGTCTTTTGCTTCAGAACCCTCTTTTCTTTGTGTCTTTAGAAACTTGTTTGTCCTGTACTTCTAGAAAGCTGTCTTGTGTGTTTAGAAGACTCTATTTTGAGTGAAATCCTTTGCCTCAATACTGCCCCCTTTCTTCAGATGCCCAAATTGTGATTTGTGTCCTTCGAAATCCAGTGAATCTTGTTGTCAGAATTCATGTACAAGCCCACCCCAGAGAGACATGCAAAGAGGAATGCGAAATGTATAGCCTCTCACTGTAACCTTTTTTATTACGTGCAAGTTGATGAGGCTGCTAGCCGCTCCTATTGGGTTTCTTTTATACAGTTATGTTAATTTCTGTTCAGCAAGACAGCAAATTCTTGTACAATGTATTACCCTGGACCTGCCTAAAGAGGAAACTTGATTTCCAGCCACAGAAATGTGAGCAATACTCTTTACTGTCTGGTGAACCTATCCTCGCCCTACATCGTGTACCATGGCAAACCGGACACAACCAAATGAATCCCACTTTGATTTCATAATTAATACTGTGAGCAAAACTAATGGATGAACATCTGAAGACATCAGCTCAGGCATTTTAAATGTTTACATTCCTTATGCATATATTTTCTTAAATTCCTATGATCTTGAGGTTACTGTTTCCTTTCCTCAGCCTAAAGCACTAAATATTTCCATAACTATGCGTGCGGCTGTTAAATTTTGCTTTCAACTCTTTATCTCATCAGCTGTTCTTGCTGAAATGGCATTATAAAAGTAGCCTGGCAGTGGACAGACTGTTTGCCTCATTCTAATTCTTCTAAAATACCATATTTAGATAGCACTATATTCACATGCAAATAATGTTTCTTTCTACAGTCTTACCACCCTCAAAGGGGATGCTGTCTAAAAAGAAATCATTTATAATGCTAAAACCTTGCTTGGAAAACTGACCTTTACTTTAAAATTTCTTATTTGTCTCCACTCTTTTTTCCTTTCAAATGGCTCTCTCCTTCCCTTCCATCCCCTGCATGCCTCCTCTCTCTGAGCACAGCCTACCCTATTACATGCTTGTTTGTCGTAATGCCTATCAATGTATTTCTGCAAACTGCCCACAACTCCTTTATAAGGTCAGAACCTCTCCTTTTCTGAAAGTCATACCCCTGCAACATAACAATGCCTATACCTCCCCAGGCTCATCTATAAATCCCACGAGCATGTGTTACACCCCCCACTAATGATCACAATTAACCCCTAATAATGTAATCCACCACAAAGAAACTGTAGTGAATGCATGGAATGGTTTGCTGAGTGCACAAGACTAATCCCAATAACCAGCAGTATCCACTAACACTACACTAACCCCTATCCTTGGATTCGGGAGAAGTGTGCTGCCCAATGAAAAGTGTGTTAACGCCTCGTCAGGGATAGTAAGCGCTATATAAATGCAATTACAATAAGATCACAATGAGCTTCTTGCGGAGAGTGATGCAAACTAGTATTGTCTGAAATAATAATGACTTCAATGTGCTCTGGTGATCAGACCTACCTAAAAGGTTAAGTGACCAAAGGCTTGTGGTGTAGGGGAAAGTGCAATCACAGGTGCTGCCATGGGCCGCCTCTGCGGTCATCCGATTTGTGAAGTGCCGACTTATGAAGTGCCAAACACGGCAGTGGCGTAGCTATCAAAAGTGCAGCAGGTGCAGTGGCACCTTAGACTACGGTGTAGAGATGTCTCCCACAGAGCAAATGTGGCTATATGTCACTAGTAAAGCAGGAGAAGAGGGGCTTGTTCCTGTCTTGCATTAGGGTTTGTGACACTATGCTACTCCACTGTGAATACACTGTCTCTGATGCTTCTGTATTTCAGCTAAACCGGGTTCATGTCCATTGTTTGAAATATTGTGCATCCGTGCTGCTCGTCAGACTTGTGATAGCGACAGCGGGTGCGAAGCAAACCTGAAGTGCTGCTCATCTAGTTGTGGAACGGAATGTGTGTGGCCAAGATAAGGTACAGTATTCATTTACAGAACACAGACTTGGGGTGATACTGCGGGAGGGTCGGATCCTGGTAGTATGCTCTCTTATTCTACAGTTAAATGATGATTTTGGATTCATAGTATTTTCAAAATCCTCAACCTCTAGAGCAAGAAGCATTGAAAAGCAAATATGTATTCACAAAAGATAACTTTTTTAATAAGAAAAATGCTAATGCTAATAATGTTCCACATCTCAGTATCTGCCATCACTGTTGGTGCCAATTTTGTCTATGCCCGACACACCAGTACCTCCAGGGATCAGTATTACTAGTATTTCCAGTACCAGTACCTCCTCTGATATGTATTACCAGTATTCCCAGTGCCAGCACCTCCAGTGATTAGTAGTACAACTATTTCCAGTGTCAGTATCTCCAGTGATCATAATTGCCGGTAGTTCCAGTACTAGTACCTCCAGTGTTCAGTATTTACAGTACCATTACCTCCAGTGATCAGTATTACCAGTATGCCCAGTGCCAGTACCTCCATTTATCAGTATTATAAGTATTTCCAGTTGCCAGTACCTCCAGTGAGCAGTATTACCAGGATATCCAGTGGCAGCACCTTCAGTTATGGTCAGTCTTGCTTTCCCAGTACTTCCTGCAGACACAGGTCCCTATGTGTTCAGTACCAGTACCTGCCACCACCTTCATTACTTTTGTAATGACAGTCAGCATCTGTACTCTCTGATCACTATAATATCCAATCTCATTCATAGCTGTGGTGCACTCAGTATAAACATCTTTGTTTTTTTCAATGCATGCTAACCTTTGGGAATTGTGGTGTTTTATTGCTATAATGCTTTCTATTTCTGCTGAGCAGTGCATTGTACTGGAATTTTTCTTTGAAAGGAATCAGAAGACAACCGACCATTGTAGGAGGGGGGAAGAACCCTCCAAGTGTGAGATGTGAGTACACCTACAGATAGAACAGTCAGCGAGAAAATAACAAAGATTGACACTGAGAAAGGCCCACTTGAATATTATTTCAGTTAAGTGAACTTAGGGAATTTTTTTCCATTGCCTTATTGTGGAACTCTCTAGGAGCATCTATTTGATCATTACTCACATCAGACCTGGGGGAAGAGCATTTTGTCGTCTAGCCCCCAGTTTCTGGAATGCCGTTCCACCCTTTCTGCGCTCCATCTTTAGCAAAAGTTTGTTTAAGGCACAGTTGAATACAGTTCTGTTTGGGAAGTTGTAAATCTGTTCCTACTCAACTTATGTAAGCTCCAGGACGCTTCTTAAGAAGCAGCAGTCACGCTCTATAAATTCCTTTTCATTCATTCAACCAATAGTGGAAAATACTAGTGCTGATTGGAGGTATTTCTTAAGATTGTATTTAGTTTCGTACAGAGTTTCATAAATAGTTTCATGCATAGATACATTTCGGTCAGCAGGTACAGAAATTAAAGGTTTGTAGCAGAGGGAGATAGATGTGCACTTATATACACGTTTAGAGAGTATGTACTAAAAGGATGAATTGCTTAAAATAAAACGAATGTAAGATATATGTTTTTCACATAATGAGTGAAATCCATTTCTGCTTGATTATTCCAGTGGAGAATTTGTCCCAGCCTGAATCATTTTACTGACACTGTCCCATCCCATTTGTGTGTCTATCTATCTATCTATCTATCTATCTATCTATCTATCTATCTATCTATCTATCTATCTATCTATCTATCTATCTATCTATCTATCTATCTATCTATCTATCTATCTATCTATCTATCTATCTATCTATCTATCTATCTATCTATCTATCTATCTATCTATCTATCTATCTATCTATCTATCTATCTATCTATCTATCTATCTATCTATCTATATATATATATATTATCTACTGGCGGTCGCCAGTAGATAGTTATAGTTAGGACCGTGTTTCCATAGGAAATCCGCAACATTCTATTTGGAATAACTTTGGCGCCGGTTGACGAATCCTCGCGAAATTTTCAAAATAGGTGGGGCGCACCTCTCCGCTCCTACCCTGAAAGTCTCGGGGGGATTCGTCAAGCAGGGGCTGAGAAAAAAGGGGGGTCCCAAAACGCGTTTTCCCCATGCAATTTTCCATAGGGACCTTCAGTCCAAGGTACAGCCCGAACGGCTGAACAGAATTACTTGAAATTTGGCAGAGAGGTAGTCCTCAGCTCAGGGATGTGCCTTTTGCATATATGGAGTCAATCTGTTCAGTAGTTCCTGAGAAAATCAAAAGTAAAATCATATATATACGTGGGCGGAGACTAACCACACATCTCATCCTGAGATCTGATTGGCTGTCAGCACTTCATCCAAGAAGTGTTGGCAGCCATCTTGGGACCAACATACATGATAGCACCTCATTAAAAAGCATTGCAGTTAATAGAAGGTTTTAAGACTTTAGTTACATTATAAATCATTTGTTGATGGTACCATACTCATTTTAGGAATTGTGGTATGTTCTAAGGTGATTTCACCATGTGAAAAAGCCTTCTGCTGGGATATCATGATTGAGAGAAAAATATTTTCTCATGCTTTTCCCACAGAGGTTTGGAAGGTGATCTATAAGCTAAACTGAGAGCTTATTTTCTGTAAATTCACATTATCTTTCTCAGTCATGTGAGAATGAAGTCTGACATTCTCAGTAAAACATGTACATCCAACAAGGGCAGAGACTGTCAGTTGATTCCTTTGTGTTCTACTGCAGCTTCCCAGAGTGTTCCAAAGAACAACTAGAGCGCTAACAGTCCTACTTATGATAAACGTATGGCACACCTGAAGCCATCTTGCTTGGATTAAAGTGCTAACTCTTAAGATATTTAATTTAAAAAGGAACAAAATGAGGGGGTTCATTTTTCCATAAAAAGTATGATTAGTGCTGCAGAAAGAAAAATTAGGGCACATTTTGAGTGACTTCTCAAATCCTCTTCTATTTCATTAAAAAATTCTGACATGCAGACTGAAACATGCACTTTCAATACCAGCAGCAGTTTTCCCTGGTGAGCAGTAGCTTTACTACAGTGATCTAATGAGCAAAAAGAGTGCTAACATTCTGAATTTATGGCAAATGTATGACACATCTGAATGCCTTCTTGATGGAATCAAAGTAAAAAACTGAAAGTATTTCCTACTGAGGAGACTGCAGTAAATGAGGAAATTAGGAAACTTCATAACAAATAAGTCTCCCAAGATGGCCACCAGAGACAAAAGAGCCCAAATGTAGCCCAAATATCACCCAGATGTAGCCCAAGTATAGCCCAATGACAGAATGTCCCAGAGTGTTCTTAAAAACAACTAGCGCGCTTACTGTCTTCATTATGACAAAAGTATGGCACACCTGAAGCCATCTTGATTGGAATAAACTGGTAACACTTAAAACATTTAATTTATAAAGGAACACAATGAGGGGGTTCATTTTGCCATAGAAATTATGATTAAGGCTGAAGAAAGAAAATGAGGGCACATTTTGAGTGACTTCTCAAATCCTCTTCTATTTCATTAAAAAATTCTGACATGCAGACTGAAACATGCACTTTTAATACCAGGAGCAGACTTCCATGGTGAACAGTAGTTTTACTACAGTGATCTAATGAGCAACTAGAGTGCTAACATTCAGAATTTATGGCAAATGTGTGACATATCTGAATACCTTCATGATGGAATCAAAGTAAAAAACTGAAAGCATTTCCTACTGAGGAGACTGCAGTACATGAGGAAATTAGGAAACTTCATAACAAATAAATCTCCCAAGATGGCCACCGGAGACAAAAGAGCCCAAATGTAGCCCAAAATCACCCAGATGTAGCCCAAATATAGCCCAATGACAGAAGTGTGCAAAACACTTATTATTTTGTGTTTTTGCAGTGTTATATAGTGCAGACTTGTCAGGTATTGGAGTGCTTTACATGAGCATTGGTTACATCACACAAGAACAAATTCATTTTGGTTGTAGACATGGGGAGACTAAGTGATTTGATCAGAATCACAGAATGTCGAGCTGAAGCAGAAACTCCAACCTGGTTCCCCAGTTGCAAAGTCTGCAGTTCTGGAAGTAACACCACATCCTCTCCCCTAAGTGCAACATTTAATCAAGTGGTCAACTGGATAAAAAAACATAAAGATAACAAATAATTTAAAAGTGCTTTGTCGCTATTTGAAAACTCAGAAAATATGTCCTTATTTTAGTCTGTTAGAGCACTAACCATAATTTTGATGCCAATAAGACCCTCGCATATATGTAATTTCTAAAGGAAATGCTCTAGGTATTACAGTTTTGATTACATCAAGATGACGTCAGGCGTTCCACACTTTTGTAATAAATATAGAATGTTAGCAATCTAGTTGTTCATTAGGATACTGTTGAGAGGCAGAGGCCAGGGGCACGGACTCTGAAAATTGAAGGCAGGTAGGAGGGTGCAAAGGCAACAATTTAACCACACTGAGCAGGCAGGAAGGGCCGTGGCAGCACAACAGACTATGGAGGGCAGTGGAAAGGGGGGCAGGGGCAACAAACCAACAATACAGGACTTGCAAGAGAGGCTGTGGCAATGTAATAGACCATTGTGGGCAGAAGGAAGAGGCAATGGTAGTACAACCATACATGCCAACAGACCCATTTCAGCCAGGAAACGTCCAATGTTTTTAAGCTCAAATGGGCTTTATTTGATCTGTCTCCTGTCTACAATCTCCTCTTTTTCAATGTAACTCAAAGGGGAAAATCAATACCCCAGTTTTTTTTCAAAATCTCCCTCTTACCAATTTCAAAATGTTCGCAAGTATGGTACATTGGATCATGGAAGGAAATGGGGTAGGGACATGGACTTGGATAACTGAGGACAGGAGGGACATGGAGAGGTGCACCAAACTGACCCTGCAGGGCAGGCATCAGGGTTTGCAGCAGCACAATACACCACACAGGGCATGCGGGACAGGAGTGCAGCACAACAATCCATATAAAGCAAGAGGGAGGGGACAGGACCATGCACATGGACAACAGAGAACAGAGGGGCAAGAAGCAATGGTAGCTAGCTGACCATAATGGACAGACAGGAGAGAAAGCTGCAGCATAACAGACCATAAAGGGCAGGAGGGACGGATCAGGGGCATTACAATGGAACAGACAAGCCAGGAGGGAGGGAGTAGGGGTCTGCACATGTAAACAGAGGGCTGGGGGCAAGGGGGCAGGGCAGGAGCAGCAAGATAGCCATGGAGGTCAGGCAGGATGGGTACTAGAAGCAAGACACACCATGAAGAGCAACAGTGAGACTGTGATGGCATACACACAGACCATGGAGGGAAGGTGGGAGGGGGTCAGGGGCAGCTAACTGACCACACAGGGAAGGTGGGAGGGGCCATGGCAGCACAGAAGACCATGCATGGCAAGTGGGAGGGTTAGTGGCAGCACAATGGCTATGATGGGCAAGAAGGAGGGTGCAGGGGCATGCACAAAGGACGATGGAGGATAGAAGGGAGGGTCAGGACCTGTGCACAGACAAGAAAGTTCAGGGGAAGGGGCCTCACAACAGACTGCACGGGGCAGGCAGGAGGAGCAGTTGCAGCACAACAGACCAGGGAGGGCAGAAGGGTGTGGCAGTACAATGCACCATGAAGGACAGGAGGAAGAGGATAGGGGCATGGCATGTGGACAGGCAGGGTGGAGGTGGCAGGGACAGGTTACAGTCATCTGACAATGCTAGGCAGGTGGGAGGGGAGTGGCAGCTCAACAGAACTCTCAGAGTAGATAGGAGTGGCAGGTCCATGGAACATGGTGGGCAAAAAGGATGGTGCAGGGACATGCACAAAGACATCGGAGGGCAGGGGGAAGGAGAATAGGGGAAGCAAGCTAAGCACAGAGTTTAAGCAGGAGGTCAATGATGGGGCATAGAATTGGGCAATGGAGGGCAGGAGGAGTGGACTGGTACATCATACTAAATTGAGGGCAGTGGCAGCATATCAGACCATGCATGGCAGGAGGGAGGAGGCTAGTCCATGGATTCACACAACAGAGGATAGGGAGGAGGGGGATGGGGCAGCAAGCTAACTGTTCAGAGAAGGCGGGTATTAGGAACTTTATTGTTTTTAAAACGTGTGTCTGTGCGAACTACTTAAAATATGAACAAGTATGCAGCATAATCTCACTTTTATTCAGGAAGAAGAGGACGTTTGTGACTGTGACTCCGGGCTCACTTGGCAGAAACACCCCCTGACCCTCCACCCCCTATCGCAAAATGTAATGCCCGTGAAAAGGGTAGGTGAACACAGTGTTATATAGAACATAGTCCTGAGAGCACGATTGAAAATGAAAACTAGATATAGTGTATGGTATAAACTATGCACCAAAAAGTGTGATATAAGATGAACCGGGCGTGAAATATAATATGCAATACATTGTGCGCAATGACAGATTCATTGGAGAGCGCGAGATAGCACAGGCACTAGCGTGTGCTATGCGATATGCGCCTTGGAGTGTAATATGCACAGGGCAGTGTTGTGTAACCTAACTAGTCTCTAAAGTTGTAATATAAAATATGTGCTGGGGAGTGTAACGTTGCATATGCACTGTGACAAAGATATGGATCCCAGATTGTAATATGTATGGCATAGCACTGTGCGTTATAACATAGGCATCGAGGAAGGCACGTTAGATGGGGCAATATAACCCGTGCGAAGACAAGTGTGGCATGACATATTCACGGGGTGGTGTTACAGTGCACATGGGCTAGAGAGTGTCATAGCATATGCACTAGCTAGTGGAATACAACACAGAGGTGTGTGGCACTCAGCAGGCAATGGTGGGTGTAACACAGCATTGGGCTCTGCCAGGAGCGCGCTGTGACTCTCAAGTGATGTTCGTCCCCTTTCCAGAGAGTAAAATAAAAAGTATTACACATCCGGCAGTGGATGTGTGTTTTATTAACCGTGAGGGGGGTTTCTTGCATAGTTTTGGTCGAATTTTTGTCGAATCCCCTTTGAATGGCTTGGTGTGCATGTGTATTAAATGTGCCCGTCAATAGCTACCCATGTTTGTATAAATAAACGACAAGGGTGTCTACCGGGATTAGGCACGGTTGGGCATCAGACATGTCAGAGCTTCACTAGTGGTGTAAATACATTCCACGTGGATTCATTGTATGCATAGTCGCCTTTTAATGAATATCATGCAAATCGTCACGGTGATAGGTACGTACGGTTTGTACAGCATGTCCTAGGTGTGTCTATAAATATATATTTTTTAAAAATAATAAAAAACAGTGGCCGGCCCTGGGGATTGGGGTCAAAAAAATATAATTAGGAGACAGGCCCTGGGGGATGGGGTCATCAGGGCCAATAAATTAGAATAAGAAGGAGAACCACACAGCCCCCCTTCTTAAAAAATTAAGATAAATAAAAGACTGGCATCGCGTCGGAGGACACGCCCCCTCCTTGCAGCACTCTGCAAACGCGCCCCCTGGCGAGTTGTAAGTTGGGGAATTAATTCCTCTTCAATACTGAGGGTCCCTGAGGGCCAACTAGCCCAACAGGCATCTCCAGTATGCGCCAGGGAGCTGTCCTGCAGACAGGTGTTCTGAGGCCAAGCCCCTTTTTACACCTCTCTGCAACGCAGCTCTGTGGCGCTTACTGGAGGTACCTAGTGGTCTAGTTTGACCCTAGGGACCCTTAGGATTCAAGGGGACTTAATCTCTCAACTTAGAACAGCCACAGGGCGCGTTTACACAGTGGTGAAGGAAGGGGACGGGGCCTGAGGTGACGTGTGCAAACACGCACTATGGCACGTTTTAAATTGGGGATATAATTTCCCTTCAATACTGAGTGCCCCTGGGGGCTAACTAGCCCACCAAGTGCTTCCAGTAAGCGCCACTGAGCTGCAGTGCAGAGAGGTGGTCCAGGCCGTGCCACTTTTTACACCTCTCTGCAACACAGCTCTGTGGCACTTACTGGAGGTACCCAGTGGGCTAGTTGGACCCTAGGGACCCTCAGGATTCAAATGAACTTAATCTCCCAACTAAAAACGGACACAGGGCATGTTTACACAGTGGTGAAGGGAGGGGACGGGGCCTGAGTTAAGGTGTGCAAAAATGCCCTGTGGCCTGTTTTAAGAGGTAGTTTTAATCCCCCTGCCCTATTATATACTAGGGGCTTACAGAGGAGGTCATGCTAATCACAGGGAGACCCCAACGCATAATGTTCCCTAGTGTATGTAGGTGTTTTCACTATATTCTAAGTGTCTTTTAACATAGCACTGGCTCTAGGACTGGTTAGTCAGACTCAGTTACCACCAGTATCCATCTGAAAAAGTTGAGGGTACAGGATGATTTTGCAACAAGACTTCTTTCTGCTCTTCTTTTTGTTCTTTCTGCACGTTATCCTTCTTCCTGCACTTTTCTTCGTCTTTGAGAACTTCTGTTGCTTCTTTCTGCACTTCTTTTTTTTCTTTCTGTGCATTTTTTCTTCTTTCTTCACATGTCCTATCTCTGTAGGCATAGTTAGAAATTAGCATTTAAAAAACCTTTGAAATTCACAGAAAAAACCATAGGTTTCAGGCACGTTATAGTTAGGAATTAGCATTTAAAAAAACCTCAGAAATTCACTGAAAAAACCATAGGTTTCAGGGGTGTTATAGTTAGCTGGACTTTTCACTTGTACAAAACCATTGAAATTCCCCCGTTACAGTTAGTTCAGCTAACTATAACTCGCGCGCCCGCAATGCACTGCTGATGACGTCACATATTACATCACTCATGACATGGTCAGTGACATCACTCATGACATCACTCATGACATCACTGATGACATCACTGATGACATCATCCTTGTGATAGAGTGGCAGACCTCCTCTCACCCTAATATAACCTTTGATACACACATTCAAAAATAGAGACTACAATTTTCAAAACAATGGACATACCAATACCAGTTACAACAACCTCTTCAGTAATTCTAAGATCCACATACACATCCACTCATTCACCAACAGTCCTACACAGTCACTCATACATGTACTCACTCATCATATGTACTCATACACCTATACATCCTGTTACACAATGCCACTCATCCATAGAGTTACTCACACACATAGTCACTCATGCTAATAAAGAATCAAACATACATTTACTTGCATATACAGTTATACACACACCACCACACTTACTTCTACGGAAACTTACACATACTTAGTCTTTTAAACAATCACTTATAGAAACACATACTTATTCATACAGGAACTCTTTCAATCTCTCACTCTCACATATACTCACTTATATACACCAATAGTCACATATACTAGTTTAAAACATATGTAGTTACTCATAAAGACACTATTGAGACAGTCATTCACTCACTAACACACCCTTACACACACTCATCCACCCATACAGTCCTGCACACATGCTGTCTTCAACACATACAGTGAGTCACTCATTAATGCACCTATGCACTACGTAATACCCCCCACCGAACCATGCAGACACTCAGACTGATACTCAAAAAACCAACTAATAACCTATATAGACACCCATGTAGCTACTCACCAACCCATGCAGCCACTTATACACAAAGTGAGAGACTGATACAGATATTTACATATTTAAACATTACTCACTAAGCTATGTATTCACTATGATACACTTAATCAGTCAGTTACACAATCAATTTTTCAAAAACAAATCATCCATTTAGACACTTACATACCCATTTATTCTTCCATCAACCTTGAGATATACATATATAAAACATATTTAATTTTCAGAAAAACACACATTCACTGGATGATGTCATGAGTGATGTCATTTGAGATGTCATGAGTGATGTCATGAGTGATGTCACTGACCATGTCATGAGTGATGTAATATGTGACGTCATCAGCAGTGCATTGCGGGCGCGGGAGTTATAGTTAGCTAAACTAACTATAACGGGGGAATTTCAATGGTTTTGTACAAGTGAAAAGTCCAGCTAACTATAACACCCCTGAAACCTATGGTTTTTTTAGTGAATTTCTGAGGTTTTTTAAATGCTAATTCCTAACTATAACGTGCCTGAAACCTATGGTTTTTTCTGTGAATATATATATATATATATATGGGAGAGTGTGTGTGTGCAGGAAGGAAAGACATCTATTACAGAGTAGTTATCCAGATATAGGAATTCCTTGGATTTTTGCTTGGTAATAACTTTGCCACCATTTGACAAATCCCCATGATAAGGCCTAGTCTGTTTTCTACATTGGCTGACGATGAAAGGTTTTGTGGTGATTTGTTAACGGGGCACAAAGAAAATAAGCATTTGCCATGCAATAGGTCTCGCATTTACGCGAGTTTGAGCTATTTACATTGCAAATAACAATGCCTTTTATTTTTGTTTTCTTTTTTAAAACTGAAATAAAAGGCATTCTCATTTACAATGCCAACAAAAATAAAAGGCATTGTTATTTGCAATGTGAATAACTCAAACTCGCGTAAATGCAAGATCTATTGCATTGCAAATGCTTTTTCTAAAGGAGGTTGGGCGGAGGAAGGTTACAGGGGTTCTTTGTACCGTGAACAATACAATGTAACATAGGGAAAAAACAGAAAGCCGATACACATGCCAGAAGACTGCTTCCCCAGACTGGACGGCCGGCTCAGGCTGCTGTATTGTGGCTGGAGAAGAGTTAGGATACACCATGATGGTTTGAAGCTCCCTCGGGATGGTGGAGGTGTATTACCAAGCAGCCTAGCTCCAGTATGTTGTCTCTTGGTTTAAGGATGAGGGCACAGATCTGGCAGTTCCAACACCAAAGTGAGTATCAAGGCCAGTGAGGCTGCTGGTACCCCCTATGACCTCCTGAAAGGAAACCGCTGCAAATCCGGTGAGCGTTACAAAGTAGGGTGACAGTCACAGTGCATAGTGAGGGTCAGACAGCAGAGCGAGGGTCAGAGAGGAGGGTGAGGCTGAAAGTGCGAGGTACTTAAATAAAAGGCTAGGGTGAGGTATGCTGGGGTACACTGATAGCAACAGGGGTTATGACATCAAATATTCATGTTAGGTAACCCGGAGCATTAGGGATGATAGAACAAGAAGAGTGGAAGCACGCCAGAACTGTAGGCTTCATGGAAGTAGTGTGAGGGGACAGTCAGGATGTCAGAGGTAGCAGTGAGGTACACTGGGGTGATGTCAGAGGCAGCAGTGAGGTACAAGGGATGATGTCAGAGGCAGGAGTGAGGTACATGGGCGATGTCAGAGGCAGGAGTGAGGTACACAGGGCGATGTCAGAGGCAGCAGTGAGGAATACTGGGCCGAGGTCATAAGCAGCAGTGAAGCACAATGGGTAATGTTACAGGCAGCATGAGGCACACTGGGCGATGTTAGAGGCAGCAGTGAGGTACACTGAGCGATGTTAAAGGCAGCAGTGAGGTACACTGGGTGATGATTGAGGCAACTGTGAGTTACACTGGGTGATGTCTGAGGCAGCAGGAAGGTACTGTCAGGACTGGCCCGTTTCAGCCCACTAAACATGTAAGGTCACTTCTCCATTTGGGCAAAATCCATAAGGTACGCCACTTTAACTCATGTAAAGACTTGTTTCACAAGGATTCTCTTATTTCCTTTGTTAGACGACTGATTGGTACATCGCGGAACCTTAAGATGGCCGCCGGTGATAACCGATCGAGTTTGGCAGTCTAGTGTTCCTCTTTTTCCCCGCACGCAGCTGTGCTCATGATTGTCCGCGCGGCAATCTGCGCACTTCACCTGCCTTTCTGAGGGATTCGGTCGCAGCATTTTCAGCGGCGAATTTTCAGTCAGTCAAGTTCTGGGTTGTGAGTATAGAAGCATTCCTGAGTGTTCGGCTTCCGCGGCTGCGGAAGGTAAGACAGTATCTCCTTCTATTCACGAACTTGAGAATTGAATTGAGAGAAGCTACAGTATCAGACTTCAGACTGGAGACAATTAAGAGTAGCAGTCTCATTTTCCAGGAAGCGCACAGAGCCTTGAATCTCAGTCAACTTACCTTAGTGCTTAGTCAAAGTTGTTTTTCAAGTTTAAGCTACATCTTTTCTGTGTTGCCAAATCTTCAAGGAGTGGAGTGAACAATTGCCCTAAGAGACAGTTAAGAAATAAAGAATGAAAGTTAGTCAAATTAATATCTACAAGTAGGTGTAGTTATGTATATATATATATATGTATAAAAATACTTACCAACTTGATGAAGTCCTCGTCCTCTTCTGGAAAACACCTGAAGCTCGCCGGAACTGGAACTAAGACTGTGAATAAAAGATAAAAGACTTAAATACATCTTTTCCCACATAAGGTTGCAAGGTAACACAAAGAGTGATCACTAAAGGTAAAGAGTATTGGGGAAAACACATGATAGCATTTTTGAGTAATCAAGTGTCTTACCTTAACAGAGCCTTTGAAAGTCAGAAAACGTTAGGAGGCAACCTTCAAGAGAATAGACAGCCACGTAGTTGAGACAGGTAATTGTAGTGGGGTTTAGTTAAGACTAGAGTTTAGGAAAAGACTGTATGAGAAATATTAATGTAGATCTGTTTTGCAGGAAGGATCCTACCAAATTGAAGCAGTCCTGTTTGGTGAAGCAAGACGTGGCGTTTCTCTTTTCTTCCAACTCCCCTTTCCCCCCTTGGGTTGTCCGAGTATACATATAAATATCATGTGTGTGCTGTGCTCGAATAACTAAGCTGGGAATTGTGGAATTGTCATCTGCTCCTGCGGAAGTCTAGCCTTTTTGGGACAGGTACTTGACAGATTGAAGTGCCCTTTTCAAAATACTTCCGCCTGGGCAGGATGGCTGAGGGATTCGATGTCAAGGCCCTAGCTACGGTGTTAGAGGGTATTCAAGTACAACTTAGTGAGGCAATGTTAGAGAATAAATCTTTAAGAGAGGAAGTCAGAAAGTCCAGTCAGGAAACTCTATTTTTATGTCAAAGGGTGGAAGATTAATCAGTTAGTGCTGTTTCTGAATCTAAAGAAAATAAATCGCAGTATTTTGCTCCTGCTCCCTCGGCGGCTGAACTCACCACACAGGTTATACATGCCATATCCCCCACCATTCCATTAGCAGCTCCTGAAAGATTTAGTGGGGATCCACATAAGGCACAAATATTCCTTACACAGTGCTCTTTACATTACCTCTGTAGACCCATAATATTTAAGGAGGATCAGTCAAAGGTGGCGTTCATGTTGTCCTACCTGAGTGGTGACGCAGCAGCTTGGTCGATGCCATTGGTAAATAACAATGACCCAATTCTGTATAATTTTGATGAGTTCAAATGAGAATTTTTGCGGATCTTCGATAGAAGAGCAGTTTCACAAACCACGGACAATGAACTTTTGGATTTGAAACAAGGAAACAGAGATTTAGTGGCATATTTGGCGCAATTTAATAAGTTAATAGTAGAGACTAACTGGCCCGAAACAAAGAGAGCTTCAATTTTCTATCGGGGCCTCAAGGATGAGATTAAGGATGGTCTGGCTCAAATTCCTAAGCGACCCACCGATGTATCTGAGCTATTTGATTTAGTATTGCAAATTGACCAACGACAATGCGAAAGAAAGAGTGAGCGTAGAAAAGATGTCAAGTATTTTCCTCCTCGATTTGACCGAGTCAAATTTGAAGGCTCCAAGACCAAGGAAATTTCTTCTGAAGAAGAACCCATGCAAATTAGCTCCGTGCGAGGCCCTTTATCTAAGGAAGAAAGGGAAAGAAGAAGGTCGGGCAAGCTCTGTATGTACTGTGGGGATGCTGGGCATTTTGTAAAAGAATGCACAAAGAAGCCAAAGAACAATGCCCTAGTAAAAGACAGGCTCCACCAGTAAGAGGAGTTGCCCTGGTGGGAGCTGAAGAAAAGTCAACTCCTGATTCTCAGTTGGTAGCAAATACGTTACAGTCTTCGACACCGCATTTAATTGTTGCAAGCACCATTGAATTTGGAGGAGCCAGATTGCAGGATATTTCAGTGATGATTGACTCTGGTGCTACGGGCAATTTCTGTGACATCGGTTTCGCGAAGAGGCTGAGAATTGCCTTTGTAAAGAAAGAAAGACCAGAAGCAGTGCGTGCAGTAGATGGTACCAATTTGTCATCTGGCCCCATCGTACACGATACGGAGGTGATTAAATTAACTGGGCCTGGAAACCATGTGAGCATTTTGAGATTCAGTCTCATTGACGCACCCCAGTTCCAGCTCATTGTGGGGCTTCCGTGGCTTACGGAACACAACCCAAGGATAGATTGGTCCAAAAGAACGATTGAAATGGACTCTAAATACTGCCAGGGGCATTGTCACCATTTGGGTGTAGAATCTATTGAAAAGTTCCCTTCTCGAGATGTGGTTAGCCAAGCTAAGATGATTTGTGTTATGGAGACACAAGAAATTCCCGACGAATATGTGGATTTGGTCGCAGTGTTTGATGAAAGAGAAGCCAACAAATTGCCTCCGCATCGAGAATACGACTGCCGAATAGAGCTGGAACCGGGGGCCTCTTTGCCATGCAGTCGCATATATGCTCTCTCTGAAAAAGAGAATAAACATCTCAAGGAGTATCTCAAACTGTACTTAGGAAATGGATTCATTCGCCCTTCTCAGTCCCCAGTCTCTTCCCCGCTTTTTTTTATTCCCAAGAAGGATGGTAATTTGAGAACGTGCATCGACTATCGAGCTTTAAATTCAGTAACAAGAAAGAACAGATATCCTCTACCATTGATTTCTGAATTGCTGGATCAGGTCAAGGGAGCCCGTGTGTATACCAAGCTCGACTTGAGGGGGGCCTATCATTTGGTCCGAATGGCAGAAGGTGATGAGTGGAAGACCGCTTTTCGGACTAGATTGGGACTCTTTGAATATCAGGTCATGCCATTTGGTTTATGCAACGCTCCGGCGGCCTTCCAGCATTTCGTAAATGATGTTTTGAGAGAATATTTAGATCGATTTGCTGTCGTCTATATCGATGACATTCTCATTTTTTCTGAAAATATGAGTGAACATGTTCAGCATGTGCGAACCATTTTGAAGACTCTATTGGAACACCAACTTTTTGTGAAATTGGAGAAATGTGTGTTCAATGCCAGCCAGGTGGAATTTTTGGGTTTTGTACTTTCTCCAAAAGGTGTATTGATGGATGAAGCAAAGGTAAAGACCATTAATGAGTGGCCATCACCTCGAAATGTGAAACAAGTGCAGAGTTTCATTGGTTTTGCCAATTTTTATCGACGTTTCATTGAAAATTTTTCTGAGAAGGTTTCTCCGTTAACCCGTCTGCTCAAGAAAGGAGTGAGGTTTGATTGGACCGATGAAACGGAGGAAGCCTTCAGAAGATTAAAGAACATTTTTACGACAGCGCCAGTGCTTCGGCATCCCAATCCTGAGGAGCCGTTCTTTGTTGAGGCTGATGCTTCCAATTTGGCGGTTGGTGGAATTTTATCTCAGAGGGATAAGACCACCAGTCAGCTTCATCCAGTTGCTTACCGGTCCAGAAAGTTAACCCCCGCTGAGTTGAATTACTCCATTGCCGATAAGGAGTTGTTGGCAGTCAAGGATGCTTTTCAGGAATGGAGGCATTATTTGTTGGGTACTCGACATGAGGTTACCGTGTTCCCGGACCATCGGAATCTTCAGTTTTTAAAGTCTGCTCGAACTTTAACTCCCAGGCAGTTGCGTTGGTCCTTATTTTTTGCAGACTACAATTTTGTATTAACTTACAAGCCTGGTTCCGCCAATGGAAAGGCAGATGCCTTATCCCGTCTGGATACCGGAGAAGATGTTCCAATCTTGAAAAAGAACTGATAATCCCACCGGAGAAGATAATTGGGGTGATTTTGTTTCCGGAATTTGAAGAACAATGAAATCAAGCTCTCGTTACCTTAAATCTTGCAGATTGGGTCAACTGGAAATCGAGAGATAAGGAATGGAAGACCCTATTTCAAAGGAAAACTTTTTATTCCAAGTGAAGAACTACAGAGTATGATTGTCCAACATTTTCATGATGATTTGTTGGCTGGCCACAAAGGAGTGAAGAAAACTTTGAAATTGGTTCAGCGCGAATTCTGGTGGCCGTCCATGGAAACTCAGGTGGGACAACATGTTGCCTCTTGTGAGCAGTGTTTGAAGGGAAAATCAATTAGAATGGCTCCACAAGGTTTACTTCTACCTGTGCCCCCAGCTCCTTATCCATGGCACACTGTTTCCATGGATTTCATCGTAGAGTTACCTTCTAGCCAGGGCTTTTCAGTCATTTGGGTAGTGGTGGATCATTTCACTAAAATGAGTCATTTTGTCCCACTCAAGTCAATTCCAAATGCTTCGCAGCTAGCCTCCTTGTTCACTCAGCATGTAGTTAAAACTCATGGGATTCCTAGGGTGGTAATTTCTGACCGGGGTCCCCAGTTTATCTCTCATTTCTGGAGGTCATTTTTGAAGAGATTAAACATAGACTCTCGTTTGTCTTCCAGTTTCCATCCCGAGACTGATGGTCAAACGGAAAGGGTTAACCAGGAGTTGGAGCAATATTTGCGTCTGTTCCTCATGGATCACGAAGGGGAATGGCCAGATATAATTTGGGCAGCGGAGTTTGCTTATAATAATGCTGAACATTCCTCGACAGGTTATACTCCTTTCTATTTAAATTCAGGTAGACATCCAAACACTTTTGTAGGGCGACAAGAGAGTGAAGTTCCTGCAGTGGAGGAAGTAATTCAGAATCTTCGTAAGGCTTATCAACGAGCTACAGATAATTTGATCAAGGCTAAGGCCTCTTACAAGAAACAAGCAGATAAGAAGAGGCGTCCAAGTCCTACATTTGAGTCAGGGGAGGAGGTCTGGGTATCTACACGAAATATGCGATTAAAAGAGAATTGAAAGTTTCAGCCTAGGTACATTGGTCCTTTTCAAGTAGAAAAGATGTTGAACCCAGTTAGTGTCAAGGTTCGACTTCCTCCGAGGCTCAAGATTCATTCAGTTTTTCATGTCTCCTTACTTAGGAAGAGCCCACTGAATTTGAGAAGGAAGGGTCCTCCCAAGCCTCTTCAAGTCCAGTCTGGAGAGGAATTTGAAGTTAAGCGAATATTAGACTCTAGAGTTAGGAGAGGAAAATTGTTTTATCTGGTGGACTGGAAAGGTTTCGGTCCAGAAGAAAGAAGTTGGGAACCTAAGAACAATTTGCAGGCGCAACGATTGATCAAAGAATTTCACAGGAAGTACCCAACGAAGCCCAAAGGAGATGAGAGAGGAGTTTTGGTGGGGGGTACTGTCAGGACTGGCCCGTTTCAGCCCACTAAACATGTAAGGTCACTTCTCCATTTGGGCAAAATCCATAAGGTACGCCACTTTAACTCATGTAAAGACTTGTTTCACAAGGATTCTCTTATTTCCTTTGTTAGACGACTGATTGGTACATCGCGGAACCCTGAGATGGCCGCCGGTGATAACCAATCGAGTTTGGCAGTCTAGTGTTCCTCTTTTTCCCCGCACGCAGCTGTGCTCGTGATTGTCCACGCGGCAATCTGCGCACTTCACCTGCCTTTCTGAGGGATTCGGTCGCAGCATTTTCAGCGGCGAATTTTCAGTCAGTCAAGTTCTGGATTGTGAGTATAGAAGCATTCCTGAGTGTTCGGCTTCCGCGGCTGCGGAAGGTAAGACAGTATCTCCTTCTATTCACGAACTTGAGAATTGAATTGAGAGAAGCTACAGTATCAGACTTCAGACTGGAGACAATTAAGAGTAGCAGTCTCATTTTCCAGGAAGCGCACAGAGCCTTGAATCTCAGTCAACTTACCTTAGCACTTAGTCAAAGTTGTTTTTCAAGTTTAAGCTACATCTTTTCTGTGTTGCCAAATCTTCAAGGAGTGGAGTGAACAATTGCCCTAAGAGACAGTTAAGAAATAAAGAATGAAAGTTAGTCAAATTAATATCTACAAGTAGGTGTAGTTATGTATATATATATATATGTATAAAAATACTTACCAACTTGATGAAGTCCTCGTCCTCTTCTGGAAAACACCTGAAGCTCGCCGGAACTGGAACTAAGACTGTGAATAAAAGATAAAAGACTTAAATACATCTTTTCCCACATAAGGTTGCAAGGTAACACAAAGAGTGATCACTAAAGGTAAAGAGTATTGGGGAAAACACATGATAGCATTTTTGAGTAATCAAGTGTCTTACCTTAACAGAGCCTTTGAAAGTCAGAAAACGTTAGGAGGCAACCTTCAAGAGAATAGACAGCCACGTAGTTGAGACAGGTAATTGTAGTGGGGTTTAGTTAAGACTAGAGTTTAGGAAAAGACTGTATGAGAAATATTAATGTAGATCTGTTTTGCAGGAAGGATCCTACCAAATTGAAGCAGTCCTGTCTGGTGAAGCAAGACGTGGCGTTTCTCTTTTCTTCCAACTCCCCTTTCCCCCCTTGGGTTGTCCAAGTATACATATAAATATCATGTGTGTGCTGTGCTCGAATAACTAAGCTGGGAATTGTGGAATTGTCATCTGCTCCTGCGGAAGTCTAGCCTTTTTGGGACAGGTACTTGACAGGTACGCTGAAGCAGAAATTAGAGCCAAACTTTACCTGCGCCCTCTGAACCATCTCATCTGAGGTGCCGAACCTCTCCTCCAGCAGGGAGCGGATGTGCCAGGTCTCAAACTCCACCTGCTGCCGGATCAAGTCCATCTGCATAGAGAACTGGCGGGACATAGAAAGGGGCGGAGGAGAGGTGGCCAAAAGAGAATGAGAAGTAGGGCAGGAAGGGATGGAGGGGAAGAGGGCCCAGAAGTATGAGGAGAAGGAGCCAGAGAGCCATGTAGGGGAGGGGGGCAGACACGAGCAGACGATTGTATGCCCTACTGAGCGCTGGTCCTGGCCCGTGCATTTTTAATATAGGAATGACTGCGGGGGGGGGGGGGCTATGCCGGTGCGTGACCTTCAGGAACCGCAGGGGGGACGAGCCGGAGGGTCACTTTACAAAACAGCTGTCCCGGCTGCACACACGCCGTGAAACAAAACAAAACCGATCCGGGGAGAGGGGCACTGCTGCATGAGAGCAACCGATAATACATTGAATTAGAAAAGGAACTGAAGAAAGCAAAACTCCAGCGGCATACCTTCATAAAAATGCGGCACCGCTTCGCTCAGCTACAGCGTGCTAAAGCAGATTGAAACAAGCTGAACAAAAAGTGCTTACTGACTAATTTGAAGGATACTGTATATCGCCGCAAGGATCGATCCAGTCTAGATGGGCAAGCCAAAAAGGAGACAGGGAGGGAACAAACAAGACTCACTTCAAATAGAAGGACAGCGTTTACCATAAAGAATTACGCGTGCCAATAAAAGGCATGGGCGGAGCTTCCACTCCACTTCCAAAATCTCCTCGATGACAAGAGGCCTCGCAGAGCGTGCAGCACATACACTGCAACGCTAGGCGAGACCTAAAAAGGGGGTCCTAAAACATGATTTTCCCCAATTGCATTTTTCATTGACTTTTGAAACAGACATAGCGGTAAAGAGACTGAATGGATTTTGATGCAATTTGCCAGGAATATATATTATGGTGTGAAAAGGGTCCTTAAGTTACAAAACATCTTGGTGATATATTGGGTGGCAGTATACCTCTCTGTAATTTTGTGGTATAACGCGGTACAATGCCTTACCATAGTAAAAAAATAGCCATATTGCTTAGAGCACAGTTTGGTGTGCTCTGAGTATGTGTGTTATCTACAGGTTAGAGATTCATGATAAACAATGAAACAAGAATAAGTAACAAAAAAAATAATTGTTTTATTGTTTTTCATAAATACTTTTTAAAATTTCAATACGTACTCTGGTACTTCCTAGATAGTAGAACTGGATAGTAGAACTACGTTACTTTTTAAAAAAATATATAGAAAAATACAAATATGTTTCCTTAACTATTGACACGTTTGTAAAGTGCCTCATGTCTTCCTATAGGTAAAACAAAACATAGTAATAACCTATATCTAATGTAGACACCGAGAACTCAGCATATTTGCCCCTACGTCTGCCTAAAGAAGTTGATGGAAAATGAAACAAACACTCCCCGACACACCATTTCACTCTGCTCTACAACATGCCACTTCACTTCACTCTACGACACTCCACTCACCTCTAGGCCACCCGACTCTACTGTAATACACTGTACGACATGCCACTCTATGACATAACACTCCACCCTACTCTACGACATGCCACTCCACACCACTGAACTCTATGATACACCACTCCACTCTATGCCACGCCACTCCTCTCTACCCTGTCCACTCCACTTTACACTACCCCACTGTATGCCACTACACTCTGTGCCACTACACTGTATTCCCCTCCATTGTAAGACACTGTACAACATGCCACTCTATGACACAACACTCCATTCTACTGTACGATGTGCCGCTCCACATCACTCCAGTCTACGCTATTTCACTGTACACCAGTGCTCTCTATGCCACTCCACTGTAAGACACTGTAAACACACTGCTCTATGATGCAATACTGCATTCTATGACACTCTACTCCTTTCTATGCCACTCTACTCTACGCTATTCCACTATATGCCACTTTACTTTATGCCACTCCACCTCACGCCAATACACTCTACGCACTCTACTCTATGCTACTGCACTGTACGCACCTCCATTGTAAGACACTGTACGACATGCACTCTATGACACGACACTCCACTAAACGCCACTCCACTCTACTCTACGACATGGGTCTCCACTCTATGCCACATGACTCTATGCCACTCCTCTCTACACTATTCCACTATATGCCACTCCACTCCAGTACACTCTACGCCTCTCCACTCTAAACTACTGTAGTATACTCCCCTCCATTGAAAGACATTGCACGACATGCCACTCTGACACAACACTCTATCCAACGCCACTCTTCTCTACTCTATTACACTCTACGCCACTGCACTGTAAGACACGCTGCTCTATAACATGACACTCCGCTCTACCCTACTCCACTCTTTGCCAATACATTCAATGCCACTCCACTCTATGCCACCCCATTAGACACCACCCCATTCTATGCCACTCCACTCTGCCCCTGCACTGTATACCCCTTCATTGTAAGGCACTATATAACACACACTCTATGACATGACACTCCACTCTACCCTACTACATGCCACTCTACTCTACTATACGCCCCTCCATTTTAAGACACACAACATTCCACTCTACTCTATGACACTCCACTACATTCTACTGATTGACACCCTACTCCACTCTACACCACTCCAATCTATACTATTCCTCTCTATGCCACTCCCCTCTATGCCATGACAGTGTACACCACGATACTCTATGATATGACACAACGACAATACACTGCATGACACTCCACTCTATGCCACTTCACTCTGCTCCGATCTGCAACACTCTACTCCACTCTGCGACAGTCCATGCCCCACCACTCTACCACACTTTAGTTCACTCTATGACACTCCACTCTACAACACTTTGCTCCACTGTGTGCTACTGTACAGCACTCTACTCCACTCTTTACCACTGTACGGCACTTCCCTCCACTCTAAAATACTTTATGCAACTCCTTCTATGCCACTTCACCCCATTTTACTCTTTGACACACTGCTCCACTCTACTCTACTCTGTGCCACTCGGCTCTACGAAATTCTATGCCACTCCACCACTGTATGCCACTCCACTCTATGCTATTCCACTCTATGCCTCTCCAGTTTATGCCACTCCACTCTACGCCATTCCTTTCTAGGCTATACCACTCTATGCCACTCCACTCCATGCCCTCCACTGTAAGAAACTGTATGACACACTACTCTATGACATGACATACCACTCTACGATACGCAACTCCACTCTACATAACTTCACTCTACGACATGCTACTCCACTCTATGCAATTCCACTCTACTCTACGACACGCCACTCCACTCTACGCCACTTCAATGTAAATTACTGTACGACACACTTCTCTGTGGCACGAAACTTCACTGTATTGTATGACACACCATTCCACTTTACTGTATGACACCCCACTCCACTCTATACCACTCCACTCTATACCACTTCACTCTACACCACTCCACTCTACATCATACCCCTCCACTCTATGCCACAACACCGTATGCCATGATACTCTATGCCACTCCATTCTACACCAAGACATGGTAGGGCACAATACTCTACTATATGATACTCTATGACATGACTCAGTGTAACACTCCACACTACCCCACTCCACTCTACCACACTCTGAGCACCTCCACTCAACCACACTCTTCTCCACTCTATGACACTCCACTCTGTACCACTCTACAACACTCTACGCAGCTCCCTCTATGCAAGTCCATCCCCACTTTACTAAACTCTACTCTACGGCACACTACTCCACTCTACGACACATCACTTCACGCTACTCCCCTCTAACAAGGCTGTACTCCACTGTATGTCCCTCCACTCTACACCACTCTACTCTACTGTACTCCATTCTTCGACACTCCACTACACACCACTTTACGACATTTCACGATACGATTCTACAGTGTACTTCACTCTCCTCCACTGTACTTTACAACACTCTATTTGAGGACGCTCCACTCTATGACACTCTACTCTTTGCCACTCCACTCTACAACACTGTACTCCACTCTTCGCCACTCAACAACCCTCTACTCAACAACGCATCGCTGGATTATTATTATTATTTAGATCTTGTAGAGAGCATGGCTCCCCAGAGGGTTTCCCAGCACTAAGCAGCGGGCATGACAGCTTTAAGGAGAGAGCTCAAAAGATCAGATTTTTAGCTCCTTCCAAAAGGTGAACAGAGAGCTGCAACATCGTAGAGATTCCGGGAGCGCTTTCCATAGCTGTGGCCCTAGAAGAGCTAAGGAGAGGAACCCATCCGAGTGAGCCTGACTCTAGATGACATTCCACGCGAGAACACTCCATTTCATGACACTCCATTTGACAACACTCCACTCCATCATTTGAATCACATTTTTATAAAATAAAGAAACAGCGAAATTCAATGAAAAACCCAAAGGTTCAGGGTAAGTCTTTGTTAAAAATACTTTATACATTTTTTTGTATATAAAACCAACTTAAACTACACAAACATCCATGCACACTGGTGTCAACTTGCTAGCCACACTGCATACACTATAATTCTCCATGCACTGCTTATGCCCCTTCATATTACATCACTTATAGCATGTTAAATGATAGCATTCATAAAAAGACTCATGACATCTCAAATTACATCATTCATGAGAACACTGTGCATGTTATTGGGCCGAGTTATAGTTAATGTAGGTTGGCTAGAGAGTTGACAATACTGTGTATGAAGGTGCGCAAGCTATACTATGCTAAGTAATACTAAGATTTGGGCGGGGCACAAATTATAATAACTTAAAGTTAAGTAGGGTGGAAAACTTCTCCTACCTTGTGCTTTTACTCAATTCTGGTCTTAGTTGGCAACTGCCGGTTAAGAAAAATGTAGGGAACTTAAAAGGGCAATTTCTGGTCTGAACGATTTTGCCAGTTGCCTTGGGCACAGGCCTCCAAAATTATATACAAGGCCATATGTATTCCTGTGGCAACATTTGGGTGCAAGATATGGGGATATGCACCTGTCAACCAGATCCTGGTGACAGAATCAAAGTTTCTGAGGGACTGAAATCATTCACAAAGAATTGGGCATGAATTTTATCATAGATCTTATCCGTCTTCATCCACTTTTACTTTGGTGCTCGGTATAGTACAAGGAGGAGCTACATTTAAATGTGTTAATTCCCCAAGACTGCTTGTTCCTGGATAATGTGTCTCAGATACCATAGCTTCATTATATAAAGTCCACCATAAAGATCTAGGGAAACCAGGTCTATTTTCAGATCTCAAGGGTATTGTGAAAAAAGATCTTCACTAGGTGAGGCAGACCTTCTCACTCAGGGTGGCAGCTCGATGGGAAGCCACCGCTTTGTCCAAGCAGTTGATGCGTAAATACATTATGGTTGAAGCGGTTAGTGGGATTGAGCCATGCCTCCTCTTGGAAATGCCTAACCACCACCGTCGTTTTTTAACTTATTTTAGAGTGAGCATATTTCATCAGCTAATGTTTCCAAGGGGGTCTGGCATAAACCGTCTAATTTGCCTCTCTGTATTTGTGACAATGCATCAGTCTGTGATACCATGCACCTAGTACTTATTTTTTCCAGATTCACTACCCTTTGTCATAAATATATAAGACCCCTCTTGTTGTCAATGGGTTTTAACCAGATTAGACCTGCAACTTTTATCCACATCTCAACTGTGTTTTTATATTTCATGGTTTCTAGATGATGTTCTTAGTGCAAGTTTTTAGATTTTGTGCACAAACATTAGTCTAATGGTTGTCTTGACTGATATTCTTCTCTGTGAAATGACTCTTGCTTATGTCTGACTGCAAGCCATTGACTTTTATTGACATTATCCTATAATACGGTCTTTTATCCATGTACAGGTTTTTTATATTTTCGTGTCGATATTTGTGTAATGTATTTTTAATGTACACTTGTTTTGTCACAAAAATTGAATAAAGTTATGATGATAATGATGGTGAACTTAAAGTTATAACTATAACCTTGGAATGTTTAAGGTTTGTGTAGTTTAAGTTGGTTTTGTATACAAAAATAAATGAATAGTTTTCTTTACTATGCTATAACTTAGCCCTAGATTTGCCATTTGAGACATGGATAATCAGACCATGCATACGCCTGTGTCCACACATCTTGATACCAATCCCTCAACAGTGACCAAACTACCATGTCCCACATATTCTCTCAGGGGTATTTTTTTGGTTTAGTTATCCACTGGTGAAGGTGCTTTACTGTCAGAAGAGGTCCATCTTGTCATAAACTCCCAAAGTCAGACTTCATTTTTAAACGTTAAGTTAGCCTGTAAGCCTTCAAACTGGTTTCCAGACATGGAAGCCTGGGCAACAAGTGCCTTTCTCCTGGATTTGTCCCTGTTCTGTTTCAGATCAAGGTCCTTCATCCATTTACAATGATTTCCTGAATCATGATCATAGCTACCTTGCCCACCTGTTTCTCAAAACCCTTTGGCGGATGTCGTAGCCATGGTACTGTCACACGTTACAGACATTCCCCAACTGTTGTCTATGTTCCCGAGCATCCTCTGCAACTCTTGCAGGAGTGCCCATAATTAGCCCTCCAAGTCCACCTCACATTGCTGGTCTCGCTGCTTTCATAGATCCAGGATATAAAGAGCGTAGGTATGCAAAATACTCTCTTTTTTTTATTTTTACAAAGTTTCACACAATTTATGCAAAAACCCCTGCAAGATATTGGCAGGAAGCAAGCTTGAGTAGGACAGTCATTTTTTAAATCCGGGGACCCCCCACTGAGTCATTACTAAGCATTGTCGAAGATTTGAACCCCAAAACAATAGACACATAATACAGTAAAAAATCAGTCATCAAACAAATACACAAATGATGACACATTTTATTTAATTCGATAACACATATAAATAAAAATAAAATTGAAATTTTGATTTTGAATAGAAAGGTTGGAGCTTTTGTAAATTCAATTGAGGCCACTCATCATCCATACTATATTCTGTCTGATGCACCTGCGCTGCTCCCGTGAATCAATCTGAGGATACTAATTACATTTTTTGCCTCCAATTTCAAATTCCTTCACATTTACAGTACATTTTAAAAGTTTCAATTGTACATTCATCTACTTTATTTATATACACTTTATTAATCTGTTAATAATATTTAATTTTCGAAGCCGTCACGGACCCCCTAGGAGGCTTCGTGGACCCCCAGGGGTCCCTGGACCACAGGTTGCGAACCACTGGAGCAGAACATTTCTGCTCAAAGCTGTCTTTCATGAGCGAAAAATTATGTCAAGTGTCAAATGCAAACTTATCTGAATTTCTTGTTTGTGTGATTTGCGAGTTTAACACATTTTGGAAGTGTAATTAAAATTACACATGGTATTATAAAAGTGCGGGTGGACTAGTTCTTGGAATGGAGTGTGCATCACTTTGGCTCCTCTCCTTCCAAGTCGTGCACAGTTTAGCTTCACTTCATGACATGAGAATATCCTACCTTAACATTAATGTCTCCCTCTCAGCTATCTCTGGATATGAGCCTGTAGGATGGCTTTGGTAAGCACACTGTTGTAATCCTTCCACTTGGTACGTTCCTTTCCCCCCCCTCCCCCTCTTCCCTTAGTGGTTTCTCCCTTCCCCTGTCACGAACATTCCAATGCACCCTTCTACAGTTATGCTGGAACCTGTGATGGTGATTGACCAATAAAGAAGAGTTCCTTCTTACCTGACTATTGGTTGATTTTATAACACTGGCGACGCATTGCTGTGTGGGGACGGCTCACCATCACCCCCAATTGCTTCTTCAAATCCAGCTATCCTGTGTAGGCGGTCGTGAGTACCTTGCTGCCCACGGAGGCTCTGCTGCTTCAAAGTAAGACTGAGGCTGTGCTTAGAATGGTGCTTCCACCTCCTTCGTTTTATTAAGCTATTTTGCGGCTGCATGCTTGTGGCTGAGAGAAGGATTAAACTGTGCCACGTTCGTTTCGCCTCCGTGGTCTTATGACACTTGCTCTGTGTGTGGGCCTCTTAGCGCTGCTTCTCCCGTCTTGCCGCGGCTCCGTCTGTGGTCCTGGAGATGAAGGATCGCTTCCAGCGCTGGTCCGCCTTCGCCTCAGTGACAAGGCTTCTATTGTCATCTGTCCCTCTGGTGACGCTTCGGCCATATGGCAGGTGACTCCCTTTTGTCTCCTCAGTGCTGTCCGGAGTGAGGCTGGCTGCTGTCTGAGGTGCGGTGTGGTCGCTCTATTCTTCGGTCGCAAGGCAGCTTCTTGGAAGTTTCTCTGGGGCATTCCCTGTGTGATCTACTCTCGGCGCCACTTTCCAACATCCTCACATGAGCGGCGCATTCCATTTCGCACGCCCTCAGCTGATCGTCGATGTTGACTTTCCTCAGCTGAGGCGCTCAGGGTGCGCTGCCGATTTTGGCCTCTGGGTGGCAGTGTGGCTCAAGTTTTCAGTCTGGTTGTGAGGAGATCGTCTCCAGCGCTAGTACACTTTCCATTCACGTTGTGGGACCCTCTATCAAGCTAATTTTTCCTACGTTCGCTGATGGGCACAGCTCAAGGGATTCCTGCCTGTCATATCACGCTGACGGGCACAGCTGCACATTGTGTTAATCACTGCTGGGCACAGTCATACCTCTTAGGACGTGCTTGTCTGCTCACGCTGACAGGCTCAGCTGCTCCTCGCTAATTGTTGCTGTCACACGCTCTAAGGGTCATTTTTTCATTTTGAGGAGATTTCCATCATATACTGCGGAGTTTAGTGATTCTTTTGCTTATACGTCATGGTTACTGCACATTGGTGATTTTGTTTCTTATACCTCATATTGTCTGTACAAGCGTATACCTTGGATTTTATGTACTGCTTCATTCATGTATTGCAGTGTACAAGGGGGTTGTGCATGTGGGGGGTTGTAAAGCAAAAGTAGAAATTGTGATTGCTTGTCTGCATTCTTAGCAACGTTTTGCATTGTGTGGGGTGCTCTTTCCAGTCTTTGTACATAATGGCAGCCGCTAATATGTCTCAGCCTCCACCATTCCTTAACGAGGCAGGAGAGCCAGTTCTGCCTTGGAAACAATGGTTTGGGTTACTGGAGTCCTATTTAATTGCTATAGGGGGGGAGAAATTTTCCCATTTACGTAAATTACACACCCTGTTACACAATTTGGGTATTGAGGGACGTAAAGTGTATGATGACATCTCCACTAATGCAGAGGGTGGAAGTGACAGTGATGACGATGAGAATGTGTATATGGTGGCAGTAAATAAACTACAAAAACATTTTAGTAAGAAAATAAATGTAGTTTTAGAGAGGCATAAGTTCTTTTCAAGAACACAGGGCAAACATGAGAAAGTTAAACCATTTATTGCAGCGTTAAAGGGTTTAGCGAACACATGTGAGTTTGAATCCCTTCAGGATTCCCTAATTAGTGACCAATTGGTCAGGTGCACCAACAATCATAAGATTCAGGAGAGGCTTCTGGTGGCAATCCCTGACCTCAAGGAAGCCATAGATATAGCGGTAGGGATTGAGCACACAGCTGATTGTATGGTGGAAATGAAAGGTGAAGGAAGCAAAACCACGGAGGTCAATGCCATAAGCAAAGATCTTAAAAATAAGTTGGCTAACACCTCATCTCAGGGGAGTAAACTCAAGTGTTATAGATGTGGTAGCCCAACGCACCTAGCTAACAACCCGATATGCCAAGCACGTTCTGTTGTCTGCCACAAATGTGGGAAAAAAGGACATTTGTCCAGGGTTTGTCATGATCAGCGTTCGAAATCAGTGTTGGAGATCGAGTCGCAAGCATTTCCTGATCCTAAATTGATTTTTCAATTAAAAGACACTAACAATTCAGACAAATTTCCTTCTTGCAACATCACTCTTGATAACAAAACTCTAACTGTCTTTGCTGATTCGTGTTCCCCATACACCCTGGTTGATGCTAGTATATTTCCACAACTGTTCCCCTCCTGGGAAGAAACTGTACAGCCCCCAGACATTCAACCTGGAGGCTACAATGGGGACCCCATACCCCTGTTGGGCATGACCACGAAGGAAATAGGGTTCAAAGGGAGGAACACGGTGGGCAAGATCTACATTACCCAGAAGGGGTCCAACTTGTTGGGTTGGAAACACCAGAGGGAACTCGGGATTAAGCTAGATCCTAACAGCCCCGATCAGGTCCTCTTAGTGGATCCCTCAGTTGGAGGGATGGATGTTTGCAATGACTTCCCAAAGGTATTTTCGGATGACCTAGGCTTACTCAAGAATTATCAGCATTCCATCAAATTAAAATCCAATGCCAAGCCGGTAGCACACAAAGCCAGACCCATACCACATTTAATGCACGTTCCCCTTCGTAATGAGTTGGACAGATTGTTGTCGTTGGGGGTGATTGAACCCATAGAGTGTTCACAATGGTTGGCCCCCATTGTTCTTACCACCAAGGCTACCAGTAAGGATATCAGGCTATGTGTAGACCTCAGGGACCTTAACCAGAACATATGGGTAGACAGGCACCCTCTCCCACGAATTCATGAGGTGCTTACCCTCATTAATGGTGCGAGTTGTTTCAGCGTTCTCGACCTATCCTCTGCTTATCACCAGGTGGAGCTTCATCCCAACTCACGCCATCTCACCTCCTTTGTGACACCCCTGGGAGCATTCCAATTCCTTCGCATGCCTTTCGGGTTGGCTTCCGCTGCGGCTGCCTTCCAGAGGATCATGCAGCACGTCTTGAAAGACCTTCCCAGAACTCTCTGTTTCCAAGACGATATACTAATCTACGGGAAGGACTTGACTGAGCATAATGCCACTCTCAGGATGGTCTTGACCAACTTGGAAAAAGCTGGCCTCACGCTAAAAAAAGAGAAATGTCGTATTGGAGTGGGATCGGTTGAGTACCTGGGGCACACCATCTCTCAAGATGGTATCAAACCTAAAGCAGACCTAGTTAAGGCTATTCGGGACACTGTTCCCCCTAAAGGTGTTCAAGACCTCAAATCATTTTTGGGCCTTTCCGAATATTATTCCAAATTTGTGCGGAACTATTCCTCCATTGTGGAACCTTTACGCAATTTACTCAAATCCAGAACTTCATTTGTGTGGTCCGATGCCTGTCAGAAGGCCTTTGAATTGGTCAAAGAGAGCATAATTTCTGCCCCATCGCTGGGTAGGTTTGACCCTAAAAAAACCACAGTCCTTTGCACAGATGCAAGCAATAAAGGGTTGGGGGCCAGTCTCACCCAAATGGGGGAGGGTAAGGAACACATTGTGGCTTTTGCATCTCGTGCTCTAAAGGGTGCTGAAATCAACTACTCGGTGGTGGAGAAAGAAGCATTAGCTTGTTTCTGGGCGATCAAACACTTCCGCTTCTTTCTGTGGGGCATTCCTTTTACGGTGAAGACGGACCACAAACCACTGATGTTTGCTTTCACCACCAAAGGAGCCAACAAAACCACTCCCAGAATTGCTAGATGGATTTTGGGTTTGGAAGGCTACAATTTTTGCGTGAAATACATGCCAGGTTATCAAAACACGGTTGCTGACTTTTTGTCACGGTCTCCATTAGAGGGGGAGAGTGCTCTTGTTAGTAGTGAATGTGATGATGTAATACTGCAACTTACCTGCTTAAATAAGGAAGAATGGATTGACAGTATGAAAGCTGATGCAGAAATGTGTTCGATCAAAGAATTCATCAGAAATGGTTGGCCTGGAAACAAGAACGACATTCCCACCAATTTAGGTAAATTCTGGGATGTCAGAGTAGAACTTAACATACAAGGAAATGTGATTTGCAGAGGGGAGAAAGTTATTCCTCCAGAGAACTTGAGAGAGAAGATTGTGGGTCTAGCACACGTAGGACACTTAGGGCGGAGTCTAACCAAGAACAAAATCAGACTGGAGTATTGGTGGCCAGGTATGGACGCCATGACAGAACACGTGGTGAGAAATTGTGTAGACTGTAGCCGTAGTGACAAAACTCACCAGACTCGCAAGCCCCCCCTTTCTCCCGTCGAAGTGCCTGATCGACCATGGTCTAAGTTAGCCTTGGACATCATTGGTCCTCTCAACTTAAAAACATTGAAGGAACGCTTCATCTTGGTGCTGGTGGACTATCACTCACGGTGGTTGGTCTACAAATGCGTCCACCAAATCGACACAAGAGTCCTCATACAATTCCTAGAAAGTGTGTTCTTTGAGGAGGGGTTACCTGACACCCTCATAACAGACAATGGAGTACAGTTCACTTCAGACAACATGAAAGAGTTTCTGTGTCACAGGGGCATCACTCACCACAAATCAGCATTGTATTGTCCCCGTGCAAACGGTTTAGTGGAAAGGATCAACCGGTTGTTCAAAGAGTGTTTGCAGAGGGCTGAAGTGATGGGGACACCAGCAAATTCAGCGTTAGTGGAAACGGTATGGGCCTATCGCACTTCTCCTAATAGTGTCACTGGGGTTTCCCCGTTCACTTCTCTTAAAGGAAGGATCCCGAAGACGAAACTTTCTCCACCTGTAGGGTCAAGAAAGGACACTTGTGTAGTAAACCGAGGTGAAATTTCAAGAAAAGTGGGAGAACACCAAACTAAGTACAAAATCAGATACGACCAGACCAAACATGTAAAAAAAACAAATGTTCAAGGAGGGAGATTGGGTCCGGGTGGATTTACCTAAAGCACGCAGGAAAGAAGCGTCAAGATTTTCAGATCCGTGCAAAATATCTAGTGTAGGAAAGAATGTAGTCCATCTGGACAATGGCCAAACGTGGAGCATGGACAGAATCATCCCTCATGGACAAGGGGGTGTTTTCGACAACGGTGGTAACCCAGAGACAGAGTCTCAAACTCTCAGTCCCAGAAGATCACTGAGAACAAGGAGCTCACCTATCTGGGCCAGAGACTACTGTGTTAAGTGAGAGATATTGTTATTGTTTCTTCCTTGTTCCCTTGCAGGACTTGTTATTTAACTACTTACCTGGTTTTGCAGTGGACTGTCGCTGCCCGCTTGATACTGCTTTCACCTTGTAGACTCCTGGTTCTCTCTCCTTCCCCTCTCTTTATCTCTTTCTTTCTCTCTCTCATTCGCCCTATGCAGGGAGGTGTGTTGTAATCCTTCCACTTGGTACGTTCCTTTCCCCCCCCTCCCCCTCTTCCCTTAGTGGTTTCTCCCTTCCCCTGTCACGAACATTCCAATGCACCCTTCTACAGTTATGCTGGAACCTGTGATGGTGATTGACCAATAAAGAAGAGTTCCTTCTTACCTGCCTATTGGTTGATTTTATAACACACACCTTCACCTACAGACTCATGGAGGGAACCCACCTCTTGTGGCAGGATAGTTCTCATCCTTCAGTGTCAATATGACTTTTTCGTTTTGGCCTGCAGGCCTCCGATACCAACCTCACTCTGAAAGAACGCTTCATCAGGCTGGCGGGGCTGCTGAGTTTGACTAAAAGGATCTCAAATACTATTCTGCCAGAGGTAGTAATCTATAGGAATGCAACAACTTGGTGCTGTTCTGTTTGTCACTGTTACTTCCCAGACTGCCTCATATCATGTATTGAATGAGGTATGGAGATGTGAAAGGCCTGTCCTCACTCTTCATTATTCTCTATACTTCCAGTGTCTTATAGGAAGCCTCAACAGGTCCTCTGCCACCTACCATTGCATGAAGGCTCCACTGGTTCATGAGTGAAGCAGTAATCAATGTACCAAGGCTTGGCCCTTACTCAGCCAATGGCACAATAGCTTCTAAAGCCTTATTTCAACCCCATTAAACAAGTGGGATGCCTTGGTACTTGATAGACTTTGAATGTGCAAATGGAAATTTTCACAGCCCGTGCAGCGAAAATCAAAATGAAATAAGTAGGAGGGGGCACATACTGCAAGCCACCATTTCCATCCATTGCTTTTTTCTAACTACTTCATAGCTGGCCCACTGTACACAACAAGTAGTAACCTACCCATTTCTTAAGACAGGAGACAAGAAAAACTAAAACATTGTTTGGCAAGTGATATTTGTTTCACTTATTGATATTTAATTATTGTTCTTTTGCGTGCTGTTGCCTTTCTGTTGTTTTACACATGCAATTCTGGAATTACACCTTAAACCTTCTCTCTTCTTACTTGTAGCCTCACTTGCCATTGATGGATTAGACCTTCCTTTCACAAAATCCCCCATGGTTTATGTGTTGAAGTTGATACCTGAACTGTCCTCCTGCTGTTGAAGCATATAGCCTGGTGTTGGAATCCTTCAAATTTGATGCCATCGTCACTCGCTGTTCCTGATGTTGCAGTGCATCGTATTAAACGACTTCTATTTTACCCAAATTTGTTGTTTTTCTTTCTGTCGTGCCTGTCTGCCATGTCTGCGAGTAATGCAATGTCTCCTTGATTCAGTGGTCTTGGATAGAATTGTTATTGTAGGAATGTGGAATGTATTAAGCCATAGGCTGCTCAAAGACAGTTGAATCTGGCACTTGGGACATGAAGATATACATTCTTTCTCACATTCATGGGTAGATTAAAGTGCTTCTTCAATAACTCATCCCTCTCTTCTCAATCAATATTGCTGACAAAGCGAATCACACAAAGCCTATGCCACCTGCTGCTCGCTGTAGTTTCTGTTGTGGGTTGTTTACAGGATGGCAGATATGGCTTGACTTTACTTCTCACTGAATCCCTTATAGAGTATGCCTTCCTCGTTCTCGTTAGTCCACGGATTGCAAACTTTCTCATTCTGTTTGCCTCAGTTTTGCTGCCTTTTAAGTGGTGCTTGTAAATATGCACCATCAATGAGGAGAGTCCTTTATCTCCTATGCATGATAACATAGACTAGATCAGTCACGTGCCAGCCACATTTTCAGCAACACAAGTACCCCGAGGTATTCTGGCTGCCTGTACTCTTTTACTAGACAAAACAGACAGAAATCTACTTAGTATATGATCTAACAAGATGGCGGAGGGCTTTGCCACTGCCCACGCGACAGTGGACTGTCCACTCGATTGGGAGATAACCTCCTGCCTGTTGGGATCTCTTTCCTCAAAGAGAATCCTCCGGTGCAGCGGTTGCACTATCAGACACGATGAATGCGCAGTGCGATGTCTTTCTTTGCCCGTTCACCATTCTTTTTTCAGAGACAAATACCTGATACATGGCCTTTTGTTTTCCATGCCCAGGTGTGTCGCCATGGGTCGTGCCAAGGGTATTAGGTATCAGAAGGATTGCTGTCAATAAATAGGCTCTACCAGGGGACTGCCAGTAATAACCACACCCCTAAATGATCATGGAAACCACCACTTAGGTGGCAGAGTACAACCACCTATTTATAGCAGACTTAGGCGATTGGCTAATCACGGCAGGTCTACATGCAGCTACCCCTGGTTGCATGATCATCCATTACATCTCAATGGACAAGAACCCAACACTACAGTGCCATCTTCTATGCAGTGGACGTTTCCTTAGTAATGTCTACACCATGCACTGGAAGTTTCTGTACATCATTATCACCCCCCATGCATGCAAAATTAGAGCACCCTGTATGTAGGGTTCCAAAGAGTACTGAATTGTTTATGAGTAAAAAACGAGTACCATTACTCTGTTACATTACTCCTGTAAAACGCTTTAGACATCACCTTGTCCTTAATCCCAGCAGTTTTAGGTATAAATGTCAACACTGTTACCATCCATGTACATTACTTTCAAGGACCTGTCCACTTTTTAGGGCATCTCTGCAGTAGCGGCCGACACAATGAAGGGGTGGTGAGGCGGGTGGAGGAGGTGCGGGAGAGCGATGGGGAGGTTAATAATATAAAAACACATTTACATGAGGATGCCGGCAGTATGGCTCCTCACCCCTTGTTTATTTATTCACTTATTAAGTTTAAATAAACACACATGTATTAACACTTAAAAAAACATTTCAATTGTTTTTTTGGTGTAAGCGTCAATTATCATGATAAAAGCTTGCATCAAATGTTTTTTGTTCATCATAATCTGTTTTTTACTAGTGTATGGACTTTACAAATAAGACATTTAGAAAACTGTTGAATTTCCTTTCATATTTATAACTCAAAATATTAAATTCACATTTTCGTCATACATTTTTTTTTTAATCAAATAATAATGTTAGGACAATTTTGTATAATTTATTTTTCTTAATAAATGAGATACATCTTCATAAATATTTGATTCAATTAAAAACATAAAAGGAGAAACAAAGGCATTTCCCATGACAACAGGCTGTGGTTGTGTTGCCCATAACTAGCCTCCTATACATACTGGCAAAGGGTAACCGCCTCAAGGAAGATGAATCTATTGGGCACCGAACAGGCACCGCAAGGATCTTTCTTGGGAGGGGTGGGTTTCGGTTTGAAAGGGGTTAAGGAAAGGTGGGATGTGAATTCGGGAGCGGGAATATGGGTAGGAGGATTGGGCTCTGGAGGTAGAGGGAGCTGGAGTGGGTGATGTGCGTGTGTTTATGTTTGGCAGTCGCATGTGGGTCTGGTGTATGTTGTGTATGTTTGGATGTGTGTTCTTTGGCAGGTGTTTGGTATTCGGATGAGTGTGTGCATTTGGCTTTGGTTGGTGTTGTTTTATGTGTAGGTATGCATTTGTGTGAGTGTGTTGGTTTGGATGAGGGTGTTGTTGAGGTGGTTGGTGTGGTTGTGGTGTGTGTGTCTGTATGTTTGGTGGTTGCATGTGGGTCTGGTGTATATTTGGATATATGTGGTTTGGCTGGTGAGTGTCCGTGTTTGGTTTTGGTTGGTGTTGTTTTGTGTGTAGTTGTGCTTTTGTGTGAGGTCGTTGATTCGGATGAGTGTGCTGTTGAGGTGGTTGGTGTGGTTGTGGCGATTTTTGGTGTGGTGGTTGTGGATGTGGTGATTGTGGTGGTTTTAGGTGTGGTGGTGGCTGTGAGGCCTCTCTTCGTAGTGTCAATAATGTGTGAATGCTGTTTGTGTGTTTCTTTGTGTGCTTCTAATTATGTGTCTGTGTGTGTGTGTAATTGTGCTACTTCTGTCTATTGGAGTGGGTGCCTGCAAAGAAGTGAGTGTGCTTGGGGTGAGAGTTGGATTTAGGTTGAGAACGGGACCTGAGTTTGGCTGTTTGGGAGGCTGGAGTGATTGAGGGTGAGTGAGGAGGCTATTTTTGCAAGCGGTCTCTGCATGCCAGACATTGAACTGTGAATGGCATCCAGAAATGCAACAATTTGTTGCATTTGGCAGCTAAGGCCCTGGATGCCACTCACTATCGCAGTCTGGCCTACAGAGATGCTGCTTAAGAAGTTAATAGCCTCCTCGCTATGCTGGGGTGATAGGGGCAAGGGAGGAGGTGCCTTTGGCGAAGGAGACTCCAGCTCTTTTTTGGGGTGGACTTTGGGCAACTGGGGAGAAAGAGGGAGACGGGCCTCTGGGTAGTGGCCAAGGATGAGGTTGGCACAGTTCCTGTAGGGTCCAACACCACTAGGGACTGGTCACTTGTGGACACCTCCTAAGATAATGATGAGGTGGCGGCCTCTGTTCCAAACGTCTAACCCTCCATGCCGCTGTGTCCATTGGTGTCAGATGTTTTACAACCAGCAACACAGTAGCCAGCTGCTTTCCTGACTTCTTGGGCAAGGTCCCCTTCGCGTGCTCCTGAAGATGCTGTATAGACATATTCAAATACAACAGTTTTATTGTGTCTGTGTAAAATAACTGATCATTAATTTTTTTCTCAAAACGTTTTCCAAATTTTCCTATTTCATCTGCTTCAAGGCTTTTAAACTTTAGGTTATTTTTTATCATTATCTCCTGCATGTAGGGAACATCTTCAGAAACCATTTGGTCACAGTTTTGTAATTCCCCATTATTGCTCATATATAATCTTTTATCATTTCTCTTAACTATTTTTTTTTTTCCAGGAACTGTTTAACACATTTGAATGGTTCTAATTTGTTGTTTTGAATAGTAAACGTATGTCACAACTAGTAATATTAAGCAAAAAACCCTCTGTACATTGTGTGTACAAGGCAAATAAAGCTGATATTTTTAATTTTAATAAATTAAAATATGAATCTATGTGTGTAACAATATATACTGCAATGTTGCACCACGATTTGTGTGAACTGAAAGACTGTTTAATTTGTTTGGGCTTTTCACAGTGGTAAAACTTACTTCAAGTAACTTAAGTATTTTTCAAATGTTAAAAATAATTTTATGGACTCAGTACTTACATTGCTTATTAATGTATCAAACTCTAGGTATTCACCTCTGCTGTTGAGGAAATTCAAAAATACTTAGGGCCCGATTACGATGTTGGGTGGAAAGCCTGAAACACTGTGCATAGAAGGGTCAGGAGTAATAGTTACTTTAGCACAAGTTATATTTATTTGAGGTAACTATAACTGGTGAATTTAAGTGTTTTTATTAGTTTAAAGCCTTGTGCTTTAAACAACCATCTTCACTTAAGTAAAATGTCACTTTAACCTTTGTTTTTTTCAGTGAATATTTATATATTTACCTATATATTTGAAGCTGTGGATGTTTAGTCCATATATTAAGATAGACTCCTTCTGCATGGTTACCCACACTTTTTGCCTGGTGCTAAGCTGTTTTTGACTAGTCTGACTGTGATCCCGCTAATCAGGACTACAGTCTCTATGCTTTCTCCCTCAAATTGTTGAGGTCAATACTTAGTTACACCCCAGATTGGATACTGGAGTACCATTATTATTCCCTAGTATATGATACTAAGGTACCCAGGGCATAGGTACCCCAGAGGTCCCACATGGGCTGAAGCATGTATTATGCCATCCATGGGACACCATTCAAACTGTAACTACAGGCCTGCCATTGCAGCATGTGTAAGCTGGTGCTAGCACCACTTACGAAAGATAGAGGTTTCCTATAGCTAAGGTCACTGCATTTAAAACCTATAAGTAAACCCTATAGCAGAACGTATCAATCCTGAAGGCAGAGTGCTTGGTTCTAAGTGTGGGGGTGCCCCTGCATGAGCAGGACACCCCTACAGCCTACGGAGTACATTCTCCCGGGTTGTAAGTGCAACAGCCATATACTATATAAAGGGCCACCGTGTAATTACGTGATGACCATCTCGAAATTGGCTGAAACTAATCCTATCATGTTTGGTATCAAACTTGTTGGAATCATACCTCCATTGCGTACAACGTAAACGATGTGGGAGGTATGATTCCAAGCACTGGAACGGACCTCCATTAGGCTCTCAGTGCTCCCGGTGCCAGTCTTCTAGACCCAGACAGCACAACAGGGCTGCTGCCAACCAGAGACACGACTCTGCCCTCCTGCTGCTGAGCCAAGCTCAAGCAGGGGAAGGCAGAACAATAGGTATCCTGTCACAGGGAGGTGTGACCACCTCCCAGACAGGATTTAGTGTATTGGGGCTGGATGGGTGCACTTGCCAACGCCACTCAGTCTGCATGAGGGGCACATTTGGTGTCCCCGTGCATAGTCCAGTTCAAACCAGCGCTCCCGCTCTGGCGTGAAACTGGACAAAGCACATTGGAGTAACCTCCCCCATGTCCAGACCCTCCACTGGGAGGATCCCTTGAATCGTCCCAACACTTTCTTAGGGGACTTATGGGCTTACCTGAGGATGGGTCTCTAGATTCTTCATGGGACAAGATTCAAGTCAGACACCACTTTGTCTACCGTCTGGGCACTCTGGACTTCGCTGGAATTCGTTTGAGCTCGACTTCGTCTCCCTTACAGTCTGCTGCATTGTCTGTGACTGTGCACCATACAGTAACCTTCCAAGGCCTGTGGGCATCCAAGACACCTGAAGGAATATCCCTTGTAGTGAAAAAGTCACTTCCCTGCATCTGCAGGCATGGCAACTAAGCTGACTGGTCTGCTGATCCTGAGCTCCTACAGACTCTGAAAGGTTCTGCAACACAAGTGGTGGTTCTCTACAGCTCCCGAGGCCTGCCCTGCCCTCATACCAAGTTTGAGACCAGTTTCCCTCATGGGAGCTGCAGGAACCAAACTCCTGTGCAGCTCGGTGACTTGCCATTGCCAAGGCTTGTTGGCTTCCTTCCATCGAGATCTTTGTGCTCCAAGTAGCTCCAACCTCAAGCATCTCCAGTAAACAAAGTCTTCATCCACATCACATTGTTTGCACCATGGCCTGCATCTTTTGGTGAGCTACTCAAGGTCCTCCTGTGATTCCAGTGCCTCCAGCCTGTGGGTCCTGTTGAGGGTCATCTTCGTTTCTTTTGGGCTTCCCTGATTGGTCAGGGCCTGCCCGGACATCCCTGCTTGTGGTGAGTCCCCTGGGCCTTACTCGTCCCAACATTGCACCTTCTTTGACTTCTGCATTGGTCGCATTTGCCAAGGCTTGTTGGTGCTCCGGCCGGACACCGACCCCTCAGCACAATCCGACATGGAACAGCTCCTGCATGGCTCCTGGTCTTCCTCAGCATCACTTGGTCCTCACAGCTGCAGAGTCAAGGTCATCGTCAGCTCTCCTGAAACTCCCAACATTGGTGGGCATTCGTCTTCCAGATCTCCTGGTCACTCCAGAGTGACATAGACCCTGTCTCCTCTGCTTACAGGTACCTTTCAACTAGAATCCACCTTCGGACTCCATCAGACACCTTCTCCTTCTTCAGCAACGGCACTTTCCTGAAGTCCTCCATTGGGTTCGACAGCGGTTTCCGACATCCTATGCACTCGGCTTCCCTGGTGTAGGTAACATGGGTACTAGGGGATGCATGGGTGGGGTGGCTCGCCAACCTTCTGTCTTCCACGGGGTTTCTTCAGGGTCCAATGGGAAGCATCCTTAATCTTTAAATATCCAACTGCAACTTACACATTGATTTGTACAGAGCATGCGGTCGTGTTGCCACACTGTACATACTCTCCGTGGGGTTCCTAGTCACTCATCTCGGGTGGTTCCTTGAGCCCCCAGCACTTCTATGTCCTCTTAATATCGTCCTGACTCGAGTCGTGGTTCTTATACCACTATCTTAGCATATGATTTGTTCCCCCCTGGGGTCCACTGTGTATATTGTGCTATTTACTTGATTTATTTGCAAAGTATTGTGTGCATTGTGCATATCTCCGGGTATGTGTTAGAGAGTATTATATAATAAATACATATTTTTATAAATACCTTGTGTGGTTCTTTTTCACTTAATCTATAAATATAAGATTGCATTCTGGTATAACAAGCAGCTTTACACTCCTTCTGGAATAAGCCTGAAGGCTGCTCTCCACAGCTACCACTTAGAGAGCTTTCTAAGGTTGTCTAAGACCTCTTAATTCACCATAAGGGTTGTTTGGACTGTTGCAGGGTTCCCACTTACCTAAGTGGACATCATTTACCAGACCAGCTTCTCCCAGTCCACTACTCCAAAGCGCTCCTGCTAATGATGACCGGAACACAACTGGATCTCTCACCTATACTTCTCTATTTGCAATTGCCTCCCTTCTCTCCTTTACTGCTCTTTAAGCTCACCCAAGTTCAGTAATAATCCACTATGCTCATTTTTCTTTTTCCTCAGGTGTTTGCTCCTGTGTAATTATAGTGATGCTTAGTTTGTCCAAGACTGAATCACCTGGAATCCAAAGTGAAGAATGTGGCATGCCTGCGGTACTGCACTGCCCAATTGCCCATGGAGCCCGCTACCTGCACATTACATTGTATATGGGATGAATACCAATCCTGGATAAAACCCTTTAGCCGATCAATGATACTCCTAAATCAGGTGCCAGAATGTGGTTTGAAAAGGATAGCTGCAAGTGAGTAATTGGGTAGTAAGTTTTTCCGTTTGCAAAACAGATTTGTAAAGGACCTAATTTCGGGCTGCGATATAATGGCTATGGGTGGAAATGCACCCTATAAGATTCCCATTATTTAATGAAAATGGAGTATATTGATCAATACTCAGTGGCCACAGACAAATAAAAATAAACTGTGAAACATAAAGTTGTTGGGTGGCTGTACAATATATTGCGGGCCTGATTCACAAAAGTAAACGTAGACCAAAAGTCTAAGTTTAGACCTGAAGTCTAACTTTACTACTACTAAGTTAGACTTTAGGTCTAAACTTAGACTTTTGGTAGAAACTTAACTTTTGTAGTAGTAAAGTTAGACTTTAGGTCTAAACTTAGACTTCAGGTCTAAACTTAGACTTTTGGTCTAAGTTTACTTTTGTGAATCAGACCCTGAGTTTTTAATATTGTGACACTCAAATATCACGTCAAAAATATTGTTTGTACAAAAATATTGTGTCACAGAATATTTTGGTCAAGAATATCATTTTTTGACATATACATTCTAACTGGCACATGCATCAACAAAGACTTTTGCGATTCCTAAATTGCGATTTTTAAGAAATCGCAATTAAGGAATTGCAAAAGCCTATGTATGTAGGAATTGCTATAAAAATAGCGATTCCTACAAATTCCTTAATTGCGACTCGCAAATTGCGAGTCGCAATTATGGAATGCCGTCCCAATCATTCCTATGGGCCTCCAGGCCCATAGGAATGAATTGGAGATTGCATGAGCAAATTGCGAGTACCAGTAGGTACTCGCAAATTACTCATGCAATTTCAAGGCTGCAAGGGTGTCAAAATGACACCCTATTGCACCCCTGAAATTGATCTGTGCACATATGTTGCGCACACGCATTCTCTAAGGGCATGTGTGTGCGCAACATGAAACTTTGAAAAATGCACAAAAGTGAATTTTTCCAAGTTTTTGCAAATTACCATGAAGTTCAACTTCATGGTAATTTGCTCCCCCTATTAGCGAAATCGCTAATTGTTTTACTTTAATGCATTGCATTTAAGGAATCTCAATTTGGGATTCCTGAAATGCAATTGCAATTTAAGGAATCACTATTTAGAGATTCCTTAAATTGCGATTTTTGCATATGGGATGATGCATCCCAAATGCAAAAATACCGGTCGCAAAGGGGCAGATTCTGCTAATCTGCCCGTTTGCGAGCAGTTTTCTCGTTGATGCATGTGGCCCTAAGTGGCTTAGATCATATATAAATAATATATTATTAAGATGGAATACAGTGAATTATCATTTTCTTTTTAAATGTGTTAACTAATGACATATGAGATGTAATTGACCAAATGTTATTTAAAGATATAGTGTAAAGTTATTTATAGCATTGAAAAAGCTCTGTCATTGTACAAAACACTTAATTGCTGGTCACCCTTCTGTGAGAATGATCCAATACAGTGAAATTGATAAGTGAAATTCAGAGTGTAAGTCCTTGTAAATGTATTATAGAGGTGTATTGAGAATTAGGTCAAACCCAGAAGCACCCACACCTACTATAGAAGAAGGGTAAATGCTTAAGAAGAAACCTTATAAATGTGAGCAGGAGGACCTGGCAAGTGAGACTCTCCATTTTCCATCTAAATTTGAAATGGTGCAGAATAAACTGCTAAAGGGGGTTTTGCATGGCAGAGTCTGGGCACAAAAGCTACAGGTAATCTGACCAGATCTCAACACACTCCTCTGAGACAAAATACCAGACTTATTTCCGGAAGATTTCCACCCAACCAAACCTCTAGGGCAAAAGCCCACATAGACATTCCACACTATCACTGGGATAATGTATGTGACAAGCTGCTCCTCTTTGCACCATCCATACAGGAAATGTTTCTCTACTCCCCCTCAGGTGCTCAATGGCATCAACCTAAATGTGCTCATCAGTGGTACTGGAATTAAAGATTCATGGAAAGCAAATACAGATGGCAAATTAGAGATGGATGGTAATGAGTCTCATTTTCTTCATGAGATTCAGGTAGAAGATGCTGGGATTTACCGCTGCGCTCTGCGTGCTCCATTGGGAGAGAAGAACTTGGAGCTAGAATACAAACGAATGGTTCCAGGTGAGGATATTATTTACTGACTAGAGGTATAAGACAGGTACTTTTGAAATTCAAAGTGAGGTCGGACTGAGGAAGAGAGGGGGGGTCATCATGCACTGGATCAAGGTGAGGTTCCATCCACTGAATCTGGCAAGTGCTCTTTTTAGCTATCCAAAGGGAAGTTTTGTATGTCATACAACCTAGGTGATTAGCACCTTTATGTTTCTAAAAAAAATGTTTTTTACTTGTGTGATTCAGGCATTCTTGTGATTCCGTAGGCTTCTTTTCCAAGCTGAAATTCATTTGTGGATTTGGTACATACAACACATCCCTTGTTCAGATCTTTCTGGTACTCTCCTTTCACAAATTATTCCCCACCAACCCCACTCACCCATATAAGCAATCCACCTGAGGGTGGAAGCAAGTCTTCACCAATTTGGTAGCTCTACACATGTCTGACTACAACCCATTTACCCCAAATTCACTTCACTTCTTGGTGGTCCAACCTCACAGTCACTGCTCTGGACAATTTATAGCCTGGACAGCCAACCACATTTTTTTTTTAAACCACTAATATTAAGACATCTTTCCAAAGATCGAACAAGGAAGTGATATGGTTTGTATTGAATTTGCCACTGACAGGTTCAGTAGGAATGTGGGTTCATGTCCAAGATATCGTTTGGGTAAAATATACTCCAGAGAGGAGGCGAAGCTGTGAAATAAGCACTGCCTTTGAAAATGGTTGGCCACAGGGGAGAAATACTGTAGAACTGCGTTGTGGAGGATGTGCAGCCTCAGTGTGTTGTCTTCAAAGCATAGTGACTTGTGAATTAGTGAATCAGTGTCCTATGAGCTTGGGGAGTTGCGTGCTACAGAGCAGCAATGTAGATTGCTTCAACTGGTAATTTGGTGATGAAAGGAGCATTGAACATTGCTGTAGAGCTTAACCATATGGTTTATGCCTTATATTGCATAATATTAGCTTCACCTTTGCTACCTTAACAAGCATGTCCCCATTACTAATGCCTCTATACAAACTCCCTCGCTTTTCGGTGACCCTATAAGAGACAAAATAGTCAAGTCAATATCACATTCATACCCAGCACTAAGGCAAGATTCTGAAATTTTCCACACTTAAGAGAAGTTTTACACGTCTGTACAGTGTGTTGGTTCAAGCTTCACCATGTCAGAGGCAGCCTGTTGTATCGATGGAGTCAGTAATGTGTCTATGCCCCTACAGGTACCATGGCCTGACTGGGAACAGCAGCCAGCCCCGGCAATCTGCTCGACTGGCCCTGGTAGCAGGGGAGGGAATGTGCTAGTGAGAAGCACCGATCCCTTTTTTGTTACAGGGAGCTGATATTGCAGCACTGCTGCAAAACCGTCCCCCAGTAACAAAACAGGCCCCCATTGGTCCAAAACAGACCCGATCCTTCCGGCCCACTGTTAAAATACCCAGTGCCTGCTACGGCCAGTCTGGCCCTGACACGAACCCTGAAATGCCTCCGCCAGGCAGTGGATAGCCTAGAATGGAGCCAGCAATGGTAGATCTCCAAGATATTGCATGGTGCATAGAATGTTAAACTTCGGCTTCATGTTGATCATACTACACCATGAATTCCTGGTTGGGGGTGCAGTTCAGCCATATTTAGAGGTTGATCTAGATGGTGGTCACTATATTGGAAGCTATGCATACCTCCCAATCCAAGGACTGGCAGAGTTTTTTCTTATGAGATCAGTTCCTTTTCAGGTATATAAAAGGTAAAGGCAGCATTAGCATGGGCAAGACACGCTGCACTGCATTAGTGCCTCTGTTTTTCGTTGCCCTCTTCATCCCTTTGCTTCAGATTTTTGTCCCTGATTTTTGCTCAGCAGATGTTATCTTTCATTCGGGAAAGCATGCTATTTTTCTTGAATATTTTCCTAAATAGATTTGGACCAACTTCATGTGGATCAACTGGCTCTGGACCTTCAATCCCTGCTTGGCTCTTTCTCTCAACCCTGTCAGGGGGAGTTTGGTGCCTTGTCAATACTCATCAACAAAAACAACATCTTCATTCAAGATGTACACAGGTTGCCAAATTAGTTGTGTTCTCCCTGTCGGGATTTAGGCCTAGCTGTGTTCCTTTAAAGTAGACACCTGTCAATTTTCGCATATGGTTTCTGAGCAGAGTGGTACCATGGCTATTGGGAGGAGTCGCCCTTTTCTAAACAACCACGTTTTCTAGATCCGCTGGGTTTCTAAAACACCTAAACAATCCTTGAGGCTCTCTACACCATGATAACTGGCTCTTAAACCCCAGCTTCCATCATTGTTTGCAAATAATTTTCCAGCTTCTTCATACACAAAAGTTGCCAAGATAATACCAGCACATCACCCATTTCACTTTCTGCTTCTCCATATCATCTACCCAATAGATTCACTACATCCCCTATAGAAAGTGTATGACTGCTCCAACACTTTAGAGGAAACTAACTTATACAACCTTTGGCTACCCAAGTACCCACTGAGCATCAGGACTATTAAAGGAGCTTGCATTTCCAACTGACCCTCCTCAATTCTGTCCTCACCTCAGGATGCTTCCTTTCAGCATTTTAATAAGCAGTTCCTCACTGTCTGAAAATCCACTCCTTTAAAACCTCTGTCATAGAATATTACAGTACAATCTCCAGCCTCCCCTTCTTATCCAAACCTCTGGAATAAGCTTCTTCACCCCGGAGAGGCGCTGAGTCAGTGGTCAGTTCATCTCAAAAGGACATGCAAATGCTTACAAACACAAATGATCTTGACATCTCCAGTATGTTAGTAATTTGAGCAACATATATTAAATTGACCATCACATTCCATCTTTCAATAGCTACCGTCCCGACCAATGCACGAATGTCGATGACCTCCTTTATATCTGACTGATGCCTTGTCATCGCTAACTCAATTTTCAAGTTAAAATTTCAGAACCCTACTTGCAGTGTTGCCCAGGACTCTTCCTATTCTCTTCACTATATTTTCAACATCTGTCCACCTCGTCTACTTAGCAACCCTGCTCTGCTTGTTCTACATTCTTTTCTTGGCCATTTCCAGATTTTGGTCTGGATGAACACAAAACACAACCTAATCCCCAAAAATGTGTCCGCTAAAGTCAAAAACCCAACGATGATTGCTTGAGGATTCGCTGAAACTGCTTGGTGAAAAGACGTTGGTGTCATCAGCAATTTCTACTCTCTTTCATATCCTTCTTCTGTTTAGCAGATAGCTTTTGATCCTTTCCCCATGCCCAGAGCTTCAGTCAAAGCATGGAAACTCCCTTAACAGAGGCTTCCTTTGGCACATTAAATTGCTCAGCTTTCAGCTCCTGAGTATTTCACCTGCAATCAAATAATCCTTCTTCATTTTGATGTACAGAATGACTGTTATAAATTGTCAATATAACCTGCCCTTGAATACAGCAACATAATTTGCCCCATTCACACTTCCTTTCTTATTTGTGGGCTCCAGTGAAATCAGAATGCTAGAATGTACTTGATATTGAGCCTCAACAGAGACAACCACATTCTGCTAGTGTGTGTCTCAACATTTCAAGTAAATTTTCACAAGCTAATTTAGTACAGTTCTACTTTCCAGACTTGATACCAACATGAACAACTGCAAAGCTGCCAATCATCACCTAACCTGCAGATGATGCAATAATGAAGCCGACATTGGATGACTGGCTTGATCTGATGTGTTGTTTTGAGCATTTGTCCAGTACGTGTATAACTTTAGTGTAGCCACTCAGCTCTCTCCGCAATGTGGAGGGTGCCCTTCCACCCAATGTTGTACTTTCACATTGACCAGACTCAGGGGTGTCAATTACTTTTCTGCCTGATCTGTGATTATTCTATGTAGGGTTGTAATTGTCAGTGTTGGGTTCTGATGTGCATGTTGTTATTGGGAAGCATTCCAAGGCTTGCTAAATTACTATGGTGCAGTATTGTGTAAGTCAGGGAACCTTCAAATTTTTGTGTGGCATCAGTGAGTGTGCTTATGTTTGTGAACTGGATACAATGTTGGAGAAAATTATTTTACCTGTCGTATCAATTTGGTCTTTTGTTCTACACACAAGGGTTTAGAAAATACTGTCTAAAATGTTTTATGATTTTGAAGAAGATTTTTTTTTAAAGAAGTAATGTACCTTTGAAGGCCAACAATGAGCTTGTACATGTTTTGGGAGCTGTATTGCGAAGCTTTAATGCCATGAGGGTGTAAGGGAGTGTATGCATTGCATTCCTTTGGAACATTGAATCCACTGCAAGTTTACACGGTGCATATCATCAAGGCCAGGCGATAATTATCGCTCAGCGCTCTTAGCGCGAGGATAATTATCACCGGCCAACGCTGAATTTTATCGCGGAGATAGCGTGCTATCAGCAACGCTTATCTCTAAAGTGATAAAGTTCAACGCGCAAGCTGCCAACTGTGCGATTATCACTGTAAATCCAGCGATAATCGCACAACGTTTGGCGAAAGCTTGCTGATAGGGCAAGGCACACTTAGCCATGATATCCACCTTCCATAGGATATCATGGCTAAGTCAGTTGAAAAGCAGGCGTAAGGAAAATAGCGATAACCAAGGTTATCGCTACTTTTCTTGTCGCTCTGCAGGTTAGCGTGTGGCTAGATAATAGGAGAAATGTCGCTTAGCGACATTTCTCCCATTATCTTGGGGTGGAACCCCCACTTTGCATCTCATTAGAGATGCGAAGATGGGCGTTGGGGGAAAGGGCGATAAGGCAAGGATTCACGCGATAGCATGACCTTGCAGATAAGGCGATAAAACTATCGATGCTTTCCGTCCGAAAACGGACGCTAAAGTGGTGATAATTGTATTGCCTGGCCTTGATGATATGCCCCCACATTACTTAGCATAGGGTTTGATTACGTTGGTTAATTCTGACCCACGCATAAATCTTTATTTACACATGAGTCAGAATTATGAGTGTGAAGGTATTTAAGGCATCCAATATTTATCGGATATGTTAAATATCTCAACCTTTGTTACATTTCAGCAGGTCAAACCTTCTGAAATTTAGCAGCGGAAAGGCATATGGTATTTAATGTACTATTTGGATTTTGGTGGATTAAACACCAAAATACTCATGTTATTCCTCACAAACTCACAGTAGGTGAAATTTATTGTGCCCAATAAATAATGTACCCCGTGGTATTGTTTTTTTATCAAGTGCGTCAAATGACACCTCGTAATCAGGACCTAAGTCTGCAGATGCTGGACCTAACCATCTCAGACATCTCCCATAATTAGGTTTGAGAAAACACAGACGTACCATCAAATGAACCCTACAGCTAATCCATTGGATAGGCATAAGATCATTTATGCACACCAAGATTTAACAGTTCTGTGCAAAGTGATAACAAAAGGGCTTTGCAAAGGTTCTTGGTATTCTGTATGAAGACTCTGAAATATCCAAATGAATGTGTTTTTTACATACAGCGTCATTAATCAAAACTCTAACATATTACAATAAAAGTAATATCCACTTGATACCCTCGCAGAACCTTTACATGGTAGAAGCATGAACGTGGAAGAAAAATCTCTTTCCATTAGATTTAACTGTCTTGGAGTTCTGACTCAATATTTTGGAGAAAATGCAGACGTTTAATAAAAATGTACCTCGGTAAACCCAAGCAATTTTGTTTTGAGTAATTATCTCTCTCACAGGTGCTATAGAAAGTCTTTGGTAAGGTTTTAAGGATTCTGCAGGGTTTGCGATTTGAAATCCAAGGGATGAAGAAAGGAGGAGACTTCCTATCAGATAGATGTCTTTGCCCCTTTCTGCATCCTGAGTGGGCAATGCCATCTCTATGTAGCTGACACAAGTAGAGGCATAGTCATTTTGCCACAGGATGAGCTAAGGGCAGGAGTTGCTATTGTACATTTGTCTTGTGTTACAAAGGCAGGTTTCCCTGTGGCCTCTATCAAGCTCACCAAATGATAATTCATTTACTGAGAAAAAAGAAAGAACGGTGATACATTCCTGGCAGAATTTGCGTAAGGACTGCCCTCTGTTCACCTCTCCTGCCAGCAGCTTGTAACATTTACAGTTATAGCAGTGACCGTCAGAAAAGGGCTCTTACCTTATCATTTTTTCCACTTCTACCATCAACAAAGCAGCTAAAGGAAGTAAGGGGCCTTTTAAAGCTGTCAAGAACCATATCAGTCCAGTTGCAAACCTCCATCCCAACCATCATTTAGCAAATGCAACATTATCAATTACATCTCTGAGAAGAACATCAAAATCAGATCCCAGATCGACAACACAAAACAGGCATTAACCTCATCTTTTCCCCCTTAATCATTCTACCCACAAGAGGACTGCCTCAACCTCTTATTGCATGCTGAACTCAACATATTCTATACTTGGCAAGGCCACCTCATTTGAAGATGGCATTCTACTGCCCACCTTTAACAAAGGCTTTGAAAAGTTGCACTGACATCTCTCTTCAACAATGTGAATTACTCAAACAGCCAAGGAACCTTTCAGGGCACCAAAAATATAGGAAAGATCATCCCACTGATGAAAAAAATAAACCCAGAGTCCATATTACTTCACTAACTTCTGCCCCATCATTCCTTTACCATTCATGGAAAAGTTCAATAAAAAAGCTGTGCCCACCTAGCTCCAAAGGTATATCTGCAAGCAGTCTTCTACCGGGCTACCAGTCCAGCTTCAGAACATGCAGCACAAAAGGGGGTGGTGATGGACGGGGCATCAGAACCAATCAAACACTCACACCCAGTCAACAGATCTGGGTTTGATCTATCACCGTTCTTTAGCCCACTCTGCCACCCCAGTTCAGACATGGCCATATGCAAATCAGTCTGACCCTGTGCCTCATGGGAACAGTCCAGCCCGAACTGCCAAGCCATGCCTTCCCTGGACCGGAAACAAGCTTCTTAGGACCGGTTTCTGGCATTTCAGCCGTCTTCAGCCAGGCTTGCTTGAATTCAGTGGCAAAGTGAGCAAGGGACTCACGTCTGAGCATAACTTCTGCCCTATCATTCCTTTACCCTTCATGGAAAAGTTCAATAAAAAAGCTGTGCCCACCTAGCTCCAAAGGTATATCTGCAAGCAGTCTTCTACCGGGCTACCAGTCCAGCTTCAGAACATGCAGCAGCACTGAGACAGCTACTCTTCAAGTAGTCAATGACCCTATCCTCATTAGCGACATAAACAATCCCTTCCACCTAATTGTGCTTGACCTCTCTGCAGCCTTCCACAAGTCAAACATCAAGCACTTGTCCAAACATTAGACTAGTGCATGGACTTTGCTGACAGTCCCACAATGGTCCACCTCCTACCTCTCCAAAAACCATCAACTAACACAGTTAGGAACCACAAGAGCTCAGGATGTCCCCATCTCAGAGTAGTCCCCAAGGTTCACTATACTCCATCATCATCTTAAGGTTCTGCATGGATCCATACCCACTAACAACAACATTACGATCCAACAATGCACCAATATTACTCAAACTGTACCTGAAAACCACCTCTACCAATGGCATCAGCAATTTAAATCTTGCTATCAGCTAATCCTGTTGATGGAAGAATTCCTCTTCTTCATAAACAGACCCAAACAACCAAAGCCTCAAGCCTGGCAGTCTGACTCAAATATAGATGGCTTTATCCCCAGATGATCAACAATGCCAATGACAAGGATTCACCCTCAACATATCATATTCAAAGAACATATCTCCAGCAACATGAAGCCTGCTTAGTACTAGCAATCCTGCCTGGAGAAATTGAAGCTTTTTGTTTTAAAAGTCAATATCAGTAAAGTTCCTTGTTCATTTTCACCTGGTTTGTTGGCAACAGTCTTTTCAAATGCATCCCAGACACCACTTCAGCATGCTGAAAGACCTCATACACATTTCAGCACCGCTTATCAAGGGCTTAAAGAATTTGGATGACATTTTCCCAAACCTCATGGAACTGACCAGCTAAGTTCACAGCAAGACAAATGAAAATTAATATTGTAATTGTATTTATATAGCATTTACTACCCCTGGTGAGGCATTGAAGCACTTTACGGCTAGTAGCACTTTATTCCGTAACACAAGGTTAGTGGTCAATCCAGTAGTTAAATGGTGGTTATTGCAACTAGTCATGTCATTCAGCGCCAGTATACCCGCGCTAGTAATAGCACACATTTCAAATACACATAACATAACATACCTAACATAACATACCATGCTTTCAAGAAAACAATTGCATGCATTTACTCCAGTTACTTTGAAATATATCATATTAAAACCATTCAGGTGTGATTATTAGTGGGGGCTATGTGGTCTCAGGTGAATGGTTGGTGAGAGAGGCCGGTGGAGATTAGATAATCTTAAATTGCAGGGATAGGGTCTTAAAGCGGAGATGTTGTGATCTATGAAATAAGGTATCAGTCAATTGAAGAAACTGGTCTACATTCAGAAACCTTGCATTGGTTCTATTCTTTTCTAAGTAATAGATTACAGTCGTTACAGCTTTCGACTTTTAGATCTAGCATCAAAGATCTGCCCTGTGGAGTTCCTCAGGGCTCTTCTTTGAGCCCCACACTATTTCATGTTTATCTAGCACCACTGGCTAACATTGTGAAAAAAGAGGATTTGAGATAATCATGTATGCTGATGACACTCAACTGATTATTTCTATCGAAGATAAGTATGATGAAATAAAGGATAATCTAGTTGAGTTCCTTTCTGAGGAAGCAGCGTGGCTGCACATCCATTGTCCCAAGCTAAATGCAGATACATCCGAGAGTTTGCTGAAAAACTCTGGAACTATTCATGGTGGCCAACAATGGTAGGCCCCACACCCATACCCAAGAAAGTGTTTAAAACCTGGGCTTTCTTATTGATAATACTCGGACCCTACAAGAGCAAGTGACCAGGGTTAGAAGTGTTTGTTTTGGACTGCCACGCACCCTTAGGAAATTATTCTGATGGATTCCAGTAGCTTGGAGAATGAACTCAATCCAAGCTTTATTTCTGAGTTGGATTGATTGATGCATTACATGTAGGTATGGCTGAGTACCTGTTCACACGGCTCCAGACTATTCAAAACATGGCAGCTACACTTATTTGTAATAAAAGCCAAATGAGCACAGCATCGGCCTGCTTTGACCAGCTCCACTGACTTTCAGTCCATACACTGGCAATGGTTAAGTTAAAGTGCCATATGCACCAAGCACTTTATAGAAAAGTCAATTTCCACAAAAATATACTGAACCTCCGATCGCCTAACAAGGCTTTGATATCTTGTAAAAGAACGAAAAAATCCAAGATGCGTGGCCATTCTTTTAACTTTTTAGCCTCCACTAATTGGCTCACGGTTAGAACCAGTTTTGATCATAGCCTAGTGCCAGGATATCCCTCTGGGTATGAGTTGTGCACTTTACAAATACCCAATACAAATTACAATTACAATAAGAGACATTCAATATAGTTTACTGTCATAAGGTAGCGAATGCCATCAACTCCATAGGAGTCTTGACATGATTTAAGAAAAACAAAATTAGCCTTACAGTCACGTTTCAGAAGGCTGAGTACAGTTTACAGACAATGGCGGACACAGTGACTGCACTCCCCTGCTGTGTTCCCTTAGTATTTGATTCAACAAAACCGGGCGGGTTTGCACAAGCTACTCCAGCACCTGCCGTTGTTGGGTGCCAGCCGTGAAGCAGAGGATGGATGAGCCTAAGATATGGAGTAGTGCACCACCCGTTAATTAAAAATAGTTTTTCAATAAGTCATGTAGTCTCGGTTAGGTTTTCTTAATGGATTTTTTCATTTTCGTGAGAGTCCAAATACAGGAAATTGCCAGCCTTTTTATTTTCGTGAGAGTCCAAATACAGTAAATTGCCAGCCAACGTGTTTCGTTCATACGCATGAAAGGTGCAGCCATCAGCTCCGTCAAGTATACTTGACGGAGCTGACGGCTGCACCTTTCATCAACCACATTCACCATATGCTGGCCCTTATCAAGGAGGCCCATGCAGCCACACGGCACATATTCATTCTTTCCTAGGACCAGACATCACTTTATGCCCTGAAGAAGTTCATTACGTATGAACGAAATGCGCTGGCTGTGAATTTACTGCATTTGGACTCTCACGAAAATAAAAAGGCTGGCAATTTACTGTATTTGGACTCTCACGAAAATAAAAAAATCCATTAAGAAAACCCAACCGAGACTACATGACTTACTGCAAAACTATTTTTACTTAACGGGTGGTGCACCACTCCATATCCTGGGCTCAACGTTCCAGAAGGCTCCACCGTCATTTTCATGAATATCCTGAATAGGCAACATTACCTCTTTAACAGGTGAAAGGTTTGTAAGATGCCTATGTTTCCTAGCTCTTAGGTACCATGATACGGCGGTGGCATTCTGGAACCTTTGATCCCGATGAAGAATGAGGGATGCCTCATTATAGCATTGGTAGACCCTCAACACCCTCCAGCATTCTTCTGAGGGTCTGTGGTGGGAAGGGCAAGGAGGGCAATCAAGTAAAACAGGCATTGCTCTTTGAGCCCTGGTTACTTCTTGTGCTTGTTACTGCCTTCTTGACATCTGACACCGGGGGTAGAAGGTGCTGAGCCAATGGTGCCAAAGACGAGGTCTGGTTATTGGCTCAATCACCTCAGGATACAAATATCTCTGTGTATTAGCATTGACATAATAAAAATATTGGTAGTGAAAATAACAGGAAGGCACAATAAATTGTGTTAAGCGTTTCAGTAAATAAATAGAACTAAATAATTGGGCAATAGGAAATGGTTACAAAGGGGGCTGTGGGGGTCTCCCCCATCAAGACAAATAATTAAAATGCGTTTTAAAACAAATGTAAAATGTATCATTAAAAATAATAATAATATTAATCAATGCCCTTTGATAACACACCATTACCATCTACAGGCTACAATGGAAATTACATTTATCCAAAAGTTATTCTCCCAAGATTAGTCCTGCAGTATTATGATCCTGAAGTTAATACACAGAACCAGTGCCAAAGGGCCAGGATGTGTACATCTAATACCTCTGGCTAGCTCCATGCATGCAGTCAAGGCTACTTCTGATATATTTTTTGGTAATATAACTAAGTAGGTTTTCTTTCAGACCAGATCATGTCCCTTTACTTTGGATTCTTGTTTCCCTGGATTGAATCCGATGGTGTTCCTCATAAATGTTATTTGAACTGCACAGCCACATATTGCTTTAAAGTCATCTACTTTACATATTGGGAATACGACCACATGAGACACGTTGTTCCAAAAGTGTCTTTTCACCCTCCAGTGAAACTTCAGCCCAATTTGAGTTCCATTGGTTATTACAGGAATATATTGGACTTTTCCACCCTCAATATTATGCTCGGTATCCAAGATAAGTCAAAGGTGCTAACTTAAAATCTTTCTGTTCACATTCAAGAAAGTTAGAAGTAGCCCAAAAGCCACCAGAAGGGGCATAATGCAACCCCCGCAGCCCCTGTACAGGAAGGCATCCTACCCTGTCCAAGGCGTCTATAACCTTTCAAGTCCCCCCCTCATTCAGACGAAGGCCAAGCAATATCTGTACGACATGGGAGACTCAGGGTCCCCTTTACACATTCTGCGGGGGGCATCATTTTGCATTGTGCCAGTGCCCACCAGGGTTGAGAGTTAACAGAGTTAGTCTTGCCAAACTGGGAGACTGCAACCACACTCTTATACCTAATGGTAATTGGAATTGTATTCCTTAAAACTACTGGTTTGTGTACTCAATCCCAGACCCAAACACTGGATTCAAGGCTTTGCTTTTATCTAATTATTTATTTCACTATTGTGTGAAATACCTAGAGTGTGCCTCTGCTATCTCAGCATCCACGTTTCATGGATAGTGGACTTAAGTTTGGGAAGAAATTTGACTGGTTACATAAAACTATTCTCTAGCCCTAGGGTTTTTTTTGCCACGTGTATAAAGTAAATAAATATATAGAGGCCTACTCACAAAGGTACATTTACCTGTGGGTAAATCTACACATGCCAATTCATCCTTACACTTTGTAGTAACTACACTACTTTTGACTGTTCACCATTTCCGAATATAAAGTTTTCACAAATGTGGAGACTTACATCTCTACTGCCACTACACTATCACTTCACTACCATTAACTTTTCATATGTAAGCCACGGTTGACAGAGGATCTGCCTTCGGAGCTGACGTCTCCCTAAGGTAAAATGTAGGGAAATTGTAAAAAGTAAATAAAACTGCAGAACTATTGATTTAATTTTGATTTAAGACTTGTTAGACCTGGCATCCTTGGCGTGGTTTCCCCTGACTGACTTTTTGCCTCTACCTCCTGTATTTTTGACACTGTGCTGGAATTCGTTTTCGCTGGTTTAGATGCTTTGGGCACTTTGCCACTGCTGATCAGTGCCAAAGTGCAAGTGCTCCCTGGTTAAATTGTAATTGGGATTGGTTATCCATGATTGGCATATTTGTTTTACCAGTAAGGTCCCGAGTAAAGTGCACTGAGTGTGCCAGGGCTGGTGATTCAAACGCTACTAGTGGGCCTGCAGCACTGATTGTGCCACCCACAGGAGTAGCCCTAAGATGGTGTCTCAGGCCTGCTACCGTAGTGCCTGGGTGCAGTTGCTAACTGCCATGTTGCTCTGGCCAGTGTACACACTTACCAGGCCTGACCCTTCCCTTTTCTTACAAATTGGACACCCCTATGGTAGGTCAAAGGTACCCCCTGGGGTGAGGGTGCAGTGTAATGTGAAAGGCAGGACATGAACTAGTGTGGGTCACATGTACTGATAGTGAAATACAGCCATTTTCGTTTTCACTATTGAAAGGCTATCTTGCCCATAGGTTAGAATGGAGAATGCAGTGTATCATGTTTACCTGCATATCTTCCCATAGGAGCAAGATAGAAAATTGGAGTCAGGTATCCCTGAACTCAGATTTTATTAACACATCTTTTAGGGAGGATGGTTTTTAAATTCTGTGTTTGAAAATTGCACTTTTAGAAAGTGGCTATTTTCTTGTTCAAACTTTTCTGTGTGCCCCTGCCTGGCTGTGTATTGACTGTCTGGGTTGTGAGTGACAGGGGCTGGGGGTGGCTGCAGGAGGCTGGGTGAGTCAACACTAGGCTGAATAGACCTATCTGCATTTAGAGTGGTGGTGGGAGGAGTTGCACCTGGGTCTGAATAGGGCTTCCACAATGCTGACTCCACCTCCTGCGGTGTGTCTGATGGCCCTGGCCCACACTCACTGAGGAAGAAGAGGTGCACTAGCAGAAGGCACCCTGAACTGGTTTGGACTGGGTCCAGGACCCCTCATACATGAAGAATAAAGACTTTTGGGGTATGAATATCAGAGCTGAAACCCCAGAACTTTAGACTACTTTTTTCCTGATCAAGATGAATACCTGACAAAGAAGATCAGCTGAAGAGACTGAGGAGAAGTACTGCCTAAGTGTGTCTAGGGCTGGCCTGCAGTTTGCTGTTTCCACTGAGGAGAGATCTGAAGGACTTTGCTGTGTGCTGTGTCCCCTGCTTGAAGAAGGACTTTGCTGTGTGCTGTGTCCATCTGAAGAAGAGTCTCCAAATCGCTTCATCGAGAAGCGTGTCACCGCTGCCGCTGTTCGCTGTCGCATCACCGGAGAAGCGTGCCGCTGCCACAGAGGGTGCCGTCGCATCACCGGAGAAGCATGTCGCAGGGCCATCGCATCGCTGAGGAAGCGCACCGCTGCTGATTGCAGCCGCAACACCAGAGAAGCATGCCGCCGTCATGGAGTGTGTTGTCACATCACCAGAGAAGCATGTTGCAGGGTCTGTCGTGGCTCCAATGTTCACCGAGTTCGCCGCACGGCCGTCGGGCATGCACGCATCACATCTACATTGTCGCATCGCAACAAGAGCGTCATTTTGTCTCATCGCACCGGATCGTCGCCGTGCATTGAGGCGCCATCTTAACGCACCGGAACCGGAGTGCAGGAAGAACCGACGCATCACTTCACCGAAACCCTTTTTGTGTGTTTTGCATCGCATGTACATTGAGACTAAAGTGTCGCATTTGTGATCTACAAGCTTATTTTTGCAACATCCCTTTTAAAAGACATTCTACTGAGTTTTGTATGTTGGATTTTTGTCGTTTTTGTCTTGTTGAGTTTAGATAAAGATATTTTATTTTTCTAAACTGGTGGGTGTCCATTTGTGGTGTTTTCACTGTGTTACTGTGAGTGTTGGTACAAATACTTTACACATTGCCTTTGGCATAAGCCTGTCTGCTCGTGCCAAGCTACCAAGGGGGTGAGCAGGGGTTATCTAAAGTGTGTACCCCCCTTACCCTGACTAGAAGCAAGGATCCCTATTTGGTCAAAGGTACCTACCTCTGCCAACTAGAGACCCCCAGATCTAACAAGACTCCTTAAAGAAAACCCTAAAACTCTAATAACCAACATCTACTAATACGCAACACATGGAGGCCGTATAATAGATCTCATTTTCTCCATTAAAAAAACTGCCAGATGGAGAGACAACTTCCCACAGCACTTCATGTAATTAACACCGTAAACATCCCACATGGATTCAGACTCACCATAATCCCATCCCAAATGTTTGGCAGTGAACTGTCCATATCCAGCTACAGAAATGGAAACATCCTAGTCGAAGCCACAGAACATAATGCCACCATCTTCGACCGCCATTCACCATTCTCTACACTGCTTTGTCCTCTGCCGTTAGGCTCACCTTACCTCCCACCATTGTGGGACTTACCCTCACTCCCTCTCCGTACACAGCTGAATCCACCACCCCTCATCCCCTCCAATCCATCTCCCTCCACACTCCACACTCATCCTCCTCTTTCCCTATTCATCTTGAATCTCTGGGCGCATTGTAAGAACTCTCCATCGCCACACCAACCCCTTCTGTCCTAGACTAACACCCCAAAATACCATACTGGAACCCACACAGGCCCCTACCACAACACACCAGTCCCAACTGCCACACCCTCCCCATCTGATGATGACCACCGGTCTACCCTGCTCTCTCCCCAGAGCCAACCCTTTACCAACTGATCACCACAATCAACCATCTAGAACTCAAAATCAAAATCATACAGGAAAAAAGTATTGCATCAGACACGCACACCAAGACCTATCCCAACTCGTATTGTTAGCTTCCAACCACGCCAAGCAACTTGTCTGCCACTAACATACACTCTGACTTCTCCTGTTCCACCACCTGGGCAACCGACTTCTCGCAATCCTTCACCTGGACAACTATCCGTTTCAACCAATACCATCTTAAACCCAGATGCACCACGGCGGGTTTGTCACAATTTGAAACAGAAACTCTGAGCAACTCATACACTAGTACCCCCAGTCAATGCCCCTATTCCATGATCCAGGTCATCCTCAGTGCACGCAGGATCCACCTCCAACCGTCAAACCCAGGCCATCTGCCCAACTCACTTCCATCCAATTCGCATATTACAAACCGAAATCCTCAAACTCAATAAACTGGATACTTCTAAACTGTCAGTCAGCAGTCAAGCAAGCCACTAAAATAGCGGAAACATCCTCCATAAAATCGACATATGCTTCTTGACCGAAACCTGGCTAAACAACCAATCATTTGATTCAAGGAGGTTGGATAGGGCTTGTACTGTTATGTCGTTATCATCATTCAAGTACAAGTTTTGGTCTCTTAGTATAATGTCTGTGGAATCCTTCATGATGTTTAGTGTTATAAGGTCTGATAGTTCTTCAAGAGAGAGGAGCTTTTCACCTGGGGATGATAGATGGTGTGGAGTTTGATGGGGTTGGAATCTTCGGAGGAAGAACAACTCTTAGGGAGAGTTGAGAACAACTCTTAGGTATTCGAAAGTTGAGTATTTAATTGAGAGTAAGAGTTTTAGGCGGATGGTTGAGAAGAGCAGTGGGGTAAGGAGGTCAATATTGGCTGCAGCAATGTCCGATGCCAATACATCACTACAAAGATGTTATCCCAGTTCCTTGAACTGAAACAAACACCCCGAGATTTGAAATGGGTAGTTCTTGAGCATATCAAAAGCAGAGACAACTGGGAGCAACGACTTCGGGAAAAGGAGCAGAGATGGGTCTATAAACTCAGGACAGATACCCAGATGCTTAATGATAATATCCCATGGGGTCTTTTCATTTGATTTTCTAATTCATACCCTATTGACCTCTTATCAATATCTCTGGTTATGACCGACAGGGTAGAAATCAGCACCCGGTTAATACTGGTCTATTTATGGGAATAGCATGGATTCACCCTATTTCTATAATATAGGGTATCTTACTGCACAGTGAGCAACAAACAACAGATTAGTACACTCCCCTCTGAACTGCAATCACTCTATGGATATCTATATACGAACTGATATCCACACTAACGTTATATGCCCTAATTATGAACCCTGCAGAGCGACCTAGTCACTGGGGTCACCTCACCCCTTTGAGGTTTCCTTAAGGTGAACGAAAATCTGACTGGTACACCAACAATGTGATTAGATATTCGTCTAGGTCATATAATCATTCTTTTCCAACATTATTTGCACCCATGTTTCCATTTTTGTATCTACATGGGCAGATGGCCTCCTCTCGTTACGCCGCATTATAGTGCGCTACAAGATATTACCATCTCCGTTTTGCCACATAACAAAGGTGTAAACAGACATTACTACTTTGGTCTTTGTAATTGAAATTATTAGCATAGTTTGTTAAAGATTTTTCATGTATTTTTAAAAACATTTTGCAAGCCTAATTCAGCATCACTTCTGAGCAACAATCAATGAGAAACAATCATTCCAACATGGACTCAGTTTAAAGAAGGAACCGGAGACACACATCGCTACAATGCGGTCTCCGGGGAGTCGACTTAGGCAAGTAAGCCGAGGGCGGCCTTGACGAAGTAAGTAGCAAGAAGGGCATTATGGGGCATATCTCCCGGTCCCCACGAGCAATAGTACAATAACGAGTACTTCTGCTTCTTCTGTATTTCCTTAATCCCGCACGGATCCCCTGACGATCCAATGTTCCATTTATTTTGTTAACTTAGGGTTTGACTACAGGCCCCTCCTCCCTGGCAAAACTATGACGCAATAGTACAGCATCTAAGATGTATGTAACATGGTATTTATTTGTTCGTGTATGTCTTGTTTTGTCTCACGATGCCTCCCTACCATGGTGGAGACATTTTAACAGCCACTTAGTTTAAACTACTATTTTTCAAGCACAGAGTGATCTTTGTTTTACAGTTTTAAGAAGCACCGACACAATAGGGTGTTGCATATTTATGTCGTTTGGCAGCATTTAGGGTTTGTCAGCCATGGCTGATGAGCCAATGTTTTACATTTTTCATCTTCTTTTTGTTTCAGATACGGAATGACACCATAGTTACCGCATGTACAATAGGGGTATGCTCATGGCATGCTATCCGCTGTTTCCTTAATAGAGGATTCTGAGGAGTGGTACCATTGAGATTAGATTCCCTATAGGGCCTGTGGAAGAGCCATTAGGGGAACAGCTCGAAACATGTTGACCTATAATTTCTGAAGAGAACGGAGCCATTACAGTCTATGCCTTCAGTTGTAACCCCTGATTTTAACCTTACCTATTAGGGGCGGGAATAAAATAATTGTCCTACTAACCAGGTATTTTTAACTTAAATTTGCCACTCCCTTCCACCTCACTATCTTTAACTACATCTATAAGTGCTCCTGCATAACCGTAGAGTCGTAGCACACCTCAATTTGTAGAGGATTGGGATGAACCCAAAAGATGAAGCATGCCAACAAGGGACCAACCTGGTGGGTGAGGGGTCTCAATGAAAAATGTTTTTTTCCTACTTAACGATCTCAGTGGAGATTCACTGTATCTCACAAATCATCCCCATGGCAGGTTTCTTTCAAATCTTTAGATTTTTTTGGATACATTTTGATACAGTCACCCAAAACACTCTTCTAAACACCCTCTCTCAATGTGCTGGTATCAACAGTACTGTCTTGCAATGGTTCGCATCATACCTGAGCGATAGATTTCAACTGATCAAAATAAATAATTCCACATCTCCAGCAGCACCATGTCAAACAAGGAGTTCCCCAAGGCTCAATCCTATCCCCTGCCCTGTTCAACCTTTACATGGAACTAAGGGTGGGCGTAGTTCGCGAAGTAGCACTTCGCGAAGCTACGCAAAGTGAAGTTCGCACTACGCGAGCTACCCGTAGCACTTCGCGAACTGCGTAGTAACATGTTCGCACTGTGCAAGATGTTGTTTTCAATGATTGCACAGTGCGGACAAGCAACCGGCACTGTGCAATCATTGAAAATGTAATCTTGCACAGTGCGAGCTGTAGTTTTCTGCTGCTCGAGTAGATTTTTACTCGAGCTTCAGCTTTCTCAACGCGAACTGGTAGTTTCTCATCGCGAGCGGTGGCGAGCATACGCGACCACTCGCAATGAGAAACCTGACCTCCTCGCGTTGGGAATCTCACCAGGAGGTTTATTTTCCATGCTCGCGATCGCCAACTTGCAGTTGCTGATCGCGAACAAGGAAAAAGTCTCGCCGGGATGTCATTTTGCTTGCTCGCGGTCGCCAACTTGACGTTGAGGACCGCGAGCAAGCAAAAAATGACCGCAGCACAACGCAACACTACGCTACGCGTGTTCGCACTGTGCTACGTGCAGTTCGCATAGTGCGAAGTAGCGCGAACTTCGCAAACTACGCGAGCGTAGCGTAGTGCTTCGCCCAGGCTTACATGGAACACCTTGCATTGATCTTAACCCCTTCCATGCTGCGCGAATTCCGCCGCTGTGCTGACGGTTTCTTGCGCGGGCGTGGTCATGACGGAACGGTTCCGTCATGAGCACAGCTCAACCGTGGCTCATGACGGAACCGTTCCGTCATGAGCACCGAAGGGGTTAAAGCCAGCCAGGACAGCACTACCATCTTTACACAGATGACACCCCAAATCTACATCAAAATCTCTTCACCCAAAGACATCCACCACCTAAACAACACACTCTCTTTCAGACAAACATTGCTGGCCAACAACCAACTAAATCTGAACCCCAACAAAACTGAACTTCTACTCATGAAGCTAATCACTAGCTCTTACCCCATCCATAACTGGCTAGACAACCTAACTGCACTAAAATGTAATGTAGCCATCTCCAACTCTGTAAAATCTCTGGGGATCACTCTCACCAAAACCCTGAAAATGAAGGACCATATCAACGCCTCAACAAAAAGTGCTTTCTACACGCTAAAACACCTTAAACATATCGAACAATTTATACCCTTGAAGACCTGAAGACCATAATGCAATTGCTAGTCCTCTCCAAACTGGACTACGGCAACACAATGATCACTAACTCCCCAAGAATTTACCTTTTACCAATAAAGTCCACAATCAACAAAGCGGCCAGGCTTGTCTCTGGAGAGAAACTATATGACCACATCACTCCCACTCTCAACAAACTCAATTGGCTTCCAATTGAAGTGAGAAGTATATTCAAAAGAGCTTGTATTACCCACAAAGTCCTCTACTCTGGAAAACCAACCTACCTCACCAACAAACTCTTAAAAGCTCGCCAAAAGAGATCACTTCAAAGCTTTAACACTCTTCTCTTGATTCCACCCAAATTCAAGACTTATACATCTCTCACCTGCTCCTACTCAGGGATTGCTCCCAGAATTTGGAAAGCCCTTCCAGCAGAGCTGCGTGACAATCAAGCTTACCAACACTTCAGGAAAAACCTCAGATTTTATTTTCTCCACAAATACCTAAACCCTCCCTCCTAAATCAAAACAGCTACACCTCCCGACCTCGGAACATATTGTTTCATCCTGATCTAGATGCCACGACCTGTACCGCAAGCTCCTGTAACTACCTTAGAACTGCATTGACAAATCTCACCTTCCCTCATTGTATATTCAACCCCTGTTTGTATTGTATGTTACTGTATGTTTCCTACTTGTATTATATTTCCTGTATGCATCCTACTGTTTTACATCTGTAATCGCTATATATTCAACTCTGTAAAGCGCTCTGATGCCATCGGGCCAAGTTCGCACTATATAGAACTCGAAAAAGAAATAAATAAATAGATTAATATGATTGCCCTGTTATATAGCATGAGGACACATTTGGTCACACCCACTCACACCTACATAAGGAAATCCCTTTTCCAAGGGAGCCTTCATCTGAACTTCCTTACAGGTCTACCATAGCCATGACCGCCATTTCCCATTACATCATCCACATCAGATGACACACATTTTTCTCTGCACAATATCTTATCAGGGCTGACAGGGATTCTCACTTCACAATATCTTACCAATTCAGACCTATTCCACACATCACCAGAATCTAGCACTACCACATTCTTCCTAACTTCACTAATAAGTAAGGGACTCATGAATTTTGACCTTCCCTTCCTAACATATTCCAGACACACTACGAACACTTAGTCCCCTGCAGACCAATTGTAAGTCACTCAGTCAGTCAAATAGCTTTATTTCGATAACAAGTATCGTAAAAGCATCATCATTCTTACAATCCAGCAATAAAAGATACAAGTTATCATAAAAACATTAATAAAAGCTAAGTATGTACATTCCATCGGGATATGTTATATTAGCATTTGTTTGTTTTGTTAATGAATTATGAACAACAATGGGCTAATTCCAAGTTCAAGATGGAGAGTTTGTTCGTACTTCCAATAAATAGTAAAATATGGTTAGTGTATATAAAACTGATTAAATGAATGAAAATGCATTTCATCTTATTTGAACTATTTGAAGACTTTTATAAAATATAACAAAAAGACCACAATGTAATATCAAACCTACCTACGTACGAATTTGGACCTGACCAGCCAAATGCAACCAAGATACTTCGCCACGCCACAGGCAAAAAGGGTTCTTGAGTCTGATTTCAGAATGTGCAGAGCAGCACAATGATCTGAAGTAACCAGCTGTCCACAGATCGGTTTTAGCCATCTGGATCTAGCTCAGTTGTATGCTGGGCATGCAAACATGATGTGGGCCACACTCTCTTTTGGTGCTTCGCAGCAGGGGCAATCCGCAATTGTTTTGAATAAATCAAAACCTTCTCAGGGGCTTCACTGATACACCTGGTCCTTTTAAACCAACAAAGAAGGGATTGGCACAGAAGCTGTAATATAAAAACAATGCATTTATTAAACCTCAGATGAGGGAGATTGCATCACACAGTACCCTCAAGTCACTGTAGGAGGCATTCTAAGGAGTACAGAGAACAGGGGCCTTATATACCCACACAGGGGCTCAAAAGAAGGCAGGACAAGTACACATGAGAAGAGTTACACACATAGATGGTCATACAGAAAATGCACAGCCAACAAGTAGGAGGAGTAATGAGTTGCTGACATCAGTTAGAACAGCCTGACAGTTCTATACTAGGAGCAAGTGCTTACTGGCAGCTACAGGTCCCTCTGAGCATGTGCGAGGTTCTGGAAGAGGGAGAAAGCAAATGGCTACCACATAGCTAACTAAAATGGGGAACAACCTTTACAACGCAACTTTTACAACGCACTACACTTACAACGCATTTTTTACAACGCAACATCCACTACAACGCATTCCATTACATCGCATGACACTACAACGCATTTTTAAAAACTACCTTTACAACGCATTCCATTACAACGCATACTACCTTTACAACGCATACCATTACAACGCATAATATTACACTACACTATCCAACACTTACCCTACTGTTGCACCGCCTGGAGTTAGAATAGTAATTTTTACCCCTATACTATCCAACACTTACCCTACTGTTGCACCCCCTGGAGTTAGAATAGTAATTTTTACCCCTATACTATCCAACACTTACCCTACTGTTGCACCCCCTGGAGTTAGAATAGTAATTTTTACCCCTATACTATCCAACACTTACCCTACTGTTGCACCCCCTGGAGTTAGAATAGTAATTTTTACCCCTATACTATCCAACACTTACCCTACTGTTGCACCCCCTGGAGTTAGAATAGTAATTTTTACCCCTATACTATCCAACACTTTCCCTACTGTTGCACCCCCTGGAGTTAGAATAGTAATTTTTACCCCTATACTATCCAACACTTACCCTACTGTTGCACCCCCTGGAGTTAGAATAGTAATTTTTACCCCTATACTATCCAACACTTACCCTACTGTTGCACCCCCTGGAGTTAGAATAGTAATTTTTACCCCTATACTATCCAACACTTACCCTACTGTTGCACCCCCTGGAGTTAGAATAGTAATTTTTACCCCTATACTATCCAACACTTTCCCTACTGTTGCACCCCCTGGAGTTAGAATAGTAATTTTTACCCCTATACTATCCAACACTTTCCCTACTGTTGCACCCCCTGGAGTTAGAATAGTAATTTTTACCCCTATATTATCCAACAATTACCCTACTGTTGCACCCCCTGGAGTTAGAATACTAATTTTTAACCCTATACTATCTAATACTTACCTTAAATGCAATTTAATATTATGCGTTGTAATGGTATGCGTTGTAAAGGTAGTATGCGTTGTAATGGAATGCGTTGTAAAGGTAGTTTTTAAAAATGCGTTGTAGTGTCATGCGATGTAATGGAATGCGTTGTAGTGGATGTTGCGTTGTAAAAAATGCGTTGTAAGTGCATGCGTTGTAAAAGTGTGCGTTGTAACGACATACATCCACTAAAATGGCTGCCAAGTACAAAATGGCTTTCAGCTCATGCTAACAGATCCCTGCAATATTTAACAGATAGTCCTTTTAGCATGAGCTAAAGACATTCCCATGATCCAGTAGGAACATAGAAAATATTATGCACATTAATTTTCATAAATTCATCAATATCCTAATCCATTGCTAGGTAGGTATTTTCCATTCTAAACATGTCATTAAGTGGGTACATATAAGGTATAAGCAGGAGTACAAAGGAAACAAAGCATTGGGTCATACAGATAGCAGGAGAGAGTATTGCCTATTATCACGAACAGAACTACCAATATTTTTCAATCCTAAGCGGAAATCAAATCCTAGAACCATCTAGTCCAATTCCATCTAAAAAACATTTTCATTAGACTTTTCCAGTGTTCTTTTTATGAGGGCTAGATTATCAATCATTATAGTCAAGGAAAGGGTAAAGTAACATTTGTCAACTGCTCAGAGGAACTTTTCTCTCGCAGAATAAACATTATTCCTAATGCAAATATTAAAGCAGTCAGACATATTATTACAAAAACTATCCTGGATCCAGGGCACCAGGAGGACCACACAGGGCCATGAGAATTAGGATGAGGAGCCGCAAAGGGCTGCTCCTCCTCAAAAATGGGACATCCAAAGGGGTACATTTTTACCAAAAGAAGAAGTCCTTGGGAAATTGAAGCCACTGTACAACCAGCCAGAGGGGAGTCTTCTCCCCCTTGTCCATTTGAGACTCACAGGCAGGCTCTTGTTGTTCCCACGCATTTGGCGATGCAGCTCGCGCAACGAAATTCGTTTTATTAATTTTTTTCGTAACTTACCTGTACTTGGCCATATGCCGCATTTTGCAACCCCCCACCCTGCCCCTCCTCTGCGCCACGTCACCGCCCCGGTAAAACGCCCTACACTGGCCGTCACTGAAACCACGGATGTGCTTATGTAAAAAGGCATTAAGAAAGGAAATCCCTACTGTCAATCTGTTCTCTGTTATCCAAAATAATGAAACTGTATTTCTAACTTTTAAAACAGCAATGTGAAATGCAGGGTTTTATACCGTGTTTGCACTGAGTTAGGATTTAGTTGACTTGAGCATTTTTTCTGTGGCCATGCAAACAGAAATAGCCACGTGCTATGTATGCAGCTGTTGGTTGAGCAGCAGTCGTCGAATTCTCTCACCTTTCTCAGGAGAGAAAACCCTTTTTAGGTCTCGCCTGAGACAGCGCTTTAGCGCTGCACTCGCGAGAGCTTTTGTAAATGGGGATCTGGAAGTGAAAACGAGTGCTTTCAGGCCTCCAAATACAGTGCATGTGCGTCGGCCGGCCGCGTGCACCATTTGGATGCCTGAAAGCACTCATTTGCTTTCACTTTCGCGGGCCGCACGGCCGCTTTGATGTGATCGCGATCGCGATTACTTTCACACACGCACATACCCTACCACAGTCAGTCATTCCCTCGTGAGTTTAGCAGAGTGCACTTCAACCAGCTTGCTAATGCATTTGCTCTTGCAGCTTTAAATAATCATGTTGACTGTGCTCTGCATTGTAAAATGAAGGTTCTACTAGAATTGTTTTATTGGATTATGTAAGAGTTGTGCTGTGAATTATCTTCACTTTTTAAATTTCCCGCAATCACTTTTTGTTACACTGCACCCTTCTTCTTGTGTCACAATTCAGGACAAAAAGCATGTTGCTTTCGATTCTCATTCCAAAAATAAATTCAAGCTATGCAAATGGGCAACTGAGGAACACGTTTTGAGTGGAATATAACTTTTATTAAACCCAGAACTTGACAAATGATTCACGACTCATTTCCATAACTCGTGAATTCAGTAACTTATGCTTATTTGCTTGTGAACTCGATATCCTTTTGATGTATGCTCTTTTTTCTCTTTCATGCCATCGCTATTGTCTAAAATTATTTAAAATCATTACTAGACTGCAGACCCACAATACATTCAATGCTTAAACTTCAGGCCTCCAAATACAGTGCATGTGCGTCGGCCGGGCGCGCGCACCATTTGGAGGCCTGAAAGCACTCGTTTGCTTTCACTTTCGTGGGCCGCACGGCCGCGTTGATGTGATCGCGATCGCGATTACTTTCACACACGCACATACCCTACCACGGTCAGTCATTCCCTCATGAGTTTAGCAGAGTGCACTTCAACCAGCTTGCTACTGCATTTGCTCTTGCAGCTTTAAACAAGCATTTGCAATGCAATAGGTCTCGCAGTTACACGAGTTAAAGCTATTGGCATTGTAAATGACAATGCCAATAGGCATTGTTATTTGCAATGTCAATAGCTCAAACTCGCGTAAATGCGAGACCTAATGCATTGCAAATGCTTTGTTTTTTAATGTCATCACTTTGTCTTAGCTTATCAGATTTATTACACTGAACCCCATGTCTGTTATGCGGATTTAACACAAATTCTTCTTCAAACACATACCCAGAGGCGTAGCTTCAGGGGGCATGTTTTGGGTGTTACACCCCCCCCTAATAAATATATTTTCAAGTAAATAATTGGGTACAGGCTCTTCCAGTCTGGTTTGGTGAGGTGTCTGTCGGATTTCACCAGGACTTTACATACACACAGACAAAAACGCTTACACACTCTCTCCATCTCTCTGTTTTGAAAGTCTTGAAAAATGTTCGATACTTTACAAAGTATTGTGATGTCTTTCCATTAGTACCCCGAAAATCGCATTCCTCTCCCTTTTCACAGCCCCTCTCACCCGCCCTTCTTGCGATATAATGTATTTTAGCATTAAATTGTTGTAGAATCTGAAACTCCCCCCCACCTTACCGACCAAGCTACACCCCCTTAAAATTTCAGACAGTAATTTACTGCTGGCGCCACTTGAACATATGCTCGTCGATAGCACTTCACACCGTTTACAGCCCATTCACTGGCGAGACGCTGCTTGCTTGGGAAACGCACGATAGCATCTCTCCACGGGAAACAGGCAGCCACATTGTAACACTTGCACACATGCCTCCTTTTCGATTCAAGGAGAACAACAAAGGGATACTTTTGAAATTTGGGCACTTACATATGGTTGCTTAACGATCATGGGTGCATTTCAATATATTTATATCTTTTTGGTCCTTTATGTGTTCTGGTTACCGTACTAAAATGTAATCATTTACCTTATCTTGCACAGTGTAAAACAAATCTAATTCAGGGTTCATACAATGCTGGCAACACGCATTTAATTTCCGTTTGCCATTTTCTCCCAAGACAGCAGCCTGTCTCTATTCCCTGAGGAGACGTCACCGAATGCCAGCAGAGGTAAGGACTAAATACAATGATAATAAAAACAAGCATTTACAATGCAATAGGTCTCGCATTTACGTGAGTTTGAGCTATTGGCATTGTAAATGACAATGCCTTATATTTATGTTTTGGTTTTTAAAGCATAAAATAAAAGGCATTGTCATTTACAATGCCAATAGCTTAAACTCGTGTAAATGCGAGACCTATTGCATTGCAAATGGTTGTTTTGTATTCCTAATGTCTTGACAAAGTGTATTCTCCATTGGTTTGTGTCAGACAGCTGCTTCTCTGTGAAACAGTTAAACACAGCTGTTGGAAAGCTTCTTTTTTAGTGTTGAAATGTAAGCACGGTGACAGTCTATTTAAAAACGGAGGCATTTCAATGCAGTCAAATCTATCGTTCTATAATGTATGTTTAGTTTAGCAACAACCAAATTCACTCATATGACGTGAATGCCTTTAAATATCTAATACAATGTATCTAAGGAAAATGCTGTAACATTTTGTATTTTAGTTTATTTATTGCAAAACACACAATTTCGTTTTTGAGGCCTATTTTATTCCTATTCAATGTGAATTCTAATTTTATCTTTAGCATCGTGGCAATTTGCACATATGTATAGTGTCTTACTCTGTCAATTTAATAGTAACATGCAGCTATTTAGCATATGTTATATAATTCATTTCTGGATTTTTATTTAATATAAATTAAAGAGATTTTGCGTAACAGAATGATGACAGCAAAAAATACCAACAAACACATTGAGCTCATTCCAGACATTTACAGAAAGGGGTCCTACATTCAGAACACACAATACAGCGCGCTTAAGGCTAGCCATTCTTACACAAAGAGCACAATCGCTATTTACTCACACAAGTACCATCAATGTCAAATCACAAACCACATAAACATTTAAACACACATTTAACCCACAGATCAACACTTAGGACAAAAACAAAGGACAGCCCGCAGACTGTACTTAAACCAAACCATTTGTAAATACTAGTTGTAAGTCATATTTACAACAAGATCCCAAAAGTAGTTCAAAAACAGCCCAAAAGACTGTTCCATTTTCAAGAAACCAAAATACACCAAATTCGCCAGTTTGGCTGGCGGAACACCAAAAATCGCTCTGCATATCACCACTTATGAATGTTACTAAGTGCACATACCAGGATCCTTTTTATGTACATATTTAGTTCCTTGGGTTACTAGTCACCAAGGAAGAAATACGTTTTTATACCTAATCCTAGTTAGGTATCCCCTCTAGGGGAGCTGGCTGATTTCATACAAGTTCCATAATGGTACCTCCAAGAAAGCATGTGTGCTAAGAACATGCATGCCAAGAATATTGCAGCATATACAATATTATACACAAAGTAGCACTTCACTCAAAGTGTGCCTTTCAAGTTTTCAAAAGTTTCTCATTACCTGCCTACATAAATTGCAATTTATATTTTTCCAGATTCCAAATATTGGCCAATTTCCATACAATTCCAAAAAGCTTCGCAACAAACGACCTTACCAAGCACAAAAATCTCCAACCTCAGTGCCAAGTTCTGAGTGACCTAACGGTCATTTTCAGAATACTCACGCCAAGAAGGTTCTCAGTCAGGAGTGGTAAACATTTGGAGGCGTCAAATCAGGAAGGCCAGAAATATACTGGGCTGCAGAGACAGAGAATCTCAGTGTGGGGTACCTTCTTAATAGAGTCCTGTCCTGTCCTCCTCAGTAGATTCCTGTCTCCCATCAAGACCACTCCCTTGAATAGCCACTTCTCTGATGAGGTCCACGTTGAGCGCCAATTGTAAAAATCAAAACCTTCTCAGGGGTTTCACTGATACACCTGGTCCTTTTAAACCAACAAAGAAGAGATTGGCAAATAAGTTGTAATATAAAAACAATGCATTTATTAAACCTCAGATGAGGGAGATTGCGTCACACAGTACCCTCAAGTCACTGTAGGAGGCATTCTAAGGAGTACAGAGAACAGGGGCCTTATATACCCACACAGGGGCTCAAAAGAAGGCGGTACTAAAGGAAGAGTTACACACATAGATGGTCATACAGAAAATGCACAGTCAACAAGTAGGAGGAGTAATGAGTTGCTGACATCAGTTAGAACAGCCTGACAGTTCTATACTAGGAGCAGGTGCATTCTGGCAGCTCCAGGTCCCTCTGAGCATGTGCAAGGTTCTGGAAGAGGGAGAAAGCAAATCGCTAGCACATAGCTAACTAAAATGGCTGCCAAGTACAAAATGGCTTTCAGCTCATGCTAACAGATCCCTGATATCTTTAACAGTTTGATGAGGGGGGCTCCACTTTGCAATTAATTCACGAACCAGGAGGGAGCCAACCCTATACTGTATAGAGTGCCCTATCTCTGGGTCTCTGAATAAAATCTAAATATGGTTCCAGAAGTATGTGATGCTTATGCTGATAATAATCTTCTGTCAGCCTTCCTACTTTGGGATTACTGAGTTCCTGTGTGTCAATCCAGGTCCAATATTCTCTTTTAAGATCATCCTTACTAGGTGGGTTTTGGCCTCCCCAGAAATCCTTAAGGCCCAGGGCAAATACGAGTTTCTTAACATTATTTATCCAACTGACCCTGTGGTTGCCGTCTAGATTGATTACCTCTGTAAATTAGGGGTGGGCGGAATTTGAAAAATTCACTTTCGCAAATTATCGTGAAAATTTTAAAAATCTCCGCAAACACGCGGAAATATCGCGAAGATGCGGATGTTTTTTTCCCGCCCTTTCGCGGTATGTTCTGCGTGGTCGCGGCTCGCCAACTTACCCATGCGGTTGCTTGCGGGCACGGCCATCTTGTTTTCACTTGTCTCGCGGTGCATGATCGCGAGAAGAAAGACGTGATCGCGCGACGAATGATGTTACTGCGGGCGCGAACTGTCGCAAGACAGTGCAAATGGCTACCAACAATCCAACATCTTGTGGAGAACGCGACCGGATCGGGAAAACTTGTCGGCAAACGCGGGGATTCAGATAAGGTGATCGCGCGCACGCAAGAATGTAGTATTTTACAGCGCGAGCAAGCAAAAAACTTCCGGTAAAATGCGGATTGCGGAAATTTTGACATTTTCGCGCTCTCCGCGGAACGCGGAAATGTCAAATTATTGCAATTTCCGCGAGCGGAACGGATTTTTAGCCCAGGCCTACTGTAAATGCAGCTGCATATTTAGTGTGTTCGGCAGTCCGTGGCAAACGTCCCCAAAAAAGCAGAGGTCTTAATCTAGCGATGTCTCTATAAGAGCGTCTACCCATATCACTCATCAGGGGCTTGAGTGGTACATTTCGAGGGTGGGTCACCAATTCTCTTAGAAACTTGTGTTCAGATCTACAGATCTTTTCCACGTTGTCGAAACCCCAAAGTTTGGCACTGTAAAGGGTCGAACTAACTGCTTTGGCGTCATAAATCCTGAGTGCCGGAGCGACAGGTCTGCTCTGTGAGGAGCGATGTTCTCTGCCTATCGCACTAGCCACATGTTTATGATTCAGGAGCATCTTGTTAATATGGGATTTCCACTGCATTGTTTCGGAGAGTCGAATACCCAGGTAATCAAATGTGCTAACTCTCTCTAAACGAGTTCTGCCCAAGGTAGAATTAAGCCTGAAAGGCTTATAGGAGTTGAATGTCTTCAATTTGGTCTTAGTAGTATAGATAATCAGCCCCCTGAAGTTGCAGAAGAGCTCAAACCTGTCCAGGAGTTTTTGTAATCCTCCCGGGGTCTTAGAGATCAAAAGCGTATCGTCTGCAAATAAGAGGGTGGGTACCCTATCTCCTGCCAGGGCCGGGGCATCAGCTGGAATCTCCTGAAGAAAATGAACCACTCCATTCACGTATAAGGAGAACAGGGTGGGCGCCATAACACAGCCCTGGCGTACTCCCCTATTCACTGGAATTCTGTTGGTTTTTTGCTCTTGTGATCTCCATCTCACTTGTGCAAAATTACCCTCGTGCAATCGAATCAGCAAGTTAAGAATAAACGGAGGGATGCCCATCTCACCCAAGACTTGCCACAACCGATCCCGAGGGACCAGGTTGAAAGCCGTCTTCAGGTCGATAAAAGCGAGTTAAATACTGGCTCTGCCTATCACAACTATCTTCCAATAGGAGGAGCAGCCTGAACGCCTGGTCAACCATCCCGGTACTAGCCCTGAATCCCGCCTGATAATGGGAGAGGACGTTCTCGTCCTCGGCCCATAGTTGAATTCTCTGCAGCAACACCCTGACAACTACTTTTTGGATGGCATCAATCAAACTGATAGGTCGGTAGTTGGCAGGGTCCTCCCTAGCTCCCTTTTAGAAAATTGGCACCACCTCGGCACCCTTCCACGATTTGGGTATAGGGCATCCATTAGAGATGGAATTAATTAGGAGCGTGGTGTATCTTGCCCAGTTACAAGGATCCGCAAGAAATAAGTCCCCCGGAAGACCATCTGGACCAGGAGCTTTTGCCGGTACTATTCTTTTGATGGCCGCTTCTACTTCATTTGGCGTAAAAAGATCACAAGTGTTTGGGATAGAGCAGGTGATAAGCTGGCCATAAGGCCCTTCTTGGTAGGTTGTGTTTGCCCCGTATAAAGTTTCCGGAAATGATCAAACCAATCCTGGCTCATAATATGATTAGGGATTAGATCAGGGTCTTTTATGTTCACCCCCTGACAAGATTCCAGATTAAATTAGCATCCTTAGCTAAACTAGCATCCTTCAGATCCTGCCAATGTGATTCTTCCCACTGCAATTTTGCATGAAGCAAAGCTGCTTTGTACTCCTTCCTGGCAGATTGGATACGAGGATAATTTTTACTTTTGATAGCAAGGGCTAAAGCTATCCTTTTTTGTCTGCAGACCTTAGAGAACCATGTCTGCTCACCTTTTGGGCGCTCATTGTGGGAGTTGCTCCTAGTAGCTATTTGGAAGAAAAACCCCAACTGCTCTACGGTTCTCGTGTAAATGCCCAAAGCCTTCTCTGGAGCTTCAAGTTTGCAAGATACCTCCTGTAAGTCGATTATATTTTCTTCCAGAACTCGATTGATACCGGCCATTTTTAATTAATTGGCAACAACTTTGGGCCATTTGAGATATCTTCTACAATTAGCAGGGGCTACTTCCTTAGTTGACATAATAGTGCATGCACCAGGGTCAGGACGAGAGGAAGAACAGAAGGTTTTCATGGTCAGGCAAAGTGGGTTATGGTTACTGTCGGTAGTAGGGACTATTTCCATGTCAATCATACTTCTCTAAAGTCTTACATCTATTAAGATGTAGTCAATAAGAGAAGGGCAACTGACTCTATTAAATGTACAGGCCCCTGCAGCAGCTGACAGTGTTCTGCCGTTGGCAGCCCTTAACCCAAATTCCAGGGTGAGTGCGTTCAGCTGAATTGCAACTCGGCACCATCTTTTAATGGGGGTATACTTAGGGGTGGGATACCCCACCTTGCATCATCTTCTTCAAGCCCCAGCATGTCCTCTGGACTAGGAGGCTCAAATGTACAATTGAAGTCTCCCGCGATCACAAAATGTGAGTCAGGTGGGCAACTAGATAAGGGATGAAACAAAAGATGAGGACACTCCCCCTCTTGTCCCCGTGTGGGGAGAGATGTGTAGGGAGAGGCGGCGCTTTATGCACAGAGATGGTGAAGTGCCTCACCCTTGTTAGCGGCACCTGGTGACACCTGGCTGCTTTCGCGTTGCACCCTGGAACTTGATGTTCCCACTAGGGTGTTGTGGATGTTGGGGGAGAGATGCGGCGTGACTTGTGCAGTGAAGGTGAACCCCGCAGCAGAGCCCGCAGGTGCCGGCACTACAGCAAAGGAAAAAGCGTCCCGCGCCGCGGGGGGAGAGGCGGCGCTTTATGCGCAGAGATGGTGAAGGGCCTCCCCCTCATTAGCGGCACCTGGAGACACCTGGCTGCTTTCGCGTTGCACCCTGAGACTTGATGTTCCCACCAGGTTGTTGTGGATGTTTAAGGAGAGATGCGGCGTGACTTGTGCAGTGAAGGTGAGCCCCCCAGCAGAGCCCAGCAGGTGCCAATGCTGGAGCAGAATTTTCTGTTGAAAATCTATTGGGTTTTTAAGCTCTGGTTTGTCTATTTGTCGAAAATAAAATTATGAATTCATAATTACTAATTATTTGTTTTGTGTAAATGTTCCGACTAACCAACACGAATTAACAAGAGAAAACTACACGTGGGAACGCGTTTGTGTTGCTTACTAGATGATGTGCATGTTTTATTAAATAAACGTTGCTGAGTGCTGTTTATTTTAAAGCACAAAATGCTTTTGAATTAATGCTTTTCTGTGTTGCGAAGGCTAGATAATTACATACACATAAGGGTATTAGTGGGGTTAACACTGTTTAATCACTATGCTGTGGTAACGTTGTTTTTGTCTCTTTCAATTAAGATGGTCTATTTTGGCCTAAAATAAAATGGCCGCCGTTTGCAGCCTGGCCTCGAGTGAGTGATTTGTGATGAGAAGGCCTTGCTGAATATGGTCGCGAGTCATCTGACCACAGTCTTCGCCTGGTTAAAATTTTCCGTGAGGACAGCAGCAGTTCTGGGCAAGTCTCCAGATGCATCTGAATAGCCTTGGAGGACAAAGGAGCCATAATGAATGAACTCTGAGCTCATCATGTTAGTTCCGAGGAAATGTGGATGCCGAAAGTTACTTTTTAATTTTTGGTTCCTGTTCTGTCTTTTTATTTTTGTGATTTCCCTGAGCGGAGATTTTCCAAATGTAGCGATGCTACATCCTTTCCTTCTCGCTCTGCTCAGCGGTTCAGCGGACGTAAAGAACACTTTTTGTTGCTTTCTTTTGTTTAAAATACTATAAATATTGTTAGCCTAGAGAGGGTTTTTGCCACTTTGCCATTTTCTTCCCAAACCTGCGTTGGTGAGGATCTACGCTGTGAGGACGGCGACTCGGGAGACTTCTACTGAGAGACCTGTCCTGACCCATTCTGACATTTAGCTAGAATAGGTAATTATGAGAAAAATGATTTATTCTGATTGATTTCCTTTGACTAATTTTAGATAAAGCATCATAATTTTGAATACGTGTTGGTGATTATTTCTTGTCAATTATTGAGTACTCTATTTTGATTATTGTTGTATAGATTGTTTAGATCATGTTTCAGGACAGTTACAATAACTAGGTCTTATCGACCTCAGTGTAGATGCAGGGTGTTTAGGAGTTTTCTTTCCACAGGTTCAGTGCTGGTAGAGTATTTGAGCGTATGTTAGTGAAATGGGCCCTAGTGTATGATGAGTGTATGTGCGTGTAACTGTGAAATTACTCTATCCGTGGAAGTAGGGAGATTTTGTACACCCTGATCTGCATCAATTTCCTGGTAGCAGAGTTAGGATGGTTATTGATGATTGTCTTGATCTGATTAGATTGCTTGTACATTAGCTTATTGATTATTGATTATTGATTGATGTTGGTATATGTACTAATACTATATGTTGGAGTCGTCATGTTGAGTTATATGTAGTGCTTCTGGAACTTGGGAGCTAGTAGCAGTTCCGTAGTAGGGCAGAGGGAAGTATATGCTGCTCTCGGGAAAGACGGGATTGTAGGAAAAACGTGTGACAATTGAAGTTGCGCGTCTGAGTTCGGAATCAGTGACATTGTCGTATGTTACTATTAGAATATATTTCTGGTATATAAGGAGTGTGTATGGTAGCGAAGATAATCTGTGAAACTCTGGTCTTAAGTCCCAGGGATCCGTAAGGTTCACCGTTAAAGCTTATCGCGGGAGAAGTAATAGGTATTCTCTGAGCTTGTTTGAGGAACTGGGCAGAGGTAAGCTGCTTGGTTGACGTGTGTTATAATTCTGTAGTGGGACAGATTGTTCGCTGTTCTCGGGAAGCAGGATTCTGTGTGTATGTACTATATTTTTCTTGTATGAATGTGCGTGAATGTATGTATGGGCATTTAGTTGATTGTAAGACTCTTTGGACAAGTCCTAGAGGAAACAGTTAATGAATGCATGTTAGAAGGGCAGAGTAGAGTAGATGTGCTACTGTGTCAACGGGATTCTTATGAAATAGATTTTCTTTACTATTCTGTGGTTAGCGAAGCAGACAATGGAGATGTTTATATGTTGTAACTAATAAGATTTTGTAGAAATTTGACACGAAGTCTACTAAGAGTTTGTAAAGGAGGGGTAGACGAGTGACAGGAGACAGGAGACAGGCGACTGCAGCGACTGCTGACGTCAAACAGACCGCGCTCTGATTGGATATTAGATCAGAATAGTGTTCGCGCTGGGATTGGTGCGTTGGTGTGAGCCGCGCAGGGATTGGAAGAGCTATTCTAGTGACGTAGACGCTCCAGGATTGGTGCGTTAGTGTGAGTCGCGCTGTTATTGGTTGAAAAATCGTATTGTATATTTGTAATACGGAAGGGATTAGAAAGTTTTGGTAAACGCTAAAATGTATTACCAAGAAGAGAAAAAGAAAAAAACATTGTTCGGAAAAATCAAAAGGTGGTTCGACAAGGATAAAGATGTTAAGACGAGAGAGGGTGAATTGTTACCTCCAGCGAAAACACCTGCATCCTTCATGGCTGCGAGATATGGGTATCATACCTGTATATGGTTGGAGAATTGGGTTAGGTATACCAAAGAGGATGGTGTTCTAGCATTTCCAGAACATGGTTCATTTAATCTGGCCGTGTTGAGAAACTTACGGGAAAAGATGTTATGTCTTGACCCAAAACCAAGGCCGACACAGTTTGAGGCTTTAGTGGAATGGGAAGAGGAAGTACATGAGCGAGAAAAGCAGAGGTCTGGAGGACATTACAGGTACATGTTTGGGAGGAGACATGATCGTGAAACTCATCATGATCGAATGAAAAGATGGCGAGATGCTAGCATGTCAGAGGGATTATATCCTATGAGAACAGTTGAAGAAGGAGCCGAAAGGGTTCCTGAGGCAGAAGTGAGAAGATATGGAGTTAATGAGTATGAGGATGAGGTCTTGAATGACATGATTTACAAAAGACCACCTCCATATAGACCAGAACCAGACGAGAGTACACCAGTTGTTTCTCCGATAAGAGATACAGTGCGTATCATTGAGACAGAAAATGTGACACCTGAGTTAAGAAGTGGTAATCCTTTCAGGGAGAGAGAGAATCGATGTGGTGACGAGAATACAAGAGAATTAGCCAGGACTACAACAGAGCTGACTGAAAAGATTAGGGAGTTAACAAAGAATCTGGAAGCTGTTACGGTGCCTGTAACCACAGGTCCGGTTATGCCTGTGTTTGATAAGCAGAGGACAGGTGAAAATGGTTTGGTGATTCCATATGTTGGGAATAAGATAACAAGTTTAGCTGGTCCCTCAGGAGATTCAGGAAGAAGGACAGAAAGTAGTGATCTGAGACAAAGCAGACATGACACATGTAGTGAAGGATTAGAGGTACAGTCTAATTCAAGACTGGATGCTAGTGAAGCTAGTTGTTCAGGGATGCCGATTTTAGAACCGCAAAAGAAAGTGGTTCCAGTGAGAAAAACTACTGAAATAACAGCTGAAGATTTGAATGATTGGATGAAAGTTCTTCAAAAGAGGGATAAAGATTCACAAGCAATTGATGTGGCTAGATTACGTGTAGAACTAGAAGAGCTTTGTTACAATCTCATTATCTTAATGTAAGTTGGTATGTTCCACCCTCCCCCGCTTTCACGTGTACATGGTACGACCCTGGGGAGCTTACCTTAGAATGTTCATGTAGGTTGTTCACTGCTGGTAGAGCGGATGGTCAGAGAATAAAGTCTAGAGAAGAACTTACTGTGTGGACTTTCTTCTTTACAACACTGGCGACGAACTGCGTAGGGGGCAGCTGGCCATCTCCCCTCTGTATATTCTCTAGAAGAAGGAAAAGATTTCAGCACCACCTCAGGTACTGTTGTCAACGACTCAAACTGTAGCTGAGGACGTGGTTACAGAATCCGGGAGGAGCAACTCTAAGGCGAACACCCACTACGCTGTAGCAGGGATAAAGAACGAAGGTGGACTTCAGCGGTCCAGGTCTGGGCAGTGTAGGGCCCACCCGATCGTCACCCCTGGCGTATGGCGAACCCCCGGTGACCTGCTGAGGAGGTATGCTTTGTTCTCCCGTCAGTGTGTGAATTACGCAATCCATGGTGGGACTTGCGAAGGAAGGAGAACGCTCGTCGTTTTGACAAGGCAGTGCTGAGGTAGGAAACGTGCAAGTTACCTCACGGGGGGCGCTCTCTGCGAAGTCGGACGCCTCCACCCTCCTGCCGGATCGTCAAAAGTGTGCCTCTAGTCCTTGGGCGATGGCAAATTTACAGGGGACAGTAGCACTCCCGGCGCACAGAAAATAATGAGCAACGCGTTCTGAAGGAGCCCCTGGGCGGGCGTGTCTAGCCTAGCGGACGTCCTGTGAAGTAATTTCCTCCCCTAGGAACCGGCGCGCCAGTACCTCAGAGCCGTTCCGTGTCCTAAGGAGCTCTAGTCAGTTTCAATTGCAGCCCCAGCTGCCTGAGGGCCGCCCGTGTCAGTTTCCTTTTTCAGTGAAATCTCCTGGGGGCTGTGTGTTACAAAGGAGTCCATCTGATCGTATAGGCTCTAGACTGTTCCTGCAGCCTTGTGGGGTGAGTTCCTGCATATTCAGGTGACCGGGAAGTGTTTAAAAGGTCTGGATGGTGTCTAGGGACTGGGGTGACCGTGGCATTTCCAGCACTAGCAGGGGAACCGTCAGTGCAGGTGGTAGCCATCTAAAAGTCTTCAAAGCGTTTAGGAAATTGTGCAGCGGGTCCAGCGGCGTATTCCTGTCGTGATAGATTTGCATTGCGGATACCATGGGCACACCAGGCATGAGTCAACCCCCTTCCTTTTTGAATGACTGCGGGGATCCAGAGATCCACTGGAAAGATTGGGCCAAGCTTTTTGAATCGTACTTAATTGCAATGGGAGGTGAGAGATTTTCAGCTCTAAGGAAACAGCACATTCTTCTACATAATTTAGGCGTACATGGACGCAAAGTATATGAGACCCTTCCTGAACCGGAGTTGGAGGATGATGAGGGGATTGATGTGTTTGAGGTCACATTAATGAAGCTGGAATCACATTTTGGGGATAAGGTCAATGTGGTGTTGGAAAGACACAAGTTTTTCAGCAGAGTACAAGGGAAAAGTGAGTCGATCAGTAATTACATAGCAGCTCTAAGGGGACTTACTCAGCTATGTGAGTTTGGGGACTTAAATGACTCACTCATTCGGGACCAATTAGTTAGATGCACAAACAATAGCAGGGTGCAAGAGAAACTGTTGGCAAAAAATCCCACCTTGAAAGACGCAGTGGCGATTGCTCAATCCATCGAACACACTGCGAAATGTGTAAAAGAAATGAAAGGTAAAGAGGAGGTAGTGGCAGTGGTACAGGTGGAGGAGCAGAGCAAAGAGGCGTTGAAGGTGTCAGACAAATGGAGCACAAAGGAGGCTCAAATCCCAAGAACTAACAAAGAAATGCATATTTTAAAGTGTTACAGATGTGGTAGCAATAATCATTTAGCGAATAACCCTATGTGTACAGCCAGAGGTGTATTATGTAAAAAATGCAACAGGAGAGGACATCTTGCAAGGGTGTGCAGAGAAGGGATAAACAACACTGTGAGTGTGGTTAGTGGGGGTGAGGAATCTCATGCCAAATATATTTTTCAAGTGAGAAGCACTGCTGTGGGAGGTAAACAAAATTACCCTAAGTGTATTATATTGCTCAATAACAAACCCCTTGAAGTTTTTGCAGATTCCTGTTCCCCTTTCACGTTGGTAAATGTGCATGATTTCGAGGAGACCCTGGGAGGGTCAAGAGAAGGTCTAGAGACCCCTGACATCACACCTGAAGCGTACACGAGGGATCCCATTCCCCTGGTGGGCATGCTGAACAGTCACATCGATTTCGGAGGCAGGTCCACAAAGGGGAAGGTGTACATTGTAGAGCATGGTGCTAATCTTCTGGGATGGCAACACCAAAGGGAGCTGGGAATCATATTAGATCCCAACAAAGAAAATCAAGTGATTATGGTGGACAGAGCCAGTGATGAGGAGGGTCTACAAAAAGTGTTTCCTAAACTCTTTAATGAGGAGTTAGGCAAGTTACGCGACTTCCAGCACAAAATTAGAATTAGACAGGGTGCCAAACCGGTGGTTCACAAAACACGGTCTGTCCCTTTCCACCTGAGAGAAACACTCAAGAGGGAACTAGATGAACTATGTGAAATAGGTGTCATACAACCTATCGAGGCTACAGAGTGGCTTGCGCCTTTAGTTTTGGCATCTAAGGGAAATGGTAAAGGCATTCGCGTGTGTGTAGACCTTCGCTCCTTAAACGAAAACATTTGGGTCGAGAGATATCCTTTCCCCAACATAAATGAGATGTTAAGCACCATGGGCAAAGCGTGTTTTTTTCTGTGATCGATTTATCAAGGGCATACCATCAGGTGGAGCTGCATCCGGAGTCGAGGCCACTGACAGCTTTCACGTCGCCTTTTGGGGCGTTTATGTTTGTAAGAATGCCATTTGGGCTCGCCTCTGCAGCCTCTGTATTTCAGAAAATAATGCAGCAAGTGCTCAAGGGCGTTAGGAACACTCTCTGTTTCCAGGATGACATTCTGATGTATGGGGAGACGGAGGAAGAACACGATGCCACCCTCCATGCAGTGTGTCACAGACTATCGGATGCAGGGCTAACAGTACAAATAGACAAGTGTAGGATCAAAGTAAAGTCAGTGGATTACTTGGGGCACACCATCACCAAAGAGGGGTTTAGACCCAAGCACAGCTTGATTCAGGCCGTTAGTGATGCCCCTCATCCAACAAATAAAGAGGAGCTCAAATCATTTTTGGGTTTGGTGGAGTACATGTCTAAATATGTAAGGAACTTTTCTGATTTGTGTGTGAATTTAAGAGAACTTCTGAAGAAGAACTCTGTTTTTGTGTGGGAAAAAGAACACAGTGAAATGGTTGAGCTTATCAAAAAACGTATACTGGACTCACCAGCGTTAGGAACTTTTGATCCCAAAAGAAGAACCATTTTGACCACTGACGCCTCTAGTAAAGGATTGGGGGCCATGCTATCCCAAAAAGGAGAAGGGGAAGAAAGAGTAATAGCGTTTGCATCCCGCACCTTAAGTGAACCAGAACGCAACTACTCAGTCATCGAGAGGGAGGCGTTGGCTTGCTTTTGGGCGGTACATCATTTCAAGTTTTTTTTGTGGGGAAACAAGTTCACCATTCATACAGACCACAAACCCCTAACTTTTATATTTTCGCCGAAACAGGCGCAAAACATGTCCCCGAGGATAAGCAAATGGGTCTTGGGGTTGGAAAGTTTTTGTTTCAAAATGGAGTACTTGCCAGGGCCAGAAAATGTCATTGCAGATTGCCTGTCAAGATTGCCACTCAAGGGGGATCCGATTGAGGAGGTGCTTGATGTACCCATATGTGCGGTGCACCTACCCTCGCTAACGGATGCGGAGTGTAACAAGGGCATGGAGGAAGACAGGGCCATGGGTATGTTGAAAGACCTCATTCTCAAGGGGTGGCCAGAGAAGGTTTCGGAAGTCCCTGACCCAGTTAAAGACTTCTGGGAGGTGAGATACGAACTTACAATGATAGCTGGTCGCTTGCACAGAGGGGAGAAAATTGTTCCACCAGAAGGATTGAGGAACAAGATCATAGATCTGGCCCATGAGGGACATCTGGGGAGCAGCCTCACGAAGAACAAAGTGCGTAGTTGCTTTTGGTTCCCCAGAATGGATTCGGAAGTGGAACACAAAGTGAAAGAGTGTGTCAGCTGTGCGAGGAGTGACAAAAGCAAAAGCACTCACAGGGCTCCGTTGGCTCCTGTAAATGTGCCAATGATCCCATGGACAAAACTAGCCATTGACATTGTGGGTCCCATGGACATCCTGGGGCCACAGAAGAGGTTTATGTTTGTGTTGGTGGACTACACTTCTCATTGGGTGAACTTCAAGTTCACTGCATCCACCACTACGAACAATCTGATCACATTTCTAAAGAACATCTTTGCATACGAAGGGATCCCAGCCACTTTGGCAACGGACAATGGGGTGCAATTCGTCTCGGAGGCAATGAAGGAGTTTTTGGAGGAACACAGTATAAAGCACGAGAGGACTGCTCTTTATTGTCCAAAGGCAAACGGATTGGTAGAGAGGGTGAATCGTATGATCAAGGAACACATACAACTAGCTACAGCCAATGGGTTGAATGTGGAGGAGTCTCTGAGGGAAGCAATTTGGGCATACAACACCACGCCCAACATGGTCACAGGGTTGTCACCTTTTGTGTTCCTCAGGGGAAGGGAACCCAGTACCAAGATGAACCCGAGGTGGTTGGGTGGTGGTAAAAGTGTGGTACCTGACTTACGTCACATTGAGGGAAGAGTGGAGTCTCATCAACAGAGATACAAGTCTTGGTACGATGGGAAACATGGAGCAAAAGATGTGGAAGTAAAACCTAACAACCTAGTGTGTGTTAAGAAACCTGGCAAGGTAAAACCTGGAATTAGCAAATTTGGGGTACCTCAGAGGGTGGAAAGCACAAGTAGAAGTGTAGTGCGCTTAGAAAACGGTCAAACATGGAGCAAAGACAGAGTTGTAAACATGTCGTGAGTTAGTGTTCTGTTGTAATTCCTTTCAAAGGGAGATGTGTTACAATCTCATTATCTTAATGTAAGTTGGTATGTTCCACCCTCCCCCGCTTTCTCGTGTACATGGTACGACCCTGGGGAGCTTACCTTAGAATGTTCATGTAGGTTGTTCACTGCTGGTAGAGCGGATGGTCAGAGAATAAAGTCTAGAGAAGAACTTACTGTGTGGACTTTCTTCTTTACAACAAGCTTGTTGCAGGGACAGTTCCAACAGAAATTCTTAAAAACCATCATGATGGTGAGTTGTTGTTTATGTGTAAAAATATCACCTGGAGAGCGAGAAATACACATGACAGGTTAAGAGCAATAGCGAATGAACAGGGAGTTGACATTGATAAGGTGAAAGCTTTGCAGAAGTCTTACAGGATGGATTTCACAGATAAAGATATTGAGAATTTGAATGGTACTGGTAGAACAGGACAGATTAAAGAAATGGTCGCATTATTGCGAAGATGGGGTGATGTAGAGAAGTGGAAGGATAGGTGGTACAAGAAAAGAGAAGAATCAGGAGATAGGACTTATTCAGCATTTCCTGTGAGAGAAAAGGAGAAACCAGTGGATAATTATCCTATGAGAGAAATACCTGGAGGAGGATATGTACATGTTCCATGGACCAGACAGGATATTTTATCATTTACGAATGATTTCCCTCGATTGAGAGAAAAGCCCGTCGAGTGGTATAGGCAGGTAGACAGGTTTGTGAAATTGTCAAAAGTGCTGTGGATTGACCTGAATAGTCTGTTTGATATAATTGTTCCAGCAGACTTGTGGACTGGGTGTAAAATAGTTGTGAGTTGGCCTACTGAGGAATATCCAAGAGATCAGAGAACAGGAGCACCAGATCCAGAGGTAATGAGAAAGTATGATCAGGTGATGGTATACCTGAAAAGTAAAGTACCTGCAAAAGAGACAGACTGGGTTAAAATAGATCGAACACAACAGGAAGCAAAAGAATCAGTTCATGCTTTTTACGAGAGGCTGATACTGGCATTTAAACAATTCAGTGGAGATGAACACCTAGGTGACAAAGATTTGAGTCATTTTGTATACAGATTTGTATATGGCCTGAGACCTGAGATTAGTGAGAGAATTCGTGAGCACACAGTGGACTGGCAGAGTAAGAAAATAGATGAGATTCTGAGACATGCAAAATACTTCAGTGATGAAATTGAAGCAAAACAGAGAAAGCTGAAAGAAAAAGCAATGTGGGCACAAGTGAAAGTTGCGGAAAGACAGGAAGCACAGTTAGTGGAGCAGGCGAATAATGCAGGAAATAATGCAGGGAATAGACCTAGGTATGCAGGGAAAGGAAAGGGGAATCTTGAGGAAGCTAAAAAGAAGTTCCCATGTCACAACTGTGGCCAACTGGGACATTGGAGATCTGAGTGTACCAATCCACCATTAGTGAATAATGAAGGAAAACCCTTAAATCAACAGGTGCAGAACGAGGGAAATAATCAACAGCAGCAACAACAGAAAGTTGCGAGACAGCAGAGTCAAGAGCCAAAACCGCCCTTGCCGCAGAATAGAGGGTCACAAAAGTATAATCAGGATTCAGGATTCTACAATGATGAACAGGTAAACAAACCAAGGCGTTCTAACCAGGTACAACAGTACTTGTTAAAGAATGAAGGGAGTGAGTCTGAGGGTGATTATTGACGGTGCCGAAGAGAGGAAGAAGAGTGCATACTTGGTGCAACTCTAGAAATAGACCAGGCAGGACCATTTGTAGATGGGAAAATAAATGAAGAAAGTGTTACTTTTTTAGTAGACACAGGTGCGACAAGATCAACTGTCAGGTCAACAGATATTAGAAATCTTCCTCTCTCGGATGAAGCAATCCAAGTAGTTGGTGTAGCCAATACACAAATCAGGACACGTCTTACTGAACAAGTAAGAGTACAAATAGGGAAATTTTCAGACATGCACAGATTTATCGTCTGTGACACTAGTCCAGTGAACCTGTTAGGTAGGGATCTATTGTGTAAGATGAACTGTACAATTTTCTGTACACCAGATGGAATAGCTTTTGAGACACCAGATGAGGATGTTTTGTACCGAATGACTCTAGGAAATAGAGAGAGTGAAATGGTTGGTGCAATTGCTGTGTTTGATCCGGAGGATTTGCCTCGAGAGCTGAGAGACACTGTGAAAAGGACAGTTTGGGATTTTACTGGAGAGGATGTGGGATTGATGAATAATGTAGATCCTGTGAAAATTTCAGTGAAAGAGGGAATTACGTATCCTAACATTCCTCAGTACAAAATGACACCAGAGATAATTGAAGGAATAACTCCTATAATTGAGAAAATGATTCAGCAGGGAGTTCTGAGAGAACTACTGAGTAGCCCGTGTAATTCACCGATAATGGGGCTAAAGAAGCCTAATGGGAAGTTCAGGATTGTACAAGATTTGAGAAAAATTAACCAAATTGTGGTGGCATGTTGTCCTATTGTGCCAAATCTGTCAGTGATTTTGTATCAGATTCCACATGATGCTGAGTGGTATACAGTGATTGATTTGTGTCATGCTTTCTTTTCAATTCCATTGCATCATGACAGCCAGCCGATTTTTGCATTTAGGTTTGGCCAGCGTATTTTAGCATGGTGTCGTATCCCACAGGGGTATACAGAGAGTCCTTCGATATTCACTCAGTTATTGAAAAAATCATTGGAGAGCTTAATCATGCCCGAAAACTCAGTACTAGTGCAGTATATTGATGACCTACTTGTGGCATCAAAGACACGTGAAGCTTGTGAAGTAGATACTATAGCTTTACTGAATCATCTGGCAGATGGAGGGTTAAAAGTATCTCCAGCCAAATTACAATTCTGTAAGAAAGAGGTGCATTATCTTGGACACAATATTGAAAAAGGTCTGAGAAAGGTGACTGATGACAGGATCAAAATCATCAGGGGAATGAAGGCCCCAAAGACCCAGAGGGAAGTGAGAATGTTCCTGGGTATGGTGGGTTATTGTCGTCAGTGGATAATTAATTTTTCTCTGATAGCAAAGCCACTGATTAAGCTGACAAAAAGTGAGATGACAGACCCATTGGAACTAGATGGAGAACAAATGGCAGCATTTGAAGAGCTAAAAAGCAGAATGTGTGAAGCCCCTGCTTTGGGTATGCCTGACTATGAAAAGGAGTTTGAGTTGTACTGCAGTGAGAGAAATGGATGTGCACTTTCAGTGTTAATTCAGAAGCATGGACAGCTGAGGAGGCCTATTGCGTACTTCTCATCGACACTTGACCCTGTAGCTGTAGGTTTACCAGGTTGTTTGAAATCTGTGGCTGCAACATGCAGAAGCCTGGAACAGAGTGAGGGAATCATAATGGGATATCCTGTAAGGGTATTCGTACCTCATAATGTGGCAATTCTTTTGACAAGAAGCAGAACCCAGTACATGTCACATAGTCGGCTGACTAAATATGAGAAAGTCATTCTGGGAGCATCAAATGTGACTCTTGAGAGATGTGTGAATGTGAATCCAGTGACATTGTTGCCGGATATTGAAAATGTGGGTGTGAAAACAGAAGATGATCACAATTGTTTGGATGTGCTTGATTACTGTACAAAACCGAGACCAGACATAAGGGATCTTCCCTTGCATGAGAGTGATCATGTGTTGTTTGTGGATGGATCATGTCTGAGGAATGATGAGGGTGTGCTATGTGCAGCATATGCAGTGTGCAAAGTTTCAGAGGTTATGAAAGCATCACCATTGAAAGGAGTGAAATCTGCGCAAGTTGCTGAATTAGTGGCATTGACAAAAGCTTGTGAAATTGGGAAAGATTTGAGAACGACTGTGATGACTGATAGTCAGTATGGATTTGGAGTTGTGCATGATTTTGGCCAACTTTGGCTGCAAAGAGGTTTCTTGACGTCGAGTGGGACTCCAAGAAAGAATGCTGAAGTGATTGGAAAATTACTTGAGGCGATACAGTTGCCTAAAGAGTTAGCAGTTGTGAAGTGTGCTGCTCATGGACAAGGAGATGATTTTGTGACAGTTGGCAATCGATACGCAAATGACATTGCTCAATATTGCGCTAAAAACAACCAGTCCATTAATCGGGAACGAGAGGGTGAAATGTCTTTTTGTTCTGTGATGTTTACTAATGTCTTAGAGACATGGGATGAAGTGAAACAGTTGCAGGATGAGGCAGGAAAGGAAGAGAAGAAAGACTGGATTAAGGCAGGTTGTGCCCTAAGAGAAACAGACCATGTTTGGGTCTATAGAGATGGCAGACCAGTAATGCCGAACTCCATACTGTCGACAATGGCAAGGATGTATCATGGCCAGGGACATTTGGGAAGGGATGCGATGATCAGGTCGTTTAAGCAAACCTGGTACAATGCAAAGTTCAGGACAATTGCAGAAAGCATCTGTCAGAGATGTTTGATTTGCCAGCAGTTTAACACTGGGAAAAAGACAGTGGTGAGTCTGGGAACAATAGGCAGAGAAGGAGGTCCTTTTACAAGAATGCAGATTGATTTCATTGAAATGCCCCAAGTGAACAGACTGAGGTATGTTCTAGTGGTAGTCTGTTTGTTTTCAAGACGGGTGGAGGCCTATCCAACTAGGAGAAATGATGGAATAACAGTGACAAAGTTACTGTTAAGAGAGTTGATTCCTAGGTACGGGTTTCCAGTAACGATTGAGTCTGATAGAGGTGGACACTTCTATAATGAACTCATGAGTTTGATTTGTGAAGCATTGAGCATACAGCAGAAGCTACATTGTGCATACAGACCAGAGGCTTCTGGTGTGGTTGAGCAGATAAATGGCACAATCAAGAACAGGATTGGTAAGATGTGTTTAGCCACTGGTATGAAATGGCCAGATGTCTTGCCTCTAGTGCTAATGACTATTAGATCTACTCCAGATAGAACTACTGGTTTAAGTCCGCACGAAATCATAATGGGACGTGCAATGCGACATGCATATGTACCTGTCAATAAGTTGATGACAATAACTGATGACATGATTTTGGATTACTGTAAAGGCCTGGCTGACGCAGTTCATTCTGTGTTTCACCAGGTTGGAGAAGAAGCTACCACATTTGAGAAGAAGCAAGCTCATGATCTGAGTCCAGGGGACTGGATGAGGATTAAGGTGCACAGAAGAAGAAATTGCTTGGTTCCAAGGTGGGGAAGGCCGAGACAAGTCATTCTAACTACGACAACTGCAGTAAAGTGTGCTGGAGTGAAAAACTGGGTACATGCGAGTCATACTCTGAGAGTTCCAAACCCAAAGGATGGGACTGGTAAGGAGTATTTTGAAGAGTCAGATTCCAGTGATGATGAAGATACAGAACCAGTGAGAAAAGAAGTAGAAAAGGCTTCAAAAGAACCATTGAGAGTCTCAGAAAGGAGATCAGATTCTGTAAGAGAGCCTGAAGTTCCGAAAAGCAGTGAAGGAAAGAGGAGAGAAAAGAGCAATTCCACAAAAACTACTCCTGAATCAGAAGAGGAGGAGATCGAAGAACCACTTGAGATTGTACCTGAAGAAGCAGGGTTAGAAGAAGATAGAGAGGGACAGATTGCGGAAAACCCCCGAGGAGGTGTAGGGAACACTCTTGACAAGCTAGGTGAAGGGACAAGTAGACAGCAAGAAGATTGCGTGTCGGAGACCCGAGGAGGGACAGAAGTAGGGAAGTCTCAAACAGTGGTGAAAAAGACTGTGGAGCAAAAGAAAACTGCTGAAGAACCAGAGGCATTTGAAACAGAATCGGCTGAAAGTGAAAATGAGAAATCAGAGGGTCGAGTTCTGAGAAAGAGAACTTGGATTGGAGAGAGAAATAATACAGAAACAAGACCGAAAAAGGTTATAAGAGGAGATCTTTGGCCTAACAATAGAATAAAGAGGCTGAGATATAGACTGATAAGAGCAAATACCTCGAAAGCTGAACAAGTGAATGAGGTGTCGAGTCAAAATCCAGCAAGAGGTGAAAAGAGAAAAGAGTCAAAAGAACCAGAGGAGATCAAGAGGATAAGAAAACCTAACCAGAAGTATAGGTCACCGGAATGGACGTACGTGGCACTGTCTGAAGGTGAAGAGGCAGAAAGTCAAGGAAATCCAGAGGAGACCGTACGAGAAGTGGTTGAGGAAGATACTGGTGAAATCCTGAAAGTAATCTTGACTGACATTAATGAAAAGTCGGATACTGAGGATATCGTTGAAGATCTAATACAATTTGATGTTGAAGAAAATGAAGTAAAAAGTGATGAATATCCAAATTGAGTGAACAGAAGAAATCACTTGGAGAAAGTGAAAAGAAGAAGAAACTGAAATTGATTGTTTGAAGTAATCCAGAATTTTAGAGTCTCAAGTAGTGGAGTAGTAGAGGCTAAGTCAAAAGACACGGTCAAAGTAGTGAAATGGCTAACATAGAGAATAACCAAAGTAGACTGTGCCTTCTTAAGAAGATGGTGTAAAATGTGCTGCTGCTGTACTGGATTATTAATGCTACTATGGGGTGTTTTAGCTTTATTAGTTACTTTTAGAGTTACAATAGGTACATTTGAGATACATACAGAGAATGTGACAAATACAGAGAAGAGTTCACAGAAAGTAGTTCCGACTAGAATTAGTAATACTTACATACATAAAGATAGGTCAATTAATGATTTTTCTAGTAATGTTTTTTCAAAGTTGTTGTACGAATATGTGAAAACAATGGAAGTTAGGGATTGCTACGTTTGTATGCAATTACCTGCATCCGTTTCAGAGGGTGTTACTTATCATCATTTACCAGCTACGTATGGAATTTCTTGTAGTGTGTTAAGTAGTGTTTTTTATTTGTTAGGGAAAATAGATTATGAGATGTCTAACAAAGATAGTATTTTTGGGCACTTGCCAATGAACAAAGAGCTGAATCCAGCTAAAGAAGCTAACATTTTTGGTGAGATTTTTATTGAAAAAGAAGAATTAACATTAGATTACATTTTTAAGAATAATTTAACTTGCAGTCTGAAAGAAGGGGAGAAAGCTTTCCTAAATATGGTGGAGGAAAGGAGATTGAGCATGCATGAGAAAGCAGGGAAATATAAAGTGAGTGAGACAATTTGGGACATTGAGATGGGAAAAGAATTGAGAAATGGGGCTAGTCCAACTTTAGCTCTAGATGCACCACAGAAGGGTAAGCTGTGCATTACAAGAGGGAAATCCCAATATGATACATATTTTGTTGGGACTAGTGAATGTCATGATACATACTTCATTGCAACAGGATAGGGTTTCAGAGGTGGAGAAGATACAATTTTCCCAGGAGTGTACTATGTTTGTGGGAACAAGGCTTATTACAGGTTGCCTGACCATTGGTATGGCACATGTTATGTGGGCCTGGTCTTTCCAAAGATCTTTCATATAGATAGAATAGAAGATGTAGAACATATTAATTTACTAATGCGTTTCAAGATAGAAACTTGGTCTGAAATAGTGGGTGACTTTTTTGGAGCATTAATTCCAGCAGTGGGAATTTCTTTGAATGCTTATGGGATTCGGAAACTGTCAACAGTGGTGGATCGCTTATCGACAAATACCGCTGGAGGGTTTCTTTTGGTGAATACGGAATTGATTGCCGTACGTGCCATGTCTATGCAAAATAGACTTGCCCTTGATATTCTATTAGCCAAGGAGGGTGGAGTCTGTGGAATGCTGAAAGTTCAACATTGTTGCACTTACATTCCAGACGAAAGCAAAGACCTGAAGGTCTATATCAAAAATATTACTGATTTGCATGAAGAATTAGTACCACTTGAAGCTGAAAGTATCTGGACTAAATTAGCTAATAAGGTGATAGCTGTTAAGAGTTTTATTGCAAAAATAGGTAGTACTATTATAGGTAAGATATTGTTTCCTTTAACTTGTATAATTGTTGCTTTATTGATACTTAGATTAGTGTGTTTGTGTTGTAAAAACAGGGGAGGGAAAAAGAAATTAATTAAAAGAAATAATGAAAAGAGAAATAAAAGGTTGAAAAGAGAACAACAAGAAATTGAATTAGAAGAATTGAGGGAGAGTGTCTACTTAGAAACAAAGAGGGATGATGAAAGAGTGTCTGGTGTGTAGTGTTGTGTAAGGAGAAAAAGACATTTCCAATTTCTCCTAAAATGGGACTAAGTTTCACTAAATTTTTTTTTTTTTTTGGGTTATTTGGTGATAAAATCACCAAAGGGGGGATTGCTGGAGCAGAATTTTCTGTTGAAAATCTATTGGGTTTTTAAGCTCTGGTTTGTCTATTTGTCGAAAATAAAATTATTAATTCATAATTACTAATTATTTGTTTTGTGTAAATGTTCCGACTAACCAACACGAATTAACAAGAGAAAACTACACGTGGGAACGCGTTTGTCTTGCTTACTAGATGATGTGCATGTTTTATTAAATAAACGTTGCTGAGTGCTGTTTATTTTAAAGCACAAAATGCTTTTGAATTAATGCTTTTCTGTGTTGCGAAGGCTAGATAATTACATACACATAAGGGTATTAGTGGGGTTAACACTGTTTAATCACTATGCTGTGGTAACGTTGTTTTTGTCTCTTTCAATTAAGATGGTCTATTTTGGCCTAAAATAAAATGGCCGCCGTGTGCAGCCTGGCCTCGAGTGAGTGATTTGTGATGAGAAGGCCTTGCTGAATATGGTCGCGAGTCATCTGACCACAGTCTTCGCCTGGTTAAAATTTTCCGGGAGGACAGCAGCAGCTCTGGGCAAGTCTCCAGATGCATCTGAATAGCTTTGGAGGACAAAGGAGCCATAATGAATGAACTCTGAGCTCATCATGTTAGTTCCAAGGAAATGTGGATGCCGAAAGTTACTTTTTAATTTTTGGTTCCTGTTCTGTCTTTTTATTTTTGTGATTTCCCTGAGCGGAGATTTTCCAAATGTAGCGATGCTACATCCTTTCCTTCTCGCTCTGCTCAGCGGTTCAGCGGACGTAAAGAACACTTTTTGTTGCTTTCTTTTGTTTAAAATACTATAAATATTGTTAGCCTAGAGAGGGTTTTTGCCACTTTGCCATTTTCTTCCCAAACCTGCGTTGGTGAGGATCTACGCTGTGAGGACGGCGACTCGGGAGACTTCTACTGAGAGACCTGTCCTGACCCATTCTGACATTTAGCTAGAATAGGTAATTATGAGAAAAATGATTTATTCTGATTGATTTCCTTTGACTAATTTTAGATAAAGCATCATAATTTTGAATACGTGTTGGTGATTATTTCTTGTCAATTATTGAGTACTCTATTTTGATTATTGTTGTATAGATTGTTTAGATCATGTTTCAGGACAGTTACAATAACTAGGTCTTATCGACCTCAGTGTAGATGCAGGGTGTTTAGGAGTTTTCTTTCCACAGGTTCAGTGCTGGTAGAGTATTTGAGCGTATGTTAGTGAAATGGGCCCTAGTGTATGATGAGTGTATGTGCGTGTAACTGTGAAATTACTCTATCCGTGGAAGTAGGGAGATTTTGTACACCCTGATCTGCATCACCGACACAAGAGCAAAGGAAAAAGTGCCCAATTGTTAGACTTCACGTCATTCTTAGTGTCATATCTAAACTTATACTTCTGTTGATCGGACCTCATTCTGAAAAAAGGTTCACCTTGGGAAAATGTAGTAGAGTTCCCTCTCACCCTACCTAAGTTTAACCTCGCACGATTAAGTTTGCAGGATGATCTCCTGCCTTTAAGGAAGAAGAAGGGAGACTCTTCAGTAACGCAATTGGGTGAGTTTCAATGTACCCACCATGTCTCACACAAAGCCTCCTTCATGACAACTTTCTGTCCACTGCCCTCTGAACACAACGTTTAACCAACCTGTTTATCCTTTCTGCCAGTGCATTGAGCTGCGGAGAATACAACGCTGTCTTAAGATGTCTTACTGGCAATCCTGACAAAATTATACTCTTCTCGATAAAGGTGAGGAGAACATGGCGCCTGCCGTCTGAACAGAAGCGCGCGTCTGTGCCTCTCTTCCTCTGCCGCGCCACGCCTGGCTAAATCCCATCTACCTGATGATTATTTCCCGACCCTTTGATCCTCCATTCTTCCTGATGCCGTGTAGAGCGTGGGGTTGATTTCGGGACCTGTAGCGGTCATAGATGATCTGGTGTCTCGGCGTCCCTCGCCCGTCCTGTCTTGCGCGTTGGAGTGCTGCCGCCCTGGAGCTAAGGCGTGGCCGCAGAGCGGCGGCTTGCGGCCTCCTCCGGGTGAATAGGGGCAGCGCCAGCATCGGGCGTTTCTTTGGAGCAGCAGGAGTGGAGCCGGGGAATGCGAAGAGAGTTGAGGGTGGCCTGACGATTTCTTGCACAGGTGGGGATATCGATTTCCATTCTGCTGAGGAGGCTGCTTCGTCTGGAGTTACTGACGCCCAACTGGATCAGCATCACCATTCTCCCCCATACTGCCAGGGCGTCCAAGACGGTAGGAGGTTTTCAGATCAACCAGTTAATATTATTGAAAAACCTAAAGGTAAGAAATCTGGCAAAAATGTGATTGGGGGAGAAAAGCGACAGCCTAAAGAAAAGGGGAAAGTGAGTGGTGACCGATCAGTGGGGAAGGGGGCTAAAAATACTTTGGCTATTTCAAGTATATCTAAGCCTACCAACCTGTCCAGTGATAATACAGCTTTTCTGAGTTATCAGGTCAAAGGCAGGAGCGTAAAAAAGGGAAAGACCAAGGCTGTGTCTAACACAGTGAAGGTTACCCCCTCCCTGAGGTTTTTTATTCAGGGTACAACCGGAGGTCCTACTTATTACAAATCAGGGTGAGATGCAATCTACAGGCTCATCAGGGGTGGACCTTGAACCATCTGGGACGGCTATTCTCCCCCCCCGCCACAGACTTAGACATAACCTTCGAAGGTTATGTCTGCCGGAGGTCAAACCTTAGGTGAGGTGGGATTGGAAATAGGATCAGGTTTAGATAACTTAGAGTCTGGGCACCTCCCTTCTTCACTCTCAATCACGATGGAAGCCCTATTTGCATCTTTAAAGGAAGATATAAAGCAGGGTTTTGCTGTATCAGCGGCCAACCAAGGGGAGATTAGGAGCTCATGCGAGATATTAAAAAAGAAAGTTGATCTCCTAAACACCAGAACGGAATTGCTGGAGCACTCTGTTGTGGAGTTAAAATCCAGTTTAGGATTGGCAGAGGTAAAAATCCAAGAGCTTCAAAAAGGAGAGGGTGTCTTGCGCGAAAGAGTGGAAACGTTGAAAAATATTTCCCGCAGGAACAACCTTCGCGTTTTGAATATTCCAGAAGGAAAAGAGGGCTCTGACTTGAGAAACTTTATGGCAAATCTGCTAAAAGAAACCCTCCCACTCGATGATCCTGTAGATTTTTTGATAAAAGACATACAGAGAATTCATAGGGATCCTTTCCGACTAAATTCAACCAGGATAAGCCAAGGAAAATTCTTATTAATCTTCTAACTTACGCCGTGAAAGAAAAAATTCTGAATTTGGCTTTAAAAATGAAAACAGTAAGAAGTAAGGATTTTTCCTTTGAAGTTCGTCCGGATCTCTCAAGAGAAACACTGGAAAGACAGTGGGAGCTTGGGAGAAGGATGGACAATTTTAAGAAGATCGGCACCACGGTGCAACTTAAGTTTCCCGCCTTCCTGAAGGTAATGCATAACAACAAAATGCACAATGTTAGGTCTATCCAGGAGGCGGATGAATTATCGGAAAGTATCGGTAAAGAGTCCCCATAAGCAAATTCAACAGTTGAGGCGAGGGTTTTCATTTTCAGTAGTCTTCGGTACTTACATGAGATATATATAGTATTATGGTTTAGGAAAGGAAAGGGAAGGGAAGAAAGGGAGAGGAAAGGAAAAAAGGGGGAAAGAAAAAAAAAAAGAGAAGAAAAAAGAAATGAATAAATAAATAAAAGGGGAATAAAGATAGGGAGAATGGGAAGGGGAAAGAAATAGAGCTTACATAATCTATCCAGGGTGCACTATTACTCCTCCCTTTTCTTGTTTCTTTTTGGTGGGTAACACAATGGGGGTAAATAGGCAGAGGAGTAGGGGGCCACAGACGCCACATCTGGACAAACAATTACTCCAGGTAAATAGGGGTTGGGTTCTCCAAGGGGGGTGTAGGGTGGGGGGGTGTAGGGTGGGGGGCACGGGAGCACATGGGATTAATTAATAACAAAAACACCTAATTCATCATACTCGTTATATTTGTAATACCTATTATAGGTTCTGTTGACCAGAAAGTTTTAGTTACGCTAGGATTGTCTGATGAGAGGGTCTGGAGGGAGGAGTACTCCCCTAAATGAATTCTTTGCAAATATTATCCTGGAATGTAAATGGCTTGAGGGTGGGATCACGTAGAAGAAGAATCTTACAATATCTGAGAGATTCCCCCGCCCAAGTCTTGGTCATCCAGGAGACACATCTTCTTGAGGCGGAGACAAGAGATATATTGAAATCACAGAAGTGGGTGGATTCCTATTTTTATACAGATCAGACAGCAAATATTAGGGGGGTATGTATCCTTTTTAAAAAATCAGCCAAAGCAAAGATTTTGCTACATAAAAGGGACCCAGGGGGGAGATGGATTATATTGAAAGTCACTGTTAGAGAGGTTCTCCTTACACTAGTTGGCTACTACGGCCCGAATCACGACGATCCCTCCAATCTTCAAACGATTTTTTCGCACTTACTGGACTTTCCTGAGCCCGTGGTGTGGACAGGAGATTTTAATATTGTTTTGGATCCTAAATTGGACAAGACCCCTAATAGCAGACCAATCTCTTCTATGAGATCAAGGTCATCCCTCCTAACAATAATGTCGCAATTGGGCCTCAGAGATATCTGGAGAGAAAGGTCAGGGCAACTGATGGGTGTATCATTCAGGAACTTTGAGTACGGTCATAAATCACGGATTGATTATATACTGACTAGTCACACTCTTAGTGACAAAATAGAGGATATAACATATTTTCCATCACACTTGTCGGACCACTCCAGTATTCTATTGACGTTACAGAGCTTAGGCACCCAACAGGCTAGAGCATGGTCCTTTGACTGAACTCTCTTATTAGAAGCAAGTGAGTTGAGTTTCCTTCTTCGGGAGACAATTCACTTTCTGGAGACCAGCCTGGGAACTGCAGACATTACGATAGTTTGGGATACTCTTAAGGCTTTCTGGAGGGGTATAATAACTAATAGGGCAAGCTATAGAAATAAGAAATACAGAGAAGATATTGAGGATTTGGAGGTAGAAATGTGGAAGGTGGAAGCAAAATTAAATGCCCAAGAGGGAATTGGACACAAGGAAGATCTAGAAATCAAAAGGAAATTTAAGGAACAAATGGAGTCGGTTCTCCAGAGACGGCTTATGCGTAGGTGGGAAGTGAGTAAGATGGCACATTTTGAGTATGGGGAAGGTGCTGGAAAATTATTGGCTTGGAAGATCAAGGCAGACCAGCTCCGGAACCTTATTAAAGAGATTTCATTGGGCAAAGTGAAGTACTTAACAAACATCCCAAGGGCCACACTTACTGATGGCCCGCAATATATTTTCTAAATAATAGTCAGTTGGCAACGGAGAAGGTTCAAACTCTTTATTGGCCAAAACAAACTCTATATAGAGGAGCCTCGTCGATCCTCACCCATCAGGTGCGCCGAGGAAGACTGCTGGCTCCTTGACAAAACCACACTTATATACATAACAGATTCAGCATACAAAGCCTTACAAGTGGAAAAATACCAGTTAGTCCATGGGCTCCTGAATGAGCTCATACAGTGTTCAGTTTCAGCCTTACACAAAGGGTTGCTATCTATACAGAGGAGGTCGGCAGGGTGACTCCCTTTTCGTCCCAGGGCCTGAAGGAATTTCGCTTGATACTCCCTACAGCAGATGTGACCTTGGGCCTTGGCCATAAATACAACTAACCTGTCTCTGGGCTGGTACGAACTAAATCATGAAGATGGTAGGCAAAGGAAACCACGTGGTCTGAAACGTGGTCTATCACAAACCAAGATGGCTACAGTATGGTATTCGGCCCTTCTTTCGTGCAGTGAACAATGAAAAGAAATAACACTTTTTCTAAAGCATATCAATATGTTTACGTGATCAGAATAACGTCATAGATACATTGTGCTAACTTTACATGGTGTGTATAAACAGAACAAATGATTTTTATCCTTCAGATCGGCCCTTTTAGCACAATGTAGCTAACATACAAAATTAATCTTCAAAGATGACCTCATCTATCTGCATCATATCGTATATTTCCTTCTGTACTAACCGAATGCCTATCTTGGCTGGTTTTGGTTTAGATTCGGGAAGGGCAAGAAGAAGTCGATTAGTGCAATAAGAACAGCAGGCAGGTCCACATTGTATGCAGACACAACAGGTGAAAAGGAAACCCGTTATACCTAAAAGGATCATAAATATTTTCCATCACCAAGTGGTAAGGAGGCCCCAGAACCAGATAGAAATGGACCAGGTACCGGTATCTGTATGAATTTCAGATGCTAATCGGTGCAGTTTCTGAATGGCTAGATGCACCGAGGGGGCGGAGTCAGGTATATACACACAGCAAGAACTGCCAATCACTCTGCATGCTCCTCCACGATCAGCTAAGATAACGTCTAAAACCATACGGTTTTGAAGAGTTACAAGCCTGGTCGCTTGAAGCTCAACAGTTATGTTAGTTAGTATTCCTGCAGTGATATTCACTACTCCCTCTACTACTCTAGATAATCTTCTGATTTCTTTACTAGTCAAAATGGGTCCCCATATGGGCAGGACTCCTTTCATTATGTCGACAAAGTGTTGTGCAGGGGTATCGGTCTGATCAGTAGCATCCCCCATAGTAGCTCTTTTTTCTAAACTCCGCCGGTTCAGTGAATGGGTCTTATGATAGTCAGAAGGGGCTATATAGACTGGTGGGTATAGGAAAGACAAATAGCATCTACCTGACCATCCTCTAGGGAGCCATGTGTATGCATTTTCCCCGCATACAAAATACACATTCGGAGGAGTGAGCATTGGTGGGCTGCAGAATGTTCGTAATCTGTACGTATAATTGCATTTACTAAAACCAACTTCTAGATGACCAGTACCATGTATACAAAAGGAAGATGACGCATTCAATACAGGGACCGGAATGACCCTATCGTCTGATACATTTCGTTCCTGAAAATATTTAAAATACTCAGTGAAATTGAAAGACATAAAATCCAATACTTCATCTCTTAACCAAGTGTCATTTGCATACTCAGTATACTCATTCATGCAAGCAGTTGGCTCTAGAGTACCATCTGTACCATCTTCATTCCGAGTGAATCCCTGATGTACTTCTTTATATGCTAGAATCATTTCATAATCCTTTTCTGAAAATCTGTGCTCATCAACAGTATAATGCGTATGTATCATTGACAGTAACTTAAACCAGGCTTCACAACTGCCTAGATATGACAAGGACATTGAAATAAAAAGGTCATGTTTGTGCATAACCGAGGGGAGGAGGCCACAGACCCAGCAATTTGTAGCATTAGTCGAGCTATGGGTCTGGTGCAACATTTCAATAAAGGCATTCTTTACATATGTCTGACGATGCCTTTCCTTATGTGGGGCGAAAGTATGGAAACGATGCTCTTCAGGAACAGGAGTAGAGGTTATAAGGGTGTGCACAGGGTGACGAAATTCTAAATAAATGAACACACCTAAACATGTCACTAGTGATACAGCTATTATAGTTATAAATACTATCTTGATACGCAAACTCCAAGTAGAAAGCATAGGCATATACGGGTGCAAAGGTCGTGGTACTATAGGTCGCTCCTCTTCGGGAACAAAGCGAGCAAAAGGATACATTCTTACTAAAAGTCCAAATATAATCTAAGGGGAATAAGTCTAATTGCAGTCCAACCTGCCAGAGGGTGCTTCTTTCCTGTGTCCGTTTCAGAGCCTCACAGGCAGACTCCTATTGTTTATAAAAAGAAAATACAAAAGGAAAAATGCAAAAACCTCTCGCGTTGGAGCTGTACTCGACACAACTCTAACTGAAGGACTCCACCTGGGCCCCACTAACCAATCAATGTCTCTATTTTCTTTCTGAACAGAGCTTAATGAAAGTTCCGAGCTCTCAACTAGTTCAGTCCAGTGTTCTTTGATTATACCAGGATTTACTCAAGTCTTTCTTCTCTTTCCCTAGACTGAACCTGGTATCTTTGCTTTCTGTCGGGGCCGCAGGTTGTAGCGAACATGACCAGGGGTTCTGGGATCAGGGAAAAGAGTAGGCACAGTAGGATCACACAAAATACTGGATGTGTGCTCTATCTGATCAGATGCAGTATTCCCAGGAGCAGAACTGATGGTTGAGCCAGCTGCTGCAGACGTTTCTGAACTCACAGCACCCTCCTCTCGCCCATTCACTCCTCCTCGGGCTTCAGAGAAAAGTAAATCCCCAATGGGCTGTTCACCGTCATGCACTGACCCTTCACTCTGATCCTGCTGGTCATCCGGCAATGGGAGAGGAATTCTTTTTAGGTGTGACACGTGAATCCAGTGCCGCTTCCCTTCAACTTTGACAGCCGTTCTTGTGGAAAGGAGTATCTGATGGGGTTTGGTCCATCGTGGATCCAGACTCGACTTTCGCTGATAGTTCCGGATCAAGACCCACTGTCCAGGTTCAAGACGATGTCCAGGACCCTCTGGCAGAGGCTGCAATACTGCTGATATCTGTTGGTGAATGGAACGAAGATCTTTAGTTAATGCGTAAAGATAATCTGTCAACATGGGGTACTCAATATCTGTAAAGGATTTCGGTCTCGTTACCCCCCAAACATTAGCGGGCCTACCGAATATCACCTCGTACGGTGATATTCTAGAACAGTAATGAGGAGTTGTTCTTACAGACAACAAAGCTAAGGGTAAGAGATCAGGCCATTTCAACCCGGTGGTCTCTTGCAATTTTGCCAATTTCAACTTTAGAATCCCATTATACTTCTCTACCAACCCCGCTGATTGAGGGTGGCGAGCAGCGTGAAATTTTTGCTTAATGGATAAGCCTTTACAAATATGTTCAATAAGGTCGGCATTAAAATGCTTCCCGTTGTCACTCCAAATTACGCGTGGCAAACCATAGCGAGGAAATTCCTTTACTAAAGCTTTGGCTGTGGCTAGAGCGGTATTCTCTTTGGTGGGGTATGCCTCCACCCATTTACTGAAAGCACAAACCACTACTAGGACATATTTGAGATTGTTGACCCGCTCCAACTGAATTAAGTCCATTTGTAACACCTCAAAAGGTAAGGTAGGAGGCGCAAAATTACCTTTCAGAACAGGGACACTACCTCCTGGGTTATGCTGCAGACAGATCATACAATTCTGGACCAAATGTGTTGCGGTCTTATTGATGTTGGTATTATACCACACAGGATCTAGTACTGCACAAATACCTTTAACACCTATATGCGCAGGACCATGTGCCATAGATACTATTACATTCACAAATGCATTCGGCAATAACCATCTGCATTTTTCTGATAGGTCAATCCAACATCCATTTTCGTCTAATTTCCCTATCTGCTCTTGCCAATGTACTAGTTCTTCAGGGGTCGCTTCTTGTTGTATTTCTCTAACACTATCCATAGTGCCATTGAATATTTCTGTTTCCACCATACCTCTCGATGAACTGGTTACGAACATAGAGGTGGTGTTTGACTGAGCAGTTTCTTTAGCGATTCTGTCAGCAAATGAATTTCCTTTGCCTACAGCATCGATCACAGCTTTATGGGCGCTACATTTAACAACGGCAATTTCTTTTGGCAAAGTCAGGGCAGTCAACAGTCTCAGAACCAATGGGCCGTTCCTTATTTTCTGACCATGCGAAGTAAGGAAACCTCTTTCTGCCCATAGCCTTCCAAAGCTATGTGCTACACCGAAAGCATATTGACTATTGGTATAGACATTTACTCTCAAACCTTCACTTAATTCACAAGCTCGAAGCAAGGCTACTAATTCGGCAGCCTGGGCAGATTGATAAGGCATTTTAGCTGTTTCAACTATAGTCTGGAGAGTGGTGATCGCATAGGCGGATGTGGTAGTGCCATTTGGCAATTTAAAACATGAGCCATCGACATATAACTCCCCTTGTGGTTCAGATAAGGAAGTGTCTGTCAGGTCTATCCGTCCCTTCGTTTCTTCCTCTGTCCGAAATATACAATCATGTATGTCCTGATTTTGCTCTTCCGAAGGGAGGGGTAGTAACGTGGCAGGATTCAGAGTGGTACATCTTTTGATAGTGATGTGGGGTGCAAACAGGGTCAATTCATACCCTGTAAGACGCGCACTAGTTAAGTGCTGAGTCTTGGTCCTGTTTAATAATACATCCACAGCGTGAGGCACCATCACTGTGAGGTCAGTATTCAGGACGAGCCCTTCTGATTGTCGAATTGCCACCGCAACAGGAGCCGTGGCCCTTAGACAACTGGGAAGTGCTCTAGCGACGTTGTCCAACACCGCTGAAAAGTATGCACAAGGTTTTTGCTTACCACCAAAACCTTGTGTTAACACAGAAAGCGAGCAACCGTCCACCTCATGCACGTAGAGTGCAAAAGGCTTCCGGTAGTCAGGAGTGCCAAGCACAGGAGCAGAACAAAGAGCAGATTTCAGAGAGACAAAGGCATCCTGACATTCAACAGTCCAGGGTAAAGGTTCATGCACATCCTTAGTCATCAAATATAGAAGAGGTTTAGTCAGAAGTGAAAAGTTAGGAATCCACTGGCGACAATAAGAGGTTATGCCAAGAAAAGCGCGGACATCACGTTGCGTGCAAGGAACAGGCATGTTAGATATAGTTGTTATACGATCAGGAGTTAGTCACCTACCCTCCTTCGACAGGAGATGACCTAAATAAGTCACCTCCGGTCGACAATATTGAAATTTGGACAAGGATACCTTATTACCATGTTTTGCCAAATGCTGCAGCAATTTAACTGTAGCATCCCGGCAACCCCGTTCAGTATCCGAAGCCACCAATAGATCATCCACGTACTGTAACAGAACATTACCAGCGGGCAAAATTAGAGTATCCAATAGGGCTTTGAGCGCTTGACTATAAATACTAGGGCTTTCTGTATAGCCCTGGGGAGCGTGACAAAATCTGAAGCTGCGACCAGCTAATGAGAATCCAAAAAGATATCGGCTATCAGGATTAATGGGAATACTGAAGAAAGCATTTTTTAGATGAATAACAGAAAAAAATTTAGCCGTAGGAGGAATCATGGTTAGTATGGTGGTGATATCAGGCACCACGGGATACTGAGGTACCACAATCTTGTTAATTTCTCGCAAATCAATCACAAAACGATATGTATCTACATAATCAGGATTTTGATCTATGGGAGCCCTTTTAATAATAGGAAGAATGGGACTATTACACATGTTGGAGGCTGTCTCCTCCACTACCCCAGTGCGGATCAGATCCCGAATAATGGACAACAAGGCTCGTTCACCCGCAGGGGCAATTTTGTATTGTGGTATTTTTGGTAGACGAGCATTTTGCTTCAAGGTAATTGAAATTGGGGGTATCCTCAACAAACCCACATCAGTGTCTCCGGTAGCCCAAAGTGTTTTTGGAATCTTCGCAAATTCAGGGGGTAAGGTATCCGTTTTGGAGAAGTACTGCCCCGAAGGGGTTTGAATAGTCAAATAGACACCATCTGGGGAACAATATATACAAGCATTTATACTTTTCAATAAGTCTATGCCTAATAGATTCTCACCACATTGCGAGGTTAAAAGGAATGGCAAATCAATTGAAATAGGGCCCAGGGCGAAAGAAAGAGGTTGGGAAATGGGGCTTACCACCGGAGTTCCAGAGAAACCTACGGACACATTATTCTGGCCAGACAGAGCAGCCCGAGGACAAGGGCATGTGAAACAGAACTGTTCATAGCTCCAGTGTCAACTAGAAACTTACCCGATGCGCCCATTAAATGTGCATTAACATAAGGTCCGTTTTGATCTATAGGAATTGACACACGCCCCCCACTCTGCCTTCGGCTATCCTATGCATGAGGATAGCCTGCCAATGCTTCACTAGCACATTCTTCGTTGAAGTACTGCTTTCCCTGACCAGGATAAAAATAGTTTTGGCTATTCCCACCTTGTCCAGACTCTTCCTGCCTTGTATGTCCACCACGATTACCACAACCGCGTCCTCTCCCTTGGCCTCGCATAGTACTGTGTTGCGCATACAACAACGGACACTGGGAACGCCAATGGCCTTCCTGTTTACAGAAGGCGCATTGGTTTATTCCCAAATCAGTTCTTCCTCCACCCGGTACTTGTCCCGCCCCTCGTGAAGAAAACGTTGGCACTCCCCGGCCCCTCCCACGGCCTCTCTCAACCTGCTGTAACAGGACCCGCGTTTTCAAATCTTTTGCATTCTTTTCCGTTTTATCCTTACTTTCATTCTCTCGGTGCTCATAGTATTGTGCCATGCTTAAAATAATTGAAGGAGTAGACGTCGTCCAAGTACTTTCTGCTGCCTGGAGTCGGGCAGAAATTTCAGGCAGTAAATTAGTTACAAACCTATTGACAAACAAGCGTATACCACCCTCCTTGGATAAATCTTGGCCGCTGAAGTCAATAAAAACACCTTCAAATCTAGTGAAAAAATCTGACACACTCTCATCTTTCTTTTGCTTGCACGCTGTCAATTTATCCCAATCAACTTTTCTAGGAGGGATTAACGAATGCATGTAGGTAATTATTTTGTCAGGTAACGTTAATATTTCAGCCCTGGGCTTATCTCCTGGTTTTCGATCTCTATCCCAATCTCCCAGTTGATCCCATGTTCCCCCAAATTCAGTCACATGATCTTGGTCATGTACCTGACGCCATATATCCACTGGTGCTAATAAAGCAAAGAATAATTCTATATCGGCCAACGTCATTACCGCCGATGAGGCGGCTTCAGTAAGTTCCTTATAATATGCTGTAGGCAAATGAGCCTTTAATGACAGCACTTCACTGCGTTTCCACGGGGTGTACACCCACTGTTCCTGAAAACGAGCATCTACTCGCGGGCGGGTGACCACCCCCACTGCATCTACTATTTCAGTAATTTCTGGATGATAAATAGGGTGTACTTCACGCATTGGGAAATGTGTGGAGCCCGAAGGAATGGCAGATTGAAGTCGAGTTCGATAACTAACCATTGTTCTAACATTTCGGTACACCTCCTCCGGGCTTAAGTGAAATTTATGCGCATGGTCATGAATTTCATACAATATTGCTGGAGCCTTCCCCCCTTCATGAACCTGTTCCCATAATGATATGAGGCGTCCAGCCATATGTTCTAATGCATGCTGTTGCATCACGGGCTCATAGTCTTTCATAGTGCTCCATATATCGGACAAAGTATAGATAGGCTGTCGCAACCATTGTGATGCTTGCTGTGCAATAGTTTCCCTTTCCTCTGATCCTAAGGCGGACCGGGTAAACAGCTTCTTACCATCAAGAAAACTGGGCGGATGTACCGGAGTGGAAACAGCTGGTAAAGTAGTCGCACTCGCTGAGGAAGAGGTCAACACATGAGGAGAATGGGTTGACCCGGGTGACAACTGAAAAGTTTCAGCTGCCGCAGATGACAACAAATTGGGCAATAAAGTCATAATCTCTGAGACAGACGAGGACAACCGGGACACATTTGTTTGAGGCGCAAGGAGGGGAGGGGCTGGAGGCGCTGACACAGTAGGAGCTACCATTGACACAGCTGAAACTTGCGCAGGAGTGGCTGGCCCCGCAACGGCTGATACCGGGGCAACTGGTGCTGCCGGATATAACCGTTGCGGAACATATGGGGGTGGTGGACGCATGTCCAATAGATCTCCTATTTCATCTTCAGCGTCAGGCCGAGCCACATAACTTTTATCGACCTGTAATCTAAACTCACGATTTACACATTCAATCCCTTCTTCCGTTCGGGCTCTGTCGTAGGCAACAGCCTTCTGAGTAATGGTTTGCCCTGCTTTGACTCTAGCTAGCTTCTCTTCTCTCATTCGCCTTCGCTTCGATTCCTTCTGCCAGGTGTTTAACGCTTCAAACATAGACTGCCTACTGCGTTTAGAAAATAACTGATCCTGCAAGAAGGCAATTTTCTTTTCATCAAAAGAACCCGTTTTAGGCCATTGCAATTCTTCATTACTTCTGGTATACTTATGCCATAAAGTATTAAACAATAAAGGAGCTATTCCATGTTTTATGTACATACAATGGCTAGGACTGCCTTCCGGTGGGGCAGGCTGACTTTCGGCCAACCGAGAGCCACTAGTCCGACAGCGACAACCAAAACAATTCAATTTGCTGAAGCACAACATGTTAGTTGACAGACAAACACAAAACGAGGTATCATCAAACTCTTAGATCACATATAACATATATCGATTTTTCCTATATAACCATTTCTGTAGTTCAACCCCAACCTACCTATCCAAACTTGATGCATCCACATATACGAACCGAGCCCGTCGACTCCCGTTGGTGGAGAATTATTCAAAATACTGGACCGACAGAATCACAATGAGCAGTCTTCCACAAAGACTGGCAAGAGGCAGTCAGACAGGTGCGACCACAGACTGGACTACAGGCCATCCCATGACCTCCTTGGTTCACCAGCGAGATTGTTCTGATGGGGTCCGAGGATCACCTCAGATAGGTCTCGCGGCTACCCAGTTACAGTCACAGGCTTTTCCGAATACAATCCGGCCGTGTGTTACACACAGGTAACAACTAGGCATCTGATCGGTGTCTCTCAATCACAAAAGGATCCATGAAGTCTCTACAGTCAGTCCCTACCGGACTACCCTGCAAGACCTCCGTAATTCTCCTAGGGTACTTACGACACCCAAACCAAAATACAGTTAACTGTTCCAAATGCACCGCTTAAAGCGTGCGTCAAACAAACAAATTACTCACCGGGTGCACCCAGGTACACATGCTCGTTATCCGCTGCCAACTTCTTGGGACCAACACAGTCAGCTCTTGGGTTAAGCCCGTAGGACCCCGGTGAAGGGCTTCTAGCAGCAGAGGACACCCTGATCGGGAGTGCGGAGTGGACGTGCCCACAGAAAAATATCGATCAGGGAGAAGGAAAAAAAAAAATCCCTCTCCCGCACCCGCCCGACCAGAAAGCCCTCAATCCTACCACCCGAATACGGGGGAGGAAAAGACCCTATCACGGGGTTCCACCAGAGTCGCCAACTGAAGTACTTAACAAAAATCCCAAGGGCCACACTTACCGATGGCCCGCAATATCTTTTCTAAATAATAGTCAGTTGGCAACGGAGAAGGTTCAAACTCTTTATTGGCCAAAACAAACTCTATATAGAGGAGCCTCGTCGATCCTCACCCATCAGGTGCGCCGAGGAAGACTGCTGGCTCCTTGACAAAACCACACTTATATACATAACAGATTCAGCATACAAAGCCTTACAAGTGGAAAAATACCAGTTAGTCCATGGGCTCCTGAATGAGCTCATACAGTGTTCAGTTTCAGCCTTACACAAAGGGTTGCTATCTATACAGAGGAGGTCGGCAAGGTGACTCCCTTTTCGTCCCAGGGCCTGAAGGAATTTCGCTTGATACTCCCTACAGCAGATGTGACCTTGGGCCTTGGCCATAAATACAACTAACCTGTCTCTGGGCTGGTACGAACTAAATCATAAAGATGGTAGGCAAAGGAAACCACGTGGTCTGAAACGTGGTCTATCACAAACCAAGATGGCTACAGTATGGTTTTCGGCCCTTCTTTCGTGCAGTGACCAATGAAAAGAAATAACGCTTTTTCTAAAGCATATCAATATGTTTACGTGATCAGAATACCGTCATAGATACATTGTGCTAACTTTACATGGTGTGTATAAACAGAACAAATGATTTTTATCCTTCAAAAGAACCCCCTATCTATTCAGACGCAGCAATAGGAGAAGCTTTCCTGGATTTTTTCCAGGAAATATATAAAGAGACCTCCACAGACGATAATTCCAAGGCAAAATCTTGGCTGGAGAATATCGCTTTAACACCAATTAGCTCTAAACAACAACTGGATTTGGGGCAACCCATTACACAGGAGGAAGTAAGGAAAGCATTGGCAGGTGGAAAAAAGGGCAAGGCGGCTGGCCCGGATGGGCTGCCAATATAACTATACCGTTCACTCGGAGAGAAATTAATACCAGCAATGACTCTCCTATTCAATAAAATCTTCCTGGATGGTATTAGCCCACCAGCAACATGGAATGATGCCACCGTAGTCCTTATTTTGAAACCAGGCAAAAACCCCTCCAGTTGTGGGTCTTATCGGCCCATATCACTCCTAAATGCTGACTATAAAATCTATACAAGTATTTTGGCTGATAGATTGGGGGAGGTGGCTAAAGATATTCTTCATCCTGCCCAAAAGGGTTTTGTGAAAGGGCGACAGTTAGCAGACCTCACTTATGATCTGGTCGGGGCAATAGATATTGCCTCTATATGCTCGCTTCTTCTTGCAGCCTTGACTTTGGACGCCACCAAGGCTTTCGATAGGGTGAACTGGATTTACCTATCGGAAGCCATGGAGAAATTCAACCTGGGCGCAACATTTTGTCGGGCTATACAGTTAATATATAAATCCCCAACTGCCAAGTTACTGGTGAACGGTAGTCTTACAAAACCATTCAGTATAACTAGAGGAACTCGACAGGGTTGCCCTCTCTCCCCCCTGTTGTTCGACATATATATCAAACCATTTGCACAGAAACTAAGGGATAACCCCGATATCGAATCATTTAAATACGGGGAAGGGGAGAGAAGTGTGGCCCTATATGCGGATGATATTTTGATTCTGTCCGCAGATCTAGATAGGACTTTACCGGCAGTAATTAAATCGGTGGAGGACTTTGGCAGGGTTTCCGGCTATGAGATAAATCCCGGTAAGACAGAAATCACGACTTGGAATATCCTGAATCCCGCATCACAGACAAGTAGTAGTATGCGTTATCTTGGCATTACAATCATTCAAGATTGTAATAAACTGGCAGACACCAATTTATCACGAGTGTTTCGGGACTGCCGTAAACAAATGAAGTCATGGGTACATCTTCCCTTATCCATTCTGGGGAGAGTTAACTTGGTCAAAATGTCTATTTTGCCTAAGGTCACTTTCCTTTTTAACACCATCCCTCTCCATTTTGATAAGGACATCATAGGAAAATTCCAAGGGAAGATCAATTCTTTTATTTGGGCATACAAATCTATTAGAATTGCATGGAAGAAATTAAGACGAAGGAGGGAGAAGGGGGGGGCTGGTTTTACCGGATTTACAATATTATGCCTGGGCATTTCAACTTACTCACTCTCGAATGTTGTTGAAAACGCCAAGCGACAAAAGGAGTGGAGCTATGTTTCTGGCCATGTTAAAAGGGGCGGGTTGACACCGGAAGGGTTTATGTATAAATTTGGCGATCAAAAATTCTTTAAGAAAATTAAACTCAAAGTTCTGCAGGGGTTTGCCAGGATGTGGGCAGCATTAAGGAAGGCGACTGGTCTTAGCTATTTCTCCAAAATGGCCCCACTTTGGGACTCTCCAGGCTCCCCTGATAGATTGGTTACCCCACTTAGAGACGCTGGAATTAAACTATGGGGAGATATAATTAGTAATGAAACACTTATCATATGGGAAGACCTAGTAAAGGTAGTGGGTAGCGATCTCTCAAGATTTAAATATATCCAGCTGTATAGCTGGATACAATCCCAGCTCAAACAGGGAAAATCTATAGGTGGTGGAACTAGCTTGGAGCAACAGCTTGTGGAAAGGCCAGTAGGTAAAAAAGAAGTCTCCTACTGGTATTGGGCCGTAGAACAGGAGGTAGATGGAGAATTCAAGCTGGCTGATGAGCTGTGGAGCGGCTCGCTCCATAATGAACAGTGTGACCATCTATGGCAGGAATCCTTTAAAATCCTCTTTAACATAGTTAAAGCAGCATGGTTAAGGAGGAATCATTTATTTACGGCTCATCGTGCATACCTATCCCCCCTCAGACTATCAAGAATTAGTAAAAATACACAAGTCAGTTGCAGAAAATGCGGTCTCCTTGAGGCCTCGGACCTTCACATGTTTAAAGACTGCCCTTCCATCCAGTTATTTTGGGAAGAAGTACAAAAAACATTGGAGAGTATATTGGGGACAGCAATTACAATTGACATAAAATTAATAATTTTCGGCTTACATACCCAGATACTAGGTCCAGCCAGACTTTTACTTTTCTATTCAATCCTTCTGGCAAGAAGACAAATTTGTAAGCAATGGGCAGTCTCTGCCCCTCCTACCCACTCGGATTGGCTAACATCTTTATATGAAACATCTAAAATGGATATGGCCAGAGAATGTAGCAGGAAAAAGATCGCATACTGGGACTCGCTGTCGCTCTGGAGATGAGGATCTTTTTTTTTTTTCCCCGTCCTATGATTATGCCAACTGGACACTCCCAGAGTCCATAAGGTCTTTTAAGAGTGGTGTGATGCCTAATCTCCCCAAAATAACAGTTGGGCATTGCTTTTTAGTCTGATAACATACCCCTCTAGGCTACGGGCTGAAAGCATCAAGAGAATCCGAGGGAAGAGCCCACGTTATCCTAGCCTATCGATATAGGGGAATGTATAGACGGTCAGCACGCTATGGGTATTGGCGAATGAGGACAAAAAAAAAAAAATTATACTCTTCTCCAGAGAAGTAAACTGCCCCCCATTATCAGTTATTAGGGTTTCAGGAATACCTACATTCAAAAATTCATCCCTCAAAAACTCTATCTTCTACTTGCATCCACTCTGAGCAAACACCTAATCACTACCCACTTTGATGTGAAAACTACCAGCAAGAGTGCAAACCGCTCATTCTGGGCCGGCAAATCAAATGGTCCTGCAATTTCAAGACCTAATTTTGTCCATGACTTGGACATAATCTCCACAGGTGCTAAGGGAGCATTTCGTACCAGTTTTGTTCTTTTCATTTTCCGCAACTCAAATCACTCTTTAACAACAGATTCAACATTGTAATCCATTCATGCCACCAAGACTAATCACAAAGTCTAGAATTACTCATGTGTCTACCCAGATAACCATTGTGCTATGTTGACCAGTTTTTTCCTCAGGCCACCAGAGGAATTACACTGTCAAACCTACAGATCTTATTGTCCCAAATACAAAGTTCTTTCAACACATTCCAGAATCCCTTCAACTCTTCAGCTACTGTCTTAAGGTCCAGCCATCCTTTTACTATATATCCCTTCAGCAATTGCAACCCTTCATCCTTCGCTAAGGCATCAGTCCACTCACCATCATTATCTGCATTCTCACTTATCCATCCCACCAAACATCCATCATCCAATGTACTGCCACTCTCAATACGTAATCTGGACAAGCAGTCAGCAGCATAATTATTAGGTCCAGGAAAGTATTCCACAACAAAATTGAATTCTGTTAGGCCCCCTTCCATCTTCTTAGTCTAGCTGAAATAAAATCAGATGAACTGCAGGTGAAAATTTGGTTCAAAGGGTGATGATGAGACCTCACAATGAAGGGTATTCGCCACAAGTAAAATTTGAAGTGCAATACTGACCAATAAATTGCCTGTGCCATGATCTCAATAACAGAATAGCGCTCCTCTGCACCCTATAGAGAGCGCAAAGCAAAAGCTACTACCTTCTCTTCCACATCCATGTGTGGAGGCAATGCTGCACTCAATCCACACAAACTTGCATCCAAACATCCAAAGGACTTTTTTCTTTCAAGGGTCAAAATGACCAAATGTTGGTAAACTTCCAATATTGTTCTTTATACATTTGAATGCTGATTCACATTCATTAGTCCGGTCAAATTTCAAATTTTTTCTCAACAGCATTCTCAGTTGGAGTGACAGCCAAGTAAAATTGGCAATACATTTAGAACAAAATTCTGCCAACCCAAGGAATGAACAAACTTGGTTCTTGTTAACTGGTACTGGTGCTTTTGCAATACTTTTAGCCAAATCCAACTTAGGACTCACTCTTTCACCAGATATTGTGTGATCAAGATACGTAACTGTTGTTATCCTAAACTTACATTCTTCCTTTTTAATTGTAAAGCCTGCTTCTCCTTATTTACACAAAATAGATCTGAGTATTGCATTGTGTTCTCTCTGATTCTTCTTATAGACAACAATGCCATCCTGAAAGAATAACACCTTAGAAAGGCCTTCCAAGATCCTCTTCATCACCCTTCGGAAGCATGTTGCAGACAATGCCAGGCCAAAAGGCATTTGTGTAAATTTGTAAGCCCCCAAGGGAGTCAAGAATGATTTAAGATGCCTCGACTATGGACCTAGTAGAACCTGATAGTAGGCTGATGACAGGTCCATCACACTAAAAAACATTGCATATTTTATCAAAGGCAAGGTTTCAGAAATATTGGACATTGGCCTGCGATCCACCAAAATTAGTTTGTTCAAACTTATGAGATTCACACACATTATTTTCTTCTTACCCCTATTCTTTGGGACCACACCTACAGGGCCAAGTCACTCTGACAATTCAATCTTCTCAATCACTCCAAGGTCAAGCAATTTCTGAAGTTTCTTCTTAAGCGGTTGCAACATCATATTCAGTACTTTCCTCATGTTATTTACATACGGAGCAGTACTTTTTCAACATGATCTTATGTTCATACTGCTTAACCATGCCCAATTCCTCATCAAATGCACTCCGGAATGCATCCATAAATTCAGGTGGCATCTCAACACACAACACCAGCCTCACACACTGCGATGAATTAGGACTCAATGTTATTCCCATATCTCCCTAGTTTCTTCATCCTAGTAAATTGTCACCGCATGTGGCCACATTCACCTTCCCCACAGTTTCCCTGTCTTCAAACAGATTTTTCAATACAGAAAACCCAGGACATCAATTTTCACACCACCGTAGCCAACAGGATTAATGTTGGGAGGAGATAACTCTATGACCACCCCTCCGAATATACTATCCCTGTTCCTATTTCCAATCATGGAGTAAGGTGATCCTGATTCTGCCAGAACCATGGCAGTCTTACCAACAATTTCCACTTCACACTCAATAACTGGCCACCATAAATAACACCATCATCATGAATACTCTGCACCACTTTCCTTTCCTCGTCCCAGGCACTCACTACGGTACTTTCAGTAAAACAACCACAACATACTGGAACATAATGTCCCTTTTTCCCCACACTTTTTACATCTTGCACATCTGGCAAAGCAATCCCTGACTATTTGAAAGATGACCTTCACTTCCACAACGATAGCATCTGAAATGCTGTTCCTTATTTTCTGTGCATTTGACATCTTTACTTTCCTTCTTCACTCTCTGCACATACCCTGAATTAATATTGACAGTAACATTTCTTTAACCATATCCGTCATACTTTCAGCATCATTTATACAATCTCTCATCTCTCGCACCCACAAATCCATATTTTCCATGTCTTCTATAATAGCTATAGACCCTTTCAAATTTGGATTCTTTGTAAGAAGCTTTTCCTGCACTCTCTGGTTATTGGCGCGCCTCACTAACTGGTCCCTAATTAGTGAGCCAGTAAGATTCTCAAAATCACAGTTTCGCACCAGTGTCTTGCAACCCGATACGTAATTTCCAGTCTTTTTCATTTTCCTTTGAAGCCTTGTGAAAAACTTGTGTTTTTCTAGAACCACAATAATTTGTGACCCAAAATGCATTTCCAGCATACAAACCAATATTTCATAAAGATTACTAGGATCACCTTCTTTAGTCCTAATCGAATTTCAGACCACAATAATTTGTGACCCAAAATGCATTTCCAGCATACAAACCAATATTTCATAAACATTACTAGGATCACCTTCTGTAGTCCCTAATCGAATTTCATCCAAATTTTCATAGGTTTCTACCCTCCACATCAATGTTACGGAGTAAGACAGCTTGTTTTCTGACAGCAGAAAAGTTCCACCAACAATAGCTAATAAGTCTGAGCCAAACATCTGTTTCCATCGTTTCCAGGGTGGAACTGGATCACCTTCCTCTGATAAGAATTGCGGAGGCTGGAACATGTTTGAAGCTGCCTTACTTTTAGCTCTCCATGTTACCAAATTGCTGTGTAATTTCACAAAGAATGGTTGAGTATCACCACACAGACTTGCAATATCTCCAAGTCAATAGATCCGAAGTATAACAGCTGCTTAATGGAACACAGTGTACACAGTAAAATCCCTTCAGAGATTTACAGCTTCTCAATTGAAACTGCTTGAGGGAATTAAGGAAATGCAGTACCATACGGGCTTGAGGTGTCTCCCGTGAGCAGATCCAAAGGATAAGGTGCTGGGGAGAACAGGGATGGGAAAAACTCGACCGCACAGAGAAGTGAAGGAAAACCGAGGAGGATAGACACTCAGCAACTTTGCCATCCTCAAAGATGGCGTCCGGTCTCAGTATCAGCTGGTAATGGATAGGGCCACTGGAATTATGCGGCAGGAGAGGGCCAAATTATGCAGCAGTATTGAGTTAATTATTCTGCACAATGCGCCACATTTTGTAACAGTATTACTTCTTTACTTCATCATTTTTAGACATGGTAACACTCTCTGGGCATTGGTTGCACCTCATTAGTACTAGTATAACATCCAGATATAGCAATAAGCCACAGAAAAAGGTGCAATCCAGCTTTACAAAGACCCTTCCACTGAGCAGCAACACGTTTCATTACATTTTAAGTAACTTTTACATTGTTTGAGCTATAAACAAAAATGTTTTTTGTTAAAATCTGCAGATTATGTGGCAGATGATGGATTATGTGGCAAATGTGGCAAATCTTTAATTATGCAAATATTGCCACAGCCCCGCAATCCCATAATTCTAGTGGCCCTGTTAATAGTACAGCTAATTTCAAAATTCTGCCTCAATTGAAATGGCGATTGGATGTTGGAATGCAGCAGTACAGGCAGCAAACACCGTAGTTTTGCCCGCAGTGAAGGTGGTGCCCAGATTCACAATGAACTGTTGCAGTGTTGACTACACTCCACTCCTCAATATGGAACAGGGTCAAAGTAGGTGTTTACAAACTGCACTAGCTTGGCTGGCCTTATATTCCTGGAAGATGATAGAGATATATGATAGAGTTTTTGAGGGATGAATTTTCATGTAAATGCTATTCATGAAACTCTAATTACTGATAATGGTATGTAGTTTACTTCTTAGAAGATGAGTGAAATTTTTATCAGGATTGTCGATAGAACATCTTAAGAGAGTGGTATCATTGAACTCCAGTGGAAGAAGCTCAGTGCTGGACAAACTAGCAATTTATTGCTGGATAGGTAACATCTATTTTAGAGAGATTTTGAGCCTTGTTCTGGCTCTACATTAGTCTGAAAAATTACTAAGAAACTCGTGTAGAGTTTGGTGAACTAAGAACTCCATCAAAAAGTGGTTATGTCTTATCTACCTTATTTAGAGTTTCATTGACTATAACACACCTGTAATATGGCAGACGTGATCTGCCATTTTTTTATGCCAAACTCTAAACATGACCCTATGTACCAAACTTTCTTCATGCAAGGAAAGTCACTCTTTGTGAATCTTTATCTGTTTCCCAAGTTCACAGAAGGTTCTAGGGTGTAGTTCTCACTGTAGCCAGGGTTCTTAAAGGTTCAGTCAACTTTAAACCGAGCAAATGGTGCTCCCACGGAGGGTGGATCCTTTTTTCAGCCTTTTGTGTTCTAGAGGTAGAGAAAAATCAGCTAGTCAGCCAACCCTTGCAGAGCTGTCCCAGCTTCTGGGTGCAGGAGAAGAGCAAGAGTTCTTCCGGCATAATCCCCATTAGGTTGGTCAGTATTCTTTTAACGCCAAGTGTTTTCTTCCAAGTTCTGGAATGTTCGGAAGAGCTTGAGGAGGGGTGCTATTTATTATCTAGTGCACTAGAAAGCACTTGTAAGTGTCCCTGTGCCCAATATCTATAGAATGTCCACTAAACGTCAACACTGTCTTTCAGAACTTCCCATCACACGCACCTGTAAACCTTTGCAGATGCCTCTGTCCAAAATGGCCAGAAGTTAGGGTTTTCTCTAAGGAGCTCTGAACCACTTCCCGGATCTATCTCTGTACAACTGAGGAGAAAACCTGTCTTGCGGATCTGAGAATGACTGCCCCGTCTGCTCTGGTCAGAAACATATTTCTGAGAAACTAATATGGATGAAAGAACATCTGTTACGTGAATCTTCTCAGGACATCTTTAAGTCTATCCTCATCTGGGATTGTACACAATTTAATAATTTTTTAATGAAAGTTTGCTAAATTTAGCAAAATTACATTCTAGTATGAAGAGTGGTCTGCCAGTATTTCATACGACTCTTTTATGCAGTGTTGTTCGCTAGAACCGCAATAGCTCTACAAAATATTTTAAATACTCTTACTGATTTTATGACGTCACTTGATTTAGCGACCGATTTTACCAAATCACACACAAAGACAATGGGCAGTAAGAAGGCTGTTAAGACAAGGTTTTTCTGCAGGGGGGTGGAATTGTCGAAAGTGTCCACTTTTCCGTATTTGTGGGTGTTCTTTTACGATAATGGGTCCTGGGCTGCAGAAAGGCAATTAAAAAAGAACACTTTGGCCAGTGCAGTCGGCCGTATGGGATTTTTCCAAAGGATTGGGGTTGAAACCAATACCTGCCATTCTCAAGGGTTATAAAGAGAAATGTATCCCTATGGCGACATATGGGTGTGATGTATGGGGTCACAAGGATGTGAAGGACATTCAAAGGGTTGAGAACAAATGTATGCGCTGCCTCCTAGCTCTCCCCTCTATTACTCCTGCCTTTATTTTACATGAGGAGCTTGGCTTGGGTTACATTTTGTATAATATTGCTGTTGCACCACTGATGTGTTGGTTGAGGACCTGGTCAAGTATTTCTCCCACCCTGAATCGGATGGTCATCATGGATTGTATTGCCCTTGATGGGGCCCTACAAATTCCGTGGCTAAAATACATCAGGGAGCAATTGACGCTGCTGGGCTGTCCAGAAATGTATAGTAAGCCAAGATCTCTAGGACCGGCAGCGATCAAGGATATTAAAATAACATTTTTGGGTAGGCAGCAGGTGACTAGGGAGGGCCTCGAGCTAGCCAAGCCCATAGTGAGAAGGTATGTCATTCTAAGTCTGACCCCACAGCTACAGCCCTATCTGTCATTAGTAACAAATGTACAGCATTATTTTGTTTTAACTAGATTCCGACTGAATCAGGCATCCCGGTTTTTATCCTTCCCAAAGGGGTTTTCACAGTCAGGTACCTTGAAGCCGTGCCCCTATGATAATTTTTCAGAACAGGACACTTAGCATTTTATTTTCTTCTGTGAATTTTAAACCCCCCTTTATAAGAAATGTATAATGCCGCTGTTGAGAGAGGCAAACTTTGTTAAAGTAAGGCCTGCTCTGTTATTTTTATAAATGCTACCCTCCCCTGTGATGTGCTTTGGGGTTGCAAGCTTTCTGCTAGGGGCAATGAGATTCAGGAAGAAGATGTTCCTGCAGTAGCTGCATATTAACCTTCTTAAATTCGTTTATAATATTATATACTATTTTTAGCACTTTTTAAACACTTAACAATGGGTACATTTGTCAAGCATCTATTGCTATGGTATTTTACTTGCTGAAGTTTTTAAATATACTAAACTCTGGATGACTTTTTATAATTAGTTTTTCGATTAGACTAAAGTAATTAATTGCTGTATATGTAATATGTGTATGATGGGGCCCCTTGTAATGGACATGTAGACCACCCCTTTCTTTTTTAATGTAGTGATTGTCCTTTCAAAGTGTTTACATATTCTAACTGTGTGCTTTTATGGCTTTTGTTAGCCGAATAAAGTATTTTTGACTTGACTTGACTCTTTTATGCAAGGTGTGTTTTTTTCTTGTGAGCATAACTCACATTAAAAGAAAATGCAAAATATCAGCAGGATACTAGTTTGAGCAGAAAATGTTTCTTGGACAATTCCTGTACCCTCTGAAATGGTGTGTCCCAGCCAAATATTTCAGTGTTTGACCCACAACAGTCTTGCTGCCTTTTGAAGTTAGTGTTTTCTTTTCAGGTAGCACAACTCTTCACATATAATTTGGAATGTGTGCTTCCAATGTGTTGTTCTAACAGTTTCTAGGTTCACAGGAAGTACAAAACCTAATTTTCCCCCTGGGATATCAAAAAAGTGCTTCAATAACTGAACTAGATTTTTGATAAATTAAAAAAATTCATTTTTAAGTGTCTATGATTTTCCTCTGTAGAAATGTAGAAATAGACGCATATTCACCATTAAGCCCGCTCCCATGAAAATCCAACTTTATCTAGTCAGTGACAAACAGCATTTGGCAGTTATTTCCCGGAGGAACAAACTTTTTTACATATTTATTACAATACAAACCTGTGAACTTGCAAGGCACACTTTCCGATAACATAACCTATTTTTAAAAGTATGGTTTTCTGCATATCCACATCCATTGCTCTGACATTTGTTAGTGCATGGTTTTAAACTGCAGCCAACCTGCTCACAATGGTGTTTTGAAAGTCAGATTGTCTTTAGTCATACATAAAAGGTGGTGCCAATATACACTGTGTGGCCGATTCACAGAACTAACTTAAGACAAAATCCTAAACTTACTACTTTTGGTATTCACAGAAGTTAGGATTTTGTCTTAAGTTTGTCTTAAGACAAACTTAAGACAGACTTAAGACAGACTTAAGACAGACTTAAGACAAACTTAAGACAAAATCCTAACTTAAGTCTGTCTTAAGTCTGTCTTAAGTCTGTCTTAAGACTGTCTTAAGTCTGTCTTAAGACTGTCTTAAGTCTGTCTTAAGACTGTCTTAAGTCTGTCTTAAGTTTGTCTTAAGTCTGTCTTAAGTTTGTCTTAAGACAAACTTAAGACAAAATCCTAACTTCTGTGAATACCAAAAGTAGTAAGTTTAGGATTTTGTCTTAAGTTAGTTCTGTGAATCGGGCCCTAAAACTTTCATTTGGGATTCAGTTTCAACACCACTGTGGAATTCCCTATGCTGTCATAATACTTCCTTCAGGGAAAGTTAGTCAAGACTGTTGGGAGTATTCACTTTAACCTCATTTTATAAGGAAACAAATTATTGGGGAAGCTAAGACGCAATGTGGCATCGATTGACAGTCACAGTGCCCAAAATCTCAATTCCAGCTAAAACCAATCAGAAGTGTGCCGACTACTCCAAAAGATGTCGCAATATATGTACATATGTATGTATGTCTCTTTGTGTGTATTGTTGTTTACAAAGTACATCCAAGTCAATTATGTTGTTGGAGGGCAGCTTTCAATATGTTACCAATAGAAGGAAATTGATGCACGATTCATAGGCGCCCATATGTGGTGCTCCTGTAGAGCTGTCAAAATATGTAGGAAAGAAATGATATCTCACATCAAGGATATCTCAGTTCTTGAGATAAAGATGGACTTCATGATCCTGTTGCTCAGTGACACAGTGGACAATTCCGATGATCCTCTCCCTATGTCACCATATACACTTCTCACCTATATTCTGCTAGCCTTTAGGTTTATATTCACGGACACATGGAAGTTGATTGCATCAATGCAGTGGTGCAAACTATGGTTGGTATAAACCAGTGATACTCAAAGTACAATCCTGTGGCTGCTTGCGGCCTTCTTGATCCTCTGGATGTGGCCCCCCCTGGTAAACAGCAGCAGGAGCTGCTATTTAGTTGCTAACACTAATATTCATAAAAAATGTTAAATAAACAGGCAAGTATTTATTAACCTGCAAATAAATGCTTGCCCGTTTATTAATTTTTTTTAAACCTCCTTACACAATCCCTGACCCACCCAGAACCCCTACTGCTACCGTCCTGGCATCAGTGAAGCCCTCAGTCACACCACAGACCGTACTTTGTGGCCCCTGGGCAAATGTTTCCGAGTACCCATGGGATGGCCATGGAAAAACTTACTTCTGTAGATTTGGAAACAATAGGGCTTTGTTCCGTGCTAACATCAAAAACATGGGCCCTTATTAGTTAGGCTCTGGGTAGAGCTGAATATATTGTGTAGATCAGCCTAGCTCTCCCTCTGTTTCTTTCTGAAAGCTTGAAAAGTGATAAATATATTTTATTGATATGTCGTTTCATACAGTTTTGGTTCTCTGGAATGTTTGTCATGTTGGATTGTAACTTGTCTCTACATTATTGACTGTCTAATGCTGTGTTGTGCAGATTGCACTATTGGTAAAATAAACTGTTAAATGCTTCATTTCAGTCCCACAGATATTTAAATCAATTTGTCAAACCACGTTGAGAAAATTGTACGTTTAACTGAAATTTGCAGGGCATTCTGTGAAATAGAATATGGCATGATCCATGCATAATACACCTCAATGGATTCCCCCAAGTTTCTGGTTTTTATAATTTTCTGTGGATAATAGGGTTCCTGGGATGTCGGATGTCCCTGGACCTAAATACTGCATTTATCCCCAATGGCACATTTGTTCAATTATTGCTTCACACAGTTATCACTTGACGGGGTTGTAGTTTTGTCTCCCTCCTGTCTGGTGTGATATGCCTACCCACACATGTGGAGTTCTGTTTTTAGGAGAAATGTCTTTTGATTATGCAAAATGTTTGATTTCCTGTTTAGTTTAAGCAAGTATGCAACAAATGTTTGTTTTGACACTCACTTAAAATAAACCCCTCCTGTATTTCTAGCTCTCAATGTCCTTATCTCTGGGTATGCAAAACCCAGTCGGAAATGTTATGTTTTTTTAACTATTATTCATATTTTCTCATTTATTTGCTTATTTACTATTCACATAGTTGTTCTTTTTTATTTTTATATTGATCTATTTCTGATAGGTGACTTGTGTTTCTCTATTTTACCATGGGCATAGCTCCTTCTAAAGCAAGGCAACTGATACACAGGGTTGTTGTTTATGATCCTACACAAGAGCAGAGATTGCCTTCTCCAGCCCCTGACCTCACACTCAATACTCCTGTTTATGCTCCCATGAACACTTTAAAAAGGAAAACTGACTATCCCTGAGTACTTCAATCGTTCTCCTGTGAAAAGATCTATTACATCAAATGCTTCAGATCCATTGAATGGGAACAGGGCTTCGATTTATGAGGGCTGAATGAACCCAAATGGAGGTTCTAGATTTTGGGAGCAGCTACGGTCCTTGAATGCCAGACCAATGTCTACAGAACATATGAATTTTTCATCATCTGATAATGAGACCAAGCAATCACAACAAAAAGTGTACCTTAGGGGTATTCGTGGTATTCGTTCTGGCCATCTACCTGTTGTGCAGAAGAGAGCTGAGGGGAGATTTGTGCACCATCTACCGCACTGAAGGGAGCCAAGGGGAGAACCGTGCTTCACGGAGCACCTCCGGGGAGTGGACTCCAACTCCCATCATCCCCTGAAATAATTTCTGGTTGCCTGCTTCCACCTCCCAGGATGTTAAAAAGCATGCTGCACTCCCACAAAGCCTGGGCCAAGGGCAGGCACATCCACGCCCGAAGGAAGCTGGGCTGGGCCACCCCCCTAAACCCTGTCTTTCACGTCACCCGGTGCCTGTTTCAAAATGGGAAAGAAAAAAACGAACCCCTACTTTTCCGGACTAATCATGTTTACCATTGACTCATTCTTAACCAAAGCGACTAATGCTATCTCCAGAGAGATCACCTTGACGGAGCGCAGACTCTCCCTGGGGGATGGTGCCCATGGTTCCAACAATGGGGTTAAAGATCTCCTTAAAAGCACACTTGCACCTGCACTCGCAGTGCTCAGTGCAAAGTCCAACGCAAGTATTATTAATCATGGCACCGTTGATCACTGTGACCTACCATTAAGTGTCACTGCATCTGTTATTGACATTCCTCATTCGTCCACTATCTTCATTGCAGCCAAGACCCCTCCCCCACTGACTACGAACGGCAAGAGGAAGAAAGGTCCCACCAAAGAACCCCGCTCTACCGGAGAAAAGAAACTCAGGAAATCATCGCCTCACTGACCTAGAGCTGAGCCTGGTGCTGACGTTCTCGAACCCCCGTGGCTGCTGGCCCCCTTGGAAGACATTTGTGCAATATTCAAAGTCATATCAAACAATCCAAGCTCACGCAGAGATATCCCAAACACCAAAATCTTGATCTCCCGCCCTCAGCTAGCCCATTTGTATTAGTTTTGATAAATGTCCCTGTACTTAATCCCTCACAAAGCGAATCTACAACCCAGTTTATGGCCAAAAAATGCCACTGGTTAACCAGTCACACAAGGCCAGGACCCTTAATACAGAGCCACCTGCTAATGGCGTGGAGAACTTCGTGGGTGGGCCTCTCTCCAAAATCTTCTGAGGGCGAATGTATTGTTTTAAATTTTGACAGACCCCAATTGGTAGGAGACTTACTTTCACAACCCCTATCTAACCCAAACTTAACAACTATGATTGTAACAGCACCTTTGGGTTTCTTTTATAAACCGCAAATCCTATATCTGGGAGGGGTCCAGAATACAGCCTCAGATTCTATCTACAAGCTAACAGAACTCAGATGAATACATTTGCGCATTGCACCACTACTGATAGATTTGCTCCATTATCAGGTCTGGATTCTTGTGACTGACATACGGTTAATAACCAGATGTCTTCCAGAACACAGCTTGAAGGGGCGGAATTAATGGTTGCCCGTCAGCTCTTGTGGGGGGAAATTGAACACCAGAGCTCTACTGATCCACACTGTTAGTCCCTGACCAACGGACTAACATAGCTCTTACTAGGGATGCACAGAACATAACATATCCCTTTGTATCCTGGAATACAGCTGGCTACAGCAGCAAGCGTAATAATGAGGAATGGCTCTCCGTTTTGTTCAATTATCAGATTATTCTCATCCAAGAAACCTGGGAGACTGACCCAATATACATTGATGGGTATAGGTCTTTTCAAACTTTGGTCTTACCATCTATAGTGGGTAGGCTCAGGGGGTGCTTATTAATGCTGATTTCCAAGTGGTCACATTTAAAATCTTGATCTTTATAAATACATCTCCAAATGTTCATATTTTGGTCATCAAAGGGTCTGCTGCCTGGGATCTATTACTGGTAAGCTATTATAATAACAACGTTTTGGACCCAGTGGTGGTACCCCAGTCTCTGAATAGCTTGTTAGATGATCTAGTGGAGTCCAATCCCAAACCTCTATATATATTTTGGTTGGGAGATTTTAACTTGAAACCATGTTCCCGTAATTCTGAAGAGCTATGCAGAACTCTGGATCACAGGAATGTTTGTATCCGCCATTTCCATCATGACACCCAGGGGAATGCCCTTAACACCATACTAATGAAGTGGCAACTTCTGATCCATAAAGAAACAGATCCACATACCGAGACATTCTTGCCAACTTTTCAAAGAGGTGAATATCTTTCTACTCTAGACTACATCATATCCTCTGAGATCCTTAGTTCAAGGCTTACAAAACTAAAGACCAACTTCACTGAATTCAGCGATCATGCCATGCTGTCCAGCGCCCTACTATGGCAGGTGTTGAAACCCCAAAATGGCCCCAAATTTCCCAAACCAATTTTAGGTAGACCCAATGGTATCATTCTGAAATGGGAGAAGGTTGATGTGACACTTTATTTACGAGGTTCGTTTTGGCTAACCCGGAGGACATAAAAACTTGCCTGGATCCATCCTGAGACCAGACCTGTATAGCTGAGGCTTTTAATACGCTATGAAGGTATCTAAGTTCACAGTGGATACGCCCGTTCTATGTGAGAGATCCTATTCTACATCGGTGGCTTAATAAGAATTGCACTGTCGCTTCTTTAAATCTGCGCAAGGCGCTTAAATCATCGCCTAGGAACTTAGACCAAGTCCGCATGCTGAGGAAAACCTATAAGCTAGCCAGGGCAAGTAGGTTAGGCCAGTTGAAATTAGAGGCATGGGAGAACTTAAGAAAGCCTCTTCTCTTCATAATAGTACAGCTTTCTGGAAAGATATTAACACTCCCTTTCTGAGAGACAATAATGGCCCATCCTTAGAGACCCATTTTGATGGAGATTCCTGGGTTAAACTCTTTCAGGATATTTTTCATGAGGTAGAGGAACCTTCAGGCATTAATGTTAGCTTTAATATTGACCCCTCTGCATGCCTCTCATTTGACCTTGATGAAATCAAAATTGCCCTGACCCAATCTCCCTCTGGTAAAGCACCAGGGCCCAATGGGGTCCCTATGGATGTCTTTTTAGCTGACATCACCTTTTGGTCTCCTCTTTTAACCGTAGCCTTTAATGCCATAGCTGAGACTGGTCCCACTCCAGCTTGGAAACAGTCAGTAATCATTCCGATACACAAGAAAGGGGATGACTCCGTCCCAGCCAACTATTGCCCCATTTCTTTGCTCAACAGTTCGGACAAACTACTGGGCCAATTATTGTTAAACAAATTAGAAATATGGGCTGAGGAAAGGGACATCCTCGCGGAAGTTCAATATGTTTTTTCTGCAGGGTAGGGAAACATTGGATCAATGTCTCAATTTGACCCTCACTATTGGCAAATACACAAGAGCAACAAACGCTTAAATCTATCTGGCCTTCATGGATTTTTCGACTGCGTGGTCCAAAGCAAGTTATGGAAAATCCTGAAGGAGATGGGAGTTGACAACGCTGTCACTCACTTTATTAGAGAGCTATATCTGGATGCTACCGCTATGGTACTCTACGGGAGAAACGGTGAATGCACCAAACCATTTAAAATTGAAAGGGGTGTCAGACAAGGTTGTGTCCTGGCCCCCTTCTTGTTCGCTCTCTATACAAATAAATTAAACGTTGTTGTGACTGAGATTGCAAAAGACACCCCGACAGTCTCATCAACTGCCCTCCCTATTCTCCTGTACGCAAACGATGCTGTCTCATTGGCAAGGACCCCCTTGACACAACAAAATATCATCACACAATATACAGATTTTATGCACAATCTGGATTTGCATGTTAATAAAGTAAAAATCCTACGTTATGGCAATAGGTAATGACAAAAAGAAGAGAATGAGATAGAAATTAGATGGGGAAATAATAGAGCAGGTACATCATTTTAATTATGACTATCCCTGAGTACTTCAATCAGTCCCCTGTGAAAAGATCTATAACATCAAATGCTTCGGATCCATTGGATGGGAACAGGACTTCGATTTATGAAGACTGAATGAACCCAAATGGAGGTCCTAGATTTTGGGAGTAGCTACGGTCCTGCCAGACAAGTGCCCACGTGGCATCTGAATTTTTCATCATCTGAAATGAGCCCAACAAAAAGTGTAACTTACGGAACAATTCTTTTCAAAAGCCATTAAATTCCAATTCAACTATAAAACTGGGCTCAATGAAGTATGTGCTACCAAAGATGAATGAGAAATTACTGCCCCGCCTATATTAAATGCATCCTAGTCTAAAATATCATATCCTCCCACACCAACCATAATGATCACTATTCAAAATGTCCTGGTCAAAACAGCTTACAATTCAAGATGCTTCACTGGAAATGTTAACCTCTGTTCTCAATGATTGAACTATGAAAGAGTACTTGAAAGACAGGGAGGTACATTAGTGAAGTTGGTTCATTCCACACAGCTGAGGATAGTTTTCTGACCAATTATCAATTAAGTCTATCACAAGACTTTAGTACGTCCATCATGTATTTCAGATGATTCCGTGCCACACAATGATAATCACAACAAGAATGCTCTCTTATTTCCTAATGATGACACAACCAGCATGAGCAAAGTTTCTGCTCAGTCAGCGTCAAACGTGACGCTGACTGAGCAGAAACATGTCGATGGTTTTGCAGAGTGGAGGGGTTGGTAATTCATTATAAGTTCTCCGTACCACCATCCACTGGTCCTGGTGTGACCATTTTTACTCTGGACAGGGTACCCAATAATAAAATTGTAATAGGGACCCCCTGTGCCCAGTTTTTTATCACTGTCTCTGCACCTATTTTCACTTATGATTCCATATTATTGTCACTTATTTGTTGTATTGCTCCACCTCCAGCGTTGGTCAGCGCGGAGGTGTGTTAGCAGCCCTATTATGAAGCATGACACAGTTCGCTGTGTGTGAGGGCAGCTTTAACACCCCTGTGTGATTCCTCAACGTTTTGGTTTACAGCAATCCGAGTACACAGTCCCTCTTCTATGTTGTTGGTACAAATCTTTTATTCATGCCTAGAAGGTCTTTCTGGAGTCTCTGGTTGTCCGACCACAAAAGGATCTGGGTCTAGACGTGAAAGTTTAAACTGCCTGGTGCAGTTGTGTATACGATGGAGGTTGTTTATCTTCTAACAGTACATACTAATAAGGAAATATTCGCAAATGTATTCCCAGATGTGGATGTTTGTTCTTCTATGACTCCATCTCATGTTCTCGAAGTTCTCCAAATGACCCCTAATTTAGTCAACTGATATAGATCTTGTAGAGATCATGAAATATGACGCTTTAATATGGACTTGTGCTCGGGTTACATTCTCTTCTGATGCACTATGTGCTATGTTTTGAGTTTGCGTTTGCAACCTCTATAAGAGTGTTACAGATGTTCATCATTCCTCCATTGACTTTTCTGTATTAATTCCATCCATACTTCTCCAAGCACACTTCAACATCCAACCTATCCGATGCTACTTGTAGGAGAACAACTGCCTGAAGAGGGGTCCGACAAACCTATTCCATCTCTATGATGATGATAGATTGCCAGCCAGTAACAGAGGCTCTCCATTTACCTAGTTAATGTCAATGCGGAGTGAAGCCGAGTCATGCCAACTAAACCAGGTCTAAATTAAGCATTTTTTCTGATTTATATAAATGCTGTCACAACAATCAAAGAGATTTGAGTTAGATGCCTGATTCTAAATCAACCATACCTCCTGGAACATCACAGATTTATGTAAACTAATAAGTAGGGCCCATTTTGATCATCTTACTGTCCTCAACGTAATGTACATTTTCGGTAAACCTGGTTAACGCAGCACCAAGGGATTTATGATTAAATAATGTATTATAACAATGCAATTTTCTATAGGCTCGGCCTTGTGAAGAGGGGGCATAGCTAAACTATTAGATAAAAATGTTACTTGGTATTGTGAGCATGTCGTTTGTGATTTAAAATCTATGATTGCTTTGAAAATAGATAGAGCTACACTTTCTTCTGTAGTGGCATTTAACATGAGAAGAGAGTGGAGAAGTGTGGCTCAATGATTAGAGCGGCAGACCCTGATGCAGAGGTCTAGCCTGGACCAGGGTTCAATTCCCTTCCTCAGCGGGTCTTGGGCTCAAAAATTCCACGGACCTGATAATTCTCGCCTCAGTGCCTATTCCAATCATGGAGTCCCACTCTGGGCAATAGCTTGCTTAATCTCCACAACGACCCCCACAACGCTAAGGATGCCTGGCCTCCACCTTGGGGGTTCCCAGGAGTGGACGCCTCACAGGGAAAGCCAGGATGGGTTCCACAGTGGTATTTGTACAAGTGCCTTGAGACCCTTGCAGGTGAGTAGTGTGCTATACAAGTATCAAATTTACATTTATGCACATGCCACCGGGCAGTTGCTAAGATCCCAAGTCAGAGGAGACTATGGTCGTGCTCTGTAGAATAATGAGCATGCAACCAAACTTATTTGCTAATATTGTGGACAATTGTAATGCTTTTGTAACATCATCCCCATACACTAGGACACCCCAATGGGAGTTGTGTGAGATTTTGGGACTATATTCCCAATTCTGACATTAGATTGTCAGGAGCTCCATTGAATACAATGGAGTGGTTCGGGGCTAATGATGGTTGGTGTAAGCTTTCTGCTTCAACATTCCAAAGTTTGTCTTTCTGTTTCTTCATTATTGAGCCAGAACATTCTACCCTCAGTGGGTGGATTTTTTAAATAGCCTTATAGCCTGCCAGCCTCGGGCTATACCATGTGTTAAAGGCCCTCTCCCTCGCTTTAGTCCCTCGCCCACCGCTCAGGCCTATAACTGGGGCTCAGGGCCTTTAACAACTGGTTTTAGCCCCTGGCAGCGGGCTATAAAGTAATATTGCTATATCATTCCATTTCTGATGTCAAAGGTAAAACCTTACTCAATTAGGCACTACAGTTAAAGTCAACTCTAATAAATTGTCATGTGTGGGGTGATACCAGGCACCCCTCCTTGGGTTCAGGTGTGCTAAAATCCACCATTGATCATGCTTCGGTATTGTATGGGTAGATGAAGCACCTCCAATACAGGATTGGCACTTTAAGTGACAGTGCTTACTTAAAATAACCTTGAAGTCTGCCTCAGCTCCTTACTACTTTTACTTCGAGACAAAACGAGAAGGCCATGGTCTAGGGGTTTTGATTTTGTGATTAAAATAGTTTCAGATATAATCCATGCTCCTTATGTCAGATCGGGTTCGACATTTATTTTGGAAGAGCTTAAAAATGTGTCACCAAGTATCATACTTTAATAATAGACAAGTTAAAGAATTGTGATTTTTTTGTTTTCAAGTCATGTGTGCATTCAAGTCATGTGTCATAAAGTGTTTAATAAAACTTGCAACGTAACTATTTCTGTCCCTTGGTGTGTGTGTGTGTGTGTGTGTGTGGTTAGGTGGGTTTGGGTGGGCATTTAGCAGCTCCAGAAAAAAGGCATTTGCATCCCAGTATAGAAAGATGTAATATTGCTTCTTTGCCGCTCCTTCTCCCCTGGGATCAGCAATTATGTGCCATCTGGAGGCCATAGCAGTGGCGCCCAAGGCAGCGGCCTCCTGCAGAGCTACAGTAGCTCCGGTCTTGGCTTCTAGTTCAGGTCTGCCACCCCAGCAGTGCATCGGGTACCAGCATCCCAGCGTTTCCCCGAATAGTCCTGAATATTTCTACTTTTAGAGGACAAGGCAGCCATTGCACACTGTGGTCATTATCAGCTTCTTGAGACGTGCGTGAAGCGGAAAGGCCAAAAAAAGATAATACAAACATGTGTGATTCATTGTCAGAGTTGAATGTTATATCGCTAAATAGGAATTGTTCCCGGCACGTGCTTGACAGGTGAACGTCCGATGAATTATTATTCAGCTGAGACTCTCGGCGGGTTCGCAGCAGCGCGAGCTCGGCTCCGCTCCCGAGAGGGTATAACAAAGCGCAGACGAGGCGAGGTCTGCAGTCACACGGATCTCAGCGTCACCATGAAGCGAGGGTGCAGCACAGCCTTCTTGCTGCTGGCAGCGGCCCTCGCCCTCTGCTGGCTCCACGTGGCACGGGGAGGTGAGTACTGTGTCAAAGCCTCATAGCTAACGTGTCAGACCCCCACAACCTTTTGGGGCTTCCAAGTGGGTGAGAGGAGCCGAGGAGACTTTCGGAGATTGGCGGACAGTAAGTGTAAGCGAGAGGAGAGTCTTTGTACGAGAAGGTGGTATCTGTACTGGGGGTGAGGGCATAACTCTGAAAGCCTCTCTTATTTGAAGGGTCAATTTTGCCGTTTTATGTAGTGCTAAGTCGACCAGACGGTTTGGGAGCGCTTTACATGAGTACCAGTTACATTACACAAGGACACACAATTTTTTTATTTTTAAGCACAGGGGGATTAAGTGATTTGTCCAGAATCATAGGATGTTGAGCCAACACCAACACTCAAACATGGCTCCCCAGCTCCAAACTCGGCAGCTTACCCGTTACGCCACATCCTATCCCCTTATTTTTTCCTCCCAGTACTCATGGTCTGAGCCTCCCACCTGGAGATCATTTATCTGCCATCTTCATAACTGCCAACTTGCAGAACAATCTCACCATGTGTTAGGAGGGGTGCGGGGCCTTAGAAGACTTTGCTGTTGAAATGGCGAAAGACTTTGTCCCTTTCTATCTCGGTGTGGAGGGCACTGTGCTAATCCTATGCTTAAAGACTTTGATAGAAAAGCAGACATTTGAGGTGAGCAGATCTAGAGTGTCGCTGGTGTTGAGAGTGCTCTATACAGGAGCTGCTTACCACCTAAACTTGAGAACTACCAGAGTTCACTGCTTCATTTTTGCATAATTTATGCGTCACTATATTCCTGTAAGGGTATTGTTTTGACTAATACTGGGTGCTCCCTTGTGTCTGGACAAAGCTATGCCTCTCTGAAGAGCTCTAAGTAGAACAAAACACTGTGTCAAGGGCTGCGTTTACTCATTTCAGGTTGGCTTGGTTGGTATTTTATTAATTCAAAGCTGTAATACTGTGCCTGGAGTGATAATTGGCATTTGTCATTGTACAGCTCGGCATGGACAGCACTGTGCTAGTCCTATGCTTAAAAATTTTACTGATGACATGACAAAAGACTTTGTCCCTTTCTATCTCGGTGTGAATGGCACTGTGCTAATCCAATGCTTAAAGACTTTGATAGAAAAGCAGACATTTGAGGTGAGCAGATCTAGAGTGTCGCTGGTGTTGAGAGGAGAGTGCTCTGTACAGGAGCTGCTTTCCACCTAAACTTGAGAACTACTTAGAGTTCTCTGCTTCTTTTTTGTATATATATATATATATTTATATATATATATATATACACATATCGTCTTTTCTTTTACATTAATTAATTAGTATTATTTGTTTTATTTAATTATATTGATTTATGTATTAATGACTTTTTAAAGTAATATATTGAATATTTAAGATTTACACTTACTTTCTGTATAATCATACTTATATGTTGTGATGTAATTGATCATAATAAATAAAGGTCTGTAAGCATTTAGTCAAATACTTATGCTATATATGTAATGACCTATATACATTTTAAGCATAAATATAAGGAGTGCATATATTTGCACTATAAGTAATATATACATTTGTCATGCCTACATATATGAGAATATATATATATATTTATTCATAAGTATATGAGGGCATAATGTTTGGATGTGCTGCATGTACAGGAGAGGGATTCATGGAGGTCGACTCTTCGAGCGAGGAAGCGGGTGCGGAGGTAGACCATGCGGATCTAAGGTTCAAGGTGGACCAGAATAATGCCTGGAGACTGTAGGAAGCTGGGTTTCTGTTGCAGTAACCCCCCATATTTTTCCAGACTACTGATGCACTTTGACTCGATGGGCCCTGGGTCCCAGGGAATGTGTTCTTCCCCAAAACTGTACCTTGTTTCCCCAATTGGCACCTCTCTGGCCACATGTCAGTCCCTTGTAAAAGGTAACATGGGTACCAAGGGCACTGTGGCCACTCCCCCACGTGGGGTGAGCACACCAAGGGTGTAGTAACCCTAAGGTCAGTAGCCCATTGGCAACTGACCTCGAGACCCCTAAAACGCCCCTAAATACAGTATTTAGGGAGTAACCCTGAACCAAGAAGACAGATTCCTGCAACCTACAAAGAATAAGGACGAAAGATGATGCCCAGCAGAGGAGACTGCAGCGAATCACTGACTTGACCCCAGCCCTACTGGCCCGTCTGCAGCTTCCGGAGACCCTGCAGCAAAAGTCACCTTGTCCTGCAGCCAGCAACCTCCAGAACCCAGGGAAGGACTGACTGCCTTCAACAAAGACCGGATCTCCTATGAACAGCAACTCTGTTCAAAAGAAACTCCCAAGACAGACTCTGAGCCTGCTGAGGACAAAGAAACCGGACGCCTGGAACCACCATTCCACCCAAAGCCTACAGCCCAAATCCGGGTGGCCCACTGGTCCCAATGAGGTCCCCCAGCACTCGAGAGTGTGAGTCGGCCGTGGGTTGACCCCTCCAGGACTCCCGACGTCGCCTGCAGCCTCTGCACGGAGCACCCCAACCGCGAGTGGCCCGTTAAGGTGAAATCCAACCTCAACAGACACCCCTGCATCCAGCTGCCCTGTAGAAGAGAACCCGAGGTGCACCTATATCCCGAGCCCTCCAACCTACCTGCCCAACTGTTGGTTCCTCCTGTAAGGCTTCCTGGACTGAGCCTGCAGCTAGAAAACAAAACCGGCAATCCCCATTGAAACCAACAGGGCACCCAATGCCAAAACAGCACCCAGCCGCCCCTGTGCTGCTGCGGGTGCACCTTGTGTGCTAACTCGGATCCCCCTTTGCCCTGAGCCTTACACCAGGAGTTTAGCTCCCACAACCTTCTGGCCTGCTTATGAGCAGCCACCAACCGGAGTCCCCCTATCCCTATTGGGCATCAGCACTCTGCACCAGGCTGCCCTAGTGCCGCTGAGGGTGTTCTGAGAGTGCATCCTCGACCCTGGAGGAACCCTGGTTCTAACCCCAGAATACCAACTTCCACAAACTTGCACTTACCTGCGAACCGTTAACTTCACTTCTTTCCGTAGGTTTGTATGAAACACTGAAAAACTGCAAATGCACAAAAACTGATTTACTCTCTAGGAACTGTCCCAGTGTGATATCTAGGCATATCACAATAAGTAGAGAAAGAAACTTAAAAAATAATATAAAAAGTAACGTGAAAAGTAATCTGAAAAGTAACTGAAAAGTAATTTCAACACATTGACTTAACTGTATTTCAGTCAACTGCATTTGAACCTGCATTCAATTTTAAATAACTGCATAAGATTTTGCAAAGTATTATTTCTCTTACCTGCACCAGGCTTGGCTTGGTACTAGAACTAAAATAACTAAATGACATTTTTTATACAACCAAATTGGTCTGAGTTCAGTCTTTGAGTGTGTGACATAATTTGCTGCGTGAGTGTGTACAACAAATGCTTAACTCTACCCTGTGAAAAAGCCTTACTACTCGCCCACACTTCCACTAATAGAGAGTAAGGTGCTATGTGCTTTTACCTCTGCCTACCTTTGGGGTTCCACAGGACTGTGTGCACACTATACCTCATTTTGGTATAGTATATAAAGAGCCAGCTTCCTACCGAGACCCTCAATAGAATTTTGGTTGAGAGCTTCGGATGAGGGCATTGACTTTGTTAGAGAGTTGAGAGTGCAAATTATTGTGAGGCAATGCCACCTCCGTTTGAAAGGAACAGTTTTCTCATTCACTGTCCCCCACCTCCTGATGCCGTCTTCCAAGGTGGAGTGTCTGTTGCACAAGAGCTGTGTCCGTATAAATCCACGCCTGAATTGTCAACATAACTATGCATGTGTCTTGTTGCTGTTGTGTTCTGACAGAGAGGCCTGGTGTGTGTCCACCCGAGCGTAAGGTCAGTGTTCAAGACCAATTCCAGGATTCCTTCTGTCAGAAGGATGAAGACTGCCCTCTGGTTCAGAAGTGCTGCTCGGACAATAAGGACAAGTTTTGCAAGACTCCTGCTAAAGGTACATATGAATTCAGCATTTTGTCTTCTTACCTTTCTGTATACGGCAATATGAATATTTTGTAAAGTTCTGATTTAAGTATTTATGAGATTACATTTTTTGGAGGTCTCATTTTAGAATTTCAGGCCTGGGTTTGATGACATCTCACAATAGCGACACCAACACATATGTGAACAAAATGGGACATCCAGGGTGCTCTCGATGCATTGATTTTGAATGTATTTTATGGGTGATTTCGGGAAACAAAGATTACTTTTTGCGCAAGGGATAGCTGTATCACAAAAATTTAAAGCAGTAGACAAGAAGACTGCCCAAAATCACCTTATACACAATGGTATATTAGCAAAATATACAACATATGATATAAAGTAGTTTATCAGTTGAACTGATGTTCCCGGAAGTGACATTGAGAGGATCTTATTGAGTACCTATGTTTTTTTCTCACGTTCTTTTCTCTTAGGTCCCGACTTTCAGCAAAATATCTTCTTGTGCTTCTAGTTACATCCTCAACGATATCACTTAGAAGAAAGAAAATGCATTCATGCACCTATTCCAGTAGTTCTTTTCTAGAATGAATCTGAGTGTACTTCATCTGATATTAGCATATAAGGGAACAGCTTACCAGAAAACTAACGATGCGTTCAGTTCCACTACAAAGACACTCTGCAGTGGTAGATTGCTTTCTTTTGTTCACATAGTTTTCAAAGGGAGAGTGTCAGTTCTAGTTTGTGCGAAGAGTCTCCTATCCCTGTAATACGTAAGTTTCTCCAGGTAGGGTTGAACCTATAGCGCAACATCGAAAAGTCCTGTTGAACTTGCAGGGTGAAACCTCTCAAGAATGTTGTGCTTTTCATCCATTTCCACTGTGATAAATTGTGAGTAGTCGGGTTTAGTCTTTGAATTGACTTGAGCTTCAGTGCTCCATTGTCAGTGAAGAAGACTAGACCAAGGCTGTATGCTTCTTTCTCCCAACTAATGATAAAGGCAGATGTTTGGCCTAGCTTGAAATGTTCGTTCCAGGCTTTGCCTATCAAGTTTGTTCTGGGTGATCTTATTCTAGAAGCACTGACATGATCTGATGTCTACCTTCAGAGAGCACTTTGAGCAAAACCCTGACATATCTTAGCGTAATGACATGATGACTCCTATGGGTGCCTCAACACAAAGAGCCCTCTAAAGATGGACTCTATGTGATCTCCCCCACTGCCTGGAGCACTAGAAGCATTGGCCTTGGGTCAATATCTCTCTCTCTTCCCTTATGTTTCTCTCCCTCTCTTTTGCTCTCTCTCACTTCCTTTTTCTATCTTCTTTACTCTTAGTCTTCCCACCCTCATTCTGTCTTTCTCTCTCTCCCTCGTTCTCTCTAGAACAATAGCACTGGCAGTTACAATGGAAAGTCTCTCGCTACGAAGGATATGAGGCACTGTGTTTTCTAACTAACCTCTTTTTGATACAGGCAAAAAAATTAACTATGAATTGAATGCGGAATTGGTAGGCTTACACTGAGTCCCATGGGTCTGCCTATGAGCCTTAATGAAAATCAGGGTACTTACTGGACATACATCAGTGTTAGCATTCAGTTCCACCAGCCCATTTGCTAAGAAGTGGTGCACACTTTACCAAAATATGTGGTGTTTCAACTGTTATCGCTGTTTGAAACCTCATTCTTTCCACGGGTATGCCATGAAAAAATAGCAGATTCAGATACATGTTGGCATCTCGATTTCCAATAAGCTGAAAGCATTTAAATAGGAATGTTGCCGCCTAGAGAGGAAAATGCATAGAAAAAGCTCTCAAGTCAATCTCTTTGTCTCATAAAAACATCTCAGAGCCTACTAAAAAGCTATAGAAGCTCTGAAGCATCTTCACTCGTAGGATAAACTCAAGTCTGCACTCAAATCAATAAAAGCTTTTAATTCAATGAAAAAGTTGTTGTAACCCTCTCTTTCATCCACTTGATCTTTACCATTCCTTGTTTTTTTCAATCTTGTGCCTGCCAATATCTGTGTTTTACTGGGAGTCGCCTCTCTCTGTGCCACTGTCATCGAGTGAGGTCCATTTGAGCGGGTTTGGATTTGCCAGCTCATCCTCTGGTATTCACCCTTGCTGGAATTTTCTTATCCCTCTCTAACCGCAAAGAATAATCACATAGATTAATTAAGCTTCTGCTCCATGCTGGCTGCTTCTCTACTCCCCAGAGAAAATCTCTGAAGTTGATGATCACCATGTTTGAAAGTTACTTCTCCTCTACGCATGGAAAGCAACCTGTACCACAATGGAGCCTTGTACCTTTAGGTCAACAGCCTGTCTTCTTCTTATGAGGTCAGGGCAGTCAACCTCGGAGCTGGGGAACCGGGTTCGAGTCTCTGCAGGGGAGCTCAACATTCTGTGATTCTGGGCAAATCATTTAATCTTCCCGTGCCTAACAAAAAATAAATGAATGTGTCCGGATGTAACGTAACTGGTGCTCATGTAAAGCGCTCTGATACCTTCGGGTCTAGTTTGTGCTATATAAAACACCACACTTTACTTTCAGCTCTCGAACAAGGTTTACAGGCCAAGACCTCCCAAGTTGGTGTACAATCTCTTGGAAATTATTTATGCGGGGGACCTTGAATTTCTGTTCTGAACTCTCTGTCGCATTCTACATGAACGGCCATGGCCTATTGGCTACAGAGATAAAACTCAGCTTTTGCAGCATTTTCTGCAAATTTGAACTCATCTCCAGCTTGGCAAATATCAACATATTGATGAGCAAGAGATAGCTGTATCCAAACAGAGGCAAAAGAAAAGTATTTGTGCAAGAATACACAAAGTTATACGCTCCTTTATCCCAACAGCAAATCTTGGTCATGTCCTTCCTGTCAAAACAGTAAACAAAGCCAAGAGGCATTGGTTAAATGTGCTAAAACATGCACTGAAAGCACATTAAAGAACCCTGGTGGTGGCAGGAAGAGCTAGAGTTGTAAATGCCCCCATGCAGATCAGTACCACTGCTGGAGTGGAGGTAGAAGGATATTCCCAAAATGCTCCAACAAAATTAGGTGAGAGATGAATACTCCACTGGAGTGAGCCTCGACCAACAAGTGTGGCATGCTTCATCATTAGGTTTTCCATCTAGCCTTGGGTGGCATTTGTAGTCCAGATCATAGTGTGAAACATTTTGTTGAGCATGTGTTGTGATGGTGGTAGGAAATGTGTAGGAGAAATGAAGGTTCTGAGAAACAGATACACTTGACTTTGCTTGACAGGTTTGGTTATTGAGAACAATCAGTCTAACTCTCTTTGTAGAACCTACTTTCTCGCACACACACAATAGTTACTAGGACTAGATTAAGCATTGTCAGGAAGCGTAATTACCTGTTATGTGAATTGAATCTGCCCATAAATCACAGAACAGGAAGCAGTGTGGTCATAAAGTACCCAGGAAGGATGCCCCCGCCTTTCTATGCTCCTAATAGCGGGAACAAACTTGTCACACATATGAGGTAAAAATAAGGTTCTTCCAAGTACTTTAGTGATCAACTTCAGAAGAAAGATGGAAATGCAGGTCAGATTCAAAAGCACAGGCTGCATTGTGGAGTTGTGGAGATCTCTGGCTTTCAGATCTAAATGAGGTACACTGACAAATATCTCCCTGTCATCACATGAAGGTCTTAGCTTCCCCCAGCACTTGTCTGGCTTCTTTACAAAATCATAAGTTCAATGCATTGATCTACAAATGGAGCAAAAGGTAGTACAGCCTCTTCCTCTAGTAGAATTGTCCAAAGTGCTACTGTAGCTCCCGGGCTTGTGCCTTTTATTTCATCTGATCACAAAGGTGAGTTCCCATTTCTTTGCCATTTCTGTTGCAGTGCAATCATTTCTGGTATTTCAGACCATGGCTTTTATTTGAAGAATTCTCTCCCCAGCTTCTGGTGGGCAGTTTATCCTCATCAATGTGTCCCTAGAACAACAACGTTGTCCTTAGTCCTTAGTCATTCAACCAATGTTGCTCCATGATCTCAAAGTTGCTCCTCTGCCTCCCATCTTAGAAATGGATCAATCATGCCTCATCTAGTGCATTACCTAAATGGAAATATTGTGTCCTAGTGGACTGCAGATGCAACTTCTCCTCACGTCACCAGTGGCACAATACGAGATGATTCCTCCATGGTGAATGCCTCTTAAATTGAATTCAAAGTGGCAGCCTCAAAGATATCCAAAGTTCGTGAGTAGATTGTGTGCCTGTAGAGGGATGTGCCAGTCTGCCCCACAGAGGCTGCATAGGCCTAGATCATGCCGTTTGTGAGGTAATTGCAAGTGGCCTGGCAGTAAACACTGAACTCTTTTGACTTAGCTGAAGAACCACAAGTCTGCAGTGAAATGAATCAGAAATAATGCATGTGTTTCATGTCTTTGTTTACCCTTTCACAGTTCAGGTGGTATTTTCCACAGTTACTGTAGAGTGTGAAGCTAGGATATTGAAGAGACCTCTAGGTCCACAGGTCTCTAACCCTACTGGAAGACATTGATGACGACATCCAGGGTCAGCAGGACCAGGAAAGACTAAGAACAAGGGGAAGGTAAAGCAGAGGAATAAGTATAGGCTGCAGGCTCGCTTATCTACTTTATTTTATGCTGTGCTACGATAGATCACGAGTAATTAAGACATATAAAGAAGATCCCCTGGTACCATTGATCCTTGTAGACAGTGGTTCTGACAACCTGGCAGCTACCCACCTCGAAAGTATTTGATGTCTCCCCAAGTGCTTTGATGTTACTTTAGGTCAGTGCACTTTACATTTATGGCTTCTTTGCAAGGAAAAAACAGCCCTTGGTTATGTTATGTAGTTACACTACAACAGTGGGTGTCTGATCTTTTTAACCACCAATTTATGTTTGATTTGTGCTCCTGTCTTAAATCAATCTATTCTTGGTCCCCTTAGCTGTCATCCCTCAAAGGAATAGTAACTTTGAACCAGGCAAGTAATGTTAGCTTGTGATACAATAGATGCTAATACTTGTTATTGAATGTTCATCTGTAATCATCCTTTAGTCCCTACTCAAAGTCCTAGTCTTCATCTTCTCACCCTCTTTCCCTCCTTGTTTCTCCTCTAACACTTAGGACCTGATCAGATATTCTGTAAACTTTGTATTCAAGTGTGGTTGGAATCAGTGGGGTGGCATTGTAGGAATGGGGAGCAAAGTAAGATCTCTAATGTAGAAAGAATATAAAGAAAATAGCATTCCTTCCAGCCTTCATCTTGAACAATGACTGCCACTGAGCACATAAATAGGTACTGGAACGAGGAAAATGAACTCAAGGTTAATGAAGCATAGCCAAGAAAGAACAAAGTGCAGAACAAACTCTGATCTGTCAATTCCATTTAGTGAAAGGGACTTCACGGCTCAAAGCACCCAAAGAGCTTTATAATTTATGTCCACCCTTTAAAAAGAGAAAATGGCAGAACTGAAATGAATGAAAGTAACAAGACTAAAAAAAAAGTTTAAATGCTGGACTTTTTAAGTATCTGTTTCCATTCTTTTTCTATTCAGAACGGCCTGGCAAGTGCCCAATTGTTTATTTCAAAGAGGCTGACATTAAGAACAGACAGGATTTTTGCAGCTCAGACAGTGAGTGTGCGAGAGGACTAAAGTGCTGCCTCATGAAGACAGGACGAAAGTGTGAGCCGTCCTTCAAAGGTATATGGCTGAAGATACTGTGCTGCAAAGCGAAATATTTGTGACCTCTCCTTCATGTTTTTGTGATGGCTTGTGTCTATGTGTGCGGCAAACACAAGTGGTGCATCTTCTGGCTTCATTCTCCCCATGGTACTTTCTATGTTTACTTAGGGGTTAGAGTTTTCCTTTTCTCGTGCGTCAAGATGATGTTAGGGTGCTGCTTTTTAAGTCTAATTCCAACAGCGAAGTACCCTAACACCATCTTGATGCGAGAGCTCTTGATATCAGTAAATGAAAAAGAAGTTAGGGAGAGGGTGGGCTTTGGATCAGCCCTCTTAGGCTATTGGCTTTCAGGTGTTTTCCATGCTTCTCTATTGCTTCTCTATTGCTTGGATGGGCAGTCTGTCAATGCAAAGGTTTAGAGGATGGTTCTCATTTGTTTTCCTGTTGGACTTTGTTGACGGGATAATTTGGGATCATTTGGTCAAATAAAACAATTATTGTTGGGTTAATAAATAAATACTACAATAAAACACATTTAAATGTAGTAGATAAAAGTAACAGTTAATAAAATCATCATATCAATCAAGAGGCATGAGCAAAAGAAATGCACTTGACCGACCCCCCAACTAAACCCCCTGCAAAATGCTGCATTTGTATTATTGCCATATCTGTCATGTACAGAGGGTTAGCAACAGGAATATTCAAGTGATAGTTAAAGTGTTTAATGCATAGAAGAGTCTCTGACCTGGCAAGTGGCCTCCTAATGTATGAAGTATCAATAAGGTGCCGAGTGATGTCCTTTTTAATGCATTCTTTTGTGCATTATGCTGATCCCTCTTGCATATATATCTTAGCTAATACCAGAAATTCAAGCTGGATTGATGGATTTATTGTTAAAGTGCTAGTTACATATATAAGTCCAACTCAAAATAGATTAAAAGATAGTGCCTTGTGCAATGCATTCAAGTGCAACCATCGGTACAACTCGCTGAGCCCTCGTTCTGGTCTCTGTAATGTCTTAGGGCTGTGAGCATTTAGGACCCCGTATCCTTGGCGGACTCAATGAGAGAATTACGTAATCATTAGGGAGGTGTAAAGGTGTGTTTATTAATGATTATGATATAATGAGAAGTTTCAGTTTGAATGTTGTACGCTGATGCATAAAGACGCTATTTATGAGCCCCGTGTGTGGTGTGTTCTTGTGCATGCTCCCGAGCTGTGGAGGACATGACAACTGGTGACGAAGGTGAGATACATGGCCGAAGAAACAAGATTGCTGTGCCCGAGAGTTTGCAAAGATACAACAAACTGCTTGTGCATGCCACATGCGCCCAAGCCAGTCCAAAACATCTGCAGTTGGCTTGTGGAGTGCAAGCTCCACTCCATCCCTTACAAGTCCTCTTGGAGAAGTTGAAGGCCTAGCAGATGAGCTGAGCCATCATTCATACAAAGATAACGCTAAAGACAGCGATGACCAGATATGAAGCTAAAGGCTGTGACAATGAGCTAATAATATAAAAGTCTGTGAAAACCGAATATGCTAAAAGACATTGGCAACCAAGTATGAGTAGTAAGATTTATTCACCGAACTCATGACCTCAAAATCGGGTGAGATGACTCAAGAGCAAATACCTGGGTTGTGCATGCAAGGCTGTTGGCCCCCGGGGAAGGCACAGAGGGCAGGGAAAGTCAGCAGCCAGTGGCATCCAGTATCTTCTAGATAACAAAACCTCCCAGTTGCTGCCACAAGAGACATATAAGATGGTGCTGCCGCATTTTAAGACTCCACCACCATTCAATACAACTGTTCGATACCACCAGTTAGCAGAGTATTGGTGGCAGATGGACCACATGGTTTGAGACTTTCTATGACTTCATTGATGCTCTGGAAGAAGTAAATGATTAAATAAATCATTAAATACTCAAAGAATGTTGCTGGTGATGGAGTAAAAGAAGTGATAAAGAAAATCTCACAGACTGAGACAATATCGTACCATCAGATCAAATAAGCACTAGGAGCCGAGTTCAATCCAATGACAATGTCGACTATGAAATGTATATATTCAATTAAGCGAGACAAGTTGGTGAAACTATGAATGAGTTTGTTGAGAGACTTGATGTGCTTATCAAACACTGTAAGTTTAGTGATAAAGAACCCATGCACCTCAGAGTCATTGATGGCTGTCTTTCAACATGGTTTAGAAGACGCATGTTGAGAGAGACAGTTAGCTTAGAAAAAAGTGCTACTGGCTGCAAGAGCTGAGGAAAGAGCAGAAAGACAAGCTGTGTACATTGATAACCAGTGGTGGCTGGTGACATTTGAAAGTGGTGAGGCGTAAAAATTGCGTCGGAGTGCACTGTGGTGAGCGAGCAGGCCTGAACAAGCTAAGGGGGATTTGGAGGGTGGTTCTCCCCCTGAGAAAAGTCTGAAAAAAGAGTGAGCAAATGGTGCATTTTCAAGCAAATTACCAGAGACACCTTAAGGATTGTGGAGGCCCCTGTTAGGAACAGCTTTTACTATATGATCCAGTTTTAGATGTTTCATGCCCTCTTTGGCCAGGTCACTGACAGTGCACAGGCAATTGTCCAAAATTCTAAATGTGTTTACATGTATAAATATTCATGGATAGTGATGACTTGTGTTTTCAATATTGCAACACAACAGCAGCTCACTAACATTATGAGAAACATTTTCTGCACCAGTCCGAGTTCTTGCTCTATAAACACTAAGGGCACCATTAGGATTGCGGGCGGACAAAGTCCGCCCGCCATCCTATTGTAGAATGGGACCGCCCACCATTGGTGCGGGGGTCCCGTCGGTGACATTAGGATGCGTCTGCCACACTGGTGGGAGCATCCTGCATACTTGACATTGCGGCAGGCAGTGCTCTCAGCACCGCCCGCCGCAATGCCAAGAAGGCATGTCGGGCTGTTCCATGCACAACGTGGCAGGCACCGCGCGGTGCCTGCCATGTTGTGCATGGAACTGCAGGGGGTACCATAGGTACCCCCATGTGCACCCCCCGCCCCCCAGAATTCCTGGGGGCCGGCTACAGGCCACCAATGGCGAGAAACGCCTGCCTTTCCATGGTATGTCCCCGCCTGCATTCTAATATGGATGGCAGTGTCTACCAGACATCGCTACCATATTAACTGCTTTTCCGCCCGGTATGCAATCCGGTGGATTGCCTACTGGCGGAAAACCGGCAGACGGTCTTTCTGTCCGCCGGGGTCACCCCCCGCCATAGTAATATGGTGGGGGGAGAATGGCATGCGGGCGGGAAAGAATGTCGGGCGGATCGCCACCGCCATGCGGGCTGTTGCAATCCGCCCAACATTCTAATGGGCCTCTAACACTCTTTGAAGTGCAGAGTCACTGTGCACTTCAAAGAGTGTTAATAGAGCGAGAACTCAACCCAAATGTAATTCAGAACTGCTTTTGATGAAGGCGTACATTTGCTTTGTGCGACTGTCCTTTAATTGTTCCAATTGCATCTGAGGGTCAGAGAAGGCAATTAAAATAATTGAAGGATAGTTGCACAAAGCAAATGGGTGCCTTTATTAAAAAGCAGTTTTAATAGTTATCGGCCGCAGCTGATAAGGGTGTGTTTTGGCCCCTACCCTCTTCTGTTTATTTATAAATGGTCTAGTGGATGCTCTGATAGCGGGGGGGATATAGACGCACATAGGTTGGCGAATTGCAAGGTACCTGCCTTACTGTTAGCGGACGATCCCCTCCTTCTGTCTAGATCCCCTATGGGAATACAGAGGGTTTTTGACATCTTTCACTCGTTTTGCAAGATCAGGGGTTTGGCAATAAACACCCAGAAAACAAAATATATGGTATTTATTGCAGGGCATTCTACCCGCCCCAACCCCCATCTGGGTGGAGTATTTCTGGAGAAAGTCTCGGTCTGTGAATATCTGGGACTATCACTGACAGAGAAAATGGAGTGGGGAGTACAAACAAAGAAAGTTAGTTTAAGATTAGCCCAGACCACAGGGGGTTAGCAAAGTTACAGAGGAAGTGCACAAGCAAGACGATTGGGCCGGTTCTGGAAGTGTATAGGACCCAAGCTAGGGGGCCGCCCTGTATGGGCCAGAAATCTGGGGTTTTCGTCCGTCGGACCATCTTTCTAACATCGAGAATTCTTTCATCAGACAACTCCTGGGTCTCCGGAATAGCACTCCACTTACATAGCTCCGTATGGATTTGGAAGTTGGGCCGATTGCAGTAGAGGTTGCACTTTGACCTTTGTTATACTGGCGTCGCCTATGGAGCACACCAGAATTATCAGTGTACAGAGAGGAACTGAGAGAAGTAGTCAACCTCTATGGAGCCAGCAAAATCCCATGGCTGGCTCACATTAGGACCTCTTTAAACTCTATGGGAATGAGTAACCTATGGGATAGTCCTGAAGATAGCTGCCAGCTAACACCCAGGAAGGTTCTGTCCAAGAGATATAGGGACTACAATGTAACCTTACTGCAAGGGAGCTCCAAGACGGGAACATTGACAACATCTTTTTTAGAAATAAAATCTCAATATTGGCTAGACCCTGTCATCGACGTCATGCAGCCACCTCTCGCTAAAAGGCTTTATGTTCAGTTTAGGCACGGTACCCTCCCCTTACGTGTTTTTGTTAGCAAGTGGGGGGGGTCTGCCACTAAGGGCCGCCCGACATGCATCCATATACCGGAGTCGGACCTACACGTGCTATTCTTTTTCCCTACTTACAAGAAAGCGAGACACCGATGGCTAGTACAGGTGTGTAAAAACCAAGGAGTATTCCAGTGTGCACAGGCCTTTAGGATTTTAAATATGATACCAGTATGCCGATAGCGTACTCTATGTCCCGCTATTTGCTTGCAATGTGGTCCATACGTCGAGCTGTTTTAAAAACACAGTACCCCCAGATAAATTACCCCACCCCCCACTGTGATTGGTTGTTTTATATAGTTGGATTTTATTGTATTTTATCAGCTATAAATATGTAATTTTATTTATATATATTTATAATTCTTCTTTGGTTTATTTCTTGGGAAATTTTAAACTAGTGTATGTTTATTAACTTTTGACAATGTGACATTATCTGAATTGTATCTTATAGATTTTTAGCTGTGCTTTTATGGCCTTGTCAGGCCGAAATAAAGAAAGGAAGTAGAAGATAATTTTGCAAATATGTTCCTTGGAAAGGAAGAATCGGGTTCTAACTTAGAGAAGATGTTATTTCACTGCCGTAATTTTGTCTCACACAGTAGCCCGCCAGCGAAGGATGTAACATAAGCGCGGGCAGGGTACATGAAAGCTTATCAGAAATGTGTTACATTTGTGCTTCAGCCTTCATACTATGAGTTTGCGTGCAAGTTTTACCCTATTTAACGGTACTACTCCATTACCATTTGGTCTGCGCATTATAATAGAGTAGTACTGTTAAATAGGGTAAAAGCAACCGCGGCTGATAACTATCAGAACTGCTCCTTTGAAACTAAGGCTGCGTGGCCGCAGGTTGGGCTTCGAGGCACGTGAGCAGCACCTTTGGGCGATGGATTTCACCTCTTCCAGCAGTCTTACTGGCTATGCAGCGCTAAAGCACCGCTTGGATTGGCCTGGGCAGGAGAACTTGCCGCTCCTTAGGCGACCAGGGGGCTGCGGCTTCTGCCCCCCTCCTCCATTGTATAGGCGAGAGTGGCGAGACTCTGAAGCCTGCGCATGTTGGGCTGGCCAAGGAAATGCGCCCGGCCAACCCGACATGCGCATTGCTGCACTGGCTCTAGGCCCAACGCCCACACAGAGGAACCGCCACTGGTGATAACATCTACTATGGACATATAAGTAGATTAAAGGTACCAATCAGGTGTATACCAATTTTACCATGCTTGGAAGGGGGAGCAGGAGTAAAGTGTGCAGAGTGCTTATGCCAACAAAATGAGTCCAGCAAAAATAGGGTAGTAAATGCAAAAATCAGGGAGATTATCATGCAAAAGACGGTAATTTCCAGCACATGTGGTATGTTTTGGATGTTTGTAGAATGGCGTGTCTTCTGACTCTGTGGAGGCCTGTGGGTTCTGTTGGGTCTCGCTCCAATGAGTTTTGAACTCTATGTGGTGTTTTGCATCAGAACCCTGTGTTCTTTGTGTCTTTAGAAACTTGTTTGTCCTATAATTCTAGATAGCTGTCTTGTGTGTTTAGAAGACTGTCCATTTTGAGTGAAATCCCTTGCCTCAATACTGCCCTGTGTCTTCACAAATTGTGATTTGTGTCCTTCGAATCCCAGTGAATTTTGTTATCAGAATTCATGTACAAGCCCGCCTCAGAGATACATGCAAAGAGGCCAGCTAAGGGTATAGCCTTTCACTGTAACCTTCTTAATTACATACAAGTTGATGAGGCTGCTAGCCGCTCCTATTGGGTTTCTATTATACAGTTATGTTAATTTCTGTCCAGCAAGACAGCAAAGTCTGTTAACATGTAGGTACCTAGACCCGCCTGAAGAGAAAAACTTGAGTCTGATTAAAACAATTGCAAATATTTGCCATTTTGTGATGAAAAGTGAAACCCAACTCTTTGAGGAAAGGCAGGCACGGTAATGTGTCCTGGTATGTAACTTTACAGCGGTTGCAAGTGCATCCACTGTCAATGTACCTGAACCGGTTTGGGGTAATCCACCTTTTAAATGTATTTTCCAGGCTGTTCTCCAAACACAGATTCTTTGTAGTAAGGGTCTTTACTGCTGGAAAGTCTTCAACCTGGAGCACCCACAACAGAGGCATAATCAGTGTGGGTGTATGGTGTCTGCACTTGTCTGTCATCAGAGAAATTGAAAGTGTGAACCAGGAGGCAGAAAAATGTCTAGGCCACATGTAAGGGGCCTTTTCACCTTGTACAACAGAATCTGCAGTTCCACCCTTTACCCTTACTATCTAGCAAAGGGCAGTCCACCAAGAAGTCTAATCAGTATCCTCTTGTTAACAAAGCCTTTTGGGAATTTCTAAATTATTATTATTAGACTCATTTGTATGGCGCAACGAATCATCCCCAAGGGGATCTCTCGACGCCTGAGAAGGGACACCCTATAGACAGTAAGATCTTTAACATAGCTAAGTCTTAAGCATTTTCTTGAATTGAGATAAATTGGAACAGGCACGGATCTCGTCGGAGAGACTGGCTGGGGGCCAGATGAGAAAACGCACGCCCACCCATTTTGCCCTTCCTTATTCTCCGCCTGCAGAGCAGATTACGATTTCTAGATCTCAGCTTTCGTGCGGGTTGATAACATTCAAGTTTCTTCATCAGATAGGCAGAGCCAGTCCCCTGTAGAGAACCATACATAACAGCTTGAAGATAGCTTGTTTGCTGATAGGAAGCCAGTGTACTTGGCGCAGGAGAGGTAAAGAGGGGGTCTGCACTGGTTTATTGAGGGCAAGGCGGGCTGCCGTATTGTGGACCACCTGCAATTTAGATAACAGGTCTTCCCTTATTCCAACCAGCAAAGAATTGCCATAATCCAGTCGACTAACTAAGAGCGACTGAATGAGAGCTTTTCTGGCATTAAGCGGGATCCAAGGGAAGATCTTTCTAAGCATCCGCATAGTTCCAAAACAGGTGCCTGACAAGGTCTTCTTCACCGATTCTTCCATAGATAGTTTGTTGTCAATTCTGATGCCTAGATTCTTGGCCCATCCTTTTGGGGAGGGTGCCTCTACTAGTTCTGGTGGCCACCGATCTGGGGTCCACAGTTCCTCCGCTTTATCCAAACAGCAATATCTCTTTTTTGGAGGCGTTAAGTTGAAGGAAATTCTTCCTCATCCAACTTGCTATACTAGTCATGCAATTTATGAACTTTAAGTTGGTTACTGCAGGGTTATCCTCTATAGGGACTATCACCTGCGTGTCGTCTGCATAAGATATGGTCTCAAACCCACAGCTTCTAATAATTGAGGCTAAGGGGGCCACATATATATTAAACAAGGTGGGTCTCAAGATGGAACCTTGTGGGACCTCCTTATCCACCAAAGTGGTTTGTGACACAAAAGAGTCTAACTGGACACATTGTGTTCTGCCGGACAGATCGTTCTGAATCCATTTAAAGGCAATGCCTCTGATACCAATCTCTTGAAACCTGTCCAGAAGGATGCGATGAGAGATGGTGTCAAAGTCTGCCGACAGATCGAGCAGCACTAACATGGCTGGGGAATCCTTGTCCAATGACATCCTTAAGGTATCAGTGACCTCCAACAATGCGGCCTCGGTGCTATAAGAAGCACGGAAACCCGACTGGGATGTATCCAGTAAGTTGTTCTGTTCGAAATAGCAAGAAAGATGCTGATTGATTAATGTCTCCATGATCTTTGAACAACAAGGAAGAAGAGAGATCGGTCTAAAGTTTTGTAAATCAGTGGCATCTGCTACATGCTCTGGGATTGCCCGCAGGTGACTGGGTTTTGGGAGGAAGTGGCGGCGGTACTACTGACGGTGACTGAGAGGGACTTGGAGGTAGGCCCGGGGGTATGCTTGCTACATGGATTTCCGCATACAGCAAAGACTAAGGTCACCAGTAGGTTTCTTGATCTAGGGCTGGTCCTGGCCAAGCGGGAGATTACTTCTCATTGGAAGGCGCGGCAGGGCCCTAATTTTTTACGGTGGGCTAGGGAAATGGAGAAATGGGCGGGAAGTGAGGGGACTTATAGATTATGTTTGGCTCGACGCAGTGACAATGAAAGATCGCATGAATGGGCCCGGGCATGGATGGCTCTCCTGGACTTGTTCAAATGTTCGGTTGTGGGAGATGGGGGGGATCCGGTGGGGGATGACGGGGCCCCGGTTCCTTGAGCGCCCTCTGCAGGGCTTCCCCCCTCTGCTCTTGAGGTACTCTCTGTTGGGATTCCCGAGAGGCGGACTCGACGGGTGATGACTGCGATTTTGATGTACATGTACTTCTGATAGGTACTGGCGACATGCTTGGGTGGGTGGGTAGGGAGGAGGGGCTCGTTGGGGGGGTTGTTGGGGGATGGGGTGGGGGGTATTTTGGCTATCTCGCACACTCATGGTGGATTACTCCTGTGGATGCACTACCTAGTAGAACGGACATTATTGGGGTGAATGCTGTACAGATGTAGCTTATGTGCTGGGATGGTTATTGCAAGATGTCCTGATTTGGCTGGGGGGCGGACTATGGGAGACGAGGATTGATTGCATTTTGTTCAATGAACTAATAAAATTTGTTTAAAAAAAAAAATCAAAAAAAAAATCAGTGGCATCTGCTAGTTCCTTTTTGAGAACAGGTTTGATATGTGCGTTTTTCCATTTACGCGGAAAAGTAGCTGTGGCTAACGAGATGTTACAAACTTCAGCAAGCACATCAGCTAAGACTGGGGTTAATTCAGACATAACAGCAGGCGGCACTGGGTCTAGTGGGGAACCAGATTTCACCTGAGTTAGTAAGGAGCCCACTTGTTCGCCAGTGATGTCAGGAAAGAATTCTAGGCTCGAGGACAGGGGTTTTCCAGAAGGGAGGCTCTATCATGGTCTCCCTCTTCATGCTCGTAGGTGCGATAAATCACGTTGATCTTATTAGTAAAGTGGCTCGCTAGGTCCTCGCATAATTCCTGGGTAGGTGGCGGGAGCGGATTACTGGCCCTCGGGTTCGTGAACTCCTTCAGAATAATAAAATGCTCCCGAGAGGAGGTCTTTGCTTCCATAATGCGGGAACCTAGATAAGCTCTCCTGGCTGAATTACCACTATTTAAGTAGACTCTATGAGCCACTCGATAGAGCGATTGATCTTGCTCAGATTTGGATTTCCTCCATTTCCTTTCTATAGCCCTGTATAGGGCCTTTTCTCTCTTGAGACTGTCTGAATACCAGGGGGCAGGATCTGCCCTATCCTATATTTTTACACTCTTCAGTGGTGCAATAGAGTCGAGGACATCTGTTATAGAGGCCTCAAATCTTTCTAAGGCAGTGTCACAGTCATCACAGTTCACAAATGCAAGGAGGGTATAGGCCTGGCTAAAGGCAGAGGGTGTCACCTTTTTCCAAGATCTACAAAGGTCTTTGCGAGTTTGCGGATGGCCGGACAATTTTGTAAGCGCCCAGGAAAAGCTTAGCGCCGAGGGGTCAGTCCAGCCCAACCTCTGTGGATGTTCAACGTCTAATTCCGGGATGTTGGTAAAGACACTGTCCAACACATGACCCGCAACGTGTGGCACTAACAACTCTTGAGGAGAGATCAAGAGATTCCATAGCTGCAACCAGACAGGCAGACTCTGTGTTGGAGAGAGCCTCCAGAGGACGGTTAAAGTGCCCTACCAGTAGGAACCTATCTGTTTGCAGTGTATATGGGGCCTGCCTTTCTAGTAATGCTGTACAGAACTCTCTCTTATTTTCTCCAGGAGGGCGATACACTAAAGCTCCCACCCACTCAATCACTTGGGTTTGCTGCACTCTAAAGATCGACAGCTCTAGATTGGGGGAAGATACACTGTCCAGGGTCTTAATATGATAAGGGGGATGCGTGGCAATAGCCAGACCTCCACCCCTCTTTCCTGATCTGTCCAGATGAACAGCAGAGTACTCTGCCGGGAATGCCATTGCCAGTGCTGGTGTAGCATCATTGTTCAACCAGGTCTCAGTAAAAAGACAGATGTCTGGCTTAGCATCATCCAACAAGTCCCCGATTTCTGCCACATGTTTTGGGATAGATCTAACATTGAGATATGTAGTCCAGTCGCCATCCACCACACATCAGTTTCTCGATCTCCACCCTTCAGCCACAGAAATGTGAGCAATACTCTTTACTGTCTGGTGAACCTATCCTCGCCCTACATCTTGTACAATGCCAAACCGGACACGACCAAATGAATCCCCCTTTGCTTTCATAATTAATACTGTGAGCCAAACTTATGGATGGACATCTGAAGGCATCAGCTCAGGCATTTTTAATTGCTTGCATTCAATACGCATATATTTTCTTACATTCATATGATCTTGAGGTTACTGTTTCCTTTCCACAGCCTAAAGCACAAAATATTTCCATAACTATGCGGCTGTTAAATTTCACTTTTAACCCTTGAGCTCATCAGCTGTTCTTGCTGCACAGGCGGCCTAGAAGTAGCCTGGCAGTGGACAGACTGTTCGCCTCATTCCAATCCCTCTAAAATACCCAATATAGATAGCAACATATTCATACCCAAATGTTTCTTTCTACAGTCTTACACCCTCAAAATGCATGCTATCTAAAAATAAATCCTTTATACTGCTAAAACCTTGCATGAAAAACGGATCTTTACTTAAAACTTTCCGATTGTCTCCACTCTTTTTTCCTTTCAAATGGCTCTCTCCTTCCCTTTCATCCCCTGCATGTCTCCCCTCTCTGAGCACAGCCTACTCTATTACATGCATGTTTGTCTTAATGCCTATCAATGTATTTCTGCAAACTGCCCACAACTCATTTACAAGGTCAGAACCTCTCTTCCTCTGAAAGTCATACCACTGCAATCTAACAATGCCTAAACCTCCCCTAGTTCATCTATTAATCACCCCGGGCATCTGTTACACCCCCCCCCCCCACTAATGATCACAAGTAACTCCTATAAATTTCATCTGCCACCAAGATACTGTAGTGAATGCATAGAATGGTTTGCTGAGTGCACAAGACTAATCGCAATAACCAGCAGTATCCACTAACACTACACTAACCCCTATCCTTGGGTTCGGGAGAAGTGTGCTGCCGATATAAAGTGTGTCAATGCCTCATCATGGGTAGTAATCGCTATATAAATGTAATTGCAATACAATCACAGTGAGCTTCATTCAGAGAGTGATGGCAAACTAGTATTGTCTGAAATAATATTGATTTCAACATGCTCAGGTGATCAGAGCTACCTATAAAGTTAAGCTTTTTTATTACAACTAGTTTACCTTCATCATTTCTGTTTTTCTTGTTGAAAATATGAAGTGACAAAAAGCCCGTGGAGTGTAATCACACGTGCTGCCAAGGCCGCTCATGGGCAGCCTCTGCGGTCATCCGATTTGAGAAGTATTGACTTATGAAGTGCCAAAGAGGGCAGGGGTGTAGCTATCAAAAGTGCAGCAGGTACAGTGGCACCTTAGCCTACGGTGTAGAGATGTCTCCTACAGATGAAATGTGGCTATATGTCACTAGTAAACGAGGAGAAGAGGGGCCTGTTCCTGTCTTGCATTAGGGTTGATGACACTTTATAACTCCACTGTGAAGACACTGTCTCTGATGCTTCTGTATTTCAGCTAAACCGGGTTCATGTCCATTGGTTGAAATATTTTGCATCCGTGCTGCTCGTCAGACTTGTGATAGCGACAGCGGGTGCGAAGCAAACCTGAAGTGCTGCCCATCTAGTTGTGGAACGGAATGTGTGTGGCCAAGATAAGGTACAGTATTCATTTACAGAAAACAGACTTGGGGTGATACTGCGGGAGGGTCGCATCCTAGTAGTATGCTCTCTTATTCTACAGTTAAATGATGATTTTAGATTCATAGTATTTTCAAAATCCTCAACCTCTAGACCAAGAAGCATTGAAAAGCAAATATGTATTCACAAAAGATAATGTTACTGCTAATGTTCCACATCCCAGTATTTTCCCTCACTGTTGGTGCCAATGCAATCTATGCCCGAAACGCCAGTACCTCCAGTACCTCCAGTGATCAGTATTACCTGTATTCCCAGTACCAGTACCTCCAATAATCAGTACTACCAGTTTTACCAGTGCCAGTACCTCATGTGATCAGTATTACAAGTATTTCCAGTGCAAGTACCTCCAGTGATCAGTATTACCGCTATGCCCAATGCCAGTACCTCCAATCATCAGTATTACCGGTAGGCCTTGTGCCAGTACCTCCAGTGGACAATATATTACCAGTATGCCCAGTGCCAGTACCTCCAGTGATCAGTATTACAAGTATTTCCATGGACAGTACCTCCAGTGATCAGTATTACCGGTATGCCCAATGCCAGTACCTCCAGTCATCAGTATTACCAGTATGCCTAGTGCCAGTACCTCCAGTCATCAGTATTACCAGTTTGCCCAGTGCCAGTACCTCCAGTGATCAGTATTACCTTTATGCCCAGTGCCAGTACCTCCAATGTTCAGTATTACAAGTATTTCCAGTTGCTAGCACCTTTAGTGAGCAATATCACCAGTATTTCCAGTGCCAGCACTTTAAGTTATTGTTAGTCCTGCTTTCCTATTACTTCCAGCAGACGCAGGTGCCTATGTGTTCAGTACCAGTACCTGCCGCCATCTTCATTACTTTTTAAATGAGAGTTTGATCAGTACTCTCTGGTCACTATAATATCCAATCTCATTTATAGCGGTGGTGCACTCAGTATAAAAATCTTAGAATTTTTCAATGCATGTTAACCTTTACAAAATGTAACAAGTGTGGTTTTGTACCGAAATAATGATTTCTGTTTCTGCTGAGCAGTGCCTTGTACTAGAGTTCTGCTTTGAAAGAAATCAGAAGATAACCACCCATTTTAAGGGGGGGGGGGGGATAATCCTCCAAGTGTGAGCTGTGAGTACACCTACAGACAGAACTGTCAACAAGAAAAATCACAATGATTGACACTGAGAAATGGCAACTTGAATATTATTTCAGTTAAGTGGACTTAGGAAATATTCTTCCATTGCCTTATTGTGGAACTCTCTAGGAGCATCTATTTGATCATTACTCACATCAGATCTGGGGGAAGAGCCTTCTCTCTTCTGGCCCCCAGTTTCTGGAATGCCCTCCACCCTTTCTCCACTACATCTCCAGCAAAAGTTTGTTTAAGGCACAGTTGAAGACAGTTCTGTTGGGGAGTTGTAAATCTGTTCCTACTTGACTTATGTAAGTGCCAGGATGTTTTTTTATGAAGCAGCAGTCGCGCTCTATTAATTCCTTTTCATACATTCAACCTACAGGGGCAAATAGTAGTGCTGAGTGGAGGTATTTCTTTAGGTTGTATTTAGTTTTGTACATAGTTTCATGCATAGAGGAATTTTGGTTAGCAGGTGCAGAGGGAGACGGAGGTGCACTTATATAGACGTTGAGAGAGTATGTAAATATAAGATGAATTGTTTAATATAAAACAAATAATATAAGGTACGTGGTTTTTCACATAATGAGTGATATGCATCTTTGCTTGATTATTCCGGTGGAGAATTTGTCCCCGTCTGAATCTTTTATTGGCACCGTCGAATTTGTGTGTGTGTGTGTGTGTGTATATATATATATTTATGTATTTATGGATCACTGACAAAATATCAACAGACCAAATATCGAGATAGCAAAATATCGACGCAAAAATATCGAAGTCAAGAATATCGACATCCCATCTACATCATTGTAAGTACAAAAATATCCCCAAAAGATATCGATGTCAAAAATATTTTTGGAAAAAATATAATTTTTTTAAATGTTGAAAAAACAATGTAAAATAGATTAAATAATACATATAATTAAAATAAACATAGTTAAAAATATTAAAACATATTTAAAACTAATAAGTAATACATATAGGGTCCGATTCCAATACCAAGAGCTATCCGTAGCCTTACCGTGCGACCGACACGTACCCGTAGCCGGTCCGTCCTGTAGAGGAAGTACGATGCGCATAACTGCCAGAAACACGACCGACATGTAGGCTGTGATTCAAGCTCCATTCTCCGTCCGAGCCGTAACTCCTAACACTGAACCGAGTCGCCCGGAAGCAGTATCCATAGCAGATTCCGGCATGACAAGTACAATGCGTACTTCCTACGCGCCGGACGGGTCGCCACGTACGGGACGTCACAGCATCCAGAAAACAAGCATATCAGCTACGATTCGCGCCACAACTCAATACATGGCTACGAGACGGACCAGCTTGCAGCGGGTACAAGACGGAGCAACAAGCAGCGTGTACGACGCGAACACATCATGAATCCCATCGCGCAGGTCATACCAGTACTCTACATCTATGACCGGCTCAGGAACCGACGGCGCAGGCGGTAAGTCTGACACCTACCACATAAACAAACGACACGTACCCGCAAAATGGCACACACAGGGGATCCACATCCTGGCCACTAACAACAGCCCACCATAGGGGTTGCATGGCCAGTACCACTAACACCCCCACCCATAGGGGACCTGTTGCCCATCACTACTGCCACCCCCAGCCATAGGGCTTATGTTGCCCATCACTACAGCCACCCCCAGCCATAGGGTTAATGTTGCCCATTACCCCTGCCACCCCCACCCATAGGGGACCTGTTACCCATCACTACTGCCACCCCCACCCATAGGGCTTATGTTGCCCATCACTACTGCCGCCCCCAGCCATAGGGCTAACGTTGCCCATCACCCCTGCCACCCCCATCCATAGGGGACCTGTTGCCCAGCACTACTGCCACCCCCAGCCATAGGGCTTATGTTGCCCATCACTACTGCCACCCCCAGCCATAGGGCTAATGTTGCCCATCACCCCTGCCACCCCCACCCATAGGGAACCTGTTGCCCTGCACTACTGCCAACCCCAGACATAGGGATCATGTTGCCCCTCACCCCTGTCACCCCCAGCCATAGGGCTTATGTTGCCCATCACTACTGCCACCCCCAGCCATAGGGCTTATGTTGTCCATCACTACTGCCACCCCCAGCCAGCCATAGGGATTATGTTGCCCATCACTACTGCCACCCCCAGCCATAGGGCTAATGTTGCCCATCACCCCTGCCACCCCACCCATAGGGGACCTGTTGCCCATCACTACTGCCACCCCCAGCCATCGGGCTAATGTTGCCCATCACCCCTGCCACCCTCAGCCATAGGGCTTATGTTGCCCATCCCCCGTGCCACCCCCACCCATAGGGGACCTGTTGCCCATCACTACTGCCACCCCCAGCCATCGGGCTCATGTTGCCCATCACCCCTGCCACCCCCACCCATAGGGCTAACGTTGCCCATCCCCCGTGCCACCCCCACAGATAGGGGATCTGTTGCCCATCACTACTGCCACCCACAGCCATAGGGCTCATGTTGCCCTTCACCCCTGCCACCCCCAGCCATAGGGCTTATGTTGCCCATCACTACTGCCACCCCCACCAATAGGGACTATGTTGCACATCACACCTGCCACCCGCACCCATAGGGGACTTGTTGCCACTCACCCCTGCCCCCCCAGCCATAGGATGGGTGATGCGCCACACATCCAGCATACTCCAACATCAGGTATGTCAGCAAAATACATCCCCCCTAACATCATGACAACAGTGTGTAGTGTGTGACAAATGCCCACAACAGTGATTATGATTTCGAACATACAATGTAACTAACAGCACATGTGTGACCAACACATGAGTGTGCCATACACAAGACAAGCATCACTATAGCACTGTGGCAATGTAAAAAGAACACCCCCTCACTGTGTAGAACAGAAGTTAAGTGGGGGCCTCCGAACTGCAGCAGATGTTGAGCATTGTGGTGATGGGGACTAAACCCCCCCTCATCACAGTGACCAAAAGGTAAGTGTCATCATGGTCAAAGCTGCAAATAACAAATAGCATGTATGATCCCTGCTCCCAACACAATAAACACTTCTGTGGCAAACTGGTGGTTGTGTCCCATTCCCACAGAGATGTGGTGAGGCTAACAGTGCTGTGAAAACATAACACATTCTTGGCCATGTGCAGACAAGCACCACACATGGGGGCTGACAATGCATACAGAGTACAATGACACAAGAGCAGAAGTGACCATCACCAAGCATGCACACATCTCGAAAATAGACACACTAATCAAAACATGTGTAGACTGTAGGTGTCAGCTCACAAACTCACATTCCATGCCAGCTGTGGCACCTAACAACCAGGATGAATGTGCACAATGATGTGATATGACTCACAGGGACAGCAGGCAAAATCACAGAAACAGCATCCAGACAAAGGCCCACAACAGCAATACCAATGCACTGGTGCAGATGCACAAACACAGGCAACCTCACACTGCACATCTGACACAGCATGTATGTGTGTGTGTCACAGTATCCACAGGCAACTACACAACACATGAGGGGGGCTGAACCACAGTGACACAGATGTGGACACAGTGCGATACAAAAGTAAACCATCATTGGGACACCCTTAGTGGGCAATCAGGCATTGGGAGATGAGAGGGAGCACAACAGACACATGTGACACAAGCTGGAATGAACACCAACTAACACAGCAAGAGACTGACACACAACAGCACAACCCCCAGGAACCAGACATTGGGGTGACACAAGCATGCATGACACCTCCACTGTGATGACAAAGGCAGATGTCGTACAAACTGGGAAATCCAGACATGTGTCCTGTTCCACAAACGTACATCACACATACACAAACACAAATCACTCAGCATGGCCCCTCATCCATGGACAAACGGGAGCTAGGGGACCATCCATGCAAACATTTACATAAGTCCACCCTCAACACCACGCACCCTGAACGGCAACAATGTGTATCTGTGAAGCCCACATGGACAGGTGACATTGCACATGCACCCATGACAAACACAGGAATGTTGGGAGGAACTAAGGTGTACAGACACATCACACAAGGACAGTTTACAACCCTGGGGAATGACAGACATACTGCACAGTATGCAGTACATGGCCATGGCCTCAAAGCTCACGTAACCTTCAGAATCTCTGCCACTGTCCCAGGACAAAGCAGAAGCCAAGGAGAACCACAAGGCACACATGCTGACACCTGCCAGCATTGCAGCCATGAACACGACAAGTGAGAGCAGTCACACACACATACAAATGTCTCAATCACTGAAAGGTACCACCTAGGGACAACTACATGATTTAGCTAATAAACAGGTGCCTTGGGGAACCCTGACTGTGTCCCGTCTGTGTCTGACAACATCATCACCACTCAGAACTGACAAATCCCAATGATGATACACCAATTAACAGTAGTGTGTCATGCACCCACACATCTGGTAGCCCATTGGAAAAATAGAGGGATGAACCCAGTACCACTCAGCAAGCATCAACAATAGGAACATATCAAGGGAACACTGCCTGTGTATGAACAGGGATGTGGACACACACACATGCTCATACAACACACACCATAGGCCCAGGCCATGTCACGGGACAACACACTTAGTTGAGGGGACCCAACTCCTGTGGAAGCCCAGCTGTGCCAAACATATTCACCGCACGTCTCACTCATGTCTGCAGAACACTTGGTCAGTCAGCCATCGGTTACCACACAATGAAGGCTCTGGTCACAACAGCCTGGGTACGTGAGTCTCCCCTAAGTCATCTGCACATACCCAAAATATATGTCTAGCAAGTTGCACAGAGGACCCAGTTGCTCCTATACCAATGATGCCCACACCTGTAGGTCCAGTGTTGATGCGCACAAAGTCTGTGGAAGTGACAAATTGGACAATGGGAAGCACATCATATGTGCATGGGTGCAAGCCAGAGATGTGACCATGAAAATAAAATGTTCACAGAGATGTCCACAAATAGTTGATCCTGACACACCCAGGTAGCTGCAAAGGATGACATGGATACCGACCAGAATAGGATACATATCTCATGGACCACAGGGAGTACCTCACAGCAACACATCAGTATTCAACCTTGAAAACCAAGCATCACAGGTGCAAGGACATGTTAAACATCATCAACATAATGTACAGCTAAATCTAGTTCACTGGGATAAAGAAAAAAGCTTTATTCAGCATATTAAAAGTTAAACGTCTGTTCAAACAAAAGGCCAATAGCCAGTCCATGTCCTAATGCCAAGGAGTGAAGTAGAGTGACAACTGTCACACCTTGCTTGCCTGCACTGCTAAGGACCGGGGTCATCCCCTCGGAGGGGGATACATGGGGGCAGGCCAGGCACGGCAAGGAATGGATCAGGGCACAGCAGAAGGAGGCAGTGAAGAGGTGGTGGATGCAGGCGAGACACTTGCAACTGCAGTGGAGCTGACTGAAGTGGTGGGTGCTGTCACAACTGTGGGGCACAAGTCAGATGGGGTGGGTGCCGGCACAACTCCAGTGGGCAGGTCAGATGGAGTGGATTGGGTCACCACTGCAGTGCCCAAGTCAGACGGGGTGGTGGTGGACTCCAATACAGTGCCTACAACCATGGGAGCGGAATGGGGGGGCAGGTGAGGTCGGCAGGGCAGGGGGGGACATGGTCCCCGCATCAGTGGCACTAACCGTCGGACCAGGTGTGGAGGAGCAAGTGCTGGGGGGATAGCCTTATCATTTTGGGGATGGTGTATCTGTGGGTGGGGGAACCTGGGACAGGGAGTGGCAGTGGAACCTCTGGAGTGGTGGCCTGGGGGATGGAGGACCGAGACTTTGCCTTGGAGCTGCGTGGTGGCTGGGGGGTCTTGCTCTTCCGGCGCCGGGGGGACTTGCGGGTGGGGGTCTCAGTCTGACTGCTCCTGGGGGAGGGTGTCCAGGTGTGAGGGGCCCTCCCCTCTGTGTGTGGGGACTTCCTCTTCCCCTTGTAATCAGGATCTGCTGGGTAAGTGGGGAAGAGGCCAAGGTCACAGAGGAAGAGCTTCTGGGGAGATGGGGTTGCAGGTGATGCAAGGGAAGGGGGCTGGGAGGGAGAGGTCTCGGAGGACTGCGGAGTGGTTGTGGATGACTGTGTGTGTGTCTGCAAACCAGACCCTGTGAGTTTGGTATCAGTCCCCTGCGCTTGCTTGTGTGCACGTCTAGACCTTGGTTTGGGTGTTTGTGTGCTTGGGACAGGTAGGCTGCTAAGAATCGTGGGTGGTGCAGGGGTAGGAGGGGTGCAGTACTGTTGGAGGAGGGACACTGCTTCCGTCAGGGAGGAGGCCACGGACTGAGGAGGAGGGACACTGCTGCCATCAGGGAGGAGACCACGGACTGATTGGTCCTCTGTAGAGCAGACATGCCCGAGGAAATGCCCTCCATGAATGACACCAGTTGTGTCAACAGACTTTGTGTGTGCATGGAGGACCTTCAGCATCGACGTCTGCCCTACATGGATCTGTCTAAGTAAGTCCACAGACTCCTCACTCAGGGCAGCAGGGGACACAGGGGCAGGGGGTGCGGTGCCTGGCACAAAGGAGACATGCTAACGAACATGGGAGCCCACAGGGACCTCTGTGATGGGAGCCGATGGGAGGGTGGTGGTGGTGGCGGTGGGGGGGACAGCCTCACTAGCTGGGGTTTGGTGGCTGCTGACACCCACCTCCACAAGGGAGTCATCCTCAGAGCTGCTGTGGCCCTCAGCTGGGGGGGGTGGTGATTACGACTCCTCTGTGTGGCTCCACTCGCCCTCCGTGCCACTGCTTCTTATTATTAAAGTTTATTGGTTGATTAATTAAAACCTAACAATATATGCAGAATAATTCTTGACAATAAAATCGTTTATAAAATCAGTTATAAAAACCTTTAAACTTCAAGTTTGTAACACTATTGACATATTATGTACTTCCTACATTACATTCTTTAGATTTTTGGTATTCTAACTTAATTCTCAGTCTCATTAGAAACCTTACAAAAGCCGAGTTTAAAATTATATCATCAGTATGGAGGCATCTTATTAATGCTTGTCTGCAACTCCTTATTCCACGAACATTAAAATGTCTCTTAAGAATAGATATTCTTTCAACTTTCAGTTCTGGACAAACACAAAGGAGGTGCATGATGTTCTCTTCTCCAAGTTTGCATAGGTTACAAGTCATTGGACCCTTTGTACTCAACCATGGCATTAGATGACATGTGCCCGGAAATGCTCCAAAATGGGCTTTTATAAAATTTGTTTAAATTTCACAGACCAAGGAGTTTCAAGGTACGGTTGCACTTTAACCTTGGTATAGCCATTCAGGAGCGGCCACGCATGTTTTCTTTTTGAAAAGGTATCTTTATCCAGGAGTAATGATAAATGCTTTGTTGTACTATTAATAACTTTTTTAAAAGAGTTCAAAGTAATTGGCATTTCCCAGACCGAGTTTACTGAATATTCCTCTAGTGATGTGAATGGATATTTCCATGCCTCGGCTTTCCTGTTTAAATTTATTTCCTGCCACAATAGTTTGGACAATGATTTACAGTATCCGTTTTTATCCTTCTCCACACTTGAATAAATTGACCTTTTCGTGCAAGTACCTGATTAGTCATCCCAAATTCCATTCGTATCTACGCGGGCGATGCATTATGTGCACTGAGTTATTAATTATGACCGAGTCTTTTCCACACAATGCTTCACTTCCATATGTCAAAGTTGGTAAAACTTTTGCTGATAGTACTTTCAACAATGGACCATAACTCTGCGCTCCTATGGATTTCTGTATAATTCTGAGTGCCACTAGCAATATTTTAGCTTTCCGTTGAATATCCATCTTGTGTGGTTGAAATGATCCTCGTTCATCAAATAATACTCCTAGATATCTATATGTATTTACTTGCTCTAATTGTGAGTTATACAGAAACCATTTTTACTTATGTTTTGACCTTGAGTATTTATTAATTTCCATGATTTTTGTCTTTGATTCGTTTATCACAATTCTATTTTCTTTGGAGTAGGTAGATATCCTATTTAACAGGCGTTGTAGTCCAACCTTCGTTTGGCTAAGTAGAATAACATCATCTGCATATAACAGGTTTGATATCGTAGTATTGGCTAGTTTAGGTGGACAAGCATTCACCTCATCCAGGGCTCGTGTTAGATCCGCTAAAAATAAATTAAAAAGCAATGGGGCCAGGACACATCCTTGTTTCAAACCTGATGCTGTTGGTATTTTTCTGTTACTGTTAGGCCATCTCCCACTGGGTCCCCCCGACTCCTCTCCTTCTGTCCCTGTAAGGCTCTGTGGCTCCTCCTGGTCCGTGGAGCTGTCCCCTCCTGCGGCCGTGAATGTATCTGGATAGGAATAGGAAGTAAGAGAACAACATCAGTCACCTGCACCGACTGCACATACCACAGTGAGTACATCACATCACAGGGCAAGCCCTGGCATCATCAGCTGAACACAGCTCAAAGTGCCAACACTGTTTAGAATAAGCCAATTGTCATTCTCAACATCAACCATGGCACACATATCCCTCCTTGACTTTCACACATATGTCTGTTGCATGCTGGATGCTAACACCCCAATGTGCCAACATGCACCACCCATACATTAGTTGTACATGCAAGTGAACATATGGGACTTTGTCACTATACACACAGCACATCTCTTGCTACGGACTCAGTACAGGTGTACGGATGAAGGAATGGGCAGAGACTCATTTCACATGCTTGTGATGCATGCCAGCAACACACACTATGATGTTCTCATGTCCTGATGGGCAATGCCACAATGGGGTGCATGGTGCACACTTGAACACAATGCAGGATCACTCATAGCAAGATAAATGCCATGACACTGGGATGCCCTGAAAGTCAGTCAACACTGTCTCCTGTCACAGGGGCAGGGCATCCAGAGAACAACAATATGAACTGACTCACAATCCTAGCTCAGGGGTAAAGCCGACTCTGCAGATGATCGGCGCACTTGCCCATCCCCTGCAAACAACATATACAGGACCCAGAAGACCCCACATCATGCAAATCAGACATATGAGTCTCTGCAAACACAACTCCCTGTACATTAACACATCACAGTCTGCCATGCATGTAACCCAGCTGCATGAAGGACACAGTTGCATACACCATTGTGCGCTGTCAGATGATCACACACCTACATGTCACACAGGTTTTGACTCTCACAGTCACATCTCAGATGTCATGCTGACCCTCTGAATCATGGACACCCCAGTTGTACGTAACAACAAGCCATACCCTAATGACACAGAGGCAGACATCTGAGGGCACATGTCACTAAGCACAACCTGCAATTTCATACACAGGAGTGGGATTACAGAGTGTTTCTAAATGCCCTTGAGGAGGCATGACTGGTCAGGTCTACGTGAAACAGTGTTTTGCCCTGGACAGTAGTCAGGTGGCTAAGCAAGTGTGACATACTTGATATACATACTCCTGAGGCACCTAAATTGGAGTCCCCTGCTGCATGGGTTTGTTTGGAATACCCCAGCCACATGTGGCGAGTCAGACCAGCAATTGGAACACATCTCAAGGGCACACACAGATCACATGTCAGATCTCAGGCATTGTGTAAACAATTGACCCACACATGAGACCCACAACAGAGTCACGGAAACAGAGACTGTCCGTTAGCTGAAGCATAGCTGACTTCAGGGACACAGTGCCCTAGTGACACAAGCAACAGACTGTAGGGGCCACACCTGTGGAACAGATGAGGAGGGTGCATCACACAATTGAGGGACCTGAGTATTGGACTACAAGACCTACGTAATGTGGAAATGTGACCAGGCCAAAAGACTGCTATTAGCATGTCAGACATAGTACATAGATCAGGCATGGACTTACCCCCTTCCTGCTGCTGTCTGGCCTTCAGCTGCCTATCCAGGTCCGGGAAGACCACCGCCAGTATCCGGAGCATGTGGGGAGTCAGGGTCCGGTGTCCGCCCCTCCTGCGTGGAGGTGACAGCTTCAGCTGGACTCTAGCTATCCTCTGGGTCCAGCCCCGAAGGTCCTGCCACCTCTTTTGGCAGTTGCGGATCTAGCGCTTGTAGACCCCCACCGAACGAACAGCCCGGGTGATGGTCAGCCATATTTCCTGCTTCTGGTGGGCATCAACCTGTGAGGATGACAAAGTGAAAAGTACATTGACACACATGCCCCAATTTTGTGTTGCACACATTTGGATAGACATGTCATCATCACAAAGGGAAATGATTTACACAGGTAGTGCAACCATGGTGAAGGACAAATGCTATGCATGTCTGACATGTCAACAATGCCTGGATAGTTTAAGCTTACACTAATGCACTTTAGCAGCAGGACACCTATTCATTACATGTACCTACACACTTTGGGGGATGAAAGTAGTCAGTCAGAAAGCTTGCCACTGGTGTACACACTGCTAGTACTGCTAGTCAGACAGCATGCATAATTAGGAAGGCAGTGGACTGCACACTCACCTGCTCCCCTGGTTTCCCATAGAGCTTGCTGTACTGTGGAAGGAGCCCGTCCCCCAGGGGCTGGTTCTCCTCCTCAGTGAAGGCTGGGGCCCTCTCCAGAGTATGTGCCATAGCAGGAGCCAGAGGATGCAGAGACAGCAGCAGTGGTAGCAGGGATGTGGTCCAGTGGCATGTAGTGCAGGCAAGTGAGCTCCCTGGGGGCCAGCCAGCCTTATATCTGTGCTGCAGAGACAGAATCTGTGCCATTTGTCCCAAGTGATAGGTCCAACATGGTTGCATTCTATGAATCTGGCCAATCCATTTAAATGTACGACTCATACACGCCTTCCGCATTGTTCAAATATTCACCTTCATGGAATACTTGAAATTGCAACATTGTTGTAGGCATCCAACTGAATTTCCAGTGCACGACTCGTACAAGTTTTGAATCCGCATCCGTCTCCATGACAGTCCTGAGCCAATGGGTGCACCCGGCTCATTCAACTGACTGTACAACGCGTATTTTGAAAATCCACATGCACACGTCTCCATACGATTCAATGGCCAATGCGTACGCCTGTCTCGGACCATACCTGTCCGACGCTTATGCATGATAGTCACCCGCGTCGGACCTCATTGCAGGCAATGGCAAAGCGTACGCACGGCTTGGTCATGAACCGTGCAATGCGTACGCATTGTCACCCGCGTCGGACCTCATTGCAGGCAATGGCAAAGCGTACGCACGGCTCGGTCATGAACCATGCAATGCGTGCGCATTGTCACCCGCATCGGCCCTCATTGGTGTGACTATTATACGGATGCAACACACATTTACTGGCCAGGGACACCTGTGCACACCTACCAAACTACTGCATTGGCCACACAGTGTCTCATGACATGTAAGGCTGCATTCCCTGGGTGTTTGGGGGGGCAACATATGGTTTGTTGGGTGGCACTTTGTGCAGCCACTCCCAGGCTGTGCACGTGTACATGGGGGCAGAATCCTTTGTGTGTTGTGCACATTACCACTGTGATGTGCAATTGTACAGTAATGGGCATGAGTCACGGACACAGTTTCAGCTTGGATATGTTTAGGACATTTCACATACATCCTGAGTCCTGGGGTGATGACATGTACATCACAGTGAGACCTGTAGCCATAATACTGATGTGCACCCACAGTCTGTGTGCATGTTGTGTCTCAGATGTGTCTGATCAAATGTGCCCAATGGGTGACACACTCCACATCCATGTGGTATATGCATCAACCTTGATGGGGTGTGTGTCTAAGAGACGTACATGTAGGGCCGGCAGGAACAACAGTGGCTACAACCTGTGGGACTTACGCTTGCCTTGTGGTGTGTACGTGCTACGCTATGTCCATTGCTGTGTCGATTTGGCAATACAGGGCCCTGGGTTTCTGCATGGCAAAGATCTGTGATGCCTGGGAGACATCAGACCTCACTTGTCACTGTGGTGTGTGTTTGGAACGTTGCAGCAGTACATAGGTTGGGTGACACAGCCAGATGATTGGCCATTGCACTGTAAGGATACGTGGGTTGATCCGCAGGAGCGTCAGGTCCGTGAAGATAATTCTCAGTCTTCCCCTGCGGTTCCCCGTCTCTATCGAACACTAGAGAACCGGAGGACACGCCAGGGGAAAACAGGGAAACAAAACAAGGGAAGGAGGGTATGACGTCAAGATAGTGGCAGAGGCGGATCCAAGGGTGAGACTCTTCTGTGCTGTAATGAAAGGTAGATTATAGACCATCCACATATAAGTACCTACAATTAACACCTTGCCAATTGTACAGTCCTACCTCTCGATATGCCCTTTCCTATGGAGGATCTTGTTCCCAGTCAGGAGGTATGAACCGTGGAAAGTACAGTCTAGTATCCTATGTGACATAAAACACTGATTGAGAGCCTGTCCCACGCCCAATAGCCTCAGATCTGCCTTAAGTATAACTCACCCTTTGTGAACACCCAAAAGCCCCAATTCTGCAACAGGTTAACCAAGTTGATGTTGATAAAGGGCTGAAGACTACAGGGGGACAGAACAACAATCGTTACCTCACGCCCGCTCAAGGGTAAACCGTGTATATAAAGAAAGGTAGCGCACAGCGCTATTACCGTGTTTCTGATGTACACTGGTCAAACCATACCGTGGTCCACGCAAGTGCTCCACCTCCTTCCTTCAGTTCTTAGCCATGGATGGTCCTCACAGAATGGGAATAGTAAGGGGGTCCGGAAGGGAAGAGGACCAGCTGGCGAGCAAAACGCTGAGGAACCACGAGCTTTTCACTCGAGACTTAAATACTGGGAGGTGCGCGGGGATGAGCGGCACCTCTCACTCCAGGGTATACCAGACCCGGGATATTTCCGCTGTTTAGAGGGAGCGGGTATGTGGGGACCGACTGACGAAGGTGCAAAGAACAAAGCACTTAATAAGGGGATAGGAATGTAATTTAGAATTGGAACGAAAACACAGAGCCAGAGCACACACTAGACGCCACCAACAGGGAGTGATTGCAATAGTAAGGAGGGTCGTAGAACACAAACGGGGGAACCAGCGCACTCACAAATCTTGCGGAGTACCAGAGACTACTGTGATGCAAGAATGGAGCGCTAACCACCAACTTGATGCATCCGACGAAAACAACAGAGAGTGGCGCTTCCGAGAATGCCAAGGACGCGGACCGAGCCGCGAGAAACAACGAACAGTAAAGAAGGACTCCCGGAAACAGGAAATCAATAACCGGAAGACAGGCTACACTACCTAGGACGGAATAAGATTCCAGGCTAGAACGCTAAGCGCGTTCGTGATATCTCAGAGTCCTTATATACTGGACCGCCTGCCGCTCCTAACCGTGGGGCATGACAGCACACTCCCCCCACAACGGTCCCCCACCCATTTGGGCTTATCTGGATATTTGAGGTGGAACAGACGAAGGAGACGAGGAGCATGCACATTATCAGCGGGCTCCCAAGTACGCTCTTCCACTCCATACCCCTTCCAGTGCAACAGGTACTGGAGAGCGTTACGCACTATGCGGGAGTCCACAATCGCTTCAACTTCATATTCTTCGGCCTCCCGAAGAGGGATTGGAGCTGGTCTTCTAGGGATGTGGGTACCAGGTACGACAGGCTTGATCAAAGAGGTGTGAAATACAGGGTGTATTTTGAAAGATGCAGGCAAATCCAGTTTCAGGGCTACTGGGTTTATCACCTTCAGCACCTTATAGGGGCCAATGTATGTAGGGTTGAACTTGCGTGGACCACGAAGAGCCAGATGTTTGGTGGAAAGCCACACCCTATCCCCTGGTTCATAAATGGGTTCCAATCTACGGTGTAGGTCTGCTCCCTCCTTGTATCTTGTTTTGGCGGCTTCCAAATGTACTAGGGTGGTCCTATGGATATCTTGCAATAACCTTATGAAGTCGTTGGCTGCTGGTGTAGGACCTCCCGGGGAAACCCCTGTAGGCAACAACTTGGGATGAAACCCACTAGAACAATAGAAAGGCGAGTGGTTAGTGGAGGAGTGTGGGCTGTTGTTATAAGCAATCTCTGCTACCCACACCCACTCATCCCACTCCGTGGGCTTCAGCAAGACCTGAGTTCTAATGTATTGCTCGAAACATTGGTTGACCCTCTCTGTCTGCCCGTCTGTCTGTGGATGATGACTCGAGGATAACCTGACCTCTATCCCCAGCAAGGAACACACCCCCTTCCAAAACCGGGAGACAAATTGGGCCCCCCTATCCGACACCAAAACTGATGGAAAGCCATGCAAACGGACTATCTCCCGCACAAACACTGATGCCAGCTCAACTGCCGTGGGCAAGCCGCCCAAGGGGACAAAGTGGGCGACTTTAGAAAACAGATCCACCACCACCAGCAAGGTGTTGTGCTTGTGGGAGGTTACAGGTAGGTCAACAATAAAATCAAGGGACACCGTATGCCATGGACCAGGTGGAGCAGGGAGAGGTAAGAGCAACCCTACTGGATTTTGGCGGGAAACTTTTGTCTGAGCACAGACGTGACAGGTCTTAACATAAGCTTCAATATCCTTAGTCATGCCTGGCCACCAGAACCGTTCTCTGATCACTCTGGTTGTCTTTTTTATCCCGGGATGGCCCGCCAGGGCATGGGAATGGTACCAGTGCAACACTTGAGTCTGCAGTTCTTTGGTGGGCAATACCACTCCCCCCAATACACACACATACCCATCTTGGACGGTAGTGGCACGGGAACCCACTACTCCCCCCATTACGGATGACTCCTGGCTCTGTCTGACCTGGGCGAGGAATTGTTCTTCCGTGACCACCCCACCTATAAAGGCTTCCCTGGGGACAATAGTCGGGGATTCCACAGGCCTCTCAGGAAGAGCAAAACCCAAGCGGGACAAGGTATCGGCCTTCCCATTCCTTCTACCCGGTCTGAAGTGGATATGAAAATCGTACTCACAAAAAAATTGTGACCAGCGGATCTGGCGCATGGACAATGCCTTGGCTGACGTTAAATACTGGAGGTTACGATGATCGGTAATGACAGTTGTCCGGTGTCGGGCGCCTAATAGATACTGCCGCCACTCCTCGAAAGCCTTTTTAATTGCAAGGAGTTCTTTCTCCCCAACTGCGTAATTGTATTCTGCCGGGGAAAACTTGTGGGAAAAATAAGCCACTGGATGAATAAGGCCACTGACAGGATCTGTTTGACTGAGAACCCCCCCCACAGCTACGTGAGATGCATCTACCTCTACAACATAAGGCAAGGAGGGGTCTGGGTGGTGTAAAACAGGGGCACGAGTGAAAGCGAGACGCAGCTGTTGAAATGCGTTCTCCGCTACTTTGGACCATGAATATAGGACACCCTTCTTGAGGAGGGCCGTAAGGGGTGTCGCCAAGTTGGAAAAGTTTTTGATGAACCGCCGGTAGAAGTTGGCAAAGCCCAGGAAACTCTGCAATTCCTTGACGGTGGTGGGCGCCGGCCAAGACAGGACAGCCTTTACTTTACCGGGGTCCATCGCCAACCCCCACGGTGACACCACAAAACCCAAAAAGGGCACCTCTTGGGTGTGAAATGTACACTTCTCCAACTTGCAGTACAATTTGTTCTCCTGGAGGCGTTCTAATACCCTCCGTACATGACGCAAGTGATCAGACAGGGAACCAGAGTAAATCAGTAGGTCATCGATGTAGGCTATCACATAGTCTTCGAGCATGTCCCTCAGCACTTCATTAATAAAAAACTGAAATGCCGCCGGGGCATTGCAAAGCCCAAAGGGCATCACGAGATATTCATATAGCCCGTATTTGGTACAGAAGGCTGTTTTCCACTCATCTCCTTCCTTGACTCGCACCAGGTGGTAAGCTCCACGTAGATCTAATTTCGTGAAGTATTGTGCGCCCCGAACCTTGTCAAGGAGGGAGGAGATGAGGGGTAATGGATACCGGTTTTTTATGGTCACTAGATTCAGCCTTCTGTAGTCTACGCAACATCTTAATCCCCCTTCCCGCTTGGGTATGAAAAACAGGGAAGAGGAGGCAGGAGAGCGAGAGGGTCGGATGAACCCCTTTTCCAACATATCATCCAAATATTCCCTTAGGTACGTATTTTCTTTCTCTGTAAGGGAGTAAACCCGACTGCAAGGTATTCTGGCTCCCGCCTCCAAATCGATACGGCAGTCATAAACTCTATGTGGTGGTAAGGTATCAGCTTCTTGGGGATCGAATACTGCCTTCAAATCGTTGTAGCAGGTGGGCAGATCAGGTTCCTTTCCACTGGTTTCCGAAACATTGGTTCCCTGAGAACTAGCTATCACGATCTCCTGTCTTTTAGTAGCTCGAAACTCCAGCGTGGACTTTTCCCAGTCAATTATGGGGTTGTGGAGCTTCAACCACGGAATACCCAACAACACCGGAATATGTGGAGACCTAATCAAATCAAAAGACAGGTCCTCTTGATGTTGGGGCTCTATACTCAAGTGAAGCCTCACTGTTTGATGGGTTACGGGCCCCGAGACAAGAGGACTGCCATCAATAGTAGTGACCTTATTGGAGTACGTCTTCTCTTGACAGGGAATTAGGTTAGCTTTAGCCCACTCCACATCCATGTAATTCCCCGATGCCCCGGAGTCTATCATAATCCGCACATGAAGACCATAGTGCGCCAATGAAAGATAAGCGGTGACATACAAATGGGACGCGGGCGATGATTCGTGCTCTACAGAGGAGACCGTATATTCAGGACTGCCCGGGAGCCTGGTCTCGGAAGACCCCGGACACTCTAGTTTCCCTGTCGGTTCCCTGATTTTGGCTTTACCGGACATGCTCTCAGGTAATGACCGGTCTTACCGCAATACATACAAAGATTTTCGGTTCGTCTACGTTGACGTTCTTCGGGCGTCAAAGGGCCCCGGACCACCCCTATCTGCATGGGTTCCGGTTCATCCATTGACCTAGGTAAGTCACCTTTTCTTTCCTTGGAAAACACATAGCGGGGTTCTCCTTTCCCCCTTTCGTGTTTCCGCTCACGTAACCTATGGTCGATCTGTACCACCAAGTCAATGAAATCTGAACAGTTACGAGGTAGGTCTACAATTTGTGACAATGCGTCTTTCAATTCGTCCCGTAGCCCCCTGTAAAAGAGAGTGCAACGTTTTTCCTCTGGCCAATTTGCTTCTACTACTAATCGCCGAAAGGAGGTTATATACTGCACCAGCTCATGACTGCCTTGCTTCAGGGCCAATAATTCAGTGTCCGCAGCATGAGTATACGTATGTCGGTCAAAGAGTTTACGGAATTCCCTGTTAAAGGCTGCATAATTGTATAATAAAGGGTCGTCCCTATCCACCAAGGGAATGGCCCAGTCGGCTGCGGTCCCGCTGAGATAGGATATGGTAAACGCCACCCGAGATTGGTCAGAGGGGAAACAGTGCGCTTTACATACAAAGTGCAACTGGCACTGACTGAGAAACGCAGCACATCTAGTCGCATCCCCCGAAAAACGCTCCGGAGGAGCCAAGGGAATAGACTGGGGTGTAGTGACTTGTATAACGGGTTGTTGAACTACACTTCTCTCTCCCGAGGATGTATCTCTATGTTGACCTTGCAGGGCGTCCACTCGGGCTGCCAAGGCCTGAGTCTCAGCTTGTAGATTTCCTATCATGTTGGCTACATCCGCCAACGTGACCGGCACTACGTCCATGACGCTCGGGCAGAACACACTCTATTAGGCTTAGCGTTCTGTAAGGATACGTGGGTTGATCCGCAGGAGCGTCAGGTCCGTGAAGATAATTCTCAGTCTTCCCCTGCGGTTCCCCGTCTCTATCGAACACTAGAGAACCGGAGGACACGCCAGGGGAAAACAGGGAAACAAAACAAGGGAAGGAGGGTATGACGTCAAGATAGTGGCAGAGGCGGATCCAAGGGTGAGACTCTTCTGTGCTGTAATGAAAGGTAGATTATAGACCATCCACATATAAGTACCTACAATTAACACCTTGCCAATTGTACAGTCCTACCTCTCGATATGCCCTTTCCTATGGAGGATCTTGTTCCCAGTCAGGAGGTATGAACCGTGGAAAGTACAGTCTAGTATCCTATGTGACATAAAACACTGATTGAGAGCCTGTCCCACGCCCAATAGCCTCAGATCTGCCTTAAGTATAACTCACCCTTTGTGAACACCCAAAAGCCCCAATTCTGCAACAGGTTAACCAAGTTGATGTTGATAAAGGGCTGAAGACTACAGGGGGACAGAACAACAATCGTTACCTCACGCCCGCTCAAGGGTAAACCGTGTATATAAAGAAAGGTAGCGCACAGCGCTATTACCGTGTTTCTGATGTACACTGGTCAAACCATACCGTGGTCCACGCAAGTGCTCCACCTCCTTCCTTCAGTTCTTAGCCATGGATGGTCCTCACAGAATGGGAATAGTAAGGGGGTCCGGAAGGGAAGAGGACCAGCTGGCGAGCAAAACGCTGAGGAACCACGAGCTTTTCACTCGAGACTTAAATACTGGGAGGTGCGCGGGGATGAGCGGCACCTCTCACTCCAGGGTATACCAGACCCGGGATATTTCCGCTGTTTAGAGGGAGTGGGTATGTGGGGACCGACTGACGAAGGTGCAAAGAACAAAGCACTTAATAAGGGGATAGGAATGTAATTTAGAATTGGAACGAAAACACAGAGCCAGAGCACACACTAGACGCCACCAACAGGGAGTGATTGCAATAGTAAGGAGGGTCGTAGAACACAAACGGGGGAACCAGCGCACTCACAAATCTTGCGGAGTACCAGAGACTACTGTGATGCAAGAATGGAGCGCTAACCACCAACTTGATGCATCCGACGAAAACAACAGAGAGTGGCGCTTCCGAGAATGCCAAGGACGCGGACCGAGCCGCGAGAAACAACGAACAGTAAAGAAGGACTCCCGGAAACAGGAAATCAATAACCGGAAGACAGGCTACACTACCTAGGACGGAATAAGATTCCAGGCTAGAACGCTAAGCGCGTTCGTGATATCTCAGAGTCCTTATATACTGGACCGCCTGCCGCTCCTAACCGTGGGGCATGACATGCACTACATGGGACTCATGTAGACATGTGGAACTGAGATGTGAGGTGGTGGTCATGTAGGTGACATATGTGTCCATACCCAACAGCACACACCTCAGTACATTGTGTAATGTCATGATCTAGCAAGTGATATTGAGCCTGGTCATGGCCACATGGGTGGGTGAACTGACAATCTTCCTTTGTGCATCTCTGTACTGCAGGGTACCAGCTGTCCATCGACCATTCCCAGACCTTGCAACCATGCAGGAACGCGACTGCATCAGACGTAACCGCTTCACCAGGCCACTGATTGAGGAGTTGGCGGAGCAGTTGGTGCCAAATCTGCTACCTGGCCGGACATACCCTACAGCACTGACCCCAGAGGAGAAGGTGATGGCAGCCCTGCACTTCTTTGCTACTGGTACCTTCCAGTACACTGTGGCTACTGCTGATGGTATGTCGCAAACAATGTTTAGTCGGGTGCTACGCGATGTCTTGGAGGGGATGTTGCATTTCCTAGACCTGTATATCAAGATCCCGAGCCAAGCTGAACTCCCTGAAATAAAGGATGCCTTTTATACACTGGGGAGGATGCCGAATGTCATGGGATCTATTGATGGGACACATGTGGCCCTGATACCACCACAGGCACATGAGCAGGCATACCGTAACAGGAAGCACTACCACTCCATCAATGCTCTGTCTTGCTGACATGTCGATCACACATGTGTGTGCACAGTTCCCTGGTTCTGTGCACGATGCCTACATTATGAAGAGTAGTCGCATTGCAACGCTGATGTCACAGATGCCAGCTCAGCATGCCTGGCTTGTTGGTGTGTACTGACTGTTTATCATTGTGTGTGTTTGTCAATGTTCGATTCTGCACTCCTACAAAACTCAGCTACTTGTTCATTTTTGTGTGTGTAGGTGACTCCGGATACCCCAACATGCCGTGGTTGCTGACACCCCTCAGGAACCCTGTGACACCAGCCGAGATGCGCTACAATGAGGCACATGGTCGGAGCAGGAGGGAGATTGAGCGGACATTCGGCCTCCTGAAAAGCCGCTTTCGCTGCTGGAGAAGACCGGAGGGGCCCTCCCATATGAGCCTGCAAAGGTGTGCAAAATAATCCTTGTATGCTGCATGCTACACAACATGGCGGTGCGGAAGGGGATGCCTCTCATCCAGGATGACGATGACCAACCTCCGGCACCTGTGGAGGATCCCGGCCTGGGCCAAGATGCCAGTGATGATGAGGATGAGGGTGACATCCTCTCACAGCTCATCAACAACTTCTTCACCTGAATGTGAGTTTCTAGAGTTGTTATGTGAATGTATGGAGGTAGCCTGGAATGTGTTGTGGCAGCTCTGTTGCTGTATGAGTGTGTCTGTGTGCCACTTGACTGGATGAGTGCAGTGATGTGTCCATTCAGGTGGTGTGTACTCCACAATAGGGTAGTACTGCTAACTAGTTTTTGTGTATTGCAACATGTTTTGTGCATGTGTATTGCAGTTCTCTCCTGTTCTTCTGTGCTTTTGACTGTGTCTTGTGTCTGTCCTTCCCAGGGTACTTTGCCTGTTGTTTGGTCAACACTGACCCCCAACACCCAGAAGCCAACACCAGTGTGAAAGTTGACAATTCCCATCAACTGATGTACCACACATCCCTGGCCTTCCATTCTCCAACACATTGTGAGCATGTGTCCACTGTTACGTAGAATTACTGTGCAACTATTGTGGAATAAACGTGTTGCTGATGTGTAATGAACATGTGCTACACTTTCTTATGTGCATTGTCTGTCTTCCCCCATCTGAGTGACATCTGCTTACCTCACCTGTGGACTTGTTACCACTGACTGGGGTTGGTGTTGTGCATGCCAATGTGTTTCAGGTCAACGTCATTGTGTGGAATGAGTAACATGGCCATGGTGAGTATGTGTTGTGTTGCCATAGTGGTGTGTCTCCCTCACATGTTTCACATTACCATGACTCTGTTGCAGTGCGGAAACCTGGGTAACGGGAATAGGACAAGGCCCGTACCGATATTCCCCCTTTTTTACAGACCAGACATCACTCTAACACATACAGTCATTGGTGGGGCCCATAACACCAACATTCACACATCACTTCACACTGGTCTGCACTTACAGGAGAGATGAGCGGTTCAAGCGCTGACATGAAAGGAATACCTTATTACCTATAGGAAGGAAAAGTTATATTACATATCTATACATCAATCCTTACACCTACAGATCTCAATCTTAAACATCAAGGCACTCCTCCCACATGATCAATGGATCATTTAGTTGGATTGGTTGATGGTGATTTAGAACCCGCTAAAACACATTTAAGATTTCAATCTTACCTCCCTCAATAAATCACAAACACAATTTCTTGTGAGTCAATATTTGTTTATCTATTTTATCGCAAAAGGTTGAGCTTGCATTTAGAGAGTTTATATTAATTTTTATGCAAATCACAGAACATCATATTTACCTAATCTTGCTGTCGGGCGTCCTCTAAGTCATCGAATGAGCTGTCAATCGGTCAATAGCAGATCAGAAAAAGTTCTTCATGCAGCACGCTACAGTCCCAAAGAATGGGCAAGAACCAGAGACGTGCAAGCATCTGTCAGTGCCCATAAATTTTAGGAAAGTTCGTAGTCCATCAGAAAATGGGCAGCATTCGGACTGTCAAAGATTCAGGAACGCAGCAGTCACCATAGATAGTAGCGTCACGTAGTGTCACCGTTGTCTTCGTCAGCAAAAAGGAAAGGGAAAATATGCGCTTTTCTCTCTATTCTACCACCATTTTTATAACAAAAGTAAGGTTAAGATGCAACAATTTACAAAGTTTGGACTTTTCTGATTGGTCGGTTGGGATCGTCCGGTGAGGTTTAGCACAGTTTGAGGGGTTATTTCAGTGTTCGGTTTAGTCCGGATTCTTTTCAAAAGTTCTTTGTATTGTCACTTGGCTGTATTCCCACCGTGGCCTTGCTTGGGAACACTGAGGCAAGGGTCATGACGAGGCCTCCAGAACACATTGTCGCTATTGCGCACTTCGCTCCAAACCTCGTGGAACGGTGGCCATCACGTCGTGTCGTGTCAGCGGCCATTTTGTTTTTAGGCCCAAAGGACAACTTAGCGAAACAAACACAAAAGAATAATTAATACATAGAAATAATGAATAAAATGTTAATCCCTTGCTAATCCCTCTATGTGCTTGTAATTATCTAGTGTCTAGCGACATTTAAAGCGTTCATATTCACCCATTTGATGTCATCTGGAGCAACATTACGAAAACATCAGAAAGCCACATATATCATGCAATATTCTATTCAATACGTATACTACAGTTAGTATGCGTACAGATTTTAGTAATAACGATAATTTAGCCATGCCAAAATGCAAAACCCACGTATATGTCGTATATTAATAAGGTTGATTAATACACATGCAAATTCGTTTAGTAATATTATAATTAATAGATTATATAATTAGTATATTCATGCAGAATAGGGGGTATACAAACTCTTGTAATACCCGCTACATCAATCCCCCCTTTGGTGATTCTATCACCACACCATTAAAATTTTGTATTATTTTTCATGGAGTTTAAATGAATTCTTGCTTTAATTTACATCTCTGTTTCCCCAATTTCATCTCTCCTGGCTGTTTTATACATGCTCTCCTTCATCTCCTCTAATACTACTTCTTCAAATTCCCTCTCTTGTTTCTTATTCTGTTTTCTTTTCAGATCTTCTCTTTTTAACCTTTTCTGGATTTTCCTTCTTTTATGACACAGGCATCCTAATCTTAATAATAATACTAAGAAAATCACACATGTTAATGGAAACAAGATTTTACCTAAGAAGGTACTGCCTAAGTTTACCAAAAACATTTTTTATAGAAGAAATTTTCTTTCCAATCTTTTCCCAAACACTTTCAACCTCCAGTGTTGCAATTTCTTCATGCAGATCAGTTATATTTTTAATGTACATTTTCAAATCTTTACTTTCATCTGGAATGTAAGTACACCAATGTTGAACTTTCAGCATTCCACAGACTCCACCCTCTTTTGCCAATAATATATCAAGGGCAAGTCGATTTTGCATTACCAAGGCATGCATGGCAACCATTTCAGTATTAACCAATAAAAATCCTCCGGCGGTGCTTGTTGACAAGCGATCCACTACTGTTGATAATCTTCTAATTTTATTTGCATTCAGAGATATTCCCACTGCTGGTATCAATGCTCCAAAGATGTCACCTACAATTTCTGACCAAGATTCTCTCTTTCTACGTGCTAAATAACTACCTAACTTATGTACACAATCTTCTCCTCTTCCCATGTGAAGAATCTTTGGGAAAACCAGACCTACATAACATGTGCCATACCAATGGTCTGGCAAACAAGAATATGCCCTGTTCCCAAAGATAAAATAAAACCCAGGAAAAACTGGATCATTTCCTCTAAATCCCCATCCACCCATGGTTCGGTATGTATCATGGCACTCACTGTTACCTACAAAGTAATTATCATATGCAGTTTGATTCCTTCTAATACTCAATTTACCTTTCTGAGGCCAATCTAAAGCCATAGTTGGACTAGCTTCTCCCTTCAAATGTTTTTCTATTTCAACATCCCAAACTGTCTTTTCCACTTTTCCCTCAGATGCTTTCTTTTACATTTTCAATCTCCTTTCTTCAACCATATCCAAGAACGTCTTTTCTTCTTTCTTTAAACTGCAAGTCAAATTATTTCTAAATATATATTCTAATGCTAGTTCTTTAGTTTCTAAGAAAAATTCACCTAATACCTTTGCAGGTTTTACCTTATTTAGCTTGTTAATTGAAGGTACTTGTGAAAATATGTTATCTACATCTGAGAAATAATATTCTAACTTCCCTGTTTTGTAAAACAGACTAGCTATTACACTACATGTTATTCCATAAGTTACTGGAAGGTGGTGATAAATCATTCCCTCCGATACCGATACAGGTAACTGCATAAAGGTAGCAGTCCCTTACGTCCATTGTCTTTACATATTCATACAATCATTTTGAAAACACATTGGTAGAAAAATCAATTATAGACCTGTCTTTATGCAAATAATTCCTATCCATTTTAGTCGGAACTACTTTTTGAATCTTTTCTATATTAGTCTTGTTTTCACTATGTCCTTCTATTGTATCTAAAGTAACTTTAAATGAGATCATCAGAGCTAGTACACTCCACAGAAGCATTAGTAATCCTGTACAACAGCAACACATTTTACACCATCGCCTCAAGAATATTCATCTATCTTTTCTACTATCTGTGTTTGCCATTTTTGTAAAAATTATCAGTGTCTTTTGACTTAGCCTCTTCTACTTCACAACTAGTTTGTCTAACCCAAGGCTCTAAGCACCTAATTGGTTCTACCAGTTTTGTCTTTTCCTGTATTTTATTGTCTTTCCATTAGCAGCATTCTTGTCTTATTCAGTTTGGCATCTCATCGTCCTTCCCTTTTCCCTCGTAATCTGAATACAGAACTTCCTGAACATCCGTTTCTTCTCCAATGTTGGACAAGATAACTCTCAGGACTTCCGATTCTTCGTCTTCCTCAACCACACAACGGTACAGTCACCTCTGGATTTTCTTGTTCTTTTGCTTTCCTCTATTACAATTACTTCTTCGCCTTTTGATTTTTCTTGACTAGATACTTCATTCACCTGTTTAGCTCTTGGTGAATTTACTCATGTTAGTCAATATTTCAGCCTCTTCATCGTATTTGGCCAAACTTCCTCTCTTGCTGACCTTCTCAGTTTACTTCCTTTATCATTCTTTTCAGTTCTCCATGCTCTTTTTCTCAAAACTCGACCTTCTGGTACTTCGTCTTCACTATCCTCTGATTCAGTTTCAATTTGCTTTTTACTTTCAACGGTTTTTCTTTCCACCACTTCTTTTGTTTTCCCTACTTCTGTCCCTCCTCGTGTTTCTTGCGCACAATCTTGCTGCTGACTAATTGTCCCTACCTCTAACTGGATGTTGGAATTCTCTACACCTCCTCGGGTGTCTTTCGCAAGAATTTTTCCCTCGCTTTCTGTATCTGGCATCTCTCCATCTACTTTTGTTGTTTCAGGTGGAACCTCTCTCAGTTTTTCATCTGGAATTTCCTTATCAACAATCTCTTTCATTGTCTTTTCACTGTCTTTTTCTTTTCTCGAACGTAAAGTTACTTGTTCAGTCTCTGAATCTGAGCTGGTATCAGAAATCTGCAACCTTCTCCTTAAAGAAATACTTCTTGGGGTAATAGTCAGATCTGGCTCTGTTTGACCCCTTTCAGATTTTTCTCTTGTTCTCGTTTCTTCAGCATCTGATTCAGAACTTGATTCTGACTCATCAAAATATTCTCTTTCTTTATTATCCACTGTATTTGGGATCCTCAATGTGTGAGTAGCATAAATCCAGTTCTTGATTCCAGCACACTTCACAGCTGTTGTTGTCGTCAAAATCACCTGTCGTGTTTTCCCCACCATGGGACCAAACCGTTCCTCCTTCTGTGTACTTTGATTCTCACCTAGTCCCCTGGGCTCAGATCATGAGCTTGCTTCTTTTTAAGGGTGGTGGCATCCGCTCCAACCTGATGAAACACAGAATGAACTGCGTCAGCCAGGCCTTTACAGTAATCCAACACCATGTCATCATTTATAGGTAACAGCTTGTTGACTGGTATGAACACATGACGCATTGCTCGGCCCATGATATTTTCATGGGGGCTCAAGCCTGTGGTTCTGTCTGGAATTGATCTTATAGTCATGAGTACTAGAGGCAAGAATTCAGGCCATTTCAAACCAGTGGCTAAACACATTTTCCCTATTCTGTTTTTGATAGTACCATTCATTTGTTCCACTACACCAGAAGCTTCTGGTCGATAGGCACAATGTAGTTTTTGTTGTACATTCAATGCTTCACAAATCAATTTCACAATCTCATTATGAAAATGTTTTCCTCTATCTAACTCAATTGTTACTGGGAACCCGAATCTGGGAATGAACTCTCTCAGTAGTAGTTTTGCTACGGTGATCCCATCACTACTTCTTGTGGGGTAGGCTTCTACCCATCTAGAAAACAAACAAACCATTACTAGAACATACCTCAACCTGTTACAGGGAGGCATTTCAATGAAATCAATCTGCATTCTGGTGAAAGGCCCTCCTTCTCAACCTATCGTTCCTAGACTCACCACTGTTTTTCTTCCAGGATTGTACTGCTGACATATAAGTCATCTTTGGCAAAGGCTTTCTGCCACAAGTCTGAATTTTGCATTGTACCAGGTCTGTTTAAACGAGCGAATCATTGCGTCTCTCCCTATGTGTCCCTGTCCATGATACATCCGTGCCATGGCAGACACCATGCTATCAGCTATAACTGGTCTTCCGTCCCGATAGACCCACACATGATCTGTTTCCCTTGGTGCACATCCTGCTTTTACCCACTGTCTCATTTCCTCATGTCCTGCTTCTTCCTGCAATTGCCTCACTTCCTCCCAGGTATCCACAATGTTAGGAAACATTAAGGTGCAAGAATTCACTTCCTTCTGCTTTGCCCGATTTATGGAATTCTGATTACGTGCACAATATTGAGCCACATCATTGGCATACTGATTGCCAATTGTGGTATAATCTCCAGTTTTTAAATGAGCATCACACTTCACGACTGCCAATTGCTTAGGCAGCTGTATCGCCTCAAGCAATTTCCCAACTACTTCAGCATTCTTTATGGGGGTTCCACTCGAAGTCAAAAATCCTCTCTGTAGCCATATTTGGCCAAAATCATGCACAACACTGAAGCCATACTGACTATCAGTCATCACAGTCACTCTCACGTTCTTTCCAATCTTGCATGCCCTAGTCAAAGCAACAAGCTCAGCTACCTGGGCTGATTTTACTCCTTTCAGGTAGGATGCTTCCATTACTGCTGCAAAGGTACACACTGCATATGCTGCACTCAGCATTCCATCATCTGTTTTCAGACATGACCCATCTACAAACATCACAAAGTCGCTGTCTGGCAAAGGTGGTAAACAACCTTTACAACGCAGATTTTACAACGCGATGCTGTTACATCGCGGTCGTTACAACGACTTGCGCTAGATGGCGTGCTAACATTACAAATAGTGTAGTTTACTATCCCAACACCTTCCCTACTGTTAAGTGGACTGGAGTTGGAATAGTAAATTACGCTTTTCTAATGTTAGCACGCCATCTAGCGCAAGTCGATGTAAAGACTTGCGTTGTAATGGCATAGCGTAGTAACATCACAGTCGTTGTAACGAATGCGATGTAACTGCACGCGTTGTAATGACTCGCGTTGTTACGTCATACATCCGGCAAAGGTACATCTTTTATATCCGGACGTGGTTTGGCACAGAACTCCAGTACATCCAAACAATCATGATTCGCTTCATCTCTGATTTCAACATTCTCAGCATCAGGTAACAGTGTCAAAGGATTCACATTCAAACATCTTGCAAGGCTCACATTTGTTGCACCTAATATGACCTTCTCATATTTAATCAGCCGACTATGTGTCATGAACTGTGTGCGGCTCCTTGTTAGGAGGATTGCCACATCATGAGGTGCAAACACTTTCACAGGATATCCCATCACAATTCCTTCACTCTGTTCCAAACTCCTACAGGTAGCAGCCACTGCTTTCAAGCACCCACGTAAAGCTACAGCTACTGGGTCTAGCATAAATGAAAAGTATGCAATTGGTCTCATCAGTTTTCCATGTTTCTGTATTAATACAGAAAGTGCACATCCATTCCTCTCACTGCAGTACAATTCAAACTCCTTCTCATAATCAGGCATTCCTAATGCTGGCGCTTCGCACAGACCATCTCTCAATCGCTTAAAAGCTGCCAATTCTTCTTTATTCAACTCAATGGGATCTCTCACGTCACTTCTCGTCAAGCGTACCAAAGGTTTTGCAATCAGGGAGAAGTTGCTTATCCACTGACGACAATACCCAACAATTCCAAGAAACATTCTCACCTCTCTTTGCGTCATTGGAGCTCTCATTTCTTTTATGATCCTGATTCTGTCTATTGTTATCTTCCTTAGTCCTTTTTCAATGTTATGGCCTAAATAATGTACTTCTTTTTGATAAAATTGCAACTTCGATGGTGACACTTTAAGTCCTCCATCAGCCAAATGATTCAGCAATGCTATGATGTTCATTACACAAGCTTCACGGGTTTTCGACGCCACAAGCAGGTCATCGATATATTGAACTAACACTGAGTTTTTGGGCATCTCTAGGCTTTCTAAGGACTTTTTCAATATCTGATCAAATATTGAGGGGCTCTCTGTATACCCCTGTGGGATTCGACACCAAGCCAAAATATGCTCCCCAAAACGAAACGCAAATATTTTCTAGCTGTCATGGTGCAATGGAATGGAAAATAAAGCATGGCATAGGTCAATTACTGTATACCATTCTGCATCGTGGGGAAACTGATATAAAATCACAGATGGATTTGGTACAATCGAACAACATGATACTACAATTTTGTTTATCTTTCTCAAATCTTGTACTATCCTAAACTTCCCATTAGGCTTTTTCAGTCCCATAATTGGGGAATTACATGGACTACTCATTATTTCTCTCAAAATGCTTGTTTTATGATTTTCTCAATTATAGGAGTTACTCCTTCAATGATCTCAGGTGTCAATTTATATTGAGGGACATTTGGGAAGCTTATTCCTTCCTTCACTGTTATTTTTACTGGGTCCACATTTCTCATTAGTCCTACATCTTCTCCCGTGAAATCCCAGACTTCTGCTTTTACAGTCTGTTTCAATTCTTTTGGTAGTTCATCAGGGACAAATACAGCATAGGTTTCAGTAACCTCATTCTCTCTATAAGCCATCATCATTTTGTACAGTACGTCTTCATCAGGGGTCTCAAATGCTATACCATCAGGGGTACAGAATATAGTGCAATTCATTTTGCACAGCAAATCTCTACCTAACAAATTCACAGGACTTGAATCGCACACAACAAAGCAGTGCATTTCAGAGAACTTCCCTATACTAACTTTCACTGGTTCTGTAAGATGCGTTTTAATCTGTCTGCTGGATACACCAACTACTTGGATTGTTTCGTCCGAGAGAGGAAGATTCTTAACATCAGCTGACCTAACAGTTGATCGAGTAGCACCAGTATCTACTAGGAAAGTAACATTCTCATTGTTTACTTTTCCATCTACAAATGGGCCTGTCTGGTCTACTTCTAGAGTTGTGCCAAGTATGCACTCTTCTTCCTCCCTTCGGCACCGTCAATAACCTTCTTCTGACTCACTCTCATCACGTTATAGCCAATACTGCGAGACAGCGCTAGCGCGTGGCAGCTTAGTTACCTGTTCTTCGTTGTAGAATCCTATCTCTTTACTGTATTTCTGTGCATTTACGCTCTGTGGAAAAGGCGGTTTTGGCACCTGATTCTGTTGGGTAACAACCTGCTGCTGTCGCTGCGGTTGACCACTCACCTCATTCTGCACCTGTGGATTCAACGATGCATTTTCATTATTAGTACTTGGGGGAAATTTACACTCGGATTTCCAATGCCCTATTCTTCCGCAATTATGACATGGCTATTTCTTTTTGGCTTCTTCTATATTGAATTGTCCTTTACCCTTCCCAGGAGTGAATTTTGGTCTGGGTCCTGTATTATTTGCCTGTTCCATTAACTGAGCTTCCTGTCTTTCCGCTACCTTTACTTGTGCCCACATAGCTTTCTCTTTTAGTTTACGCTGTTTGGCTTCAATTTCATCACTATAATATTTGGCATGTCTTAGTACTTCATCTATTTTCTTATTTTGCCAATCTACAGTGTGTTGCTTGATCATTTCACTAATTTCTGGGCGTAGACCATATACAAATCTGTATACAAAATGACTCAAATCCTTTTCACTCAAGTTTTTGTCACCACTAAACTGTTTAAAGGCCAATATTAATCTCTCGTAATACGCGTGTACCGATTCCTTACTCTGATGAGTTCGGTCAATCTTTACCCAATCAGTTTCTTTTGGAGGTACTTTATTTTTCAGAAAAGCAATAACCTGTTCATATTTCTTCATTACCTCCGGGTCAGGTGCTCCTGTCTTTGGATCCCTAGGGTATTCTTGTGTAGGCCAATTAATCATCAGCTTACACTCTGTCCATAGATCTGCTGGCACTATTATGTCAAATAAATCCACAAAACTTTTGATAATTTTACAAACCTGTCCACTTGCCTATACCACTCGACAGGCTTTTCGCGGAGTAGAGGGAAATCATTCGTAAATGATAAAATATCTTGCCTAGTCCAAGGGACATGTACATAGCCTCCACCTGGAATTTCTCTCATAGGGCATTCTGTCACTGCTTTTTTTCCTTTTCTCTTACAGGGAAAGCTGCAACAGTTTTGTCTATGGCATCATCTCGTTTCCGGTACCACCTGCTCCTCCATTTATCCACATCTCCCCATTTTCTCAACAGGATAATTATGTCTTTAATCTGAATTATTCGCCCTGTGGTGTTCAAATTTTCAATATCTTTCTCAGTAAAATCTACTTGATATGGTTTTTGTAAAGCCTTTACTTTCTCCATGTCTATTCCCATTTCGTTTGCTATTTCTTCCAGTCTTTCATGTAAATTCTTTGCTCTCCAAGTTATACTTTTGCACATAAATAATAATTCTTCATCCTGATATGCTTTTAATTTTTTTGTTGGGATAGTCCCTACTATTAATTCTTCCAGAACCATTCTTAACTTGGCCACATGTATTGATTGGGATTATCTGTCTTTTCTCTGTAATCTCCTTAACTATTCACTTAATTCTTCTGAAGTAGGACCTACTGGTTTCTCTTCATTGCTTTGTTCTAGGCTTATTGGAGCCCCTAATACTGATTCCATGGCCATTGTATGTTTTTCTACTATATTTGGGCTTAATATCTGGCTTCTAGAAACATTTGGCTCGATAGTACTCATTGTTTGTTTCCATGGGTTTTCGTCTGAATTTTGCTTTGGCCTCTCTATCTGTTTATCACTGTTATAAGGGACCATTAGACAATGTTCACTATCTTTCTGTTTGTCAAAAATAGGCATTAAAGGGCTTATGGTTACTGGCACAGTCAGAGCTTCCAAATTTTTAGTCAATTCTCTGATCTTTTCAGTTAATTTGAAGGCTGTTTTTGCTAGTCCTGCTGAATTGTCACCACTCACCTTATCATTTGTTTTTCTCTCTTCCTCTCTGAAATAATTATTCTTCCCTAGTTCTTGGGGTACTTGTTCAATTTTAATGTTTCGTAAAGTTTCTCTCATTGGGGCACTAGGTGTTAACATGTTAGATTCAGTTTGATACGGGGGTGGATTTTTATAAAACATGTCATCAAGAACATCATCCTCCGATTCATGCACACCATACCCTCCTGATTCTACATTATGTCTCTTTTCCGTACATTTTCTACCTCCGACTTCTTCAGAATTTCTCACAGGAAACAAACCATCAGTCATACTTGCATTTCGCCACCTTCTCATTCTGTCTTTATGATTGTCATGTCCATATTGACCAAACATGTATCTATATCTTCCGCCACTCCTCTGTCTCTCTCTATCATGCATCTCTTCTTCCCATTCTGCCAATGCTTCAAACTGTGTTGGTCTAGGTCTCGGTTCTAGGTTCATCATTCTTTCTCTCAAATTTTTCAAAACCGCTAAATTAAACGAACCATGCTCTGGAAATGCCAAAACTCCATCGTATTTTGTGTACTTCACCCAATTGTCTAACCAAATACAAGTATGATATCCATATTTCTCAACCATAGAGGATGCAGGCGATTTGGCCGGGGGAAGCAACTGTCCTTCCCTAGTCACAATCGGTTTGTCCTTTTTAAACCATTTCTTGATTTTCCCAAACCAGGACTTTTTCTTCTTTTCAGGTGGATCGTAATACATCATTTTGTCTATTCTGTGTATCGCTAGTTCTTCTCCTACGACTATTTTGTTATTTTATCCAATCGGAGCGTTTTCGTCACTTCTGCAATTCTCCACTCCTAGCGCGGCACACACTAATGCACCAATCAACAGCGTCTATGTCACCTTGTACTTCTCCACTCCCAGCGCGGCGCACACTAACGCACCAATCAGGAGCGTCTATGTTGTTTTACAGCTGGCCAATCCCAGCGTGGTCTTTCTGACGTCAGCCTTACTCGCTGTCGCTGCTTTCACTCCTGCATCTACTGACCCCTCCTTTACAAAAATTTTTCTCTGTAAGCTTTTTACGTTCTTTAAATTAACAAAGCTGTTAGTAACAACACAAAAATGCCACCATTGTCTGTTTCGCTAATCAAGAACAGTTTATGACCTTTCTTACAAGAATTCCGTCTTTCCCGAGAGCAGCGCTTACCTCTGCCCTACTACGGAATCGTTACTTCCGTTGATAAAGTAGAACATCCCTCTACTTTTACCCTTCTCGCAAGCATCAGCTAACCGATTCTCCAGAATTAAGACACCTAGTTGCCGATTCCCATCCGGTAAAAATATTCCCTGTATGAATCGTATCCGGATTTGTTTACGTACGAATCGTACAAGTCCCGTACAAACTGGCAAGTACGATTCGTATGTTAAAAAATCCATACGAATCGCATTGGGAAAATTCCCCGACACGTCCTCGGGTCGGAAAAAGTGTCCGACACGTCCCCGGACAGTTTTATGTACGAATCGGTAAACTGAAGTCCGAGCGCGCAAGTACGATCCGTCCCGTCCGTCCGAATGCACAACCGGATGGAAAAAACACCGTACGGAGCGAACTCCCATAGCAACCATGGAGACGTACAAACATGTGCACGCATTTGCGCTGAACACCCCCCCAGCCCACCCCCCCAAGTATGTGCCATACCCCCAGCCCCCCATGTACGTGCCGTACCCCCACCCCACCCCCGTAGGCACGGAGCATACCCCCACCCCGTAGGTACGGAGTGTACCCCTACCCCGTGTAGGTACGGAGCGTACCCCCACACCCGTAGGTACGGAGCGTACCCCCACCCTGTAGGTACAGAGCGTACCCCCACCCCCGTATGTAGCGCTGGGGGTCCACACCGTACCTACGGGGGTGGGGGTATGCTCCATACCTACGGGGTGGGGGTACGCAACGTCCATAGGGGGGTGGGGGTACGCACCGTCCATAGGAGGGGTGGGGGTACGCTCCGTACCTACAGGGGTGGGGGTACGCTCCGTACCTACACGGGGTGGGGGTACGCTCTGTACCTACGGGGTGGGGGTACGCACCGTCCATAGGGGGTTGGGGGTATGCACCATCCATACGGGGGGGCTGGTGGTACGGCGCGTACATACGGGGGGCTGGGGGTACGGCGCGTACATACGGGGGATGGGGGTATGTGCTGGGGAAGGTGCTTACATTCGAGGGCTGCGGGTACGCACCGTCCATACGGAGGTGGGGGTACACACCGTACCCCCAGCACCCCGTATGTACGCGCTGTACCCCCAGCCCCCCCGTATGTACGCGCCGTACCCTCGGTTCCCATATGTACGGCATGTACCCCCAGGCCCCTACACCCTGCCTGTGCCTGTACGCACCCTACCCCAGGCCCCTACACCAGCACCCTCACCCAGCATTACGCATGTATGAGTCGTACCAAGCCATAGCAAATGTGAGCACTGTACAACAACATGGCCGATGTACGCACCTTACAGACGCGAAAAACACACGTACTGTACCAGGACACTGCAAAACACCACAAGGAGAGTCAATTCGAATCGCACAACACCACAAAACACTTCCAACAAGCCCAAATACATCCAATACACTGACCTGCAACAGCCAAACAGGTAAACAGAGGCCCAAAACACAACCACTCCTTATAACACACCCACCCAAAGTTCAAACACAGCCACACCCACAAATGGACCAATAAAAAGGGCCCACACACACAAACCATGAGCCTTTGCAACAGATCCACTGCTGCCAGACCCCACAGACAGCCCACAGCACCATACTTGAACCTTGACTACACCTTACACTTGCACACCTTCACATAACCACCTTCACAAACACCCCCTCATCACATTCACACACACACCTTCACAACCACACACACACACCCACAACCATCCACACCCACACCCCACACCATGCCCACAGACAAGAATCCAAAGTTCACAACAGCGGAGCTGGAGATCCTTGTCAACGAAATCATCAGAGTCGAGCCACAGCTCTTTGGAACATTGGCCAGACAGACCAGCATATCAGCAAAATCAGCCATGTGGCAGAGGATCGTCGAGAGGGTGAATGCTGTTGCGCCCATCAGAAGGACCAGGCATGAATGCCAAGCCAGGTGGTACGATCTGCGGAGGACGGTCCGCCGCAAAATGACTGACGAATATAACCAGGGGAACATCACTGGAGGTGGCCCGCCCCGCAGACCGGTACACTACCATCCCTGGGAGGAGAAGGTGATGCGCACGCTGCCGCCGGTGGGAGTACATGGAGTAGAAGGAGTCGCCGAGCCTGATGAGTACACAAACAACTCACCTCACATGGGGGGAACCGCATCAACAACCCAACTCCCAATAATGCACGCAACTACGCCAAAGCCATCACCGGACACAACCACACTCCAAAAACACGCACATGCCACTAGCGGCTCTATGCCCCATGCACCAAGCAAGGCCATGCCAAGTCACAGGCCACACAAAACACCAACACAAGACAGGATGTCCGTGATGCCGGGAGGGTGGGCCTCCAAAAAAACATTGTGCAACTCAGAAGCAGACACCATATGGCCTAGGGCAGAGCTATACAAACAGTGTGTCCCGACACTGTACTGTGTAGACTGCAAATGGTGGCCGCGTCGCAGGATGACATGGGTATGAAAGCCCAATTTGCACATAACAGCAGCTAATGAAGAGGCATCACTGTGAAAGAGTGTCAGCACACACCGCCGCAGCAGCGCAGACTCAGAGACACTCTGCCCAATGGGGGCCGGGAGATTCTAAACAAAGCCACATGAACAAGCCAATGGCCTGTGAAAGACCTGTAAAGTGTGTGTGCCCAGGAAGCTGGGCTGAGGTGACAGAGGGTGACAGACAGGCGGAGGGAGAGGGAGAGAGAGGGAGGGAGACAGAGGGCGACAGAGGGCGACAGAGGGAGACAGACAGAGGGAGGAGGGTGACAGAGGGAGGGAGAGAGGGAGACAGAGGGAGACAAAATCACCCTTGGGTGGTGTGGGCATGTCCGCTCGTCATCAGGTGGACTGTGTGCATGTTGACAAGGTCTGGCAGTGCGTGAAACACCCCTTTTTTGTTTGGAAATCACTGGGCCATGTGTCAAACTGTGCACGAGTAGATCCTTGCTGCAGGCACAAACCTAACCTTACACCCAGTATACTCACTCACTGTGTTTGTTAGAACCCAGTCACAAATGCATAAGTTACCTACCTGCATTCTCCAATAGATATGAAAAAGCACCATTTGCCCACGTACAGTGCAACACGTAAGCCGGTTCTGCATCGCTCGCTACGCACGCTCGCTAGACTGCTCACTGCGTTAAAAAATGATGCAACAACAAAGAGTGTGTCACACATAGGAAAAGTGTTGAAAGCTGTGGCCAAGGGACATACCCATGCACCATGCACAATGCACAGGGACTTGCCAAGTACAGACAAGGTAGATGACACTTGGCCCTGCTGTAGACAGCACAAGGGAATCCTGTGACCACTGTACACTCAAACACCAACTCCACATGCTACCTACCTACCACAGGAACTCACATTCACTGTCATGCCAGCATGCACTATGAGGGGATAGATACATCACCTGGTAGACCCAATGACAAATCATACCACACCCAACAGCATGCCCGGTCACACACACCCCCCCCCTACACAAGCACACACCCCCGGGGCAGCCAACGCAAATTGGCACTCCCACAATGGATATGTGGCACAACAAGACCAATCCATAGCCAAATAAGCATCCCAACACTCATTAGACAGGCCAAATAACCAGGAGTACATATCAATCTGTCCCACGCAACATACCCATCCACAAGTGCACTGTGAGAGGAATGCTAGACATATCCAACTACCCAGAGGAACTGTGCCAACTTGAATATGTATGAAACATGGATGTCGCATGAAACACCATTAACATTGTCTCTCTCTCACACACAGGGCAACGTCATCGATCTCCCCCCAACACTGGGGGGGAAGAATCACAGGACCAGGCTTGGCGTGACGATGATCCCACCGGCAGCGACTACTCTCACCACTCCGTGGATGACCCCGACCAACCTGGCCCCTCTGGTGCCCAAGCACCTGCAGCACCTGCGTCAGGTACAACTGTGCCAACCACCACCCCCATTCCTACCACATCCCAGGATACACACAGGAGCCCTGCTCGCACACAACAACGCAGCCAGTCTGACCAGGAGGGACAAGGTACTCCGGGCACCCAGGAGGAGGCAGGCGACCCCGCAAATGCCATCCCTCAGGGGTCCCGGAGACCCGATGTGCCCACAACGGCAGGCCAGGCTCAAGTGGGCAGGGGTGGTGGGAGTGGAGGACGGCACGAACCTGACCAGACAGCTGAGGAACCCATTATGTCACACGTCCGCAACATCCTGGACACATACCGGCGTGACACCAGAGGCATCAGCCAGGTAGTGGAGACCCTCAATGAGATTAAGAACCTGCAGGCCGAGCAATATGCCAGTCAACAGCAACACCAAGGACGGATGGAGGCAAGACTGGCTGAGCTCGTGGCGGTGCAAACGGACATGAGCCGTTCACTCCGTCGGATTGCCGAAAACATGGGCAACCCTCCCTGTGCCACCAGGCGAAGATCACCACCAGCCACAGGGAGGGATCAGGAGGAGGAGGATTCGTCCGACGCAGCATCACAGACATCGTCACGGCCTGCTTCTGAGGGTCCCCGGAGGAAGGTGGGTCGTCCACGCAAAAGAACGTGAGAGTCAGCGGACCATCACCATCTCCCAGGTCACCTGGGCTGGCACCTGGCCCTCTGGCGCAAAGCAGCACCTCATCCAATGACATTCTCTGCCACATGGACTTGCTGGTCACTGTCTGACCAATGTTGACAAAGACTGTGGCATGGACTCTGATGACTTCCAATGGCAAGGATCCCAACTCCCCCTGTGAACTTTGGATTATAGACACCCGGCGAGCACCTCTTTACATCCCCCCAAACACGTACCCCACCAATAATAAAAATCATAAAAATCACGAGATGATGCCGTCATTTTGCATTATTCCATAACATGTGTGTGTTGGAAAGTCAAACCATGCCTGAGTTTTGAAGTAACTCCAACCATTCATACCCTGGGATCTGAGTCTGGCACAGGACACACATGGGTCACAATGTATCATCCAATACAGACATGGAGCACCATACTCACCCGTGATGGGCCCAACCAGCTGAGGGGGTGCCTGCACAACTGTGCGGACAAACCTATTTCGAAGAGCAACAGTCATGCGCAGAGGTCAGGGATCATGTGGAGTGTCCTGGGGTGGGAGTCCCAGGTATGTGTAGCCAGGTGGGAGAACTATGTCCTGCATGCTGGAGTCAGGTGGATGTGGAGAATGGTGGCCAGGCCAAGGTTGGATGCATGGAGATGGCACAATGGGGTCTTGGATGACAGTGCCACAAGGTTGTCTTGGGGTCGTGGTCGCGGGCTGCATCCTGAGTGTGGGCGTGGATTGTGAAGGTCAGCCTGCAGCTGACAGTGATCCATTGCAGCTATCTCTGTTGGACGGTGATGTGGCTGGGTCGTCGGATGTTGAAGCAGAGCTGTGCAGATGCACCCTGGATGTGGACAAGGATCATGGGAGTTGTAATGTACTTCTCCGTAGAGTGCAGGGTAGGATTAGACACGGATGTTGTATTTGACCTGGGGGGTGGTCTATCTTGCCTTGAGGTGGATCGAACTGTGGATCTTGTGCATAATGCAGAGTGTGCTGAAGCCTGAGGTACAGATGCTGGTGATCAGCATAGCACATGTGAGCAAGCAATCCATGATGCACACCAGCTCGTGTGCGTGGACACTGTGTGCCTGTGCAGGGCCCTTGCGATTGGGACATAAGCAGTTGACCCAGCTGTAAGGGGACAATCCACAGATGAACACCTCAGTCTTGTACAAGTCCAGCATCAGGTGGCCGATGTTCAGCCATCTGCCAAAGGATACCATGCATTATTCAATATGAGAACTGGCAAGGATTGCGTCTTTGGGGAGGGTGAGGAGCACCTGGCTGTCAATGGGACACCAGATGATGATGAGATGCAGTGCACATGTCATGGTGTAGAGGGGGATAATGGACACATTTTAGACTGACACGCTGAGACATGATACCTGTGCCATGTGTCCCACAACGACACCATACTACATGCAGATGCCTGGAGTACCACTCCCATGGCCTTGTTGGGGTACAGAGCCGGTTGGGAGTAGGAGGGACATGACCTGGTTGGTGTGACAGGGCCTGGAAGGCATGCCAGCGCTGTATAGGCAGTTGGAGTTGCACACTCATTATGCAAAGGTGTTGTGTGGGCGATGAGTGCATGCCTGAGTGCATGCAACAGATGTATTGGATGGACATTGCTTGGTGGGTAGCCTCAACATCATGGTGTAGCGTGATGTGGCACATGCAAGGACATGAGGCACGTGCAATGTGCACGTAGCATGTGCAGACGGTCCAGCCTTTGCCACCGCAACTGTGTCACGCACAAGCAGATTACACCAAAATGAATGGGTGGAGGGAGGAAGGGGGGTGCGTCTTAGAGGCGTGTGTGTGAGGCCAAATATAGAAACTCTGTGTGCCCTTGCTGCAGGGCCTGCAGCAGCAGGCGCCATGTCCTGAAAACCATGCCACAAGTTGCACACAAACACAAGCATGTCAGAAAGGACTACTGCTAAAGGTGTATGATAAGGAAGGAGTGTCTGGTTCAACATGGCACACACACAGACAATGGATTCACATGCAGCAAAGTGGCCGTTGTGGGGACTGAGATGCCAAAATACCTACACAGCCATGTACATCATGCACAATACATATCATAATCCCTGACAAACAGCTTGCATCTTGCTACTCTACACATAGACTCATATGCACAATCTGTGATAACTATGCCAGACATGCCGCATGCACAGCGGCAAGAGACCTGCATTGAAAGAGATGAGGCACCTTGGAGGCTGAGGGACACCTTTATTAGTCATGTTTGCCGGAAGGCAAATGCATCTATATTAACAGATGCACAGGTCATGTGGATGAACATGTGGGACCAACACTGGCACCCCCCTTTGCACCACAGATGCAGGAAATCCATAGAACTGGCACACAAGTGACGGGTTTGAGGCAAACACCCCGTGCTGCTCACGGAGAGGCTGCTATTCACCATTGAGCCTCTAATGGGGATGTCCCACACTATGTCAACCCGGTGCATCCCGTATGTTTCCGAGGGCAGTGTTACACACATTGATGCCTTCATCACAATCCACAATCACATTACAGATGACTGTCACCAAGTGTGACTATCAATTCAGGTGAATCCAGCTCCATGTCATGTGCCCCATGGTGATTCTACATGTATGCAAAGCAACCAAACATGAAAAGGAGCAGTGCACACACATTCCAAACAAATAGCACACCCAAAAAGCTGTGCTGCATCCCTTACCCTAAGGTGAATTTTCGACATGTCCGTGCATGTTACGCTGATTCAGCACACGTTGCTGTATTCATGAGGAATAGCAGGAGCACAACAATGCCACCAGCAGACAGCAGAGAACGTGAAACAGGAGTAAACCCGTATACCCAGTTGAGACCGGGTGAATTATGGTACCATAGCAACAATGTCTCAACCAGTAATTAAAGGGACTGAGGAAATATGAATTTTGCGATCAGTTATGTCCCCTATCGTAGACCCCAACGGCTCCATGTACATGCTATAAGTACATGTATGTTCCCTCCTGCTCCAGTTTTGAAGACGCAAACATATGGGCGTCCACCGTCAACATGTCCTCTTTCAGATCCGCCATGAATGGGTCAGATATTCCATTCCTAAGTATGAAAGGCCACCGACTTTATGTGGTTTACTTTCCACATTTTACAGATTCAGGCGAGTAGGCCCGAATTCTGTCATCAAGCCTTTTCCTTCCTTCTGCCTCTGAAAGCTCCAGTCTGAGCCTGCATCTGTGATCATGAACTTTGTCCTACTCCCTGCGCGGCTAACGGTGCCTGATCCAGCCCGTCGCCTGCCAAAAACTGTATTTCACCTTCAAGATTATCTCCTCCGCCCCTCATCCGATGCATTCCTGTCTAGCAGTTTAGGTAAACATTCCTCCAGCTACCGTGCAACGGGCCAGGCCTCGCTGTCCTCATGCAAGTAATTCATAGCCCTGTTACCATGGAATATTCCTACCCCCTCGCATCTAGTGTAGACATTTAGACGCTTGTACACGCACTAACAGTCAGTATAGTCAGTATAGAATAAGATTCTATCCTAAGAGACCTCTCTTTTTGGATAACACAGTTCTTTAAACATAGGATATTAGATATGATTTGGGATTAGGTTGACATAACCCCAGACTTCTGTCTCCACATGTAGAGCTAAATGTCAAGTCCTCTTCACCCTCTAGTTGCACGTCAATCACACGTCATGCGGCTGCGCGCGCATCTCTGCCAAATATTTCTGCTGACTTTGCAGGATTCTCTTATGGATCCACCCACTTGTGACATCATGTATGATGACGTTTATTAAATTACGCCCATGTATACGCCTCTATTAGCTACGTATGCACAGTTTATCTGTACTATCAGCTGTTACGCCTCTTGCATCTGTTTCACTGTAATTAATTTTCTATAAAACTGCCTATCTGTCAATAATATATGCCCTTCCTTCCTGAACTTTCGTGGTGATGGAATAGAATGCCTACAATTCGAATTGTATTCCTTTGTATAGGAATAAAGCCTTTTAAAACCTCTAATACCACGGATTCTGCCTCTCATTTTACTGAGTTATTCTTAATAGACTTTACCGCATAAAAAATAGTACCGGTAACGAAATATTTACCACATAATTTGGCGCCCGAATAGGGACACTTTCTCATCTCACGCGCCGGCGGTGCGTTGCAGGCCCGGTCTCCTGCCACAGCTGAACGGACAAAAAACGCGTATCTGCAGGATTTCCTGTATCTCCCTCCGGCCAAGCGGGGACGACTGAGGCTGCGATCAACACCCAGACGAGGCGGTGAGAAGTGCGAAGTATCCCGACCAGAGCCTAGCTGAGAGAGCAAGATCCGAGGTATACAGAGACCCGCCAGGTTCCGAAGTTCCGAGTCCAGTCGAGTCGAGTCCAGTCCGGTCCAGTTTCAGTTCCGTTCCGAGGCCTTCCGTTCCGAGCTACCCGGTGAGTACCATTACCGGGGAGGCATTTAACGTGCACATAGTCTGTGCCGGTCAAGACGGGTTTGGGTACACAAATCCGGTCTGCACTGTTTTAGCAGTGTATCTGTACTGTTTAGCAGTATATATAGTATGTCTTGCATATAAATAAGTACTATCTAGTGTCAGTATTATGTCAGTAACTAGTTTTCTATTAGTTATCATTGTTCGTAAAACTGTTAAGTGTTAAATGTTTTAAATACGTTCTATATATTGTGGTATGAATGACTGTTCATTATTGTGTTTTCTTGTATAAAGTGTGTTCTAGTAATAAGGTCTAAAAATGCCGCTCTTTTCGAAACTAAGACAGATCAAAACTAGAAAAGGAGTACTCGAAGAAGCTGTTCCCATCCCACCTAGGGACACTCCAGGGTACTTTATGTATCATAAGCATGGCCTAGATGCCGTATTATTTCTTGATTTATGGGTGGACTACACCAAAGAATTACCAGAGAGTCAGAGATGGCCCGCAGCGGGGACCTGGGATGCAGATTGCATCATGAGAGTAGAAGAAGAATTATGGAAAAAGAAAGCCAGACAGTCACAGAAAGATGCCATTGAATTATGGCGTAAAGAATCGTATAGACGTACAGAAAAAGCACTCAGACAGGAAGATAAGGGTAAGGAGAATTCAAATAAAGTCCGAGAAAATCTGTTAATTGAGGAAGGTACCCGAGTAAAATCAGAACAAGTAGACAGACAAAGAAACGCCCTTATGAATGGTATGTTTCCACTTCTGGCCGAAGGGTTACCTAAGGCTACTCCGGAAATACCAAAAGACTTGCCACCTCCATTGTTTCCGATAAAAGCACATCCCAAGGGGCATCCCAGAACCGCAGAAGATGTTTTCCTTTCCTCTTATTTAGATGACGCAGCTCCCGAGAATGCTAATACCGCACCACATAGACCGCTTGCCGATGATGCTCATCGCCAAGATCCTCCGTCTGTACCTCCGCAACAACAAGCTCCGACATACATTCCGACAAGCACATCTGTTTCTACCGCTTTTCCCGCAACGACGGTTGCTGTCTCACAAATCCTTTCACGTCCAGCACCCCAGACGGTGCTACAGGAGGTACGACAGACATTTTTTCTACGCCACCCAGAGGAAATAAATTTTCCCTTAGAGAATTAGCACACCAACGTACGCCCAAACTAGCAACTCCCGACATGCTTAAGAAACTTCTAGTAGATTGTAGATATGATCCTGTGCCCGGTAAACGGGACGAAATGCTGCTGTCATCATTACGTATTCGACGAGCTGCAATATATTTAACGAAGCTACCAGGAATGACTACACATTTAGAAAATATATATCACTTTGTCCAGTCAGGGCGAGGTCCTGAAAGTATTAGCAGAGCCATGGAGTACCAGAAAGCGGAGGTACAGGGACAACTGTTACGTTTCCTCATAAACTGTGTAATCAGAAATCAAGACCGGCCTGGGGTAAATCCGGAAGAAATGCAAAAACTTGTCACTTGGGGCCAGAATATATCAGAAGGGAGACATGATAAACAGTTATGTATAGTAGCTATGTACCGAAAGATCCGCAAAGAAGTAGAACGAATACACGAAGAAAGATTAGAGGTAGACGCCACTGACCTAAACAGAGAGGAGCGGGAAGAATCAGAAATGCCAACAGGACAGTTGGACACGGTGGCTTATGTAGGTAGAGGAAGATCTTGTAATAATACTAGATGCTTTAATGATCCGATACGTCCGATACGTCCAGAAAATAACAGAAATTTCCAAACCCCTATAATAAATATAAGGTCTCCCGAACATTTGTTCCAAGCCGCTGACAACTTACTTCGAGAACGAAGGGGACATCATATACTTGATTCATTGGATGAACAAGAATTAGCTAGATCAGCAGTACTATGGGCTGATAGTCCCGGAAAATACAGTGATGACGCACTAGCACACACGTTTTTGAACCTTACCCCAGACGAACAGCGTTTAGCTGGTATATACATGATCCAACATCTCCTTATATTATATAAAAGCCAACACTCCGATCCTGGTCCTCTACCTGATATATTGACTGAATTACTCACGAATAAATGGAGAGGTTCAGGTACTGATTTAATTAGAGAAATATTAGAATTCAGAAACCAGTACATTCTTTTTGTATGCCCAGAACATGTCTCACTGCCCATCAAGGAAAGAACGACGTATTATATGGATAGACAGAATCCCTTACGCGAGGTGCACCCAATAAAAGGTGATGACAATGAGTTTAAACGTGTGTTTGTATACACACCCATATCTAAAATGGAATTATTAGAAATGAAGAAAGTGGTACCCAGTCATGACAAAGACCCAGCGGGTTTCCACCGTGAAATTAAAGACATGTTGCTCATGGGAGAGTATACCTATCCCGACATTATGAAAATATTAAAGGTATTAATGCCTGCTGGCATTTACGAAAAACTCAAAGAAAAAGATTGGGAGGTGGGAGACCAAAAGATAGATTGGACAGCCTTAGAAACGGAAGAAAGAGCCCGAGGTCCAGGTTCAGGGCTTGGGAACAAGACTAAAATACTACCAGGTTTACTAGTACAGGTACTGCCACGTCTATTAAGTACGAAAAAGGAAGACTGGGGTGCAATCTCAGCCTGTAAACAAAAGCAAGATGAAGACACTAGTGATTTCTATGCCCGATTCGAAAAATGTTTCGGTATAAATAGTGGCATAAAGGCCAGTAGCGAGTCATATCCACATCTGTTTGTGACAAAATTAGTTGAAAATTCCCTGCCCCAAGTTAAGAATAGAGTATTAAAATTCGAGAGTACCTGGCAAGGTAATACCCCATCACAGATGTTACAGATGTTACAATATCATCACAATAGGATTAGAGAAGAACAAGAACACGAACAAAGACGTATGAAAGATACGAAAATGAAAATGCTTGTTGCACAGTCAGTTCCAGCCGATAGTCATCAAAAGGGTGATTCCGCAGGTCCTGCGAAAGGGACATGCAACTATTGTAAACAACCAGGTCATTATATACACGATTGTCCAGTCCTGAAACATAATATAGCCACAGGTAGAACGCATGAGAGACCACGTCCACCTAGACAGGATCAGAATCAACAACAAATGCCTCAGAATGCACAACCTAGGTTAGCTCCGCAACAGGCAGCTCCACAACAGATCGTAGCACCACCACAAGCGCAGCCTATTGCTGCGACCCAAGCAACAACACAACAGATGTATCAGTATGCACAAACAGATTATCCCGATTATCAGCGATACTCATGAGATAGCCTAGAGAGGGAAGTTGGCTTACCCCTTATTGAGGTTCCTGTAGACCAAGAGGGACCTTATGTACATAGTGAACTATTAGGGGAAGACAGAAAGTTTTTACTTGATACAGGGGCAAGCAGAACAACTATAAGACGCAGTGAAGTTCCAGGGGCACCCCTCTCAGGCTCACAAAATATTTCCCTTGGATTCTCAGGAAAACCTATAATAAATGACGTAACACAACCTCTTCCACTTACAGTCGGTCCATTAACACGTACTACAGATTTATTGCTTACTAAATCATGTCCAGAAAACTTGTTAGGTATAAAAACATTGAAAGCTCTAGGAGCCATAATATGTTGTTCTCCGGAAGGAGTACGACTATTTTTACGTGACTTTAAAGGTCCCTACGTATCCAGAGACATGGATCACCGACTGCAGAATTTACCTACACATTTATGGGCACAAGGCCCCACTGATGTTGGTTGCATGAACATTACACCATATCGAGTCACACTAAAGACAGGAGTGGTACTACCACGAATGCGACAATACAAGTTACCACCAGATGCTGTAGTGGCTTTACTGCAAATCATTGACGAGCTTATTGCCCAAGGAGTGGTTGTGGAAACTGACTCCAATGTATGTAATTCCCCGATAATTCCGATTCTTAAACGAACTGATCCAAAAGCTCCGCCAGTATACCGATTAGTTATTGATCTGCGCGAATTAAATAAATGTATTGTACCACAATACCCTGTGGTCCCAGATATCTCTTCATTACTCACAGCTATTGACTCAGAAGCAACGTTCTTCACTGTAATTGATCTCAAGAATGCTTTCTTTAGTGTCCCAATCGATCCGGAAAGTCAATATCTTTTCGGTTTTAGTTTAAATGGACGAAGTTTTAAATTCACACGCGCACCTCAAGGATTTACAGAGAGCCCCAGCATCTATAGCCAAGCACTGAAACGAGAACTTGACAGTATCCACATGCCAGTTAACACTGCCTTGCTTCAATATGTCGATGATCTGCTGATCACCGCCCGAAGCGAACCTGAATGTGAAAAAGCATCACTGACGGTTTTAAAATTTCTGGCTGACAAGGGGCACAAGGTGTCCCCTTCTAAGCTGCAATTCTGTGTCCAGCGAGTTGTTTACCTTGGGCACTCGCTGTCCAAGGAGGGAAGGCAGCTTACACCCGACCGCATCCAGTTAATTGCTAACATGCCACCACCCAAGACACAAAAGGAGGTGCGGGCTTTTATAGGCCTCACTTCATACTGTAGGCAGTGGATCCCTCAATATGCATTTCTAGCAAAACCACTCATCCAGTTGACAACACAGGAGGCAGCCACATCGACTGTCCTCCCTTGGACTCCAGAACATACACATGCCTTTGAAAGCTTAAAGAAAGCTTTATGCCAAGCACCTGTCCTAGCAACACCATGTTACAGTAAACAGTTTACACTCTTTGTTACAGAACGCGAAGGTACTGCCTTGTCAGTACTCACTCAGGAACAAGCAGGATCACACAAACCATGTGCTTATTTCTCTAGTACATTAGATCCAGTAGCTCAGGCTCTTCCAGCGTGCCTGAAATCGGTGGCAGCAACAGCTTTAGCAATCAGACAAAGCGATGCCATAGTGCTAGGACATCAATTGACAGTACAAGTACCACACGCAGTAGAGGTTCTTTTGAACCGCACACAAACACAACACTTGACTATAGCGAGACTCACCGGTTACGAATTAACATTGTTTCAGCCACATATAGAAATCAGACGTTGTAATACGTTAAATCCTGCCACACTGTTACCAGTAGGCGGAACAGATCCATTGGCACATGATTGTGTCGAAGTCATTACTATCACGACGAAACCCAGACAAGACTTGACAGACATCCCTTTGTCAGATCCAGACTTGACATTGTATGTAGATGGATCATGCATGAGAACAAGTACAGGAGAATTAGTGGCCGCTTATGCAGTCACAACAGACACTGAAGTCATCGAAACAAATTGCATAAATACTTTGTCAGCTCAAGCAGCAGAACTCATCGCTCTGACACAAGCCTGCATCCAAGCCACAAATAAGAAAGTCAACATATACACAGATTCACGTTATGCATTCGGAGTCGTTCATGACTTCGGCGTGCTGTGGCGAGAGAGAGGTTATTTAACTTCTCACGGTGCCCACATCCAACACGGACCCCTCATTCAAGCCCTATTAGACGCGATTCATCTACCTACTGCAATATTGATTATGAAATGCAAAGCCCATACAAAAGTTACCGATATTATTTCTCAGGGTAATGACCTAGCTGACAGAACAGCTAAACAGACTGCTCAGAATCAGACTCACACAACTGACATGACAAAGACAATAGTCCTGACACCAACACATTGCATGACAGTTAAGGATCCCGCCCTTGATGTAATTGACATACAGACACATGCTACACCAGAAGAAATAAAGAAATGGACTGAATTAGGAGGGATCCAAACAGATCAAGGATGGATGACGAAGGAAAAATCTATATGGTTTCTTCCCGACTCAATGGTCCAAGTCATCATTAACACAATACATAGTCCAGCGCACCTAGGAGAAAAAGCTATGCTAGACAGCATTCAACACATTTGGTTCAACAAACACTTGCGAGCCGCAGCTAAACAAAAAGTTCGTACCTGTATGATATGTTGTCAGTTTAATCCAGGTAAAAGCACCCCCGTAGAGCAGGGTGGATTTCAAACTCCCGATCATGCTTTTGAAGTCCTCCAGATGGATTATATCCAGATGGAACGATGTCGAGGATTCAAATATGTTCTCGTAGTTGTCTGTGCTCTTTCCCGTTGGACAGAAGCATACCCGGTTTCAGATTACACTGCCCCGACTACTGCCAAACAGTTAGTTCGAGAATTCTTCCCACTGTACGGTTTACCACGTGTTGTCTACTCAGATAACGGCCAGCCGTTCTCATCCGAACTAATGAAACACGTTTCCCTTCTATTAGGCTACCAATGGAAATTCCACTGTGTTCGACATCCCGAGGCGGCAGGTCTCGTGGAACGTCATAATCAAACTCTGAAAATTAGATTGTCCAAAATATGTAGAGAAAAAGGAGTTGATTGGATAGTAGCCTTACCAGTTGCGCTCTTTTACATGAGAATGGTAGCACATTCTCGAACAGGGCTATCCCCATACGAGGTGATCTTCGGTAGACCACCAAATATGTGGGGGACGCCTATACCTCGCAAAATCACTGATGTTGACTGCAATATGCTGACAGATTACCTGGCTTCCTTGATGTCTGCACTACAATCTTGTCGTTCACAGGTATCCGCAGCTTTTCCCGACAATACTGAGGTGAAACCCCATGACGTGGTTCCTGATGACCTGGTGCTGGTCAGGAATTTTGACCGGAAGACCCAACTGGATCCTAGGTGGAAGTCACCGAAGTTGGTTCTACTCACCACAAGGACAGCCGTGAAAATCGAGGGAAGGAAAGGGTGGTTGCACTCGAGTCATATCAAGAAATTTTATGGACTACCATCCAGTGTAGATACTCAACCCTGTATTCCCTCACAGACAGACTCAAAGCTCCCCTTGGTTGAGCAGTCGAACTCAGAACTTTACAAACTAAAATTGAGGTCTAGTAAGTCAGACAATTTGATTGTTTAAGTCCTCTCCAAGGTGAATCGGTTGAATTTGTCTCTGACATGTATCCTCTAGACCGAAATAGAGAAAGAAATCATCAGATGCAGCTCAAGAAGCATGCGTATTGTAAATCATTTCGTAGTCACTGCACAGTAACATTATTAATTTTGTTTTTTCTAAGTCTTCTGATCATCATTGTCAGCATCCTATTGCACATGTATTACCCTATTCCTAAACGTGCTTATAATATAACTGCAGAACATTCTTTTAGTGAATTACCTCCACATGAATTGTCTTATAGATTTGCGCTGCGCAACAACACATTCATTAGCATGCTACATCATTCCCATCAAACCAGCAATGCCACAAATTGTTGGATATGTGGCCGACTCCCTCCCTATCAGAACTATAAGGGAGTCTTGCCCCTCTTTCCCTATCCGTTCACACACAATGGCTCCTGTGGAGCATGGTTTAGTTTGATTAATTCCCTAGATTCAAATTCCGCAGTTTATCAAGACAACTGGGTATGGGGAAACCTGAACTTAGTTTTGCTTAAAGTCTGCTACCCTAACAAGGAGGGACTTCCTAAAAGAACAGGAACTGATCTAGAAAATGAAGTATATAGATTAGGTAATTTTACACTTAACCTCATGATCCTGAACGTTGAATCTGAAGCTACACCAATCTTGCCCGCCATGTCAGTATTCCCAGTAAAAGGGGAATTATGTATAAAAAAAGAATGGCTCCATACACATGGGCCATAGTAAATGCACCACTGTAATAAAATTCAGTGATCAAGGCAAGTCTACATTCAGAGCTTCTCGCCATTCCTACTTTATATGTGGCCAGACCGCATATATACGACTACCTTTGGATTGGGATGGTACCTGTTACATAGCATTCCTTCTACCACCTGTTTTCCTAGCCCCTCCTGATTATCATAGAAATACTCATTTAGTACACAATAGACAGCAGAGAGATCTCCCAATTGTCGATTACACTGAAACAGCATGGGAAAAATACACAGATTTCAATAAAGGTTTCTTTCCCTATATAGGTACAGTTACTAATAGTAAGCTGATACGTAGATTAACCAGAACCCTTGAAGCAGTAGTGAACAAAACTATTTCCGCCTTAGGCAATTTAACAGAAGAGCAGTCTGCTATGCGGATTGTTGTGCTTCAAAATCGTCTTGTCCTTGACGTCATCCTAGCCGATAGGGGCGGAGCTTGTAGGGTCATCGGATCAAGTTGCTGCATTTTCATACCAGAAAATTCGCCGTCAGTATATAAAGCCATAACTCGCCTTCATAAGATTGTAAGCCAGATACACCAGAGTCCAGGCACCTGGACTTGGTCCGGTTGGTTCTGGGGCGTGTTGTCAGCCTGGGGATGGAGAATCCTATCCTTCCTAGGTATTGGCTTTCTCATACTATTCAGTTGCTGCTTATGTCTACAATGTGGGCCAGCGATTTGTGGTCTGTGTGCCACCTCGTGTATCCCACATCCAAGTTTTCGTTCAAGATCCCGGAAGAAGAAAGAAGAACAAATGATGCTATATGAACAGATCGATGGATTGATGAAGATCGATATCTCCTGAGGGTCCGTAGGGGACAAGGAGGGAATGAGGAAATATGAATTTTGCGATCAGTTATGTCCCCTATCGTAGACCCCAACGGCTCCATGTACATGCTATAAGTACATGTATGTTCCCTCCTGCTCCAGTTTTGAAGACGCAAACATATGTGCGTCCACCGTCAACATGTCCTCTTTCAGATCCGCCATGAATGGGTCAGATATTCCATTCCTAAGTATGAAAGGCCACCGACTTTATGTGGTTTACTTTCCACATTTTACAGATTCAGGCGAGTAGGCCCGAATTCTGTCATCAAGCCTTTTCCTGCCTTCTGCCTCTGAAAGCTCCAGTCTGAGCCTGCATCTGTGATCATGAACTTTGTCCTACTCCCTGCGCGGCTAACGGTGCCTGATCCAGCCCGTCGCCTGCCAAAAACTGTATTTCACCTTCAAGATTATCTCCTCCGCCCCTCATCCGATGCATTCCTGTCTAGCAGTTTAGGTAAACATTCCTCCAGCTACCGTGCAACGGGCCAGGCCTCGCTGTCCTCATGCAAGTAATTCATAGCCCTGTTACCATGGAATATTCCTACCCCCTCGCATCTAGTGTAGACATTTAGACGCTTGTACACGCACTAACAGTCAGTATAGTCAGTATAGAATAAGATTCTATCCTAAGAGACCTCTCTTTTTGGATAACACAGTTCTTTAAACATAGGATATTAGATATGATTTGGGATTAGGTTGACATAACCCCAGACTTCTGTCTCCACATGTAGAGCTAAATGTCAAGTCCTCTTCACCCTCTAGTTGCACGTCAATCACACGTCATGTGGCTGCGCGCGCATCTCTGCCAAATATTTCTGCTGACTTTGCAGGATTCTCTTATGGATCCACCCACTTGTGACATCATGTATGATGACGTTTATTAAATTACGCCCATGTATACGCCTCTATTAGCTACGTATGCACAGTTTATCTGTACTATCAGCTGTTACGCCTCTTGCATCTGTTTCACTGTAATGAATTTTCTATAAAACTGCCTATCTGTCAATAATATATGCCCTTCCTTCCTGAACTTTCGTGGTGATGGAATAGAATGCCTACAATTCGAATTGTATTCCTTTGTATAGGAATAAAGCCTTTTAAAACCTCTAATACCACGGATTCTGCCTCTCATTTTACTGAGTTATTCTTAATAGACTTTACCGCATAAAAAATAGTACCGGTAACGAAATATTTACCACAGGACAATTTTGAAAAAAGATGCCTAAATCATCAAGGAGGGAAAGCGAGAGACCAAAGTAGAACATTTTTTTTGTTGTTGTTATTATTATATAAATAATTACAGCAGCACTATAATACAGTTAAATCAAATTACAGTAGCCAAACATACACCAATTGTGTACTGACCGTGCTTGATGCAAGTGATAAGTGCAGTGATACAAGTGATATATACAGTGTGGGCGGCGCAAAGTGAAAAAACAACATTAATCATAAACAAATTACAAAAATACAATGAATAATTTGCAATAAGGTATGAATCCTTAGGTAGCCGTGGATTACACTGGGATGTCGACGGCGTTTCGACCTTATACAATTAAGGTCATCATCAGGAATGTGGCTACAATTTGAAGAGTGCTGAAATCAGATCTACATGAATTCAAGCCGGATGCTAGTAATTAGGCATTTCTCAGGAGCTTGTAAAGTAGACGTAATCAAGAAGAATTTGCAGGCACAAAATGTATGTATTCAGAAACGGGTTATCCGATGTATTATGCCTGTTATGTTCATCCAATCAAATTCCAACTGATGAGGACGATATACAATGTATGTATATAAGGTTCACTAAATTGCCCAAATCAACTAAGCTAAGTCAAAGTCAGATCAACACACCCAGATCCTGAGATGGTTATTCAGATGTGGTGCGTGAGCGTGCCATGACTGCACAACCAGAGCAAACGGTAACCACTAAGTGGAACCAGAAGTCTCTTCAATTAACCGGTCGAAGGATCACCAGCAGAGCGAGCGGAGTCAATACGCATTCTTGCGTATTGACTCCGCTAGCTCTGCTGGTGATCCTTCGACCGGTTAATTGAAGAGAATGCGTATTGACTCCGCTCGCACAGCTTTCTCCACTGCAAAGTTGTGCAGCATGCAGCACACGAGGAAGATTTTGCAGACCTTCACCGGTGCATATTGGAGTGCGCCGCCGGTCTTGTGGAGGCACCGGAATCGGCTCTTCAGGAGGCCAAAAGACCTCTCTATCACTCGCCTGGTCTGCCCATGGGCGTTGTTGTACCGGTGATCGGCAGCCGTTCTGGGGTTGCGGAGAGGCGTGATCAGCCATGGCATGTTGGGATAACCAGAGTCCCCTACATGGAAACATCATGGACAGAAGTTAGTCAGGAGAAGCAGTAAGACAGAAAGATGACGCTAAATACAGGACTAACAGAGTATACCCACAAACAAGACATGCTCGTTCGTTGCGCAGATGCAGCATCATTTCAGGCACCCTGCTACGCCTCATGATGTAGGCATCGTGTGCTAATCCTGGAAAACGAGCACAGACATGGGAAATCACCATGTTAGCAAGACACACCACAAGGGCATTAATGGAGTGGTAATGTTTGCGATTACGAAAGGCTACCTCCTGTGGCTGTGGTGGTACCAAAGCCACATGTGTCCCATCAATAGACCCAATGACATGGGGCATCCCTCCCAGGGCATAGAAGTCACCCTTGACACCTGTCAACTGCTCAGGAGTTGGAAAATGAATAAACTCATCCAGGTGAACCAACATGGCCTCTAAAAAATCATGCAGGACACGGCTGAACATGGTCTGGGACATGCCACCAACATGAGCTATGGTATATTGAAACGTACCCGTGGCAAAGAAATGTAGGGCTGCCATCACCTTCATCATGGGTGTCAGTGCAGTAGGATACCTGTGTAGCGGTTGGAGGTGTGGTGCCAGCCTTGCTGTCAAGTTCTCAATCAACCGTTGGGTGAAGCGGTAGCGGCGTATACAGTCACGTTCCCTCAGGGCAGCCAAGTCTGGCATTGGTCGGGGGAGAGGCGGAGCCCTGCAGTAATTTGGAAGGGACAACGAAGAGTGAGTACAGTACAACAACAATGTCAATGTACTGAGCACATGTTAAACAGCCAATACACATATGCTACATACAGAGTCAGGTCTGTGCAATATATCCTGGACACGTATGCCAGGCAGGTGATACTCCTACCAAGAGCCAGCTACAAACGTGGATTCTCAAGCTCAACATGACATGGCATGAAACTAGCTGTGGGCCAGTGTAAGTGAACAGGCAGACGCATTACAGGAGTGACAGACATCCACATATGTGCAGAAGAAGGATGTTTATCATACAGACAGGTTGCGGAACACTAGAGGCACAGGTCACATGTCCCTGAAAAAAGGACAGACCACACACCTTGCCATGAAGGGGTACATGTCAAGACTGATCACACATACATTGATACTACGCAGATATGTCCTTGTCTCGCAAGTCCATGTTCGATGCATACATACATACGTCACGTCTGATTCCACATGTGTCCTGGTGTGCATAATAGTGTGCCATGCCCATCTACACACAGGCACATGTTGGATGCAGCAACTGCAGATGCATTTGACGGAACACCAACAGCAAGCTTATGGGAACAGATGACACACACATGACATACTCACATCGTGCAACGCCGGTAGTCACATGTCAGGTGTAATTATCCGTGTACCTGGCATCAGGGGACAGTTGCGGGTGTTGGCGACTGTGCCATGCCAGTGACGCATTGCTCAACAAGTCTGTACTACATGCACACATGTCAAAGGTGTGAAGGGGATGTGTGGCACATAGTGCACCATCACACATGACATGTGTACACAGCTCATCACACATCTATTGGGTTCAAACATGAGGAGATATGTGCCACATCACAGCCTGACACACCTAGGCCTGACAATGACTTGATGTCCAGCCTTGGCCAAGTATGACAGCTCAATTACTTTCTGTGTGCCGCCTGTCACCAGTGTAAGGTGTGAAACGCACCGTACACACGCTCTGAGGGCATGTGTAGGGTCCGTATCACTATGGTTGTGTTGGCGTAGGCGTACGCCATAGGGATACGGTCCGTACACGCGTGTGTAGGGTCCGTATCACTATGGTTGTGTTGGCGTAGGCGTACGCCATAGGGATACGGTCCATACACGCGTGTGTAGGGTCTGTATCACTATGGTTGTGTTGCCGTAGGCGTACGCCATAGGGATACGGACCATGTAGGTCCGTATCCCTATGTGCCCTCTGTCTCAATCACATTGTCTCAGGTAGGGGGGTGTTTGTGCGGGCAAGGCCTACATTTCCAAACCGTATGTCTCCTTGCCAGGTCTGGCCTGTGTGTGATGATTGTCTGGTCATACACTCAACATGCAGTGACCCAGTCATGTTGGGCATGGTTTAATGTATTTGCTAAGCATGCATGTGCCAAAAGTTAACAGACATGGTTCCTGCTCATCCCCTTTTTGGCAACGGTGTGTGGTCCAGATGCTGTGCTCGACTGTCCCCAGACACTAGCTCCTCTGTCTCATTTGATATCAAGTTATTTGCTGCTGTGTAATGCTCTCCATTGTTTCTCAGTGGCATGGTGGGTCAACACATGTGCGTAGTATTGTAGATGTTACTCATGTTGCTTTTCATGCTATGCACTGTGACCTATGTAGTTTTGACTCATGTGTCATATGTATACAGGTGTCTGATTATTTCCTGTCTCTTCACCTTGCCCACAGCATCGTCAGGGGAAACCGAGGGAGACCCTGGCACGGACCTTGAGGAGGGATCCAGCACCGGTGCCACCACTGCTGGCGAGTCTTGCGCAGCGAGTGGCACGGAGGCCGAGGGGAGTGAGGCGGAGGACCTGTCCAGTCCCACCACCGACTATGACGCTGACGGGTCCGAGGCTGAGCCCCCAGAGGGGGCGGAGGCTGCTCCCAGAGCTGAAAGCAGCACTCCATCTCTCGCCGCCCCCTCCATTCCCATCACCGGCCTCCCACTTGCTCGGGTCCCTTCTCTCCTTGCTAGGCGACAACATGTCTCTGTGCCAGGCACCGCACCCCCTGCCCCTGTCTCCCCTGCTGCTGTCAATGCCGAGTCTGTGGACATCCTGCGGCAGTTGCAGGTTGGTCAGACATCGCTGCTTAATGTCCTCGATGGCCACACCAGACTGCTGACACAGATGGTGTCGTACATGGAGGGCATGTCAGCAGCGATGTCTGACCAACGGATGTTGCTGAGGTCCATACACTCGTCACTGACTGCAGCAGTGGATCTCCAGCAGCGCTCCGTCCCTCCCTCTACCCCTGCAGCATCCACACTTCCCACTCCCATGCCTGTCCCACGCACACCCAGACGTCCCCATGCACGCACCCCACCAGACACAGGCAGCACACCACCAGGGAAGGCCAAGCGCACTCCTCCAGTCACGCACACACAGGGGGAAGTAGGCACACCCACTGGGTCGGGGGGCAAACGGCAGCCACGCAGCCACAGTGGGAGTCCGCAGTCCTCATGACCCACTTCCTCCAAAACCACTCCCCTTGGCTCCCCTGCCCAACAGTCGGACAAAGAGTCCTTCATGGCCAGTCTGTCCCTCAGCCCCAGTGTGACACCACCCTGCAAGCGGTCGAGGAAGTCCCCAGGCAGGGGAGTTGAGTCCCCCCCTGTCCACACCCTCCCCCAGTAGCACTGCAACCCATCCCTCTGACCCCCCCCCTCCTTGGGGCCTGTGGTTCCTTCGGGTGCAGGGGAGACGCTGGCAGACCTTGCAACCGTGTGCAGCGCCATCCTAACCATCACCTTTGGCGCTGCCCCACCCCCTGTGGTGGAGTCGTCCGTCCCTGCACCCACAACACCTACCCTTGCCCCTCCTGTCCCTGCGGTGCCTGGTCCTTCCCCCCCACATGATGCCCCCCCTTCTGTGGATGATATGGAAGAGTGAACTGTTCAGGCAAGCTAGGGGAGACGCGTCCCTAAGTGTCCCCCACCAAGACTTCGCACATGGCCTGGCCTAGGGGCCCTGTATATAGTGGACATTTCTTTTGCTATGATTTTTTTATGCTGAATAAAGCATTTTGGTTTTCATTTGCACACAAATGCTTTTCTGGTCTTGCTGTTGGTGGTGCTGCTCCATGATTTGGGGTGGTGATAATGTGTTAGGTGTCTGGGAAATGTTGTAGTGTGCTGCTCATGGGGTGGACCCTGGTAACTGTGTGCCATCACAAGGTATCTGCAAATAATCTTTGGTCATGTAAGCTCTTACTGTATGGTGACATTGTCCCAAGGTGTGTTCCTTCCTCTGTGGACCCTGACATCTTCCCTGCAGGGTGTTTCCAAATTGTTGTGCTGAGCTCTGTCTACATTTCCTGGGTGTGTGACGGATCCCTTCAACTTTGGCCATGCATGCTCAGCAATGTCTCCACCTGCATCATTTGTGGCATCCTTGGTGGTCACTGTACTTGTGTATGGAGTATATTGACATGACTTCATGTGTACATGTTCCCTTTTCCGCACTATGCATGTGTGTACTCCCAGCCTCGCACACATGTGTTACGTGTTCTGCAGGGTCTTTGGGCACCTGTCTGACAATTGTGGGCATTGTATCTGTGGGTACTCCACCCTTTTCCTTCCATGGGAGGCAACAACTTGTTGGCTGCCCCAGCACCTGTACATTCCTATCAGTCCTGGAATGTGCGTGACAGTGTGTGTTCCCTTTGGGTCTCTTAGTTTAGTAGGGTGGCACATGAATATACAGTCTTGTTGCATGCTCTCAGTGTGTGTATTGTGCTGCCAGCGCCAGGGGTGGGTAAGCATGTGTCATTTGTCATCACACCCACATATGGTGTGTCATGCAGTGGGGGATGGACATCCACCCTCATGGGAGTAGGACACTGCTGGCAGTGATGTGTTAGCATGCCACTCTCAATATAGTCGCACTTTGTGTATGCCTTCATACACCCATGGAGTTTTGCTAATTGTAGGATGGTGTACACACCACCATGTCTCTGTCCACTGCTGGGAGGACTCTGCACCCACCCCTCCTGTGTCTGGGCACTGCTGGGAGGACTCTGCACCCACCCCTCCTGTGTCTGGGCACTGCTGGGAGTGATAGGCACCCACCCCTCCTATGTCTGGGCACTGCTGGGAGTGATAGGCACCCACCCCTCCTATGTCTGGGCACTGCTGGGAGGACTCTGCACCCACCCCTCCTGTGACTGGGCACTGCTGGGAGGACTCTGCACCCACCCCATCTGTGTCTGGGCACTGCTGGGAGGACTCTGCACCCACCCCTCCTATGTCTGGGCACTCCTAGGAGGACTGTGCACCCACCCCTCCTGTGTCTGGGCACTGCTGGGAGGACTCTGCACCCACCCCTCCTGTGTCTGGGCACTGCTGGGAGGACTCTGCACCCACCCCTCCTATGTCTGGGCACTGCTGGGAGGACTCTGCACCCACCCCTCCTGTGTCTGGGCACTGCTGGGAGGACTCTGCACCCACCCCTCCTATGTCTGGGCACTGCTGGGAGGACTCTGCACCCACCCCTCCTATGTCTGGGCACTGCTGGGAGGACTCTACACCCACCCCTCCTGTGTCTGGGCACTGCTGGGAGGACTCTGCACCCACCCCTCCTATGTCTGGGCACTGCTGGGAGGACTCTGCACCCACCCCTCCTATGTCTGGGCACTGCTGGGAGTGATAGGCACCCACCCCTCCTGTGTATGGGCACTGCTGGGAGGACTCTGCACCCACCCCTCCTATGTCTGGGCACTGCTGGGAGGACTCTGCACCCACCCCTCCTGTGTCTGTGCACTGCTGGGAGTGATAGGCACCCACCCCTCCTGTGTCTGGGCACTGCTGGGAGGACTCTGCACCCACCCCTCCTATGTCTGGGCACTGCTGGGAGGACTCTGCACCCACCCCTCCTGTGTCTGGGCACTGCTGGGAGTGATAGGCACCCACCCCTCCTGTGTCTGGGCACTGCTGGGAGGACTCTGCACCCACCCCTCCTATGTCTGGGCACTGCTGGGAGGACTCTGCACCCACCCCTCCTGTGTCTGGGCACTGCTGGGAGGACACTGCACCCACCCCTCCTGTGTCTGGGCACTTCTGGGAGGACTCTGCACCCACCCCTCCTATGTCTGGGCACTGCTGGGAGGACTCTGCACCCACCCCTCCTGTGTCTGGGCACTGCTGGGAGGACTCTGCACCCACCCCTCCTGTGTCTGGGCACTGCTGGGAGGACTCTGCACCCACCCCTCCTGTGTCTGGGCACTGCTGGGAGGACTCTGCACCCACCCCTCCTATGTCTGGGCACTGCTGGGAGGACTCTGCACCCATCCCTCCTATGTCTGGGCATTGCTGGGAGGTCTCTGCACCCACCACTCATATGTTTGGGCACTGCTGGGGCTGATGGCCACACACCCCTATGTGTCTGTCCACTGGCGTGGTCCAACTAGGGTGCCGATTCCGATCCTGTAAAACCCGGGTACGAACCGTCGGACGGAGCGTTTACTCCGTACGACTCGTACCCGGGAAAACACCTTCCAAACCCGCAAGTACGATTCGTACAGAAACACCATTTCCGTACGAATTGTAAAAAACACCGACCGGCTAAAATATACCCACAATTTGGATCCGGGACACCGCGGACGTGACGTCCGGATGGAGTCAGGCAGCGTTTCACGAAACAGCAAGTACGATCCGTGCCCACGTCACTCCGCACGGATTATATTTTACGGCAGCCAAAAACTGCCGGGAAATCAGGACGACGCGCAGAAGGAGCACCTGTACGCGACGGACAGCCATGGACCCCAACCTACGTGTCATCCCGGCCCTCATAGCAGTTCACCTGGTGTACAGGAACCGACGCAGACGCCGCAGGAGGTCAGAACAACACCCAGGGGCAAAGGGGGGGGGCAGGGGCAGAAAACATAACCCCCACCCAAGTTAAAAATCATCCATGCCCTGTACATACGTGACCCCCAGGGCCTGGTCACTCCGGGGGGCGGGGGCGTCTCCACCAAGGCCTGCGTCCGCCACAACGGAAGTCGACATGGACGCGAACCGGCAACACAACAATTGTGGTAGGCACCATACCCACGCCTTAAGAGCGTGGGTACGGCTCGTACCACGGCCACCCCTATGTCACCCCAACAATGGCGGTACGGCCCGTACCCACGTCCCAAAGGCATGGGTACGGGTCGTACCATGCCCACCCCTACGTCACCCCAACAATGGCGGTACGGCCCATACCCATGCCTTTGGGACGTGGGTACGGGCCGTACCGCCATTGTTGGGGTGACGTAGGGGTACGGCCCGTACCCACGCCTTAAGAGCATGGGTACGGGTCGTACCACGCCCACCCCTATGTCACCCCAACAATGGCGGTACGGCCCGTACCCACGTCCCAAAGGCATGGGTACGGGTCGTACCACGCCCACCCCTATGTCACCCCAACAATGGCGGTACGGCCCGTACCCATGCCTTAGGGACATGGGTACGGGCCGTACTGCCATTGTTGGGGTGACGTAGGGGTGGGCGTGGTACGACCCATACCCACGCTCTTAAGGCGTGGGTACGGGCCGTACCGCCATTGTTGGGGTGATGTAGGGGTGGGCGTGGTACGACCCGTACCCATGCCTTTGGGACGTGGGTACGGGCCGTACCCCTACGTCACCCCAACAATGGCGGTACGGCCCGTACCCACGTCCCAAAGGCATGGGTATGGGCCGTACCGCCATTGTTGGGGTGACGTAGGGGTGGGCATGGTACGACCCGTACCCATGCCTTTGGGACGTGGGTACGGGCCGTACCGCCATTGTTGGGGTGCCGTAGGGGTACGGCCTGTACCCACGCCTTAAGAGCATGGGTACGGGTCGTACCACGCCCACCCCTACGTCACCCCAACAATGGCGATACGGCCCGTACCCACGCCTTAAGAGCGTGGGTATGGGTCGTACCACGCCCACCCCTACGTCACCCCAACAATGGCGGTACGGCTCGTACCCATGCCTTTGGGATGTGGGTACGGGCCGTACCGCCATTGTTGGGGTGACATAGGGGTGGCCGTGGTACGAGCCGTACCCACGCTCTTAAGTCGTGGGTATGGTGCCTACCACAATTGTTGTGTTGCCGGTTCGCGTCCATGTCGACTTCCGTTGTGGCGGACGCAGGCCTTGGTGGAGACGCCCCCGCCCCCCAGAGTGACCAGGCCCTGGGGGTCACGTATGTACATGGCATGTATGATTTTTAACTTGGGTGGGGGTTATGTTTTCTGCCCCTGTCCCCCCCCCTTTGCCCCTGGGTGTTGTTCTGACCTTCTGCGGCGTCTGCGTCGGTTCCTGTACACTAGGTGAACTGCTATGAGGGCCGGGATGACACGTAGGTTGGGGTCCATGGCTGTCCGTCGCGTACAGGTGCTCCTTCTGCGCGTCGTCCTGATTTCCCGGCAGTTTTTGGCTGCCGTAAAATATAATCCGTGCGGAGTGACGTGGGCACGGATCGTACTTGCTGTTTCGTGAAACGCTGCCTGACTCCATCCGGACGTCACGTCCGCGGTGTCCCGGATCCAAATTGTGGGTATATTTTAGCCGGTCGGTGTTTTTTACAATTCGTACGGAAATGGTGTTTCTGTACGAATCGTACTTGCGGGTTTGGAAGGTGTTTTCCCGGGTACGAGTCGTACGGAGTAAACGCTCCGTCCGACGGTTCATTCCCGGGTTTTACAGGATCGGAATCGGCACCCTAGTTGGAGAAGCAATGCTCCTGAGAAATAAAGCCAGAGTTTCGCAATTATCCTGAATGCCTTTTCATTCACGCACTTTCACATGGAAAAATGTAGTACATTCACACAGAATTCTGTCTTTCCCGAGAACAGCGAACAGTCTGTCCTACTACAAAATTATGACACTCGTTAACAAAGTAGCACTGCCCTCTACTTTATCCTTCTAGCAAGCTTAGAGTACACCTGCTACCTTTCCAGTGATCAGCGTAATCAGAGCACCTTCTGGCCTCCTGGTACTTAAGACCAAAATTTCACAGGTAACCTTCGCTATCATGCACTTCTCTCATACAGGAAATATCTCTAATGGCAACACACGACAGTGTTACCGAATCGAACCCAGACAATGCGTCGTGCAACTCCAATCGTCACACATTTTCCCTGTGTCCCTACAGGGCAACAACAATTCCGTCTTTCCCGAGAGCAGCGCTTACCTCTGCTATACTACGGAACTGTTACAAACTTCCGACTTCCTACACCCGTCAAACAACATAGAACTCGACGCAACTCAACATAGAGTGTTAATACATAAACCAATACCAATCAATAATCAATAAGCAATTCATAAGCAATAATCACAAAACCAAAACAATAAAAACCATAACTCTGCTACCAGAAAAACTGTTGCAGCGCGGAAACCTTGGTAACGGGAATAGGACAAGGCCCATACCGATATTCTCCCTTTGTCACAGACCAGACATCACTCTAACACATACAGTCATTGGTGGGGCCCATAACACCAACATTCACACATCACTTCACACTGGTCTGCACTTACAGGAGAGATGAGCGGTTCAAGCGCTGACATGAAAGGAATACCTTATTATTACCTATAGGAAGGAAAAGTTATATTACATATCTATACATCAATCCTTACACCTACAGATCTCAATCTTAAACATCAAGGCACTCCTCCCACATGATCAATGGATCATTTTGTTGGATTGGTTGATGGTGATTTAGAACCCGCTAAAACACATTTAAGATTTCAATCTTACCTCCCTAAATAAATCACAAACGCCATTTCATGTGAGTCAATATTTGTTTATCTATTTTATCGCAAAAGGTTGAGCTTGCATTTAGAGAGTTTATATAAATTTTTATGCAAATAACAGAACATTATATTTACCTAATCTTGCTATCGGGCGTTCTCTAAGTCACCGAATGAGCTGTCAATCGGTCAATAGCAGATCAGAAAAAGTTCTTCATGCAGCACGCTACAGTCCCAAAGAATGGGCAAGGACCAGAGACGTGCAAGCATCTATCAGTGGCCATACATTTTAGAAAGTTCATAGTCCATCAGAAAATGGGCAGCATTCGGACTGTCAGAGATTCAGGAACGCAGCAGTCACCATAGATAGTAGCGTCGCGTAGCATCACCGTCGTCTTCGTCAGCAAAAAGGAAAGGGAAAATATGCTCTTTTCTCTCTATTCTACCACCATTTTTATAACAAAAGTAAGGTTAATATGCAACAATTTACAAAGTTTGGACTTTTCTGATTGGTCGGTTGGGATCGTCCGGTGAGGTTTAGCACAGTTTGAGGGGTTATGTCATTGTTCGGTTTAGTCCGGATTCTTTGCAAAAGTTCTTTGCATTGTCACTTGGCTGTCTTCCCACCATGGCCTTGCTTGGGAACACTGAGGCAAGGGTCATGACAAGGCCTCCAGAACACATTGTCGCTACTGCGCACTTCGCTCCAAACATCGTGGAACGGTGGCCATCACGTTGTGTCGCGTCAGTGGCCATTTTGTTTTTAGGCCCAAAGGACAACTTAAGCGAAACAAACACAAAAGAGTAATTAATACATAGAAATAATTAATAAAATGTTAATCCCTTACTAATCCCTCTATGTGCTTGTAATTATCTAGTGTATAGCGACATTTAAAGTGTTCATATTCACCCATTTGATGTCATCTGCAGCAACATTACGAAAACATCACAAAGCCACATATATCATGCAATATTCTATTCAATACATATACTACGGTTAGTATGCGTACGGATTTTAGTAATAACGATTATTTAGCCATGCAAAAATGCAAAACCCACGTATATTTCGTATATTAATAAGGTTAATTAATACACTTGCAAATTCGTTTAGTAATATTATAATTAATAGATTATATAATTAGTATATTCATGCAGAATAGGGGGGGGGTATACAAAATTTTGTACGACCCGCTCCATCAACTCACCTTACGTTGGTCACATTGTTGCAGTATTTGGCATGCACTGTGGTGTGTAGCAGACCGACATCTCCCTGAACATGACAAGTTGGAATCACAACAGAGGCAATTATAGTGTACTGGAGAGTTTATTTTTAAACATGTGTGAGGGAAGTGCACAGGATGGTGGGTGCTGTACATTGGTTTGGGAATCCAAAGTTCACATTAGAGTTGGAAGTGCTGGTAGAGGAAATGTCCTGAGTAAAGTCCACAGTCATCTGCTACATTGGCCCAACATGAACTCTCTATTTCATGTGGGTGAGTTGTGTGCGATTGGACAAGGTGAACGGGTTGCGCACAAAGGAAATTGTCCAGAACAGGTTAAGAGTCCTTGGGGATGTGCTGGGACATCTGCCTCTCACATTTCCTTCTTCGAATGACCCCTCTTCTTCCGGGGGGGGGGGGCTCCTCATGTGCAGGCCTCTGTGGTGCAGGGGACTCTCTGCCAGAGTCCTCCTCCCTCCTTGTGGCGCTGGCAGATGGTGTTGCGACAGATGTTGTGGCCACACAGGGAGGTGTGGACAGGTTGGTGTTGATCTGGCGGAGGCATTGGAGTATGTCCCGATGCACCGCAGTAATGTCAACCCACTTGGCCTCCATGCGGGCATGGTGGGCGACCTGCTAGTTTTGCATGCCCTTGAGGATCCCCACTACCTGGCCAAATCCTCTGGTGCTATCCTGGTACGCATCTAAGATGCGTGCCAGGTGGGGGTCATCGTGCAGTCCAGACCCCTCTGCAAGGCGCGCCCTTTGCCTCCCACCCCTCCCAGCACCCTTATCCACACGGGCAGGACCAGCGGCGGGACACACAGGTGACACTGGAACCCCTTGGGTGGTGTTGCTGGTGGTGTTTGCTGTAGCTTCCGGGGGGTCCTGTGTCCCTGTGCTGTGGGTGTTGATTGGCCTTGGTCTGTCCGTGTTGGCGGGGGCGCCCTGTCGGTGTCCATATGCTGGAGGCTTGGGTACAGGGGGAGCAGATGTTGATGCTGATGGTGCTGCATGATGGCTCACACCGGAGGGGCTAGGTTGGTCGTCGTCATCCAAAGAGGACAGAGAAAGTGTCAGACCAGAGAGCTCAATGTCCGCCAGAGTCTGGGACTGGGTATCCTCATCATTTGGTGCTGGGTGCCCAGCACCATCTGTGTTTGGAAGAGACACACAACGTGAGTTATTTTTCTACATGCATCGATGGTTCACAAACATTACATTTTCTACTTTTCGAACAGATGCCTGCCTGTACACTGCTTTTTCCCAGCTTGTCACGGACAAAGCTTGATATTGTTGTTGGCCATTTCCCAGAATGGCCTTGTGCTCCCCACGACAGAGCCCAGTGTCAGACATCTTGGCAGTCCCTTCCCACTCCCTTTGAGGCGAGTATGGTTCAGTTTGAGCTTGCTGGGCCATGTGGGTGGGTGTAGATTGTCTGTGACTGTAACTCCCATCATACTCTTGGCTACACCCCCTTCCCAGCATGCCCATACTTCCTCCCTCTTGACTCTGCTTCCCTGTGAGGGGGTGTGACAGTAATGGCAAGATGGCTGACTGTGTAGTCCTGGTGTTTGCTGTTGCCCATTTCCCAGCATGGCCTTGTGCTCCCCACAACAGAGCCCAGTGTCAGACATCTTGGCAGTCCCTTCCCACTCCCTGTGAGGCGAGCATGGTTCAGTTTGATCTTGCTGGGCCATGTGGGTGGGTGTAAATTGTCTGTGACTGTGACTCCCATCATGCTCTTGGCTACACCCCCTTCCCAGCATGCCCATATTTACTCCCTCTTGACACTGCTTCCCTGCGAGGGGGTGTGACAGCAATGGCAAGATGGTTGACTGTGAAATCCTGGTGTTTGTTTGGCTACAAGTCCAAAGTGAGCCCCTGTGCTTCACACAGCAGCACTCAGTACGGGGTATCTTTTGCTGATATTTCAATGAGGTGTGTTGAGGGGGGGGTGTGTCTCCACATGCTGGTAAGTATGGTCAGGGCTGTCAGTCCTCCTTCCCATTATGAAACATGCTTCCATTGTAGGGTACGCAAGTTGTCTTTCAGGATGTCAGTCAGTGGTGTCCTGCTTCTGATTTGCACACAACGCCGAGCAGGGCCTTGTGCTCCCCACAGCAGGACCCCGTGTCAGCTATCTTGTCAGTCATTTTCCACTCCCTGTGATGTGGGCATGTTTCTGAGAGGTCTTGATGGGCAAATCAGGAGGGGGAGCATTATCTGTGACTACAGGCCCCATCATGCTTTTGGATGCACTCACTTCACCTACATCCCCACTATTCCTTCCTGTCAGTCAGCTGCACTGTGAGGTGGTGTGTTTGTGGTGGCAAATTGTCTGGCAGGGTCTTTTTGGCTATGTGCCACTAGCTTGCTCTATTTGTTTGTAGGTTGGTGCCTGTCACGACACAGTTCCCAGTCACTATGACATGGCAGGTATTGTGTTTGTCTGACTGGCATACACATCTTGGGATGATTATTTATTGGTCACTTTAGCTTTGCTTGCGGTGCATGGTTTCACTGTCCCCTTGCCACACAATCTTGGGTATGTTGTTTGTGTACTCACCAGGCTCTGGGATGTCTGTTAGGCCATGGACACTCTCTGGTGGTAGGATGTCCCGCACCTTCTCCTCCCAGGTCCTGGTGTACTTTGGTTTGGCAGTAGGGCCACCACCGGTGCACTGACTCAAGGCGTGATCTTTCTTAATGAGTTTCTTGACCCTCCTGCGCACGTCATACCATCTGTTCTGGATATCGTCCTTTGTGTGCCTTGCTGGTGCTTGAGCATTCCCCTTGTCCACAATCCTCGCCCACATCTTTGTTTTCTGTGAGATGGGGGTCCTTTGGACCAATGTACCAAACAAATGTGGCTCTACTCTGATGATCTTGTCTACCAGCATTTCTAACTCACTATCTGTGAACTTTGGATTCTTCTTTGGGGGCATGGTGATGGGTGGTGGTGGTGAGGGGTGTGTGTGTGAGGGTGCAAGTGTGGGTAGTTTGGTGTTGGTTTTGCTGGGTGTATGTGTGTGTGCTTTTGTATGAGGTGCTGATGGTGTGTGAGTTGTGTGATGGGTGAGTTGTGAGTGTGTCTGTGGTTGCTGGGTAATGGTGTTTGCTGCTGGCTGTGTCTCCTGTTTGCAAGGGATGATCGTAGTGATTGTAGTCCTTTATATAGTTGGAGTTGTGGGTGTGTCTTTGTCCCATCTTTTTTTATTTGCTATTTATTGGCTTTGTCATTGCTTGTTTGGTCCTTTATTGTCTTTTTTCCTTTGGGTTTTGTAGGCATGAAGGAGACGTTCATGTGACGGAAACGAATGCTGCTGTTGTCTCGTGCGGGCTTCTCCGCCTCATTCACGCTGCCTATCTAATGTGTTTGATACGCGTCGGTCGTGGTGGTCTCTATTGCTTGTGTGCCCGGTTGTCTGTGCGTGTCGGTCGTGCGGCTTGGTCTCCGTGTGAGTCGGTCTGGTTTTACACGCATTGCATCGTACTGCGCGGATCGGACATCGCGGGTACGGGTCGGTCGGGTTCATTCCGGGTTTGTGTCGGTCGGCAAAAATCGCGTCGATTTTCTGGCCGGATCACTTTTTTCCCTACGGCTCAGTCGTACGGCTTGTATTCCGTACATGTTGGTTGTAATTCACTCGCGTTGCATCGTACTGCACGGGTCGTAGGGCGCTGGTCCGTGTCGGTCGGTATTCGGTCCGGGTCCGTGTCGGACAATTCGTTTTGCGGCCGGAATCGGAATCGGCCCCATAATGTTAAAATAAATTAAAAACATACATACAAAAATAAAATATACTAACTCCACAGAGTGCAACAGTAGGTAAAGTTCTGGATAACGTAGAGGTAAAAAATACTATTCCCACTCCAGTGAGTGCAACAGTAGGGAAAGTGTTGGATAGCGTACGGTGTAAAAATGACTATTCTCACTCCAAGTGAGTGCAACAGTAGGAAAAGTGTTGGATAGCGTAGTGGTACAAATTACTATTCCCACTCCAAGTGAGTGCAACAGTAGGAAAAGTGTTGGATAGCGTAGAAATTAAAATTACTGTTCCCACTCCAGAGAGTGCAACAGTAGGGAAAGTGTTGGATAGCGTAGGGGTAAAAATTACTATTCCCACTCCAGTGAGTGCAACAGTAGGGAAAGTGTCGGATAGCGTGGAGTTAATAATTACTATTCCCACTCCAGAGAGTGCACCAGAAGGGAAAGTGTTGGATAGCCTAGGGATTATAATTGCTATTCCAACTCCAGAAAGTGCAACAGTAGAGAAAGTGTTGGATAGAATAGGGGTAAAAATTACTATTCCAACTCCAGAGAGTGCAACGGTAGGGAAAGTGTTGGATAGCGTAGGGGTTAAAGTTACGATTCCCAATCCAGTGAGTGCAACAGTAGGGAAAGTGTTGGATAGCGTAGAGTTAAAAATTATTATTCCCACTCCAGAGGGTGCAACAGTAGGGAAAGTGTTGGATAGCATAGGGATTATAATTGCTATTCCAACTCCAGCAAGTGCAACAGTAGGGAAAGTGTTGGAAAGGGTAGGGGTAAAAATTACTATTCCCACTCCAGTGAGTGCAACAGTAGGGAAAGTGTTGGATAGTGTAGAGGTAAAAATTACTATTCCCACTCCAGAGAGTGCAACAGTAGGGAAAGTCTTGGATAGCGTAGGGGTAAAAGTTACTATTCCCACTCCAAAGAGTGAACCAGTAGGGAGAGCATTGGATAGCGTAGGGATTATAAATAACATACTTATAAACTTGAAAAAACATTGTGATTAAATAAAGATTTATTAATAAATTAACAATAAATTATTTAAAAATAACAATAAATAAAAAAGAATAATTACTTTAATAACATTAAATTACTTCCCACCCCAGTCCCCAATAAACACACAACCCAATTACCAATTAATAATTAATCACCAATAAATTAAATATTAATACCAATAAATAATAATTAATAAACATCAACTGCCAATCAATAATTAATTTACTATAAGTTAATTATCAATACCAATAAATAATAATTAATAAAAATGTATTACCAAGTAATAATTAATTAACAATAAAGTAATTATCAATACCCACAAATAACAATCAATACAAATTAATTACCAATTAATAATTAATTTACTATAAATTAATTATCAACGCCAATAACTAATAATTAATAAAAATAAATTAATTACCAATTAATGATTAATTAACAATAAATTAATTATCAATACACAAAAAATAAAATTGAATCATTACTAAATTACAATTAAATTACTTACCACCCTATGTCCCTATAAACCCACAATCCCTCTCCAATAATAAATTAATACAATTATTATTATCAAGTAATCAATTAATAAAAAGGAATTACCAATTGATAATTAATTAACAATACATTAATTATCAATACTAATAAATAAAAATTAATAATCGCTTAATTACAATTAAATGACTTCCCACCCTATTACCCTATAAACCCACAACCCGCTAAAGAAATAAAACGCAAAATTTAATTAAAAATAATTATTAATTCCTAAAAATGATTATTCAATTTACTATAATTAAATCACTTCCCACCCTATTCCTCTATAAACCCACAACCCGCTACGCTACGAATAAACACATAATTTACTTTTAAAAAAATTACTAACTTCTAAATATGCTATACATATATTTAAAAAAACAGTACAATACTTAACAAAAAATATCGAACACATACACATAAAATACATACTAAAAAATACAACACTAATATAAACATCGATATTATTAACATCGATATTTTTGATATCGACATTACTAATGTCGATATTAACAAAATCAATTTTCTTACCTTCAGTTCGATATTCTGGCCGTCGATATTCTTGTTGTCGATATTCTGTCCCTACAATATTTAAAACTCAATATTAATGTAGGTCCATATTAAAAACTCAATATTATGTCTGTGCACCATATATATAAATCCCTACTGGCGGTCGCTAGTAGGTAGTTATAGTTAGGACCTATCATCCATAGGAAATCCACATCATTCTATTTGGAATAACTTTGGCGCTGGTAGACGAATCTTCGCGAAATTTTCCAAACTGGTGAGGCGCTCTGGGCCGCTCCTATCCCGAAAATCTCGGGGTGAGTCGGGGGCCGAGAAAAAAGGGGGTCCCAAAACGTGTTTTCCACATGCAATTTTCCATAGGCACCTTTAATCGCAGCTACAGCCCAAACTGCTGAACGGAATTACACCAAATTTGGCAAAGAGGTAGCCCTTGGTTCACACTCATGCCTTTTGGTGTAAATCCGTTCCGTAGTTGCTGAGAAAATCAAAAGTAAAATCACATATATATCTATGGCCTCGGTGGATCCGCGCAACATTTTGTGCCTCCGTAGAAGCGAGGCTCAAGAAATCAGTGGATCAAGTGTGCAAAACGTATAAAGGGGCCAGGGTAGAAATACCCTGACCCTCTAGACCTTCTTAGGGGGTCCCACAAGGACCCTCCCATTTTTTTTTATTTTTTTTAAACGGCAAAATGCGCCCAGGGTGCGCGGAACCTGCCGTAAAAAAAAATAAAACGAAGCGCAGACTCCCGCGCTTCTTTGATAATTAGCCCAAATCCCGAGGGCAAAAACATTACATTTGATGGGGGACCGCCACCCCCGGGGCTACAAAATAAATGGGTGGGGGGGCTCAAAGGCACACCCCAGCCCCGGGGACCGCTACCCCCCAGGGGCTTTCAAAAAAATGGGTTGGGGGCTCAAAGGCCCCCCCAAGCCCCAGGGACCACCACCCCTAGGGTTTTTTATATTGTGGGGGGGGTCCGCATGGCCCCCCTCCTGGAGCCGTTGATGGCCCCGGGGATCGCCACACCCCAGGGCCGGCTCCTGCAGTGTCTCGTGGTGCCCACCCCCGGAAAACTGCTGTTTGCTATGGCAGAGTGGGAGCCGAGGCTCCCGCCCTGTCATAGCAAACTTGGTTTGGATTTTGAAAGAGAGAGCAGGGAAATCTGCTCTCTCTTTCAAAATGCAAACCATATTGCTTTTCCACACAGGGAGCTGCATGTTAGCAGCTCCCCGTGTGGAAAAGCAATGCCGGCTCCCGAAGGGCGCGGGGAGCTGGCTGGGACCGTGGAGGCACTGGGGCTCCCCCCACAGTCCCCAACGTTGTTTATAGGCCCCGGGAGATGGGGTCCCCGGGGAGAATAGAAATTAGTGATAGGTGCAAATTTTTGTTTTACGGGCAAATTAGGAGTCGCGCACCCATCGTGTGGAACACATATATGATGTCATGCGGAAGCGAGTGAGCATCGCGTAACGTAAAACGTATGGGTCGCGTATGCACCTAGAGTCGCGTACCGGTCGCATAGCAATCGCGCAGGAAAATACGCACCCATCGCACACCCTACGCGAATCCTACACAACAATCATAAAATGGCGGCTAGGTTCTGCGCAGTGATCGAGAAAGGTACGCTTTGAGTGCGCGACTCCCAAAAAATTAGAAAAAAATAAAAATATTATAAATATATTTTAAAAAATATAAAATTTAAAAAAACAATATTAGAGTTTCAATATTCTTAAAACATTTATTTTCCAATTTATATTAAAAATATGTAATTTAAAAAATAAAATATGTAAAAATAAATTGTTTAAAAAATGTATAAAAACAGTATAAAGAAACTAAATATAACAATTAATATATTAAAAAATTATCATTTAAAAAAACCTTTAAAATTCACTGAAAAAAACATAGGTTTCAGGCACGTTATAGTTAGGAATTAGCATTTAAAAAACCTTGGAAATTCCCTGAAAAAACATAGGTTTCAGGGGCGTTATAGTTAGTTGGAAATTTCGCTCGTACAAAACCATTGAAATTCCCCGGTTATAGTTAGTTCTGCTAACTATAGTTCGCGCGCCCGCAATGCACTGCTGATGATGTCACATATTACATCACTCATGACATGGTCAGTGACATCACTCATGACATCACTGATGATATCTCAAATGACATCACTGATGACATCACTGATGACATCATGCTTGTTACAGAGTGGCAGACCTTCTCTCACCCTAATATAACCTTTGATACACACACTCAAAAATAGAAACTAACTTTTTCAAAACAATGGACATAGCAATACCACTTACAACACACCTTGTTAGTAATTCCAAAATCTACACACACATCCACTCATTCACCAACAGTCCTATACAGTCACTCATACATGTACTCACTCATCATATGTACTTATACACCTATACATCCTGTTAGACAGTGACACTCATCCATAGAGTTACTCACACACAGTCACACATGCAAAGTATCAAACATCCATTAAATTGTATATACAGTGATACACACACCACCACACTTACTGCTACAGAAACTTTCACATACTTACTCTCTTAAGCAATCCCTTATAGAAACACATACTAATGTATACAGGAACTCTTCCAATCTCTCGCTCTCACATATACTAACTTATATACACCAATACTCACATATACTAGTTTACAGCATATGAAATTACTCATAAAGACACTATTGAGACAGTCATTCACTCACTAACACACCCATACACACACGCATCCACCCATACAGTCCTGCACACATACTGTCTTCAACACATACAAACAGTGAGTCAGTCATTCATGCATCTATACACTACGTAATACCCCCACCGAACCATACAAACACTCAGACACTCATACTGATACTCAAAAAACCAACTAATAACCTGAATAGACACTCATGTTGCTACTCACCAATATATGCAGCCACTTATACACATTGGGGCTGATTCTGATTCCAGCCGCAAAACGAACCGACCGACACGGACCCGGACCAAATACCGACTGACACGGACCAGTGCCGTACGACCCGTGCAGTACGATGCAACGCGAGTGAATTACAACCGACACGTATGGAATCCAAGCCGTATGACCGAGCCATAGGGAAAATAATCTTCTGGCCGGAAAACCGATGCGATTTTCACCGACCGACACGAGCCCGGAATGAACCCGACTGACCCGTACCCATGATGTACGTTTAGTGCAGTACGATGCAATGCATGTAAAACCAGAGCGACTCGCTTGGAGACCAAGCCACACGACCGACACGCACAAACAACCCGGCACACAAGCAATAGAGACCGCCGCGACTGACGCGTACCAAACACAGAAGATAGGCAGCGTGAACGAGGCGGAGAAGCCCGCACGAGACAACAGCAGCGTCCGTTTCCGTCACATGAACGTCTCCTTCATGCCTACAAAACCCAAAGGAAAAAAGACAAAAAAACGACCAAACAAGCAATTACAAAGCCAATAAATACCAAAGGAAAAAACATGGGACAAAGACACACCCACAACTCCCACTACCATCATCCCTTGCAAAGAGGAGACACAGCCAGCAGCAAACACCAGTACACAGCAACCACAGACACACTCACAACTCACCCATCACACAACTCACCCACCATCAGCACCTCATACAAAAGCACACACACATATACCCAGCAAAACCAACACAAAACCACCCTCACTTGCACCCTCACACACACATCCCTCACCACCACCACCCATCACCATGCCCCAAGGAAGAATCTAAAGTTCACAGATAGTGAGTTAGAAGTGCTGGTAGACGAGATCATCAGAGTAGAGCCACATTTGTTTGGTACATTGGTCCAAAGGACCCCCATCTCACATAAAACCAAGATGTGGGCGAGGATTTTGGACAAGGTGAACGCTCAAGCCCCAGCAAGGCGCACAAAGGACGATATCCAGAACAGGTGGTATGAAGTGCGCAGGAGGGTCAAGAAACTAATCGAAAAAGATCACGCCCTGAGTCAGTGCACCGGCGGTGGCCCTCCTGCCAAACCAGTCTACTTCAGGACCTGGGGGGAGAAGGTGCGGGACATCCTACCACCAGAGAGCGTCCATGGCCTAACAGACATCCCAGAGCCTGGTGAGTACACAAACAACATACCCAAGGTTATGTGGCAAGGGGACAGTGAAACCATGCACCGCAAACAAAGCTACAATAACCAATAGATATTCATACCATGATGTGTATGCCAGTCAGACAAACACAATACCTGCCATCTCATAGTGACTGGGAACTGTGTCATGACATGCACCAACCTACAAACAAATAGAGCAAGCCAGTGGCACAAAGCCAAATAGACCCTGCCAGACAGTTTGCCACCACAAACACACCACCTCACAGTGCAGCTGACTGTCAGGAAGGAATAGAGGGGATGCAGGTGAAGTGAGTGTAACCAAAAGCATGATGGGGCCTGTAGTCACAGATAATGCTCCCCCTCCTGGTTGGCCACTCAAGACCTCTCTGAAACATGTCCACATCACAGGGAGTGGAAAATGACTGACAAGATGGCTGGCACTGGGTCCTGCTGTGGGGAGCACAAGGCCCTGCTAGGGCTTGTGTGCAAATCAGAAGCAGGACACCTCTGTCTGACATCCTCATTGAAATATCAGCAAAAGATACCCCGTACTGGGTGCTGCTGTGGTATTGGTGTGTCAATGATTTAGAAAATGGTAGTCGGTATTTTACAGTGGCTGTATCAAAGGTTATATTAGAGTGTGAGGAGGTGCATCAGATTTTCACTTGGAGGATGTCGTCAGTGATGTCATCAGTGATGTCATCAGTGATGTCACTGACCATGTCATGTATGATGTAATATGTGATGCCATGAGCAGTGCATTGCGGGTGCACAAGTTATAGTTAGCTGAACTAACTATAACGGCCAAATTTCTATGGTTTTGTGAGAGTGAAATGTCCAGCTAACTATAACGTCCCTATAACCTTTGAGCTTTTTCAGTGAATTTCTAAGGTTTATTAAATGCTAATTTCTAACTATAATGTACCTGAAACCTATGGTATTTTTCAGTGAATTTCAATGGTTTTTAAAATTTTAATTTCTAACTATGACATCCCTATTAAGTCCCCTTGAATCCTGAAGGTCCCTGGTGGCCAAGTAGCCCACCAGGTACATCCAGTAAGCGCCACAGACCTGCGTTTCAGAGAGGTGTTTTGAGGCCATGCCCCTTTTTACACCACGCTGCAAACATGGCTTCCGGCACACTGCTGCTCAGAAGATGAAGTCCACTTGTGTCTTGAGGTCCTCAGGACACAAGAGGACATCATCGCCCACCAGCAGTGAATCAGAAGCCGCGTTTGCAGAGTGGTGTAAAAAGGGGCGTGGCCTCGGAGCACCTCTCTGCAACACAGCCCTGTGGCATTTACAAGAGGTACCTGGTGGACTAGTTGGCCCCCAGGGACCCTCAGGATTGAAGGGTAATTAATCCCCTAACATAGAACGCACCTCAGGGTGCGTTTACACTGTGGTGCAGGGAGGGGGGCGGGGCCTGATGTGACAAGTGTGCAAACGCACCCTGTGGCGCGTTTTAAGTTGGGTGATTAAGTCTTGATTTCATCAACAAACTCCTAAAGTAGGAAAAGCACACAAAAAATGCAAAGTTTCAGTGCCATCAGTGGGTACGACATCTTGTGTGTGCCCTCCTCTTCATGGAGCCTGCATGGGAGGGTTTTCCTCCCTCTGTGTGCCACATATCTTTGGGGCATTTGTTTTACTGAATTATTTTGCCATTGACAGGGTTGCCAAGAATGCTAGAGGAGGGAATAGGGTGATCAACCTGAAACGCCTTGTGTCTAGATACATCTTAGACCTGCACACAAAATTCCCGACTGGGTTAAATAAAGATGAGGAGTTACAGCGTGCACAATGTAATTAGTTTTATTTATCTATTTATTTATTTATTTGCTTAACTTAGGTCAGCTGTATGCTGGAGTTTATTACCCCCCACCCTGCCCCTCCCCCGCCCCGCAGGAATCCCTTGAGTTGCTGCCACTGCTCATCAGCCAGGTACAGCTTGGTTCCAGTGACACAGTGAGCATGGGGCCCACGTCTGGGCATACCCAGGCCACTTAGAGCGGTACAAGAAACACACAAAGGGTGATGGGAGGCTGCTTGCAATAAGTCTCACCACTGGCAATGGCTCGGGGTAGCACCCCAACCTGTTCTTTAGGTGCCTCCTGTACCTGCTGGTCAGTAAGGTGCACATGGCAAAACCTGCTTACATACCTGACGTGCTGGCACTGGACGCACATGGGCATCTGGACACACTGTTGGCATTGAGCTTGAAGTTTTCTTGCCTCTCTCACTTTTGTGCAAAGTAGTGCCTTTATGTCTCTAGTTTCTGGGCGCTGGGAAAACTACACATATCGACTGGTTTAAATTGAAATATGAGAAGTGTCGGGTCTCCTGCCCAGAGTACTTGTTTCCTACTGAGAAGTGTTGGCACTGCCACTCTCCCATTAAACGGATTGTACCGGTGCTGCTCCTTTCAGATGTAGGAGATCTATGCTCCCAGTACCGAACAGTACCTGACCACTTAAATCAATGCATGTGACGTGCTGGTAACGCGATTAGTCGTTGTGGGCCTTGGGCTGCCAAGTAGAAAAAAAGCAGCATTTTTATTGGATTTCTTTTTGCACATAAACGTCTGGTTCCCACTGGTGACTGTATGGTGACAAAGGGTGGCTGGTCAGGCGGGGTTTGTGCACCGGAAGCAGAAGTCCCTGCCCCTCGGGGTGAGGTGGTCTGAGGGAAACGGCCAGGGGCAAGGGCGGCATGGCCAGGATTCTTACCCGGCTTGTGGGAGGGGAGGTAGCAATAACTTTTGCTCCGGGCTCACTGCTGGTTGATGAGGGACGGCTATGCGTGTAGTTCTTGAGCACTGAACTGAAAGCTGTCACACACAGACACGTATGTGACGTATAAACGCAAGAATAAATGTAAATGAATAGCGAGTGAAGAAACTCTGAGAGGATCTTAGAAGAGGTCCGGATGTTTATGGTTGTAAATGTGCCATCTGTGACTGTCTCCTCCGACAGATCAGAGTTCTCAACTTCCAGTACCACTTTGTGCATCGAGTCCAAAATAGAAGCGCGATCTGGTGAAGTGGAAACTGTATGTGCCCGTGTTAAGGTCGCGGACATCCTCTCCTTGACATCCTCTGAGAAGAGGTCAAGGGTTGGGGGGAGGGGGAAGGGCGTAGGGCCGGTAGCCATTGTCTAGGATGGAAATGTCAGCCTAGGGCAAGTTTGGCGCGGGGGAGAACGGGACAAAGGGGCGTTTTGTAAATATTAGCAGGAGAGAAGACGAGAGGAGTTCCCGGGTATCGCGAGAACTGCAGCTGCCTGTGGCGCTGAAGAGAAAATGTTATTCCATCACTAGTGACTGCAAAGTGCCCCATAAGTGCCCCGGCCATGCTCCCCTTGGCCCTGTTTGGTGTGGAGGCTGGCACTGAGCTGATGCCAGGTTAATAAACCCACAGTCCGGCTGATAATTCAGTCTGACGGGCTGGTGGTCTCCTCCAGGCTGCAGCGCAATCCCGAGAGCACACAATCCCCCTCATTCACCCACTGTTGAGCCAGGCTAGCGCCTCTTACAGCCCTACCTTCCTAAGCGCCCTCTTCGCTGACTTTGATCCCGTGTTAGATCTGAAAGCAGTTTACAGAGGATTCCCACACAAAGGCTGGGAGACCTGTCCATTGTCCGGCGCCATTCGCGTTTTATTGAGCGCGTGGCCCTCTAGGGCTGCCAGATTCCGAGGCCTGGAAGTAATACAAACTTGTCAAATGCTTTCTTTGTCGTTTCGCCTATTACCTTTGTCACATTGTTGATACATTTTCATATTTAAATTCACATTCAATACACGTATTTTAATTAGTAGGTGTGTATGGATGCCTTAATAACTAAAACATATATTTGGAAATATTGAAGAAAAAAAAAAATCTCATCCTTATATAAAGTAGTATTACAATTTAACATAATTCTCACTGCAGTGTTGTGGGAACTGATAATGTGTGCCTGTTTCGTTTAGTTTTGAGTCCAATGCGCTTAAAATGGTTGCTGGTTTATCCTGCCCTGTGTATGTACGTGGTCAACTACAATTGGCACCTAGAAGCGAGATAATTCTCATTGTGTGCTGAATAATAAAAATATGAATAATCCTAACTGTACATTCGTTTTTATTATTTGTGTGTCATGGTTGCTGTTTATTGATGATAATATTTTTGGTTGATTCATCTTTGTCTGACATGGATTCAGAACTCAACGACAAAGGGGCCGATTCTGATCTTGCTCGGAAGGGCTCCGAACACGGTCCGGCCGTAAAAAGTATGAGCCGTACGTGTGTTTCCCGACTGACTCGTATTGCTGTACGAGCGAGCAAGTACGATGCGAGCAACGTGAAATTCGCAGACCGACTCGTTTCCAGGTCCGAACCACTCCGTATGCCTCATCCGTAAGTGAACCGTGCCGTGCAATGTATGCGAATTCCGACTGAGCCAGTACGATGCACGCGTCGAATAGCCGGATCGAGTCAAAGTTTCCGGCTCACAAAACGTCTGGGAAACTGCCTTTGGGGGTCCGTGTTGGACCCCCCGTCACCCGCAGCCTTACGACTCGGACACAGGACGAGAGCCAAGGGTCTCCCCAACACAGGCATGTACAGTACGGATGGCACCGATGCATACACACTGTAGGGGGCGCCCTTGTGCGAGACATACCCATTCCGTCAATAGGAGCCCATTTACGCATCTTACGACCGGCTCCCATTGACTTCTATGCGGCCGCATCGTACTTGCTCGGTCGGACTGCAGGAGTCCGGCTCGGTCAGAAAACACTCCGGATCTGGCTCGGTCAGAGAGCTTTACGACCCAGATTGGAATCGACTCCAAAGTATGGACCCGGGCAGAGTCAAATGTATGCTCTGTGGTCCTCATGTGTAAAGGATTTCACCCAGTGTAACTCAGATTTACATGTGGAAAAAGATGTGATACATGCAAGGGGAAATGTGTATCAACAGGAGAGTGTAACTTCATTTGTGTATAGAATGCACACATATTTTTTGAGCTGTCTTCACTCTGGGAATTCCCAATGGTATTTTTATTTTTATCCTATACACCCACAGTGTAAACAGCGCTCCGTGCAACACCAGCAAAATGGAAGGTGTAGGGTATTTACGAATAAGTGCAAATGCTACTGAAACTTGTGGGAAAGTGCTCCACTCAAACCAGGGAGAATGTTGTGATCTGAAACAAAATAAGGGGCGTTGGAAGTTGAAATAAATATATTGTAGGAATCCCCCAACCCTTTTATGGAGACCATTAACTTGTAGACCATTAACTTGTATGTGCACGACACCCGTTTCATAAATATGTCTCATTATTTTTTTATTTTATGTAACAGATTTTTCAAATAGCGCACACTCGCCAGTTAACTCGCCCATCTCAGGTGTCAGTCCTTGCAGGTTCTCAGTGCTCTTAGAGCTAGAGGTTGTGTCTGTCCTGCAGACCAAGAGGATCCCCTTGAAAAAAAGAAGGAAGAGAGTCATTCCTCTCAGGGTCCACAATCCCCATGTACTGAGTGCTGCTGGGGCCCACGCAGAGTACTGAGGGCCCCATTAGAGAATATAACCAAGTCTCGTCGTTGCAGTTGAATATAATCAGGTCTTCTTGGTATATTTGAAGAAAAGCAGGCCTCCTGCGTACACTTGAACATAGGAAGGCTTCTTCGAGCCTTGCTCTCAGCTCAGTGTTACCGGCGGCGGGGCCTGCTTGTGTCTACCTGCAGCTTACAGCAACGCTAGGCCTTGGTTTACCCCTGGCAGTGCCTTGCTGTGCATCTGGTACCTCTCCGTGCATGCCCTGTGCCCATCTGGCTGTGGGCAGGGAGCGCAGGGGTTGTTTTAACCAGTGTGTCCCTCCCTGTGACGTGTGAACGCTAGACGCCCTTTACACTGTAATTTTCTGTGAGGTCACGTGAGTTTTGCGAACTCGCCTCACAATAGCTGCTCTCTTGATTGTGGCCTTATCCAGGAGCAGGGCTCCATGGGGGTGGCGGCATTGGCCATGCCCTGGCTCAACGAGCACGTGGGGTGAGGGTGAGTGTTGTTTAAGAAGCAGAGTGGGGCGCGTGCCAGCCCAGCTTCGTACCGTCCCTGCCCAGCGGCAGGCGTCCCTGTCCCAAGGATGCTATTGGTAGCTGCGCCTACGCGTCCACTGCTGCCCCCTGCTGTGAAACCGACAGTCCCCACAGACGCCTCACATTTCCTCAGCTCTGGTAAAAGAGTCCTATAGGCTCTGACTAAATATCGTTCGTCCAAGGTAATTTTTGGAAGGACCATTCCAGAAAACTGTGTATATTTTAATAACCACATATTCAGTGCTTTAAATGGGGCAGTACTGAGTACTGGCACTTTTATTTTGAGAGTGAGAGTACCTGCACTTCTCAAACAAGCAGATACTCTGTTACAGTGTACCTGCACTGTTTTTCCATTTCAAGCACTGCACATATTACAGTGCTTGATATATTCATATTGCCCCTCCCCAAACACACACACAAGCAGCACTCAAGCAGACACCGGCTCTAGCGTCACACAAACACAGAAACTGCGTAGCGCCCAGAAATCCCTAATGTTCTGCACTAAAGAACATATGGGTCATTTTGCACCAGCCATGAGGAGATCCTTCGCGTGCAGCCTGTAGAGCTCCAGAGAGCACCAATGGGGGCACCACCTGCTCATTGCGGGGCTCAGAGGGGGCAGGCAGGGTTTAGGGTTCATGTTAAGATACAAACAGCACGCAGAAAAGCGCCCCATCGAGGAGCTAATATGGGCGGAGCACCGCACCCACCCCACACACACTCACCGATAATTAGCGAGAGACGTTCACGTGCCCAGGAGCCCATCGAGCCCGTGTCAGGGTTCCAGATGAGCAGAGTATCCGAGCGTGAGACTGGACTGTGCCAAGGTGGCACTGCTAGCATCGGGGCCAGTCTACTGATGGAATATAAGTGTCCAAGCTCCGGACTGACGTTTCACAGAGTAGTGGCCTCAGTCCTCAGACTCTGCTGACGTAGAAAAACACACACTCACAGACTCTCTTTCACGCGTTTTTACACCCCACACAGATTAATGATGTCTGCAATACCAGGCGTCGCTGTTGACCAGCTCTACGGTACGCATTATCCACATACGTAACATGCTGTGCAGACCTCATATCCGCGTACGCGGTGGATAAAATGTGTGCTGTAGAGTTTATGCTGCCTGCGCTACCTATGATAAGTTCGGTATAAACCGAAGCCACATTATCAAATCTGACCTGATGGCATCAAATAACGACGTGTTTGGCGCTCCAGCTGCAGCACGTGTTATCTTTCACTCACAAACAAATGTGGCACTTAAAATCTAAACATAAAGGAAACAGCCTTGTGATGCTGTACTGTAACATGACATGAGTGCACCTCACAAACACCTGGAACATAACATTTTCTCCTGAGCCCGGGCGCTGAGAGGTCGCAGATGAGCCGGCAGTGGGTGGATACTCGAACAAAATGAGGCTGGAGAAGTGGAAAACTAGTGCAGGCAGGTTCACGAGGGCGCTGATACTGCGCGCTCGAAGGCCATGTATGTGTGTGCACGTATTTACTGTGTACATGCTTGTTTCGAATGAAATGTGGGCATTTTATGGGAGACGTGTGCACAATCCAGTCTCACTTGAACAGTCTAGCGCTTTAAATGCAGTGAGGGGAGTGTTGGCAGGAGTTCTCGACACCTGTTCAGAGTATTTGTAATATTCATATGCCTGGACTGTAGTTATTGGGGGTCAATAACTTGTATTCAGTAGATATTTTTGGGATTAAAAAAAAAAATCGACGAACATCCTTGAAATTATGTTTTCATCGAGCTGGTGCTTACTGTAGGGTAGAGAGCACATACTGACGGGGTGGTAGGTTTCAGGGACACGAGTGCGGCCTTTCATAATGTGGCCAGGCTCACACGCCGCACCTGCTGCATTTTTATGTTTACTGTCCCCCTCCAGACTTAAGCAGCGTGGACTGTAGCGGGGGAGGAAAAGTCATTTTTTAGACTTTGTGTTTTTATTGTGAATAAAAATAAATGAACTATATTTCTCATGGTGGCCAGAGCTAGAGGTAGGTGTTCTGGCCGGCAAGCACATTCTGCTTTTACTACCCGGGTCATACTCAGGGGCGTAGCTTGTATTGGTGCAGCAGGTGCAGTGCATCGGGGCACGGTTCACACAGCTGGCGGGGCGCGAGGGGTACCTTCATGCTACCGCCCATGGCTCACTCCTCCAGAAGGTGCACCCCTTGAGCTCATCGCCCACCTAACAAGCTCACTGACTTCCATAGGCTCCAAGGGGTCTCTATGTCACCCTCAGACACAGTGCTAAACTCTGCGGATTTCAACAGGTGGCATCAAATTAAAACAAGCCCAATTGTTTACCCTTGCTGAATCCCGAATGGGGTGTCTGACCGGCACCTAACCTGCCGTGCACATTACTATAAACTAAAACGCCCATAGCGCTGCAAAGCCCCCACCCCCTTCCTGTTTGGGATTAGTTTGGACAGAGTACATTCTGCTGGCAGTTGAGCTGACTGGCCCTTGGGGACGTCGCAGTACCTGTCAGCCCCAGCCAGCGCGGCTTCCACCTCCTCCGGCAGGTGCTGCAGTGGGAGTGAGGGGCGGGTATGGCCCCAGGTCCATGGCAGTCTCTGTCCTGCCCCCTCAAACACCTTCCCGCCAGTGCCCCGCCCCCGCCGGGTATTGGCTGGCACCCTGGGTTTAAGGAGGCCGGGCCAGGAATGCAGGGTATGAACCGCGGCCCAGCCCTAGTCCGAGCTCAGTGCCAACAGTGCCTGCAGAATGCCCCCCAGAGCCAAGAGCAGCCCCGATGCCGGCTACTCCAGTGACGACCTGCAGCAGGGAGGGTGCTGCACGGCTCCTCTGGGCATGATGCCCGGGCACTGCCAGTGGGCACCCGACTCCATGAACCCCCAGGGGGTCAGCAAGATGAAGGCAGAAGGAGGCCACCCTTGAGGCAGGACAGCCGGGGGCTGCAAGGGCGAGCCCCGCATCCGCAGGCCCATTAATATCAACAGCAATCATAATAACCAAATTGTCCTGGCACACATTGGCTGCATTAATTCCAACAGGTTGATTAAATTTAGATCCTGGTAATGCGCCTCTCTTCGATATTTGTCTCATAAGATTTACACCTTTTGAGACTAAAAGTAGCTAAGGGACATGTGTCTTCTGGATGTCTAATTGAATCGAACGAAGAGTGCTTTACCTGCACTGACTCCATAAGCCTCTTGTTAATTGTAATATAAGTACTTCCATTAACAGTGCTCTTGATGACATTAAAAGTCTTCAAGGCGCTTCCCGTCTAGATTCTATCTCGCATTATCACGCAGACTGATCACTGTGGTCCTGCTAATGATGTTTACACCGAGTGTTGTACCTGACGCAGCATTTCCATAGCCAAGAGCGCCGCGCGCCGATGCCAGGACCTGGCCTATCCGAGGACCTCATTTTTAAAAATCATTTCTGTGGGATTCGCAACTGCCCAGCACGAATTCCACTGAAATTATAAAATAAAAATGTTTTTTTTGGGCCCTGGGGGTCCTTGTGGGACCTCCTAAGCAGGCCTAGGGGGTCAGGGTGTTTCTACCCTGCCCCCTTTTCTTGTATTTCACCTTTGTTTTACTGTTTTCTTATGGCTCGGTTCTACCGAATCACAAAATGGCTGCCAACACTTCCTGGTTTGGAGTGCTGGCAGCCAATCACAGTGAAGCTCGTGCTCTGGAGGGGTCGCGACTCCACTGCGTCCCTAGATATCAAAACTTTTTCTTATTAAAATTTCTCAGGAACTACTGAACGGATTTACACCATTTAAAAAAAAAAAGCTCTCTTTCTGAACCAAGACCTACCTTTTTGCCAAATTTCGTGTAATTCCATTCAGCAGTTCAGGCTGTAGCTGTGTCTAAAGTTTCCTATGGAAAATTACATAGGGAAAACACGTTTTGGGACCCCCCTTTTTTCTCAGCTCCCGCTTGTCGAATCACCCCGAGACTTTCAAGACAGGAGCTGACTGGAGCGGGCCACTAGTTTTGAAAATTTTGCGAAGATTCCTCAACTAGCGCCAAAGATATTGAGAAAACAAAAAATGCTTTTCCTATGGAAACTAGGTCCTAACTATAACTACCTTCTGGCGACAGCCAGTAGGTAATATATATATATATATGGGTCCAAGATTGAGACATGGATAATCTCACCATGTATAGGCCTGTATCCACACATCTTCATACCAGTTCCTCAACAGAGACCAAACTCCCATGTCCCACATATTTTCTCAGGAGCATATTTTGGTTTAGTTATCGACAGGCGAATGTGGAATACTTTATTGTTTGATTAATAAAAATCATTACAATGATGAACATGCTGCCATAATAAAAACATGTATCAAAAATAGTTATTAAAATATTTACATTTGTACCATCACAACAAGTAAATATGCGTCATAAAATAGTTTAAAATCCTAGAGACCTGTTTTTTATAATAATAAAAGGTATTAACTCATCTAAATGGTACAACCCTTTTTTAAAAAGAGTGATTAAAAAACAGTTAAAGGCCATGATCATCCGTTCTGGTTTTATCATCTACTAGGGCCACAGGCAGACATTGGTTATTAAAAGGCGATAATCAATAACACTGTAATTTAAGTCCGTGTTTGTGGTAAAGACCCTAGTGGTGCGAATCCATTTATGTTGTAGGGTCCCTGCGTACAATATTTGGAGGTTCCAAGATTACACAGGAAAACGAGATGTTCTGCTGTTCTTGGGTGGTGCGGACAAGTGTACAAATCGGGTGAAGCAGTGAAGGGTTTAATCTGTCCTTTGATAGTTAACCATTAATGGCATGCTGTCTCTCACTGTGTGTAAATTTTCTTGCTGTTCCTGTGATGAACTTGGTGAACCGGATGTTGAGCTGTGGATTATCCGGGTTCATTGATGCAAGGATGGCTTGCCGGCACGTACGAATTCCAAGTTTATTCCATTCGCTCTTTAACAAGGACTTTCGATCGTCATGGACTGCAGGACATAGACATGACACGTGCTCGATTGTTTCTGGGCTACTCCCACACCCCCTGTACGTTACGTTGGGATTTGTGCAGCGCCATCCTGGCAGATGGTACAGGAATGGCCATTCACCCATTCTGAGGGCCAAAAATCTTTTTTTCCACAGCACTGAGTAGGTACATGACAGATGGTGTGCCATAATCCCTGGCTTGAATCCTGATACAATTGACCAGGCGTGCTTGCGTTGCACCAGTTGGGCTCTATCCGAATGAAAAGACCAAAGGCAGACGTTTCTTTTGATGTGAATTTTAAGAGCCTGCTGCGGTGGATTAGAGGACCAGATTTCTTCTATGTCGAGGAGTTTTAAAGAATCTTGCAGGTAGCGCCGGAATGAACTGCCAGGTTGGCCGGCTGAGATTTCCGCCCACAAAAGGGCCTCCAGGGTTCCTTCTCTGGAGGTACGCAACTTATTGCACGGCCTGATGTACGCTCCACGCCCTACTGCTTGATGGTCTTGAAGACCAAACTCGAGACGTATTTGGGCGGGAGATGAAGATTTTGGTAGACCCAGAACCTGTTTGAATGTTCTTGTTATTATTTTATTTACGTGGCTGTTGTCTTTCCCTTGCATGATCTCCTGGCCATAGGTGAGGAAATTGATAATTTTTGCCTTCATGACAGTTATGAGTGGGGTCAGACTGGGGCCAGATAGTTGCCTTGCTAGAGTCTTAAAAGCCACCTGGATTGTCAGGGCTTTGGCTTCTACCTCGTCTCTGTGTTTAGAGAATATTCCCCTTCTGTCCAGGTGAACCCCCAGATACTTGTAAGAAGGAGCTCTGTCAACGTTTTTACCGTTGTATCGCCAACCTCCACCTTGATATTTCCTTTGCCCAAAGGTGATTGCCCTTGTCTTTGTTAAGTTCAGTTCGAGATCGTTTTCGATGGTATATAGAGACAACCGATCAAGTAGTCTCTGCAAGCCAACCCTGGTGTGACTTAGCAGGACCAGATCATCTGCGTACAGTAGATTACTAACTCTTGTCCCGGCGAGTTTTGGGGGGTGAGAATTAACTTCGTCAAGTGATTCTGACAAGTCGGAGATGAAAAGGTTGAAAAGAAGGGGCGCCAACACACACCCTTGTTTCACAGGCGAATGTGTTTTACTGTCAGAAGAGGTTAATGTTGTCATACACACCCAAAGTCAGACTCCTGGATTTGTCACTGCTTCAGATCAAGGCCCTGCATCCATTTACAATGATTCCCTGAATCATGGTCATAGCCACATAGCCCACCTGTTTCTCAAAACCCTTTGGCGGATGTCTTAGGCATGGTACTCAGTCACATGTTACAGACATTCCCCAACTGTTGTCTATGCTCCCGACCATCCACTGCGACTCTTGTAGTAATGTCCATAATTATCCCTCTAAGTCCACCTGACATTGCTAGTCTCTCTTCTCTCATAGATCCAGAATTACTCACAGGATGTAAGACTTTTGGTTACATTGTGGGTGCCTAGTACTAAAGAGTAAAGGCATGTAAAATACTGTTGTTTTTTTTTTTTTTACAAAGTTTCACACAAATTACGCGAAAACTCCTGCAAGATATTGGCAGGAAGCTAGCTTGAGTAGAACAGTGGTTCTTAACCTTTTAACTTCTGGGGATCCCCACTTAATCATTTGTGGAACCTGGTGACCTCCCACTGAATCAATATTGGAATCCGGGGACCGCCCTTACTGATTCATTACTAAGCATTGTTGATGATTTGAATCCCAAAACAATGCACACAAAATTCAGAAAGAACATTCATCAAACAAATACACAAATGATGACACATTTTATTTAATTTCCTAACACATAAAAATAAATAAAAATATCAAAATTTTAATTTTGAATAGAAAGCTTTTGTAAATTTGAATGTGACCACTCATCATCCATTCTATTTTCTGTTTGATGCACCTGCTCTGCTCCCATGAACCAATCTGAGGATACTGATTTAATTTCCAGCCTCTAGTTTCAAATACCTTCACATTTACAGTACATTTTAAAATTGTCAATTGTACATTTATCTCCTTTATTTATATACACATTGTTAATCTGTTAATATTATTTAATTTTCAAAGTAGTCACGGACCCCCTGTTGGGAACCAGTGAAGCAAAACATTTCTGCTCACAGCTCTCTCCAAAATTATGTTAAATTGTCAAATGCAAACTTATCTGAATTTCTCGTTTGTGTGATTTGCGAGTTTAACACATTTTGAAAGAGTATTTAAAATTACACATGGGATTATAAAAGTGCGGGGTGGACTAGTTCTTGGAATGGAGTGTGCATCACTTTGGCTCCTCTCCTTCCAAGTTGCGCACAGTTTAGCTTCACTTTATGACAGGAGAATACCCTATTTTACCCTTAATGTATCCCTCTCAGCTATCTCTGGGCATGAGACTGGAGGATGTCATTGTAAGCACACCTTCACCTGAAGACTTATAAGGGAACTCACCTCTCGTGGCAAGATATTTCTCATCCTGCAGTGTCAATATGACTTTTCTTTTCTGGCCTTTTGTTCTACCGATATTAACCTCACTCTGGAAGGAAAAAGGCTGGCCAGGCTGTTGAGCCTGAATTTGATTAAAAGGATCTGAAACACTAATCCGCCAGAGGGTGTAATCTATGTGAATACAAAAACTTGGTGCTGTTCTGTTTCTCACTGTTACTTCCCAGACTGCCTCACATCATGTATTGAATGAGGTATGGAGATGTGAAAGGCCTGTCCTCACTCTTCATTATTCTCTATACTTCCAGTGTCTTATAGGAAGCCTCAACAGGTCCTCTGCAACCTACCATTGCATGAAGGCTCCACTGGTTCATGAGTGAAGCTGTAATCAATGTACCAAGGCCTTGCCCTTACTCGGCCAGTGGCACAATGGCTTCTAAGGCCTTATTTCAACCCCATTAAACAAATAGGCTGCCTTGGTGGTTGATAGACGTTGAATGCGCAAATGGAACTTTTATAGCCTGTGCAGAGAAAATCAAAATTAAATTAAATAGAAGGGGGCACATACTGCAAACCACCATTTCCACTCATTGCTTATTTTCTGACTACATCACAGCTGGGCCTCTGTACACAACACATAGTAACTTTCCCATTTTTTAAGACAGGAGACAAGAGAAGCCAAAGAATTTTTGGGCAAGTGGTATTTGTGTCGCTCATTGATATTTAATTATTGTTCTTTTGCGTGCTGTTGCCTTTCTGTTGTTTTTCACATGCAATTCTGGAATTAAACCTTAAACCTTCTCCTCTCTTCCTCCTTGTAGCCTCACTGGCCATTGATGGATTAGACCTTCCTTTCACAAAATCTCCCATGGTTTATGTGTTGAAGTTGATGCCTGAACTGTCCTCCTGCTGTTGAAGCATATTGCCTGATGTGGGAATCCTTCAAATGTGATGCGATTGTCACTCGCTGTTCCTGGTGTTGCAGTGCATCGGATTAAACGACTTCTCTTTTACCCTTATTTGTTGTTCTTCTTTCTGTTGGGCCTGTCTGCCATGTCTGCGAGTATTTCTATGTCTCCTTGATTCAGTGGTCTTGGATAGAATTGTTATTGTAGAAATGTGGAATGTATTAAGCCATAGGCTGCTGGAAGACAGTTGAATATGAAAATATGCATTTTTTCTCAGATTTAAGGTTAGATTAAAGTGCTTCTTCAATAACACATACATCTCTTCTCAATCAATATTGCTGACAAGCGAATCACACAAAGCCTATGCCACCTGCTGCGCGCTGTACTTTCTGTTGTGTGTTTACAGGATATTCCCTTATAGAGTATGCCTTCCCCGGTAGTCCATGGGTTTGCCAAAATCTCTCATTCTGTTTGCCTCAGTTTTGTTGCCTTTTTAAGTGGTTCTTGTAAATATGTACCATCAATGAGGAGAGTCCCTTATCTCCTATGCATGATAACATAGACAAGATCAGTCACGTGCCAGCCACATTTTCAGCAACACAAGTACCTCGAGGGATTCTGGCTGCCTGTACTCTTTTACCTGACAAAACAGACAGAAATCTACTTTGTATATGATTTAACAAGATGGCGGAGGGCTTTGCTACTGCCCGCGTGACAGTGGACTGTCCACCCTATTGAGAGATAACCTCCTGCCTGTTGAGATCTCATTCCTCAAACGGAATCCTCCAGTGCAGAGGGTGCACTTGAAGACAATATGAATGCCCAGTGCAATGTTTTTCTTTACCCGTTCACCATTTATTTTTCAGAGACAACCCCCTCATGCATGGCTTTTTGTTCCCAAGCCCAGGTGTGCCACGATGAGTCTCGCAGGGGTAATATGTCTCAGAAGGATTGCTGTAAATAAATAGGCTCTACCAGGGGTCTACCAGTAGTTACCAAACCTCTAAATCAACCTAGAAACCACCATTTAGGTGGCAGAGTAGGTGAGAGCAACCTTTAGGGTTCCAGAGAGTACTGAATTGTTTATGAGTAAAAAACGAGTACCATTACTCTGTTGGATTACTCCTGTCGAACGCTTTAGACATCACCTTGTCCTTAATCCCAGCAGTTTTAGGTATAAATTTCAACACTGTTACAATCCATGTACATTGCTTTCAAGGACCTGACCACTTTTTAGGGCATCTCAGCAGTGGCAGCCAACACAATGAAGGAGCGGTGAGGCGGGTGGAGGAGGTGCGGGGGAAGTTAATAATAAAAAAAAAAGACTTACCCGAAGCTGCCTGCAGCATCGCTCCTCACGCCTTGGTGTTCTGCTGCTTCGTGGTCCCAGCAGACACTAGGACAGCAGCAGAGACTACCTGTGCAATCCCTCCACTGCTCTCATGCTATGAGAGCAGTGTGGGATTGGCCTGAACGGGCTGGTTTGGTGCTCCTCTCTGGACAGGGAGCCTGTGCTGTGATGTTCAATACAGCCCAGTTGGAGATTCCTAAGTGAGCATGTGTGTTTGGTCGGCCTGAGACGGCCGGCCAAACACACATGCGCACTTATTAGTGCACAAATCAGTCCTCCTCCCCCTCTCATGGCCCCGGCACTACCCCTCTCTGCACACGCTGGCCCAGAACCGGCAAACGAAAAATAAAACGGTGATAGTATATCATTTTATTTTTCACCTGCTGGCTCTGAGCCAGTGGGGCATTTCTGAAGCATCATATGTAGTCCTCCAGCAGAGGCGTAATATGATGAATAGCAGGAGATGGTAATTGGATATGAAAAGATTTTCAATGTCCAGTTCTGTCTGGTAGTAAAAATACATATGTTTTTGATAAGGGTGACGCGTGGGCAGACTGCTGACCTGCATCGTGCGACATTGAGAATTGTGGCCCCCCCATGCAAACTTGAGACCTTCATGGAACAGTTTACACATAATCTGATAAATCTGCTTGTGTCGTTATATCCTTTAACAATAGTGTAAAGCTAAAGACTAGGATTTGGAGAAAATCCCACAACTCTACTTGTATTTCAGACTACGGGAACGTTGGGCATTTTGCCCACATATGTGGGTACAGCCACCAAGACTAAGTGAAGAGATGCGGCCTAATACCCTGAGCTGCCAACTTTGTAACTGAATCCGAGCATAAACTCAACATCTTGTGATCTTGGACAAATCACTTAATCTCCCTGTGTCTTAATAAAAATATTTTGTCTAATATAATCTGGTACTGATGTAAAACACTCTGATGCCTTTGGTTCATGTTTGCTTGATCTAAAACTGCACAAATAAAGAACGACAGGGTGCCAGGAACAGTTTACCTAAAGGACTGGGACTGCTACCCTCTTTGCTATCCATCCACCCCACCCCTATTTTGCCAACATAATTTTGCATGTTCTTATGTTTTTCGTTGGTACCTGCCACTTTTAGAACCAAGACCACAAATTCCACCCCTCCCCCTTGCTGTTGACAGAAATCCTGGTTTGCTGGATTGTCATTGCATTTAAAAAACAAAAGAGCAGTTTCTTCTCTTTTTAACATTTATTTAGCGCTTATTACCCCTGACATGAGTAGTAGGCACTATATAAATGCAATTACAATTTGGTATGTGTGCCTTGTTTGATTGGAAGCACAGGAAGATGGCAGAGATTGCCTCTAAAGTGCAGGTGGGCTCTCACAGACCAGTATTAATGGGCAAGCATTATCGCTCTTTAAAAAAGACGTTGATCAGTAAGGTGCTGTGAGAAGTTAGCCTGGTATATGCTGTCTACTAATTAAAGTGGGCACCCTGTACCAATCCAAACAACTCTTATGGTGATTTAAGAGGTCACAGATAACCTTAGAAAGCTATCCAAGTGGTATCTGTGGAGAGAAGCCTTCAGGCTTAGTCTTGAAGGAATGTTAAGCAGCTTGTTTTACCAGAATGCAACCGTATAGTATTGGTTAAATGAAAGGAGAACCACACAGAAGTTATAAAAATATGTATTTATTAATTTAACACTCTCTAGTACGACTCAGTATCTTCTGCACGAAGATAATCACAAAGCACACAATACTGTAGCACAGAAACAATAATAAATATCACTAATACACAGTGGGCCCGGGGGGGGGGGGACCAATCCATATACTAAAATCGTAGCATAAGAACCACGACTCGAGTCAAGAAAGTGTATAGAGGGTGTAGAATTGCTGGGACCCCAAGAACCCACCAAAGGCGAGTAAGTAGGGGCCCCACGGAGGATGGGTGCAGTGTGGGAACACTATCATGTGCTCCGTACAATTTTATAGGAGAGTCGCGGTTGGAGTTTTAAAGTTTAAAGACCCTTCCCAGTGGACTTCGAAGAAACCCAGTGGAACTTAGGAGGTTGGAGAGCCACCCCTCCCCTGTGGAGGCCTTTGAAGAAGAGCCACTGCTGGAAGGAAGAAAAGTGTTCGCTGGAATCAAAAGGTGGATTCTTGTTGAAGAGTACCTGACTGCAGAGGGGACAGAGTCTGGGTCACTCAGGAGTGACCAGGGGCTCGGTAGACGAATGCCCACTGATGTCAGTTGCTTCAGGTGCGTTGATGGAGTTGTTGACTCTGCAGCTAGGGGGACCAGGAGATGTCGAGGACAACCAGGAGCTGGTTCGAGCTGTACCACGAAGAATGTTGAGTGCTGAGGGGTCGTTGTCTGGCAGGAACACCATCAAACCTTGGCAAAGGCAAACCATGCAGAAGGTCAAAGAAGGTTACGGTTCAGACCAGCAAGGTCCAGGAGACTCACCAAACACAGAGGAGTCAGAGCAGGGCTCGAGCAACCAGGGAAGCCCAAGAAAAGCAAAGTTGACCCTCAAATGTACCCACTGGCTGGAGGCCCAGGAGTCGCAAGAAGACCTCAAGCGATTTCACTAAACAGCAGCCCACGGAGCACTTGGTGTGTGAAGGCCAGAGTTCTTGGTAGGATATGGTGCCAGAAGTTGGGGCTACTCGGAACCCAATGCACTTGCTCAGGAAATGCCAACAAACATATGCACTTGCAAATGAGTATTGCAGCCCCCACGAAGGATTCTGGCCTCAAACTTGGTAAGATGGCAGCTCGGACCTCAAGGGACGTAAAGACCCACCTCCTGTGTTGTTGGAGCCTTCGGAGTCCATAGGAGCTCAGGATCAGCAGACTGGTCATTCGTGATGTGGTGCCTGCGGTTGCAGGGGAGTGACTCCTTCACTCAAAGGGAGATATCTTCAGTTGTCCTTGATGCTCCACTGGTCCTGCACAGAGCCTGTATGGCGCACAGGCACAAACAATGCTTCACACTGAGGGGGAGATGAAGTCAGACCCAAGCGAAGTGTAGAAAAAGTCCAGAGTGTCCAGTCGGTCGAAGTTCAGTGGTTTCTTGTCCAGAATCTTGTCCACATCGAATCTAGGGTCCTACAGCCAGGTAAGCCCTTTTTTACCCACGGGAGAGGGTTGGACAGATTCAGGAGACCCTCCCAGGGGAGGGTCTGGTCAATGGGTTGTTTACTCCCATGTCCTTTGTCCAGTTTGCGCCAGAGCAGGAGCCCACGGCTCCCAGGACTGATGTGACAGGATGCCTATTGTTCCACCTTCCGCTGCTCGAGCTTGGACCAGGGACCCAACAAAGCTCGTTTCTGAGGGGTGGAATCATACCTCCCACACCTGCTTTCCTACAGGCGCACTGCTGTGCATAGTTTGATCCCCAACTGTGGGATGTTTTTGACTTGGATGTTGAGAATCACCTGTAGCCCCCCATTGCTTCCTTAGAAGACACTGCTGCAGCAAGATAAGCTGAAAGTGTCTGTCGGAGATAAGACATTTTTTATTCCAACGCACTCTTCTCAAACTGTACTTCACCTAGACTTTTGCTAGGACAGACGCCCACACAGCTTCAGCTCGGGCTATGTAAAAACGGGGCAGGGGGCCTGAAGCACTCTCAGCCCTATGGGCATTGCGTGCCTGGTTGGAGTACAATTACAGTTATGATTAACAATGGAGCTGGAACAATTTTCAAGGTGGGTTTGTTTCCTGGGTGGGACTGGGATAGGAAATAGGCCAGGTTACCAAAATAAATGTGCCTCCCCCTACCCAGAATTAGAACGCTAAAAAAGTGGCCCATGTTGGCAAATTGGAGCAGTTTTGAAATTGCAAAGAGATGCAGTATCAGTGTTTTGTATGCTATGGAAAACTGCATGGATTTGAGCTTGGTGCAGGCAATGTCTGTTTTAATATTGGGGAAATCAACAATAGAAACCTGCCCATCAGACCATAAACAGGTCCACAAATAGCAAAGAAATGGCTCACACACTGACCTGTCGGACCAGCCCATCGGCCACTGCCTGATTGTCCTTTAGGCCAGTCCAACCCTAGCTGCTGCTATCAAACTTGAATTAAATTATAGAGGTTGTGAAAAATCTACTTACACAAAGTATAGCAAATGAGTCACACTTATCCGGCAGGAAAATGGTGGGCGAGTAGTGTGCATTCTGTCGTAGATTTTGGGGCATAGTTCCTAAATATGACTAATGCATGGTGTAATAGCAGACTGCCTTTTACAAATCTCACATTTTCCATTGAAATGGCCTCTAACTTTGCATCAGGCATGCATTTTTACTGCACAAACCATAACGTGTGGAAGTTAGATTTCTGCACTTATATAATTTATAAAGTGTGTTGGTTTGTTCTGATCATATTAAATCTTTGTTTCCAACATATTCAGAAGTAAAAAAATAGACTATCTTTTGAACTTTTCTTGCTGCTGATATATTTTGAATAAAGTTAATTCACACATATTTATATTTTGCGTTTTAGTAAACATTTGACATCCTCCAGCCTTTCCTTCCCTACTACCTGTATGTGAACAAGATTGTCACTTGGTTCATGTTTCACAATCAGGGAAAGTAAAAGTAAACAACAATATCCATTTTAAATAAGCAGCAGTTTGTCAGAAGACTTTAAATGCCACTTGACCTCTGTCTTCAAACTCATAAAAATGCAACAAGATAAAGGCAACATCTAAAGGACTCTTTATTGCTCATTCCCCTTTTTTTTTTAAGTTCAAAAGGGAATTTATTGAGATAAAAGAAAATACTAGCACAGAAAATTTAAGGATAATAATCAAAACAAAAGCAAAAAATGACACATAAAGCAATGCAATGTTGAGAAACTTAAAAGATCAAAAAATGTAAGTCAAGTAAATATGCTAACTGTAAGAGAAAGAACAATATCATATAAAGAATCGGTGAACATATGAATATTACAATCTATGGGAATAGGCACACTACAAGATAAAACATAGCTAAACCATAAAATAACAATATGAAGGAAGTCATGGAGGTTTAGTCACTTCTTGCTGAAGGGGAGTGAGAGACAGAGAGCGTTGAGCACTAGCATCAATAAACAGTGTAACAGGCGACCATAGGTCCAGACGTTTGGATGCCATATGCAATGGGTATACAAAAGTCGTGTCCAATCTGTGATTATAGCAGACAGCATACCACCATGCTTTATACGACAATTTAGTAAAGTCTTTCCAATTCTTAGTTATTTGCTGAAAGGCACCTGCCAACAACAAATCTATAATGTTTACATTGGAACCAAAACTTTCCCAAATAGGAGATAAACTATCCAAAAAAGATATGTGAAACAGAGAAAGGATGACGGGAGCCAAAGATCGAATTAATTTGAGACCACACTTTTTCCCAAAAACTGTGAACAAGTGTACATGTAAAGAGTAAATGATATAAATCCGCAAGTGGCGAGGAACAAGTCCAACATACATCTGAGAGTGCGTTATGTCTTGCATTGAGAATGAAGGGGGAGAGGAGGAGCCTATTGTAAATAAAAAAGAGTGTCTGTGTAGTGTTTGCAGCTCTAGAGGACTTCCTAAGTTTAAGCCAAATTCTATCCCAAAGTTCCACAGGCCAAGAAGCTTTTAAATCCTGTTCCCAGGATAGCTCTACTTTTGTTTTTCCTCTTGGAATGAGTGAACTGTGTAAGAATTTATATATAACAGAGGCCCTAGAGTTATGAATTAGAAGAGTGTGTAGCTTATCTGCGGAAGTAAGTTCACGCGAAGTAGGAAGGGACGGAGTTTTATAATGAACATGAGCATTTTGGATGGCTTGTGATAAAAGGGAGTACTTCGGGTGAAAAGATGTGGGTAAATCAAAAAAGCCGCTGGCTTGTGAAAAAGTCATAATCTCATCCTGGACATACAACTGTCGCACCCATACCAAACCTCGCTTTCTCCAAGATTTCCAAAATAGAGGTTTAATATTTATTAAAATAAAAACATTGTGCCATATGGTGGAGTTGAGAAATGATGTCCAATCATTGGAGTTCGAGGGGGAAATAGATAGTAAAATCTTGGAGGTGTGTTTAATTACAGGAGTGGACACAGATTGCGGCTTACGTGTAAAAGACAAATATTCTCAAAATGAGAATGGGGAAATGAAGGACTGTTCAAGCGTGGTCCAAAGAGGACAGTTTATAGAAGGCTCAGAGAGCCATCTCGAAGCCTGATGCAGTAGAAAGGATTTATGATAAATGAGGAAATCAGGGAAATTCACCCCACCCTCTGATTTTGGACGAATCAATTTTGATAAGGACATACGTGATTTCTTATTATTCCATAGAAAGGAGGATAAAATGGAATTGAATTTCTTAAAATGTTTTAAGGGAATAGATAATGGAATATTAGAAATTGTATATAAAATTATAGGAGATAGCATCATCTTTATGGTATCCAGGCGACCCCACCAAGATAGATACAAAGGATGCCATTTCGTGGTTAACAAAGACAATCTCTGTGTACAATTCTCCATACATCGTGATATTGTTCCTGAAACTGAGTATAATGAAGACCTAAATACTTAATAAATTGGGGACTCAATGCGAAACCTGAAGCGGTAAAGTCGGCTTTAAAAGTATATTTTGTTAAGTGTAGAATTTTGCATTTATCTCTGTTTAATTTGTATCCAGATACGGATGCAAAGGAATCAACCTCCTCCAAAAAGGCGGGGAGAGAGAGTTGGGGTTGTGAGAGAAATAAAAGAAAATCGTCAGCATAAGCTGCCATTTTGATATTGGTCTCTTTAAAAGTAAAACCATGAATATTATCATTTTGGCGAATTCTCAACAAAAAAGGTTCTAAAGCAAGGTTAAAAAGAAACGGAGGAAGTGGACAACCTTGTCGGACCCCTCTGCCAAGTGGAAAATAGGAAGAAATGCCCCGATTTGCACAAACAGCCGCTCTCGGGTTGGAATACAAACTGGAAATGAGAGCAATTATTTTTGGACCAAAGCCAAACCATTTAAGTGTATGAAAAAGGTAGGGCCACTCAACTCTATCAAATGCTTTCTCTGCATCCAGGGCTATTGCTGCTAAAGAATATGAAAGATTGGAAGTTTTGGAAAGAACATAAAAAAATAAACGAGTATTGTTTGCAATGAGACGTCCTTTGACAAAACCAGATTGTTCTGTTCCTAATAGGTCAGGTAAATGAGATTCTAAACGCGAAGCTAAGGCCTTTGAATTTTTTTTATAATCAATGTTAACCAAACAAATGGGTCGATAGTTTTTACAATGTTGTGGATCTTTGCCATCTTTAGGTATAAGGCAAATTAGGGCATCTGAAAAAGAGCCAGAAGATTCACCTGATTCCAAAAAGGCATTAATGAGTATGTGTAATTTGGGAATAAGTAAATGTGCGAAATGGGTGAATAATTCAACAGTGAAACCATCAGGGCCAGGTGCTTTGTCTTTTTTGAGTGTTTGCAAGGTGGCAAGAAGCTCCTTTTGTGTGAGGTCAGATTCTAAAAGTGTAAGATCCGAGCACGTGTCAGAAGTACGTTGAATATTAGAAAGAAATTGAGAAATAGAATGATCAGAGGAAAGATTTTCAGACGTGTACAATTTTTGATAAAACTGGAGAAATTCTTTTAGGATATCTTCATCTTTAAACTTCAATGTATGGTTATTATCATAAATAGATTCTATATTAAGTTTGTTTTGTTTAACTTTCAAATAATTAGCTAGCAATTTTCCAGCTTTATTCTGACCCCCATAACATTTTGTACTAGACTTCAGCAAAAAATTAGAAGCATTATTAGTTGTATCTTTGTAAAACTGAAATTTAGCATGTATAAGTTCAGACAAACAAGATTTTGATTTGGAAGAGTAGTAAGAATGCTCCAATCTCTTTATTTTGGCCAAGAGAGCATTGGTTGTTTCTTGTGCCTTCTTCCGTTTTTTTGAGGTATATCTAATAATAAAATCTCTAGCAGATGCTTTGAAAGCGTCCCAAACCACATGAAAAGGCAAAGAAGCTGAGTGATTGAAGAAGAAATATTCATTAGAAAAAGAGACAAAGGAGGACGTAAATGTTGAATCTAGAAGTAAGGCATTATTAAAACGCCATTTTCTAGATAAATTGGGTTTCTGTAAAACATCAAGTTGGATAGTGACGGGGGCGTGATGAGAAATTAAGATAGAACCAATATCTGCCGCCACCAATGATTGAGAAATGCTGTGGGACACAAAGATATAATCTAAACCTGATTGAGTATGGTGTGTCGGGGAGTAGTAAGAATATTCTCTTAATGTCGGGTTACAAAGCCTCCAAGCGTCTATAAGCTTGTGTTGTGCAATTGTTTGTGTGAAAAGTTTATGAGATTTATGAGGGACAAAGGGGACGGATGAGTTTCGATCCAAAAAAGGGTCAAGAATTTCATTACAGTCTCCTGTAAGGATAAAAGTATCATCAAAAGATTGTGTGATTTGTTGGGCTAGGGAAGACCAGAAAGAAGTATCTCCAGCCGTGGGTGCGTAAATATTTAACAAAGAGATTGGAGCATTTCCCACCATTAATTTAACAAATAGCCACCTACCATACTTATCCGTACATTGCGATAACATTTTGATAGGAAGAGACTTGCGACAGAGAGTGAGAACTCCATTACGTTTGCCATCGCCTGGGGAAAAAAGACCTCCCCCACCCAACCTCTTTTTAACTTTACCGATTCTTCAGCCGTCAGATGAGATTCCTGTAGGCATGCAATATCTGCCCCCAACTTAGCTAAATGGGTCAAAACCCTCTGTCTTTTAATAGGTGAGTGCAAACCTCTGACATTCCACGAAATAAGTTTTAAAGACATAGAACAAAACTATAAATGAATGATACGCACTGATTACAACGATTCTCTGAACAATTCAAACAATACCAAATACCAAACAACCTACATATAAATTGAGTCAGGTAAGAAGGAGAAGAGCAAAGAGAGGAAAGAAAGGCAAGGCGAATAAACAACATTTGAAATGTGAGGGAGAGACATGAAAAGGAGGATAATGTTACAATAAAAAGGCATCGAGATAAAGCTGTCACGGAGAAGAAAAATTCAAAGAAAAAGAATACGAAATGAAAGAAAAAGAAGCTTAAAAAAGTGAAAGACTTACATATAATCCAGGACATACGAAGGGCGGAGGGGTGAGAGGCCACACGGAATGATGACGCGTCCAAAGCCCATGCGGGAAAACGGGGGAAAGAACAAACCAACGTATGATGGAACACAAGGGGAGATGTGACATGAAGACAGAACCTGTGAAGAGAAAAAAGGAAATTATTTTTATAATCGAAGAAATGCTAATGAAAAAATTAAAAAAAAACTTGCATTTTGCTATTAATCAACACACAAGCAACCCATGAACAGATCTGAAAAATATGTAACATGAGTAGAAGCATTTCAGAGGCCAAGGCAACTATTTGACATGTGATGTAGAAGTGTCCATGGAGTCAGCATGATAAGAGTAGAGGAAACTCTTCAGCTTTACTGGATCTTCATAGGTGCTGGTCTTGTTGTTGATGGTCACTTTGAAGAGACAGGGATGAAAAAGGCCATAACGTGCACCGATTGAGCGAAGCTGCGGTCTCAATGCTAGGAACTCCTTTCGACGGTCTGCAGTTGGTTTGGCATAGTCCTGAGAAAAAAATAAGGAGTTCCCTGACCGTGTAATGCGAGTCATTGCCCTAGCTGCAGATAGAATTTTTAACAAGTCAGTGTATTCCAGAAAATATAGGATCACTCCCCTCGGTTTTCTACCTGTAGAAGAAGACGGCAAATGTGAAGTCGGGCCCAATCGATGAGGTCTCTGAATGTTGAAAAGAGTACCTTCCGGCAGCTTAAGGAGCTTTGGAATAAACGATTTAAAGAAGACAATTGGGTCCGTACCTTCCGTTCCCTCCGGCAATCCATAAATGCGGAGGTTGTTTCTTCTATTTCTATTTTCGAAATGTTCAATGTGCTTATGCAGCACTGACACCTGAGAACACAAGGAATCCACTTTGGAAATAGAGGAATTCAAAGAGTCAACATTTTGTTCCAGTGCATTAACACGGTCTTCCACATTTGACCACCTATCAGTAAGGAGTTGTAACTTGGAATTGGTTTCTTCCATAAACGGGCGCAAGGCCCGGATTTCTTCGAGCAGTAAGTCCATTGTGGCTGAAGTAGATTGTTTAGGAGGAGAAGGAGGATCTTTCTTCAACCTCTTACTCGGTGCTTTAGTAGCGCCTGAGGATGCGGTGGTAGTAGATGTCAACGCACCTTCAAGTGAGCCGTTGGTAGAATCCTCCATGGAGAGACAACTGTAGCGAGAGCTGGTGCGTATTAAAAATGTACGTGTTGAGGACTTAGGCTGAGAGAAGTTCTTAGTTAATCGTCCCATAAATAGAAACAATCTAGTGAATGGAAGACCAGTAACAGTGAATTGTCCATGTGTAAAGCCTTAATATGTGGCTCCTCGATAAGATATAATTGAATAAATAGACGGAACTAAGCAAAAGGAGAGGTACGGCCAAAAAAGGTGATGACAATAATATAACTCGTCTAGTGACGCAAAAACAATAAAGGACCCAGCTATCGGTGAGATAACCAGAGAAGGTTGACAAAAGTTGTATAGGGTCAGCTATATTGCGAGTAAAAAGGCAGATGAAGAATAAATAAATAAATAAATGAATAAAAATAATGCTGATATAGCCTTCACTTGCCGAAAAATGTCACATGCAGAGGGGAGAGATTCACCAAATATATGTGAGCAGACAGGATACAGTTGGTGTAAAAGAGAACAGAATCCAGTAGTGCAAGGCAGCCTCGTATGCCTAAAGGGCCAAAGCGTGTGGAAGCATCACTGTTAGATGACCCAGTATTAAGTATATTTAGGCAGAAAAAGGAGAAATTGCTAACAATTCAATCATCAAGCAATTGCCATTCGTTAACCATGGCTCACAGCAGAGCAAAAAATAGCTGGAAAATTAACAATGCAGAAAGCGAGCATTTGAAAAAGAACCACATTCTTAGTTTAAAAGAATTAGTCTCTGATGCACTGAGGCGCTTGGGCAGCAGATGGCAGCAAAGCACTTGTGAGCAGGAAAAAGAAAGTCAAATATGAGGTTCCTGAAGGCTGTAGAAAATATTGCTTAGCATCGAAGAGAGCAAGCTGCATGAGGAAATGAACTTCGTTATATCAGGTAAAGCGTATGCAATATGCAAGAAACCAGGCAAAGGAAAAATTGTGGGCTTCAGTATAGCAATATTAAGCTTTGTCAGTCAGCTGAGGGGCATGACAGAGTCACAATATGCAGAAGACTCCCCATATGCAAAGCGAGGTAAAATTCCTCACAGAGTGTAGTTTGAAATGGCGGCCGTTTCTGTGACAGAACCGCTCCGACGTGCTAACCAAAAAGCGCCCCTTACATGCTGTTGCCGCTTTTCTCACTCATTTCCATGTATGCAGCTTTATTTCCGCTGGGCGAGCTCGACTGCTGAGGTCCGTGCGTGAGTTCGTAGCCGCGCTAGGTCGGTCATTCTCTCCCCCGTCCCGGGAGAGCTAGGGACAGTCCGCCATCATCTTCTGGCGCTAGCCACGCCCCCGCTCATTCCCCTTTTGAACTCCTTTAAAATTTGTCTTTGGGTGCTGCAGCACCTCCTGCGCCCCCACTTTCATCACCCCTGATGATTAGAATACTAATAATGGCACAGCTGGTTTATGTAACTTCTACTACATTGACTGGCCAGATTAATTAGCTGGGTTTGGTCTTGCCATCCTCCTCCACTCATATAGCCTCAATTTATATGTCTACTCAAGGGGGTATTGAGCGCATGTCCTTGTTTTTACTGCTGTGACCATGGCATCATCCTAATGCTCCAATTGTTTATCAATTTCACATGTTAAATCTTTTGGCAATCATCGTAGTCTTAATCTCCCACTTCTAAGAATACTTGTCAGGATAGGAAATGAAGAATTGTCATTAAATAATAAAAAAGCAGGAGAAATTTGAGGTTGTATATTATTTCATCCAGGCACCTCGTCCCAGTTCTGACTAAGGGTGGGTGGAATATTCCTTTCTTCTGCAGAATTGGCGATATTTTGGTGGTAACGCGGAATTCAAGGCACATTCTGCCAATCACCTCGTCGTGGAATTTTGTCTCGGGCACGGCTCCAGAATGATAAGTCAGCGAGTGCCAGTGACATTTAGCATACTCTTGCCCGAATTGTGGTTGGTTTCTAACGCAGGCAGTCACAACCATTTGCAGTCAGAGGGCTGCCACTTGAGTAGAAACTCTACTTGTGCAGCAGCAAATCATCTTCAGTAGTTGCACCCTTTGGAGCACCACATAGGTCCTTGTGGAACAAGCTACCGGTGCTAGATCACAGCATGAGCAGTGCGACGTTCCTTTTTCTGCCTGTTGGTGGAAGTCAGCGGAATCACGCTGAGTTTTTATATAACTCCTTGAAATTCGGCAAAGTTAAATTCTACGAATTCTACCCGCCCCTAGGGGCATATCAACAAGGGCTTTATCTCTGCTTTTTTGGCTTTAAAAGCCAAAAAATCAGTGATAAAACTAGCACCCTATCAACAACAGGGTGCTAACATGCAAATTTGCATGTTAGCGCCCTTTTACTCTACGCTTCCCCTTGCATCTCTAATTAGATGCAAAGGGGGCGTTCAAGAGTAAAATAATAGGAGAAATGTCGCTAAGCGACATTTCTCCTATTATCAAGAATATCGCTAACCCTGTTAGAGACAAAAAAAGCAGCGCTAACCGTGGTTAACGCTGCTTTTTTACGTCTGGTATTTTTCTGACTTAGCCATGATATCCTATGGAAGGAGGATATCATGGCTAAGTTTGTCTGTCCCTATCAACAAGCTAACGTGAGATTATCGCTGGGTTTCCAGCGATAATCTCACGTTAGCCATTTAGCGTGAGGATTTTTATCGCTATTGAGATAAGCGTTGCTAATAGCACGCTATCTCAGCGATAAAAATCAACGCTAGCCGGCGATAATTATCCTAGCGCTAAGTGCGCTTAGCGATAATTATCGCCGGTTGTTGTTGATATGCCCCCTAGTTCTGAAACGTTGAGGTAGCCCTAGCCCTATTAAAACATTGTCTGCTGCTATGTCTGCAATGCCGAACCCGTAGCATAGTGGTGTGATATTCGATAATGCGCTTCCCACTCGTGCTGAGCTGGGGGGAGCAGTTTCGGTGTTATCCGGCATGCCACATGGACAACGAATACAAGGAGCATCCCAGCTTCAGACCGTGCTATCCTGCAAATGCCTGACACAGGCAACTACCAGGATTTCAGATCTCTGAAGATGAATGGTCAGTTGCCAGGTAATACGAACATATAGAAGTTCATCTCTTACCGCTGTCAGTCTGTCATAATGGAGCATAAGGAATTCTTCAGAAAGAGGTTTATACGGATGTATGACGTTACAACGCATGCTGTTACAACGCATGCTGTTACAACGAAAGTTTTACAACGCGAGTGCATTGACAACGCAGGACATTACAACGCAAGTCTTTACATCGACTTGCACTAGATGGCGTGCTAACATTAAAAAAGTGTAATTTACTATTCCAACTCCAGTCCACGTAACAGTAGGGAAGGTGTTGGGATAGTAAACTACACTATTTTTAATGTTAGCACGCCATCTAGTGCAAGTCGATGTAAAGACTTGCGTTGTAATGTCCTGCGTTGTCAATGCACTCTCGTTGTAACAGTTTCGTTGTAATGGTAGTGCGTTGTAAAAGTTGCGTTGTAAAGGTTGTTCCCCGGTTTATACGATTCCTATTTCAGTACTGAGATTTGTTCTGGAGGGCCAGCATTTTCAGTAAAAAAGACAATTCATGGATGACATTAAAAGTTGCTTTTTTACTAGAAAGAACTTGAGCCAACAGGTTAGGTAAGTGAGGAGCTCTGGTTATATCCTAAACACATGTTAGTTTCTTTCCAGATAGTTCGGTCCTCAAACCACACCCAAAATTTAGACCTAAGGTTCCGAGTCAGTTTCATTTAGAGCAGGGGATTATTTTACCCGTGTATAATGAAAATAATTCACAGCCTTTCCCTCTATTTCTAGATGTGAAAAGAGGTCTTTTGATCTTCCCAGGGTCAGCAAAGCAATTTCGTACCTCTAATTCTTTATTTGTGTGTTGCGGGTTAGCAAATAGAGGTGAGAAAATTCAGCAAGCTATCTCAGAAGCATATATCTCTGCATCGTGAACTTCCGAAAAATATACTGGTCTCTCAATCAGACAAGTGTCGCCTTTTAGGGCAGAGTTAGCTGGAATCTCTATACAGGAGAGTTGTAGAGCAGCAAGCTGGTCCTCCCAAAATACTTTTGTTTCGCATTATAGATTACATAATATAATAATGATGACTTTGGATTCTTCGCTTCAGGAGTGTTGCAAGCTGCAATGAAGTGACTGTAGTGCTTTTATTCTTTTCAATAAAATGTTGGCATTACTTGATCATATTGACATATTAAGGAGGAGGAAGGGTTTATCTGTGGTTACATTAAAACTAGTGGACAAGGGCTGTCTTGGTGGTGGGGCAACCTCAGGACTCGGGCGGGTGGACTTAAGACTTAGAATGATGAAGGTTACTGTAGGTATTGACAACTTTCTTTTTAGTTATTTTTTTCACAGCCTAAAGTTAGAGAACAAGTAATGAACATAAGGAGGAACATATATTTGAATTATTAGAAGATGAAGATCAGAACATATATTTAACCAAGAGGCAGATACTTTCAGGACTGTTCCATAGTTCTTTAAATTCTTTACAACACACAAAATATTTTTCTGGAGCAGGTGCCACTGAAATGTTTTTCTTATGATTCCAAGCTACACTAAACAAACTCTTGTGAAGTTAGGAGATTTAAGTTTTCATCTTTTATCTGAGAAATAGTGACAGTGATGATATTCTTTAAAGGAAGATAATTCCCCAAAATTGTAAGTTAAGACCTAGCATTCATTGAACTGCTTCAAAAATACAGAGAACCTTATTACTAGTGAGAATAGGATGTAGATTTCCTGTGGGATGGAAATTCTGATTCCGGCTGTTATCACCACACCAAATTGTGGGCCCGATTCACAGAACTAACTTAAGACAAAATCCTAAATTTACTACCATTTTGGTATTCACAGAAGGCACTTACTCATTTTGGTATTCACAGAAGACACTTACTCACTTCGGTATTCACAGAAGTTAGGAGTCCTAAATTTAGGACTCCGAAATGACTTCTGTGAATACCGAAAGTCTTATAATTCTGATTTTTCTCAGTTTAGGAGTCCTAAAGTTAGGACTCCTAACTTTACTACTACTAAATTGAGAAAAATCCTAATTTTAAGACTTTCCGTATTCACAGAAGGCATTTAGGAGTCCTAAAGTTAGGACTCCTAACTTCTGTGAATACCGAAATGAGTAAGTGCCATCTGTGAATACCAAAATGAGTAAGTGCCTTCTGTGAATACCAAAATGGTAGTACGTTTAGGATTTTGTCTTATGTTAGTTCTGTGAATCGGGCCCTGTGTTTGCTCCTCAGAATGGAGAAAGGCTGCAGGGACCCACACATACAGAGTCCTTCACTGTGCATTTTTTCCCATTCTAGGGAGAAATACGCAGATATTTTCCACCTGTTCTGAGCAGGGAGAAAGCCTCAGTAGGAGGGCCACTGTGCGTGTCTGGAGTGGAGGTCCAAGGATTCATGGCAGGTTTTTCTCAATTTGCGGGGAGCATTGTCTGCTCCTCCCATGCAGCTGCGAGCCGAGTGGGGGCCAAGCGACGTTACTGCTTGCAGCCCACAGCCGCAAAGTGTTGATGGGCCTGATCAGGCCAAGAACTAGTGAGTCCAGAACCTGTGGACCAGATAATTCAGGGCCTAGAGACACTTGTAATTGTGGGTGGCACAATTCCAGCATGAGTTATTTCGGCTGGTGAATTTGCTTTAAAACTCATCTTCTCCAGATTTCTACACTGCAAGCATCCATTGACTCACTTCATCGACATCGATCCGTCATTGAAGAATACCTGTGAATTTTATCTTCACACAAGAACTCTGCTTTGAAAACTATCATTTGGCCAGAAATGAGAGAGATTGCTGCATCAATGAAGGGTCTTTATGTCTTGCTTCCTTCTCCAGCAGCATCTTATGCCAGCCAGGGTTTTTCTTTGTTCAGAGATTTCTTCATCACCCAATAAGCCAAACCAAGGACTTTAATACATGACCAGATATGAGCACCAATATTCTTCCACTCCTATACACTGAGTTTTGAAAAAGCTTCCTAATACAAAGGTGACTTTCTTCACAAAGTCTTTTTTCCACTACATCCCTTCTAAGCCTGCTATGAACTTGAGCCGGCCCTTGATACTGCTCACTCTAAAAGGTTCTGCATAGTCATGAAGATTTTTCTATCTTGGTCTTAAACAGTCCCCTAAATTTCAGTAATTCTAGAGCCTGAAGATCATCGCAAATTTACATTAGTTTTCTCCCAAATGCTTCTCTTTTAGCCCCAAATCCTTTTGGGGTGCCTAGATAATATATTCATATTTTTTTAATTAATGCCTGTCTTTAGAACTCGCAATATTTATCATTGAAATAGTTTGCATTGTACTGAATGTTTCATATTTTACCCTGCAACTCTTGCTAGGGTTAATCTGAAGCAAAGCAAAACTAGATAGATATCTCTGAACTGTTAGAAATTGGGTCTCTAGTTGGCAGAGGTATGCACCCTGTCCAAGTAGGGACCACAATCCTAGTCAGGGTAGGCAAGATACACACTAAAAGATAACCTCTGTTCACCCTCTGTTAGCTTAGCAGAGAGCAGTCAGGCTTGTCTAAAGAGGCAATGTGTAAAGTATTTCTTCAACACACACACAGTAACACAGTTGAGGTCAGCAGACCACAATGTCTGTAACTCCTTTTTTAATAAAGCATTTTGTTTATAAAATGCTGCCCATTTTCCGTGGTACATTTAAAAAAAGGAAATTAAACTTCTCAGTTTAATTTTTTAGGGGCAGGCAGTGGTCCCTGGAACTACTACCTGCTCTTAAAAATATTGACGCACTCATTCACAAACGGGAAGAGGTCCCCTGGGGACCCCTTCGCGTTTGAAAGTGGCTTACCACACTTTGAAAAGGGTAGTAAACTGCGAGTGTTTTGCGACGCAAATGCGGTGGCAAAAAATCTTACATGGGTGATGGACTCGCTATTAGGAAGGGACACCCTTGGCACGCCCCTTCCTAATAACGAATCGCAAACTATATTTTACGAGTCGCTAATAGGTTAGCAACTTGCAAAATATGGTTTTACATGGGGCTGACCTATTTTGCGGTTGAAAAGTCGTACATCTGTCCCAAAGTAAATAATGGTAGATAGAAATAGTAAGGGGTCGATTCCGATCCAGGTCGGACAGCTCTCCGAGAGCTGTCCGTAGCCTTACCTTACGACTGACACGTTCCGGGAGCCGCTCCGTCCGGGCAATGAAGTACAATGCGCATAACTGACACAAATGCGACCGACACGTAGGCTGCGATTCAAGCTTCATTTTACCGTACGAGCCATAGCTCTGATCGCTGAACCGAGTCGCTCAGAAGCAGTTCCCACAGCAGTTTCCGGCCGGACAAGTACGCGCTGGACGGGTCGCCACGTCCGGCACGTCACAGCATCCGGGAAAGCAGCATATCAGCTACGATTCACGCCAGAACACAATCCACGGCTACGAGACGGACCAGCTAGCAACGGGTACGAGACGGAGCAACAAGCAGCGTGTAGGAGACGAGCACATCATGAATCCCATCGCGCAGGTCATACCAGCACTGTACATCTATTACCGGATCAGGAACAGACGCGTATGGCGCAGACGGTAAGTCAGACACCCACCACTCAAACAAACGACACGTACCTGCCAAATGTCACACACACCCAGGGAAACTATATCCAGTCCACCAGCAACAGGCCACCATAGGGGTTGCATGGCTAGCACCACTGCCACCCCCACTCACAGGGGGTATCTTGCCCATCACTTCTGCCACCCCCACCCACAGGGGACCTGTTGCCCATCACTACTGCCACCCCCACCCATAGGGGTTATGTAACCTATCACTACTGCCACCCCCACCCACAGGGGACCTGTTGCCCATCACTCCTGCCACCCCCACCCTCAGGAGACCTGTAGCCGATCACTAATGCCACCCCACCCATAGGGGACCTGCTGCCCATCACTACTGCCACCCCCACCCATAGGGGACCTGTTGCCCATCACTGCTGCCACCCCCACACATATGGCTTACCCACCACTCAAACAAACGACACGTACCTGCCAAATGTCACACACACCCAGGGAAACTATATCCAGTCCACCAGCAACAGGCCACCATAGGGGTTGCATGGCTAGCACCACTGCCACCCCCACTCACAGGGGGTATCTTGCCCATCACTCCTGCCACCCCCACCCTCAGGAGACCTGTAGCCGATCACTAATGCCACCCCACCCATAGGGGACCTGCTGCCCATCACTACTGCCACCCCCACCCATAGGTGACCTGTTGCCCATCACTACTGCCACCCCCACACATATGGCTTATGTTGCCCATCACTCCTGCCATCCCCACTCATATGGCCTCTGTTGCCCATCACTACTGCCACCCCCACACATAGGGGACCTGTAGCCCATCACTACTGCCACCCCCACCCATAGGGAACCTGTCTCCCATCACTACTGCCACCCCCACACATAGGGGAGCTGTAGCCCATCACTCCTGCCACCCCCAACAATATGGCCTATGTTGCCCATCACTACTGCCACCCCCACACATAGGGGACCTGTAGCCCATCACTCCTGCCACCCCACCCTCAGGAGACCTGTAGCCGATCACTAATGCCACCCCACCCATAGGGGACCTGCTGCCCATCACTACTGCCACCCCCACCCAGAGGGGACCTGTTGCCCATCACTACTGCCACCCTCACACATATGGCTTATGTTGCCCATCACTCCTGCCACCCCCACCCATATGGCCTATGTTGCCCATCAGTACTGCCACCCCCACACATAGGGGACCTGTGGCCCATCACTACTGCCACCCCCACCCATAGGGGACCTGTCGCCCATCACTACTGCCACCCCCACACATATGGCTTATGTTGCTCATCACTACTGCCACCCCCACACATAGGGGAGCTGTAGCCCATCACTCCTGCCACCCCCACCCATATGGCCTATGTTGCCCATCAGTACTGCCACCCCCACACATAGGGGACCTGTAGCCCATCACTCCTGCCACCCCCACACATATGGCTTATGTTGCCCATCACTACTGCCACCCCCACCCACAGGGGACCTGTTGCCCATCACTCCTGCCACACCCACTCATATGGCCTATGTGGCCCATCACTACTGCCACCCCCACCCACGGGGGACCTGTTGCCCATCACTCCTGCCACCCCCACTCATATGGCCTATGTTGCCCATCACTACTGCCACCCCCACACATAGGGGAGCTGTAGCCCATCACTACTGCCACCCCCACCCATAGGGGACCTGTTGCCCATCACTCCTATCACCCCCACTCATATGGCTTATGTTGCCCATCACTCCTGCCACCCCCACCCATAGGGGACCTGTTGCCCATCACTACTGCCACCCCCACTCATATGGCTTATGTTGCCCATCACTACTGCCACCCCCACCCACAGGGGACCTGTTGCCCATCACTCCTGCCACACCCACCCATAGGGGACCTTTTGCCCATCACTACTGCCACCCCCACTCATATAGCTTATGTTGCCCATCACTACTGCCACCCCCACCCATAGTGTGCTGTGTGACTATCAAGATCAACACCCCCACCCATAAGATGTGTGATGCGCCTCACATCCGTCATACTCAAACAATAGGTATGTCAGCTAAATACACCCCCTAACATCATGACAACAGTGTGCAGTCTGTGACAAATGCCCACAACAGTGTTTATGACTCCAAACATACAATGTAACTAACATCACATGTGTGACCCAAAACTGAGTGTGGCCTACACAAGGCAAGCACCACAATAGCACTGTGTCAATGTGCACCAACACCCCCTCACTGTGTAGAACACAAGTTAAGTGTGGTGTTCAAAACTGCAGCAAATATTGAGCATTGTGGTGATGGGGCCTAAAACCCCCCTCATCACAGTGTCCAAAAGGTAAGTGACATCATGGTCAAAGCTGCAAATAACAAACTGCATGTACGATTGCTGGTCCCAACACCTGAAACACTTATGTGGCACAGTAGTGGTTGTGTCCCATACCCACAGAGATGTGTTGAGGCCAACAGTGCTGTGAAAATCAAACATACTCTCGGCCATGTGCAGACAAGCACCACCCATGGGGGCTGACATTGCATACAGTGTACAATGACACAAAAGCAGAAGTGACCATCATGATGCACACACACATCTCGAAAATAGACACACAAATCAATACATCGTGTGTAGACTGTAGGTGGAAGGTCACAAACTCCTATTCCATGCCAGCAATGGGACCTAACAACCAGGATGAATGTGCAGAAGGGTGTGATAAGACTCACAGGGACAACATGCAAAATCACCAAAACAACATCCAGACAATGGCCCATAACAGCAATACCAATGCACTGGTGCAGATACGCAAACACAAACAGACAACCTCTCACTGCACATCTGACACAACATGTGTGTGTGTGTCTCAGTCTCCACATGCAACTACACAACACATGAGGGGGGGCTGAACCACAGTGAGACCGATGTGGACACAGTGCCATACAAAAGTAACACATCATTGGGAGTCCCTCAGTGGGACATCAGGCATTGTGAGATGAGAGGGAGCACAACAGACACATGTGACACAAGCTGGAATGAACAGAAAATCCAACAGCAAGAGACTGACACACAACAGCACTACCCCCAGGGACCATACATCGGGGTGACACAAGCATGCATGATACGTCCACTGTGATGACAAAGGTAGATGTCGTACAAACTGTGAAACCCAGACATGTGTCCTGTGCCACAAACTTACATCACACCAACACAAACACAAATCACTCTGCATGCCCGTCATCCATGGACAAATGGGAGGTAGGTGCCGATCCCTGCAAACATTCACACCTGTCCACCCTCAACACCACACAACCTGAACCTCACCAATGTGTATCTGTGAAGCCACATGGACTGGTGATATTGCACATGCACCCATGACAAACACAGTGATGTCTGGAGGAACTAAGGTGCACAGACTCATCACACAAGGACACTACACAACCCTGGGGAATGACAGACATACTGCACAGTATGCGGTACATGGCCATGACATCAAAGCTCCCGTAACTTTCTGAATCCCTGCCACAGTCACAGGACAATGGAAAAGCCAAGGGGAAGCAAAAGGCACACATGCTGATACCTGCCAAAATTTCAGCCCTGAACCTGACGGGTGGGAGTAGTCACACACACATACACATGTTCCAATCACCAAAAAGTACCACCTAGGGACAACTACATGACATTGAGAATAAACAAGTGCCTTGGGGACCCCTGACTGTGTCCCATCTGCGGCTGACCACACCATCAACACTCAGAACTGACAAGTCACAATGATGAAACATCAGTTAACAGTGGTGTGCCATGAACCCACACATTTGGTAGCCTAGGACAAAGATGTGGGATGAACACAGTCCAAATCAGCAAGCATCAACAACAGGAACATATCAAGAGAACACTGCCTGTGTATAAAAAGGGATGTGGACACACACACACATGCTCACACAACACACACCATGGGCCCAGGCAATGTCATGGAACAACACACTCACTTGAGGGGACTCAACTCCTGTGGAAGCTCAGCTGTGCCAAACATAGTCCCAGCAGGTCTCAGTCATGTCAGCAGAACACTTGGTCAGTCAGCCAGCAGTTACCACACAATATAGGCTCCGGTCACAACAGCCTGTGTACGGGAGTGTCCCTTAAGACATCTGCACATACTCATTACATATGTCCAGCAAGTTGCACAGAGGACCCAGTTGCTCCTACATCAATGATGCCCACACCTACATGTCCAGTGGAGATGCGCCCGCAGTCAGGCAAATAGACAAATTGGACAATGGGAAGCACATCATATGTGCATGTGTGCAAGCCACAGATGTGACCATGCAAATGAAATGTTGACAGAGATGTTCACCAATTATTAATCATGACACATCCAGTTAGCTGCAAAGGATGATATGGATAACGACCAGAATAGGGTACATAGCTCATGGACCACATGGAGTACCTCACATCAACACCTCAGTATTCAACATTGGAAAACCAGCATTACAACTGCAAGTTCATGCTAAACATCATCAACATAATGTACAGCCAAATCAAATTCACAAGGAAAAAGAAAAAAAGCTTTATTCAGCAATTTTTAAATGCAAAGTCCTTTCAAAACAAAGGCCAATGGCCAGTCCATATTCAAATGACAAAAAGTTAACTTGAGTGACAACTGTCACACGTTGCTTGCCTGCACTGGTAAGGACAGGGGACATCCCCTCGGAGGGGCTTACATGAGGGCAGGCCAAGCACCGCAGGGACAGGATCAGGGCTCAGCAGAAGGAGGCAGTGAAGGGGTGGTGGATGCAGGAGAGTCACTGGCAACTGCAGTGGAGCTGACTGAAGTAGTGGGTGCAGTCACAAATGAGGGGCACAAGTCAGATGGGGTGGGTGCGGGCACAACTGCAGTGGGCAGGTCAGTTGGAGTGGACTGGGTCCCCACTGTAGTGCCCAAGTCAGACGGGGTGGTCGTGGACTCCACTGCAGTGCCTATCTCAATAGGAGTGGAATGGGGTTCAGGACAGAAGGGGGGACACGGTCCCCACATCAGTGGCACAAACTGTCTGACCGGGGGTGGTGGTGGTGGAAGAGCAAGTGGTAGGGGGGGAGGGCCTGAGCATTTTGGGGATGGTGTATCTGTGGGTGGGGAAACCTGGGGCAGGGTGTGGCGGGGGAACCTGTGGAGTGGTGGCCTGGGGGATGGAGGACGGAGACTTCGTCGTGGAGCTGTGGGGCGGGGGCGGTGTGGGGTCTTGCTCTTCCGGCTCCAGGGGGACTTGCGGGTGGGGGCCTCAGTCTGACTGCGCCTGGCGGAGGGTGTACGGGTGTGAGGGGCACTCCCCTCTGTGTGTGGGGACTTCCTCTTCCCCCTGTAAGTTGGATCTGCTTGATCGGTGGGGAAGAGGCCAAGGTCACAGAGGAAGAGCTGCTTGGGAGATGGGGTTGCAGGGGAGGCAAGGGAAGGGATCTTGGAGGGAGAGGTATCGTAGGACTGCGGAGTGGTTGTGGATGCCTGTCTGTGTGTCTGCAAACCATCCCCTGTGAGTGTGGTATCAGTCCCCTGAGGTTGTTTGTGTGCATGTCTAGACCTTGTTTTGGGGGTATGTGTGCTGCCTGTGTCTGTGTGTTTGGGTGAATGTGCTGGTGTGTGTGTGCTTGGGACAGGTAGGGTGCTAGGAATCGTGGATGGGGTAGGGGTAGGAGGGGTGAGGGACTGTTGGAGGAGGGACACTGCTGCCATCAGGGAGGAGGCCAGGGACTGATGGGTCCTCTGTAGGGCAGACAAGCCCGATGAAATGCCCTCCATGAAGGACACCAGTTGTGTCAACAGACTGGTGTGTGCATGGATGACACTCAGCATTGATGTCTGCCCAACATGGATCTATCTAAGCAAGTCCACAGACTCCACACTCAGGGCAGCAGGGGACACAGGGGCAGGGGGTGCGGTGCCTGGCATAAAGGAGACATGCTCCTGAACACGGGAGCCTCCACGAACCTCTGGGATGGGAGGCAATGGGAGGGTGGCGATGGTGGTGGTGGGGGCTGGGGCAGCGGGTACAGCATCACTAGCTGGGGTTTGGTGGCTGCTGACACCCGCCTCCACAAGGGAGTCCTCCTCCGAGCTACTGTGGCCCTCAGCTGGGGTAGATGGTGCTGAGGACTCCTCGGTGTGGCTGCACTCGCCCTCCGTGCCACTGAGTCCCTCCAAATCCTCACTCTCTGTCCCAGTCTGGCTCACTGGCTCCTCCTGGCCCGTGGAGCTGTCCCCTCCTGTGGCCGTGGATGTATCTGGATATAGATAAGAAAAGAGGAACAACATAAGTCACCTGCACTGACCGCACACAACACAGTGAGTACCGCACATCACAGGAAACGCCCTGGCATCATCAGCTGAAGACTGCTCTAAGTGCTTACATTGTCTTGAATAAGCCAATTGTCAGTCTACCACCAACCATGGCACTCATATCCCTCCTGGACTTGCAACCATTTGTCTGTTGCATGTTTGATGCTAAAACCCCAATGTGCAGACATGCACTACCTACACATTTGTGGGACATTCCAGTGGCTATGTAGGAGTATGTCACCATACACATATCACATATCTTGCCACTGATGTGTCAGGAAGAAGGGATGGCCAAAGTCTCTTTCACATGCTTGAGATGCATACCTGAAACACACACTATGATTATCTCATGTCCTGATAGTCAATGTCACAATGGGGTGGCTGGAGGCCATTTCACCCCAATGCAGAATCACTCATATCAAGTTAAATGCCATGGCACAGGCATGCCTGGAAAGTCACTCATCACTGTCTCCTGTCACAGGGGCAGGGCCTACAGACAACAACAGTATGCACTGTCACAATCATAGGTCAGGGATAAAGCAAATACTGCAGCTGCCAAGTGCACATCTCCGTCCACTGCAAATAACATATCCCGGACCCAGATGACCCCACAACATACAAAACAGTCATGTGACCCTCTGCGGACACAAATCCCTGTACATTAGCACATCACAGTCGGTTGTGCATGTAACACAGCTTTCTGAAGTTCACAATTGCATACCCCATTGTGCACTGTCAAGTGGTCACACACCTACATGTCACACAGGTCTTGTCTCTGATGATCCCATCTCAGATGAGAGTGCTGACCCTCAAACTCATGAACACCCCAGTTGTCCAGAAAAGGAAGCCACACCACAATGACACAGAGGCAGACACCTGAAGGCACATGTCACGAACAACAACCTGTAAGTTGATACACAGGAATAGGACTACAGAGTGTTTCTAAATGCCCCTGAGTAGGTATTACTGCCCATGTCTACGCGAAACAGTGTATAGCCCTGGACAGTAGTCAGGTGACTAAGCAATTGCGACACACTTGACATACATCCTCCTGAGGCCCACAATTTGGAGTCCCCTGCTGCATGTATGTGTGCAAAATACTCCAGGCACATGTGGCGGATCACAGCAGCTATTGGAACACAGGTCAAGGGAACACACAGAACACATGTCAGATCCAGGCATTGTGTTAACAGCTTCCCCACCCATTATGCTGTCCGGAACATGAATCATTGCTGAATGCAGGGACACTGTGCCCTAGTGACCCAAGCCACAGACTGTAGGGTCGACACCTGTGGAGCAGATGAGGAGGGTGCTTTACACAATTGAGGGACCTGAGTCCTGGACTACAAGACCTACGGAATGTGGAAGTGTTACCAGACCAAAAGACTGCAAAGAGCATGTCAGACATAGTACATAGATCAGGCATGGACTTACCCCCTCCTTGCTGCTGTCTGGCCTTCAGCTGCCCATCCAGGTCCAGGAAGACCACTGCCAGAATCCTGAGCATGTGGGGGGTCAGGGTCTGGTGTCCACCCCTCCTGCGAGAAGGCGACAGCTTCAGTTGGACCCTTGCGATCCTCCAGGTCCAGCCCCAGAGGTCCTGCCACCTCTTCTGGCAGTTGCAGATCCAGCGCTTGTAGACCCCCACTGATCGTACTGCCCGGGCAATGGTCAGCCATATCTCCTGCTTCTGGTGGGCATCAACCTGTGAGGATGACAAAGGTAAAAGTCTATTTTCACACATGCCCCATATTTGTGCTGCACTCCAGTTGGATATATATGTAGTCATCACAAAGGGAGATGATTTACCCAGGTAGTGCACCCATGGAAATGGACAAATGCCCTGCATGTATGACATGTTAACATTGCCTGGGAAGTTTAAGCTTGCACAAATGCACTTTAGCTGCAGCACACCTGTACATTACATGTACCTACACACTTTGGGAGATGAAAGTACTCAGTGAGTAAGCTTGCCACTGGTGTACACACTGCTAGTACAGCTAGTCAGACAACATGCACAATTAGGAAGGCAGGGGACTGCACTCTCACCTGCTCCCCTCCCCTGGTTTCCCATACAGCTTGCTGTACTGTGGAAGGAGCCCGTCCAGCAGGGCCTGGTTCTCCTCCTCAGTGAAGGCTGGGGCCCTCTCTAGAGTACGTGCCATAGCAGTGGCCAGGGGATGCAGAGACAGTAGCAGTGGTGGCAGAGATGTGGTCCAGTAGCATGTAGTGCAGGCAAGTGAGCTCCCTGGGGGCTAGCCAGCCTTATATCTGTGCTGCAGAGGCAGACTCTGTGCCATGTGTCCCAAGTGATAGGTCCAACATGGTTGCATCTATGAATCTGGCCAATCCATGGAATTGTACTACTCTTACACGTCTTCCGCATCGTTCAAATCTTCACCTTCACCAAACCCTAGCAATAGCAACATTGTTGTAGGCTTCCAACTGAATTTCCTGCACACAACTCGTACAATTTTTGAATCCGCATCTGTCTCCATGACAGTCCCGAGCCAATGGGTGCGCATGGCTCGGTCAACTGACTGTACAACGCGTAGTTTGAAAATACACACGCACCCGTCTCCATACGATTTCATGGCCAAGGCGTGCGCAGGTCTCGGTCCATGCCTGCAGGATGCGTACGCTTGATAGTCACCCACATTGGTTCGCATTGGTTGTCAATGGCCAAGCGTACGCACGGCTCAGTCAGGAACTGTGCAATGCGTACGCCTGATAGTCACCCACATCGGTTCGCATTGGTTGTCAATGGCCATGCGTGCGCATGGCTCAGTCAGGAACTGTGCAATGCGTACGCCTGATAGTCACCCGCATCGGTTCGCATTGGTTGTCAATGGACAAGCGTACACACGGCTCAGTCAGGAACTGTGCAATGCGTACGCTTGATATTCACCCACATCGGTTCGCATTGATGTGACTTTTTGATGGCTTCCACACACAATCAATTGCCAGGGACTCAGGTGCACACCTACCACACCACAGCATGTGCCACACTGTGTCCCATGTGATGTAAGGCTGCATTATCTGTGTGTTTTGCCGGCTTAACACCTGGTTTGTTGTGTGGCACTTTGGTGCAGCCACTCCCAGGCTGTGCATGTGTTCATGGGGACAGAGTCCTTTGTGTGTTGTGCACATAACCACTGTGATGTGCATCTGTACAGTTATGGGCATGAGTCATGGACACAGTTGCAGTTTGGATATGTTTGGGACATGTCACATACACCCTGAGTCATGGGTGTGATGGTATGTACATCACAGTGAGACCTATAGCCCCAATTCTGATGTCCTCCCACAGTCTGCGTGCATGTTGTGTCTCAGATGTGGCTGTTCAAATGTGCCCAATGGGAGACAGTCTCCACATCCATGTGGATTGTGGATCAACATTGATGTTGTGTGTGTGTCAATGATACGTCCATGTAGGGCCGGCAGGGACAACAGTGGCCACTACCTGTGGGAGTCATGTTTGTTAATTGGCGTGTACATGATACGCCATGTCATGCAAGTGTCCATGTGGCAATACAGGGACCCTGGGTATCTGCCTGTCAAAGAGCTGTGATGGCTGGAAGACATATAGCCTCACTTGTCACTGCAGTGTGTATTTGGAACGTGACAGCAGTACATAGGTCCTGTGACACAGCCCCAATGCCTGGCCATTGCACTACATGCTACGTATGTAGACATGTGGACTTGAGATATGATGAGATGGGCATGTAGGTGCACATATGTGTCCATACCCAACAGCACACACCTCAGTACATTGTGTATTGTCATGATGTATCGTGTGATATTTTGCATGTTCATAGCCACATGGGTGGATGACTTGACAATCTTCCTTTGTTCTTCTCTGTACTGCAGGGCACCAGCTGTCCATAGACCGTTCCCAGACCTCAAGACCATGCGGGAACGCGAATGCATCCGATGGTATCGCTTCACCAGGCCAGTGATTGAGGAGTTGGCGGAGCAGTTGGCGCCACATCTGCTACCCGTCCGGACATACCCCACAGCACTAACACCAGAGGTGAAGGTGATGGCAGCCCTGCACTTCTTCGCTACAGGTACCTTCCAGTACACAGTGGCTACTGCTGGTGGTATGTCCCAGACTATGTTCAGTCGTGTGCTACGCGATGTCTTGGAGGGGATGTTGCATTTCCTTGACCTGTACGTCAAGTTTCCTGGCCCAGGTCAACTCACTGACATCAAGGATAACTTTTATTCACTGGGGAGGATGCCGAACGTCATCGGATCTATTGATGGTACACATGTGGCACTGGTACCACCACGGGCACATGAGCAGACATACCGCAACAGGACGCATTACCACTCCATCAATGCACTGGCGGTATGTCTAGCGGACATGTGTATCACACATGTGTGTGCACGTTTCCCCGGGTCTGCGCACGATGCCTACATAATGAGGAGTAGTCGCATTGCAACGCTGATGTCACAGATGCCAAACCAGCGTGCCTGGCTTGTCGGTGTGTACTGACTGCTTACCATTGTGTGTGTTTTGCAATGTTGGATTCCACCCTCTTTACAAACTCAGCTAATTGTTCAATTGTTTGTATGTAGTTGACTCCAGATACCCCAACATGCCGTGGTTGCTGACACCTCTCAGGAACCCTGTGACACCAGCCGAGATGCGCTACAATGAGGCACATTGTCGGACCAGGAGGGTGATTGAGCAGACCTGTGGTCTCCTGAAAAGCCGCTTCCGCTGCCTGGACAAGACCGGAGGGGCCCTCTCATATGACCCTGCAAAGGTGTGCAAGATTATCCTTGTATGCTGCATGCTACACAACCTGGCATTGCAGAAGGAGGTGCCTCTCATCCAGGATGACGATGACCTACATCCGCCACCTGTGGAGGATCCAGACCTGGGCCACGATGCCAGTGATGATGAGGATGAAGGTGACGTCCGCACACAGCTCATCAACAACTTCTTCACCTGAATGTGAGTTTACAGTGTTGCCATGTGAATTTATTGGATTAGCCTGAAAAGTGTTGTGGCCGCTCGGTTGCTGTTTGAGTGTGTCTGTGTGCTACTTGACTGTATGCGACTTGTGATGTGTCCTTTAAGGTAGTCTGTACTCCACAATGTTGCCCACATGATAACTTGTTTCTGTGTAGGCTTCTTGTGACATGTTTTGTGCATGTGTTTTGCATTTCTCTCCTGTTCTGCTGTGCTTTTGACTGTGTCTCATGTCTGTCCTTTCCAGGGTACATGGCCTGTTGTTTGTTCAACAGTGGGCCACAACACCCAGAAGCCAATCCCAGGGTGGAAGTAGGTGATTCCCATCAAGTGATTGACCACACACCCAAGGACTCTCTGACACTTTGTGACCGTGTGTCCACTGTCACGTATGATTAACTGCAACTGTGGTGGAATAAACATGTTGCTGATGTGTAATAAACCTGTGCTACGCTTTGTTATGTGCGTTGTCTGTCTTCCCACATCTGACTGACATTAGCTTACCTCACCTGTGGGCTTATTACCACTGACTGTGGATGGGCGTGGTGTATGTGCATTCCACTGTATTTCAGTTCAACATCATTGTAGGCGATGAGGTACACGGCCATGGTGAGTATGTGTTGTGGTGCCATTGTGGTGTGTCTCCCTCACCTGTGTCAAATCACCCTGACTCACATTATGATGATCAAATTGCTGTGGTAGTTGGCATGCAATGTGTTCTTTAGCGGATCATCACCTCCATGACACATGACAAGTTGGAATCACAACAGAGGCAAGTATAGTGAACTGGTGATTTTATTTACATACATTTGTGAGGATGGTGCACAGGATGGTGGGTGCTGTACATTGGGTTTTGAATCCAAAGTTCACAGAAGAGTTGGAAGTGTTGGTAGCTGAGATCTCCAGAGTAAAGTCCACAGTCATCTGCTACATTGGTGCAACATGGGCCCTCCATGTCATGTAGGCGAGTTTGGTTAGATACGACAAGGTGAACATTTTGCGCACAACGGACATTTTCCAGAACAGGTTTTGAGGCCCTGGGGGATGTGCATGGCCATCTGTGTCTCACTTATCCTTCTTCGGACGACCCCTCTTCTTCTTCGGGGGGGGGGGATCCTCAGGTGCAGGCGTCTGCGGTGCAGAGGACTCTACGCCAGAGTCATCCTCCCTCCCTGTGGCACTGGCAGATCTGGCGTCAACCGATGTTGTGGGCACACAGGGGTGTGTGGACATGTTGGTGCTTATCTGGCGGAGGCATGTTAGTATGTCCCTATGCACCGCAGTCAGTGCATCCCACTTTGCCTCCATGCGAGCATGCCTGTTGAATGTCCTTGAGGATCCCCACTACCTGGCCGAATCCTCCGGTGCTATCCTGGTACGCATCTATGATGCGTGCCAGTTGGGGGTCATCATGCAGTCCCGGCCCCTCTGCAATCCGTGACCTCTGCCTACCACCCCTCCTACCACCCCATGCCACATGGGTGGGACCTGAGGCGGCAAGCACAGGTGACACTGGGCCCCATTGGGTGTTGTTACTGGTGGTGTTGTCCGTAGCTTCTGTGGGGGCCTGTGTCCCTGTGCTGTCGTTATTCTGTGTCCTTGGTCTATACGTGTTGGCGGGGGTACCCTGTCTGTTGCCAGATGTTGGTGGCGTGGGTACAGGGGGTGTAAGAGTTGGTACTGCTGGGGCTGCATGCTGACTCACATTGGAGGTGCCAGGTTGGTCTTCGTCATCCGAAGAGGACAGTGACAGATCCACACCAGAGAGCTGAGGGTCCACCGGAGTCTGGGACTGGGGCTCCTCTTTATTGGCTACTGTGTCCCGGGCACCACCTGTGTTTGGAAGGGACACACAATGTAAGTTATGTTTCTACTGGCATCAATGGTTCACACACATGACATTTGCTACTGTACGTCAGGATGCGTACATGTGCACTGCTTTGTCCAAGGTTGTCACGGATTGATGTTGTTTGTGCACATTGTCCAGGCACCGTGACGCATTTCAATGCCCATACATCCTTCATTTGGACTCTGCTTCCCAGTGAGGGAGTGTGACAGCAATGGCAAGATGGCTGACTGTGCAGTCCTGAAGTTTGTTGGGGCCCAGTTCCCAGCAGGGCCTTGTGCTCCCCCCCACAACAGAGCCCAGTGTCAGACATCTTCCCAGTCCATTTCCACTCCCTGTGAGGTGAGCATGGTTCAGTGTGAGCTTGCTGGGCCATGTGGGCGGGGATTGTCTGTGACTGCAACTCCTATCATGCTTTTGGCTACACCCCCCTTCCCAGCATGCCCATACTTCCTTCCTTTGGACTCTGCTTCCCTGTGAGGGAGTGTGGCACCAATGACAAGATGGCTGGCTGTGCATTCCTGTTGTTTGTTGGTGCCCAGTTCCCCCAAGGGCCTTGTGCTCCCTACGACAGAGCGCAGTGTCAGACATCTTGTCAGTCCATTTCCAGTCCCTGTGAGGTGAGCATGGTTCAGTGTGAGCTTGCTGGGCCATGTGGGAGGGGATTGTCTGTGACTGCAACTCCCATCATGCTTTTGGCTACACCCCCCTTCCCAGCATGCCCATACTTCCTTCCTTTGGACTCTGCTTCCCTCTGAGGGAGTGTGACATCAATGGCAAGATGGCTGACTGTGCATTCCTGTTGTTTGTTGGGGCCCAGTTCCCAGCAGGGCCTTGTGCTCCCCCCACAACAGAGCCCAGTGTCAGACATCTTGTCAGTCATTTCCCACTCCCTGTTATGTGTGCAGGGTTCAGAGAGGTCTTGATGGGTCTATTGGGAGGGTGAGCATTGTCTGTGACTACAAACCCTATCATGCTTTAGGATACACTCACTTAACCTGCCTACCCACTATTCCTTCCTGTCAGTCAGCTGCACTGTGAGTTAGTGTGTTTGTGTTGGGATACTGTCTGACAGTGTTTATTTGGCTTTGTGCCACTGCCTTGCTCCATTGGTTGGTAGGTTTGTACATGTCATGACACAGTTACAAGTCACTATGTGATGGCAGGTATTGTGTTTGTCTGACTGGCATACACATCTTGGGATGATTATCTGTCGGTGGCTGTGGCTTTGCTAACGGTGCATGTTCTCACTGTCCCCCTGCCACACAATATTGAGTATGTTGTTTGTGTACTCACCAGGCTCTGGTATGTCTGCTAGACCATGGACACTCTCTGGTGGTAGGATGTCCCGCACCTTCTCCTCCCAGGACCTGAAGTATACTGGTTTGGCAGGAGGGCCACCCCCAGTGCGCTGACTCAAGGCGTGATCTTTCTGGATGAGTTTCTTGACCCTCCTGCGCACATCATACCACCTGTTCTGGATATCATCCTTTGAACACAACGTTGGTGCTTGTGCGTTCACCTTGTCCACAATCCTCGCCCACATCTTTGTCTTCTGTGACATGGGGGTCCTTTGTACCAATGTACCAAACAAATGTGGATCTACTCTGATGATCTTCTCTACCAGCACTTCTAACTCACTATCTGTGAACTTTGGATTCTACTTTGGGGGCATGGTGTTGGGTGGTGGTGGTGGTGGTGGGTGATGTGTGTGTGAGGGTGCAGGTGGGGGTGGGTGGGTGTCGGATTTGCTAGGTGTATGTGTGAGTGCTTTTGGTGAGGTGCTAATGGTGTGGAAGTTGTGTGAGGGGTGAGTTGTGGGTGTGTCTGTGGTTGCTGTGTGATGGTGTTCTCTGCTGGCTGTTGTATTCAATTTGTAAAGGATCATTGTAGGGATTGGTGTCCTTTATATGGGTGCAGTTGTGGGTGTGTCTTTGTTCAATTTTTTTTTTTATATTTATTGACTTTGTCATTGCTTGTTTGGTCCTTTTTTTGTATTTTTTTCTTTGGGTTTTCTAGTCATGAAGGAGACGTTCTTCTGACCGAGACTGACGTTGATATTGGCTCGTGCGGGCTTCTCCTGGTCTTTCACGCTGAGTTTCTTCTGTGTTTCATATGCGTCGGTCGCGTAGTTCTCTATTGCTTCAGGTCCCAGTTTGGTGTGCGTGTCGGTCATGCGGCTTGGGCTCCGTGTGAGTCGGTCTTGTTTTACGCGTGTTGCATCGTACTGCACGGATCGGACATCGCGAGTACGTGTCGGTCGGGTTCATTCCTGGTGCATGTCGGTCGGTCTAATCACATCAGTTTTCTGGGCAAGTCACTGTTTTCCATACGGCTCGGTCGTACGGCTTGTATTCCGTACGTGTCGGTTGTAATTCACATGCGTTGCATCGTACTGCACGGGTCGTACGGCGCCAGTCCGTGTCAGTCGGTCTCCGTTCTGGGTCCGTGTCAGTCGGTACGTTTTGCGGCCGGAATCGGCCCCTAAATGTTAGAATTGTGTAATGTAAATACATTCCTAAATACTGTGCGAGCCACTACCAATTCAACATGTGGATGACTGCAACTTCATCATGCCGCAGTAGAAATATGTTTAAGGATTGTGCCTTGAACTTTTTCAGCAGTAAGATCTCCAAGGTCCTGTTATATCTAAAGGGAGGCCACAGCGAGTGGGTTTAAATTGAGCACCTACGTTTTGCAACCTTTCCAACATTTTGTGATGCTACTGAAGTGCTAATCATACACATCCCAAAATGAATATTCACAGGAGGTTGCACGAGTCCTGCTTCATTAATGTTAATGAGGTAGAAAGCAATCATCGACCCCCTCATGAATGGCAGTGAACACAGTGGTGAAGGACTTCAGGGTGCACCAGACATCCATAGGTAATCCTAATTGAAAAACATTTTAATTTTAAAAGCAGGACTTGTTGCTTACAGAGACACATGTTGCTTTTTCAAAAAGCTTTCCTGCCAAGAATGATATTGGGTGTATATATATATTAAGGGATTTTGCATGAAGACAATAGGAAATACAACTACTATGCCATGAAGACAATACATAGCTACATTTATTTTTAGCACTAAAAGCCTTTTGGCTCACTGATCATAATACAAAATACAAAGGCATCTTACTACACAGATTAAATAAACTCTATGCTTGAAAACGAAGGGGCTCAATGTTCAACAGTTTCTAGAGGTTGCAAATGGGTATTCGGCCTTTTGTGACCGCTAAAACAGCTTTTGCCATTTACCAACCCTATTTTCCGATTATTGACTAGCAAAATAGGGTTTGCCAGTCACTATTATGAAGGGGCGTGCCAAGGGCATCCTTTCTAATAGCAAATTGCAGAAGGATGTACGATTGTTTTGCGACCGAAATGCAGTCAGAAACCAATCGCAGTTTCCTGCCTACTTCAAGTAGACGGTAAGCCAGTCAAAAACGGGAAAGGGTCCCTGGGGGACCATCTGCCATTTGTGAATGGTAGCAAAACTGTTTTTTAAGCGCAGGCAGTGGTTCAACGGTCAACTGCCTACTCAAGAAAACTTTTCATTTTTCTTTTTTAAATGCATCATGTTTTGCTTAAAGGAAAACGGGCTGCATTTTAAAAAGAATGCTTTATTTAATCTTTTATCTTGATTTAGATCTTGGTGGATCTGGTCCCACTTCCACTTTTCTTTTGGATTCTCCGCCCCCTACTAGGTGGTATGCCCGCTCTATTTAGATGTTGGCAGGTCTATGGACAAGTCCTGCCGACTCCGCCAGAAATTTCCACTCAAAGGCGGCTGTTGGAGGTACTTCAGCCCATTTTTCCGCTGGGCCAATTACAATGTGCCTTCCCATCGACGTAACTGTGGAGGGTAAACCTCCATACCTTAGTTGGCGGTTTTGAAGGGATATAAGATAGAAATTTACCTTTTTTTTTACTTCCTTTTCCACCATGAACCTGATCGACCAAGTCCTCCCTTTGCTGCTGCTACTTGACCATGAAGCAAATCAACCCAGTCTACGCCAGAATCAAAGATAAGCTTCTTTATTTACTTGTTACCGTTTGAATTGTCTGTTTGCATTAGCTTTTGACTCGTGCATTTTGAAATCTTTCTAACAAGTAATAATTTTCCAATGTGAGATGCATAAGTGTGTCATGCTGTCATTTAAGATATTTAAAGAAACACATCTATATTAAATGAATTGTATTATTGTCAAATTTGGTGCAAGCTTCCTTCACGATCATGGACACACACAAATGATGACATTAAACAAAATTCATAATGTGTTCATACAGGTGTGTTTCCTCATTTTTCATAAACTATCAAATGATAAACATATGCATTACACATTTTAATAATAATTTAAATGCAGTAGAATTTAGTAATTACACTAGACAAGGTGTATCATTTTTTTTAAAAATATATGTAAAATCATTGTTGGTCCTAAACTGAAATCATTTACTGTGTTCATTTATGCAACATTTCTCCTTGTCCAGTGCATTTTCTGTATTTCATTAATTTTAAATTATCCTATTTTTGTAAGGTGTAATGCATATTTGTTTATGTATTCACTTATTAAGTTTAAATAAACCCACATGTATTAACACTTGAAAAACATTCCAATTGTTTTTTTGGTGTAAGTGTCAATTATCATGATAAAAGCTTGCACCAAATGTTTTATGTTCATCACAATCTTTTTTTATTAGTGTATGGACTTTACAAATAAGACATTTAGAAAACTGTTGAATTTCCCTTCATAAGTAAAAATATTTAATTCACATTTTCGTCATTAACATTTTTTTTAATCAAACAATTGTAATTGAAAAATAATGTTAGGACAAAATTGTAATTTTAAAAAAAATATTTTTAATAAATGAGATACAGAACAGGCACCTGAAGAATCTTTCTTGGGATGGGTGTGTTTAGGTTTGAAAAGGGTTAAGGACAGGTGAGATGTGAATTTGGGAGCAGGAATATGGGTAGGAGGGGTGGAAGAGGATTGGGCTCTGGAGGTAGAGGGAGCTGGAGTGGGCGATGTGCGTGTGTATGTATGTTTGGCAGTTGCATGTGGGTCTGGTGTATGTTGTGTATGTTTGGATGTGTGTTCTTTGGCAGGTGTTTGGTATTCAGGTGAGTTTGTCCATTTAGTTTTGGTTGGTGTTGTTTTATGTGTAGGTATGCTTTTGTGTGTTAGTGTGTTGGTTTGGTTGAGGGTGCTATTGAGGTGGTTGGTGTGGTTGTGGTGTGTGTGTCTGTATGTTTGGCAGTTGCATGTGGGTCTGGTGTATGTTGTGTATGTTAAGATGTATGTGGTTTGGCTAGTGTTTGGTATTTTGATGAGTGTCCGTGTTTGGTTTTGGTTGTTGTTGTTTTGTGTGTAGGTGTGCTTTGGTGTGAGTGTGTTGGTTTGGATAAGTGTGCTGTTGAGGTGGTTGGTGTGGTTGTGGTGATTGGTTGTATGGTGGTTGTGGATGTGGTTACTGTGATGGTTGTGGGTGTGGTGGTGGTTGTGAGGCCTGTCGGTATAATGTCAATAATGTGTATATGCTGTTTGTGTGTTTATTTGCGTGCTTCTACTTATGTGTCTGTGTGTTATTTTGCTTCTTCTGTCTGCTGGAGTGGGTGCCTGCAAAGAAGTGAGTGTGCTTGCGGTGTGAGTTTGGATTTAGGCTGAGGAAGGTACCTGAGTTGGGGCAGAAGGTTTGGCTTTTTGGGAGGCTGGGGTGAGTGAGGAGGCTATTTTTGGAAGGGTTTTCTGCATGCCAGAAATTGAACTGTGAATGGCATCCAGAAATGCAACAATGTGTTGCATTTGGCAGCTAAAGCCCAGGATGCCACTAACTATTGCAGTCTGACCTACAGAGGTGCTGCTTAAAAAGTCAATAGCCTCCTCGCTCAGCCGGGGTGATAGGGGCAGGGGATGAAGTGCCTGTGGTGAAGGAGACCCCAGTCCTTTTTGGGGGTGGGGTTTGGCCAACTGTGGAGAGCAAGAGGGAGATGCGTATCTGGGTAGTGGCCAAGGATTAGGTTGGCACAGTTCCTGTAGGGTCCATCACCACTAGGGACTGGTCACTTTTGGACACCTCTGAAAATGATGATGAGGTGGTGGCCTCTGTTCCAGTCCTCTCACCCTCTGTGCCACTGTGTCCATTGGTGTCAGATGTTTTACCACCAGCAACACAGTGGCCAGCTGTTTCCCTGCCTTCTTGGCCACGGTCTTCTTCGCCTGCTCCTGAAGATGTTTTAAAGACATATTCAAATACAATAGTTTTATTGCGTCTGTGTAAAATAACTGATCATGAATTTTTTCTCAGAACATTTTCCAAATGTTCCTATTTCACCTGCTTCAAGACTTTTAAAATTTGGGTTATTTTTATCATTATCTCCTGCATTCAGGGAACATCTTCAGAAACCATTTGGTCACAGTTTTGTAATTCCCCATTATTGCTCATATATAATCTTTTATCATTTCTATTAACAATTTCAATTGTTTTCCAGGAACTGTTTAACACGGCTGAATGGTTCTAATTTGTTGTTTTGAATAGTAAACATGTGTCACACAAAGTAATATTAAGCAAAAAACCCTTTGTACATTGTGTGCACATGGCAAATAAAGCTGATTTTTTTAATTAAAAAAAATAAATATATGAATCTATGTGTGTAACAATATTTACTGCAATGTTGTACCACTCTTTGTATAAACTGAAAGCCTGTTCAATTCGTTTTCACAGTGGTAAAACTTACTTCAAGTAACTTAAGTATTTTTCAAATGTTGAAAGTAATTTTATGGACTTAGTACCTAAGTTGCTTATTAATGTATCACACTCTGTGTATTGACCTCTGCTGTTGAAGAAATTAAAAAATACTTAGGGGCTGATTACGATGTTGGACGGAAAGCCGGAAAAACTGTGCATGGAAGGGTCAGGAGTAATAGTTACTTTAGCACAAGTTATATTTATTTGAGGTAACTATAACTGGTGAATTTCAGTATTTTTGTTAGTTTAAAGCGTTGTGCTTTAACCAACCATCTTCACTTAAGTAAAATGCCACTTTAACCTTTCTTTTATTCTGTGAATATTTATATATTTACATACATATTTGAAGCTGTGGACGTTTAGTCCATGTAGGAAGGTAGGCTCTTTCTGCATGGTTACCCCCACTTTTTGTCTGGTGCTAAGCTGTTTTTGACTAGTCTGACCGGGATCCTGCTAATCAGTCTCTCTGCTTTCTCCCTTACATTGTTGTGGTCAGTACTTATGTACATCCCAGATTGGATACTGGGGTACCCTTATCAGTCCCTACTATATGGTACTCAGGTACCCAGGGCATGGGTACTCAGGTACCCAGGGCATGGGTACCCTAGAGGTCCCACATGGGCTGAAGCATGTATTATGCCACCCATGGGAGACCATTCAAACTGTAACTACAGGCCTGCCATTGCAGCCTGTGTAAGCTGGTGCTAGCACCACTTACAAAAGTTATAGGTTTCCTTTATCTAAGGTCACTGCACTTAAAACCTATAAGTAACCCCTATAGCAGACCTTATCAATCCTGATGGCAGGCTGCTTGGTTCTAAGTGTAAGGGTGCCCCTGCATGAGCAGGACACCCCTACAGCCTACAGAGTCGATTCTCCTGCGTTGTAAGTGCAACATCCATACACTATGTAAAGGGGCACTGCATAATTACGTGATGACCATCTCAAAATTGGCTGAAACTAATCCTATCATGTTTGGTATAAACATGTTGGAATCATACCCCTACACCGTACACCATAAATGGTGTGGGAGGTATGATTCCAAGCACTGGAACGGTCCTCCGTTAGGCTCTCAGTGCTCCCGGTGCCAGTCTTCTAGACCTGGACAGCACAACATGGCTGCAGCTGACCAGAGACACAATTCTACCCTCCTACTGCTGAGCCAAGCTGGAGCAGGGGAAGGCAAAACAATAGTTATCCTGTCACAGGGAGGTGTGACCACCTCCTAGAAAGGATTTAGTGTATTTGGGCTGGGTGGGTGTGTTTGCCAGAACCACTCAGTCTGCATGAGGGGCACATTTGGTGTCCCCATGCATAGTCCAGTTCAAACCAGATCTGAACAAAGGACATTGGAGTAACCTCCCCAAAGTCCAGACCCTCCAATGGGAGGGTCCCTTGAATCGTCCCAACCCTTTCTTTAGGGTACTTAAGGGCTTACCTGAGGGTGGGTCTCTAGATTTTTCGTGGGACAAGATTCCAGTCAGACACCACTTTGTCTACCGTCTGGGCACTCTGGACTTCGCTGAACTTAGTTTGGGTTCAACTTCATCTCCCTTCCAGTCTGCTGCATCGTCTGTGCCTCTGTACCATACAGGAACCTTCCAAGGCCTGTGGGCATCCAAGACACCTGAAGGAATCCCCCTTGAATTGAAGGAGTCACTTCCTTACATCTGCAGGCACCGCAAATAAGCTGACTGGTCTGCTGATCCTGAGCTCCTATGGACTCAAAGGTTCTGCAACACAAGTTGTGGTTCACCACAGTGCCCTGCCCTGCCCTCTTACCAAGATTGAAACCAGTTTCCCTCATGGGAGCTGCAGGAACCAAACCCTTCTGCACCACAGTGACTTGCCATTGCCAAGGCTTGTTGGTTTCCTTCCATCAAGATCTACAGGCTCCAAGTAGCCCCAACCTCAAGCATCTCCAGTGACCAAAGTCTTCATCCACACTGCATCGTTTGCACCGTGGCCTGCATATTTTGGTGAGCTACTCGAGGTCATCTTGCGACTCCAGTGCCTCCAGCCTGTGGTTCCTGTTGAGGGTCATCTTCATTTCTTTTGGGCTTCCCTGATTGCTTGTGGTGAGTCCCCGGGATCTCACTGGTTTCGACATTGCAGCTTCTTCGACTTCTGCATAGGTCGAATTTGCCAAGGCTTGTTGGTGCTCCCGCCGCACACCGACCCCTCAGCACTCGACATCCGATGTAGGGCAGCTCCTACGTGGCTCCTGGTCTTCCTCAGCACTGCCTGGTCCTCACAGCTGCAGAGTCAAGGTCATCGTCAACTCTCCTGCAACTCCCGACATTGGTGGGCTTTTGTCTTCCAGATCTCCTGGTCACTCCTGAGTGACATAGACTCTGTCCTCTCTGCTTGCAGGTACCGCTCAACTAGAATCCACCTTCGGATTCCACCGGACATTTCACCTTCTTCAGCAGCGGCACTTTCCTGAAGTCCTCCATTGGGTTTGACGGCGGGTTCCAACACCACTTCACACCTATGCACCCGGCTTCCCTGGTGTAGGTAACGTGGGTACTAGGGTATTCATGGGTGGGGTGGCTCACCAACCTTCTGTCTTCCACTGGGTTTCTTCAGGGTCCACTGGGAAGCGTACTTAATCTTTGAAAATCCAACTGCGACTTACATGTTGATTTGTGCGGAGCATGCTGTCGTGTTCCCACACTGTACACACTCTCCGTGGGGTTCACAACTGGATCTCTCAACTATACCTCTCTCTTTGCTATTGCCTCCCTTCTCTCCTTTTTTGCTCATTAAGCTCACCCATGTTCAGTAAAAAAGACACTATGCTGCTTTTTCTTTTTCCACTGGTGTTTGCTCCTGTGTCATTATAGTGATGCTTAGTTTGTCCAAGACTGAATCACCTGGAATCCAAAGTGCAGAATGTGGCCTGCCTGCCGTTCTGTACTGCCCAATTGCCCATGGAGCCCACTACCTAACATTACATGGTACATGGGATGAATACCAATCCTCGGTTAAAACCCTTTAGCCGATCAATGATACTCCTAAATCAGTTGCCAGAATATGTTATGAAAAGGATAGCTGCAAGTGAGTAATTGGGTAGCAAGTTTTTCTGTTTGCAAAACGGATTTGCAAATGACCTCATTCAGGGCTGAGATATAATATCATTGGGTGGAAATGCACCCTATTAAGATTCCCATTATTTAATTAAAGTAGAGTATATTGATCAATACTCAGTGGCCACAGACAAACAAAAATAAAGCGTGAAATATAAAGTTGTTTGGTGGCTGTACAAAATATTACAGGCCTGATTCTCAAAAGTAAACTTCGACCAAAAGTTTAAGTTTAGACCTGAAGTCTAAGTTTAGACCTAAAGTCTAACTTTACTACTACTAAAGTTAGACTTTAGGTCTAAACTCAGACTTTTGTTCTAAACTGAGACCAAAAATTCTAACTTTAGTGGTAGTAAAGTTAGACTTTAGGTCTAAACGTAGACCAAAAGTCTAACTTTAGTAATAGTAAAGTTAGACTTTAGGTCTAAACTTAGACTTAAGGTCTAAACGTAGGCTTTTGGTCTAAGTCTACTTTTGTGTATCAGGCCCTGAGTTTTTAATATTGTGATACTCAAATATAGTGTCAAAAATATCATTTGTACCAAAATATTTTGTTACAGAATATATTGGTCAAGAATAGCATTTTTTGACATATACGTTCTAAGTGGCTTATATCATATATAAATAATACATTATTAAGATGGAATACAGTGAATTATCATTTTCTTTTTAAATGTGTTAACTAATGACATATAAGATGTAATTGACCAAATATTATTTAAAGATGCAGTGTAAAGTTAGTTATAGCTTTGAAAAAGCTCTGTCGTGCACAAAACACTTAATTGCTGGTGTCCCTTCTGTGAGAATGATCCAATAAAGTGAAATTGATAAGTGGAATTCAGAATGTAAGTCCTTGTAAATGTATTATAGAGGTGTATTGAGAATGAGGTCAAACCTAGAAGCACCCACACATACTCTAGAAGAAGGGTAAATCCTTAAGAAGAAACCCTAAAAATGTGAGCAGGAGGACCTGCCAAGTAAGACTCTCCATTTTTCATCTAGATTTTAAAATGGTGCAGAATAAACTGCTAAAGGGGGGTTTACATTGGCAGAGTCTGGACTCAACAGTTACAGTTCATCTGACCAGATCTCAACACATTCTTCTGAGACAAAATGCCAGACCTAGTTTGGAAAGACTTCCACCCAACCAAACCTGGAGGGCAAAATCCCACATAGACATTCTACACTATCACTGGGATAATGTATGTGACAAGCTGCTCCTCTTTGCACCATCCATACAGGAAATGCTTCTCTCCTGCCCCGCAGGTGCTCAATGGCAGCAACCTAAATGTCCTCCTCAGTAGTAATGGAATTAAAGATTCACGGAAAGCAAATACAGATGGCAAATCTGAGATGGATGGTAACGAGTCTCTCTTTATTCATGAGATTCAGGTAGAAGATGATGGGATGTACCACTGCGCTCTGCGTGTTCCATTGGAAGAGAAGAACTTGGAGCTAGAATATAAACTTATGGTTCCAGGTGAGGATATTATTTACTGACTAGAGGTATAAGAAAGGTACTTTTGAAATTCAAAGTGAGGTTGGACTAATGAAGAGAGGGAGTGTAATCATGTACTGGATCAAGGTGAGGTTCCATCCACTCAATCTGGCAAGTTCTCTTTTAGCTATCCAAAGGGAAGTTTTTGTATGTCATACAACCTAGGTGATTAGCACCTTTATGATTTTAAAAGAAACCTTTTTTACCTGTATGATTCGGGCATTCTAGTGATTCTGTAGGCTACTTTTCCAAGCTGGAGGTTATTTGTGGATTTGGTACACACAACACATCCCTTGTTCAGATCTTTCTGGCACTCTCCTTTCACAATAATAATAATAATCCACATTTGTAAAGGGCGAACAATCACCCGTAACGGTCTCTAGGCGCTGGGGGCCATCAGGAAGATTAAGCAAGCTATTGCCCAGAGTCACATGGTGCTGGGCAAATCTGCCGCCAGCGCCGGAGATCGAACCGTGATCTCCAGATTCCGGCGTCTGTCGCCTTGGCCGCGGAGCCACACCGCGTTCCCCACCAGCCCAACTCACCCATATAAGCAACGCACCTGAGGGTGGGAGCACGTCTTCACCAATTTTGTAGCTCTACACATGTTTGACTGCTACCCATTTATCCCAAATTCACTTCACTTCTTGGTGGTCCAACATAATAGTCACTGCTCTGGACAATTTATAGGCTGGACAGCCAACCAATTGTTTTTTAAAAAAACTACTAATATTTCCAAATATTCAAGAAGGAAGTGATATGGTTTGCATTGAATTTGCCACTGACAGGTTAAGTAGGAATGTGGGTTCATATCCAAGATATCGTTCGGGTAAAATATACTCCAGAGAGGAGGTGAAGCAGGGAAATAAGCACTGCCTTTGAAAATGGTTGGCCACAGGGGAGGGATCCTGTAGAACTGTGTTGTGGAGGGTGTGCAGCCTTAGTGCATTATCTTTAAAGAATAGTGACTTGTAAGTTAGTGAATCAGGGGCCTACGAGCTTGGGGAGTTGCATGCTACAGAGCAGCAATGTGGATTGCTTCAATTGGTAATGTAGTGATGAAAGGAGCACTGATCATTGCTGTAGAGCCTAACCATATGGTTAATGCCTCATATTGCATAATATTAGCCTCAAGTTTGCTACCTTGAACAATCATGTCCACATTGCTACCGCCTCTATCCAAACCCACTCGCTTTTCGGTGACCCTATGGGATACAAAATAGTCAAGTCAATGTCACATTCATACCAAGCACTAAGGAAAGACACAGAATTTCCCACACTTAAGAAAAGTTTTACACATGACTGTACAGTGTGTTGGTTCAAGCAACACCATGTCAGAGGCAGCCTGTTGTATCCTTGGAGTCAGTTATGCGTCTATGCCCCTACTGGTACCACAGCCTGACTGGGAACAGTAGCCAACCCCGGCAATCTGCTTGACCGGCCCTGGTAGCAGGGGAGGGAATGTGCTAGTGAGAAGCACCAATCCCTTTTTTGTTACAGGGGACCGATATTGCAGCACTGCTGCAAAACCGTCCCCCAATAACATAACCGGACCCCATGGGTCTAAAACAGACCCGACCCTTCCGGCCCACCGGTAAAACACCCGGTGCCTTCTACTGGCCCTGACAGGAACCCTTAAATGTCTCAGTCAGGCAGTGGACAGCCTAGAATGGAGACAGCAATGGCGGATCTCCAAGATATTGCATGGTGCATAGAATGTTACACTTCGGTTTCATGTTGATCATACTACACCATGAATTCCTGTTTGGAGGTGCAGTTCAGCCATATATAGAGCTTGATCAAGATGGTGGTCACTATATTGGAAGCTATGAATACTTCCCAATCCAAGGTGTGGTAGAGTTTCTTCTTCTGAGATCAGTTCCTTTTCAGGTATATAAAAGGCAGCCTTAGCATGGGCAAGACACAATGGACTGCATTAGTGCCTCTATTTTTAGTTGCCCTCTTCATCCCTTCGCTTCAAGATTTTTGTCCCTGATTTTTGCTCAGCAGATGTTATCTTTCATTCGGGAAAGCATGCTATTTTTCTTGAATATTTTCCTAAATGGATTTGGACCAACTTCTTGTGGATCAACTGGCTCTGGATCTGCAACCCCTGCTTGGCTCTTTCTCTCAACCCTGATGTCAGGGGGAGTTTGGTGCCTTGTCAATACCCATCAACAAAAACAATACCTTCATTCAAGATGTACACAGGTTGCCAAATTAGTTGTGTTCGCCCTGTCGGGATTTAGGCCTAGCTGTGTTTCTTTAAAGTAGACACCTGTCAATTTTCACATATGGTTACTGAGCAGAGTGGACCATGGCTATTGGGAGGAGTCGTCCTTTTCTCAACAACCACGTTTTCTGGATCCGCTGGGCTTCTAACACACCTAAACCATCCTTGAGGCCCTCCACACCACAATAAATGGTTCTTAAACCCCAGCTTCCATCATTCTTTGAAAATCATTTTACAGCTTCTTCATACACAAAAGTAGCCAAGGTAATACCAGCACATCACCCATTTCACTTTCAGCTTCTCCATATCATCTACTCAATAGCTTCACTACATCCCCTATAGAAAGTATATGACTCCTCCAACACTTTAGAGGAAACTAACTTACACAACCTTTGGCTACCCAATTACCCACTGAGCATCAGGACTATTAAAGGAACTTGCATTTCCAAATGAACCTCCTCAATTCTGCCCTCACCTCGGGATGCTTCTTTTCAGCATTTTAACAAGCAGTTCTTCACTGTGTCTGAAAATCCACTCCTTTAAAACCTCTGTCTTAAAATATTACAGACCAATCTACAGCTTCCCTTCTAATCCAAACCTATGGAATGAGCTTCTTCACCCCGGAGAAGTGCCGAGTCAGTGGTCAGTTCATCTCAAAAGGACATGCAAATGCTTACAAACAGAAATGATCTTGGCATCTCTATTATGTTAGTAATTTGAGCAACGTTTAGTCAATTGACCAATGCACGAATGTCGATGACCTCCTTTATCTCTGACAGATGCCATGTCATCACTAACTCAACTTTTAAGTTAAAATTTCAGAACCCTACATGCAGTGTTGCCCAGGACTCTTCCTATTCTCTTCACGATATTCTCAGCATCTGTCCAACCCGTCTACTTAGCCACCCTGCTCTGCTTGTTCTACATTATATTACATTCCTATCTTGACCATTTCCAGATTTTGGTCGGGATAGATAAAAAACACAACCGAACCCCCTAAAATGTGTCCGTTAAAGTCAGAAACTCAACAATGATTGCTTGAGGATTCGCTGAAACTGCTTGGTGAAAAGACGTTGGTGTCATCAGCAATTTCTACTCTCTTTCATATCCTTCTTCAGTTCAGCAGACAGCTTTTGACCCTTTCCCCATGCCCAGTTCAGTCAAAGCATGGAAACTCCCTTAACAGTGGCTTCACTTTGGCGCATTAAATTGCTTAGCTTCCAACTCCTGAGTATTTCACCTGCAAACAAATAATCCTTCTTTATTTTTATGTACAGAATTACTGTTGTAAATTGTCACTGTAACCTAACCTTGAATACAGCAATATAATTTGCCCCATTCGCATTTTCTTTCTCATTTGTGGCTCAAGTGAAATCAGATGGCTAGAATTTACCTGATATTGAGCCTCAACAGAGACAGCCAAATTCTGCTAGTGTGTGTCTCAACATTGCAAGTAAATTTTCACAAGCTAATTTCGTACAGTTCTACTTTCCAGACTTCACACCAACATGAACAACTGCAAAGCTGCCAATCATCACCTAACCTGCAGATGATGCAATAATGAAGCCAGCATTGGATGACTGGCTTGATCTGATGTGTTGTTTTGAGCATTTGTACAGTACGTGTATAGCTTTAGTGTAACCACTCAGCTCTCTCCCCAATGTGGAGGGTGCCCTTCCACCCAATTTTGTACTTTACATTGACCAGACTCAGGGAAGTCAATTACTTTTCTGCCTAAGCCATGATTTTTCTATGTAGGGTTTAGGGGTGGTTCCAGACAGATTAGTATGTGATCCTTTTGTATTAGTTATGAGTGAGGGAGTCTAAATGCATTGACATTTCTAACATTTTCTATAAATGAATGGTTGTCTGTTCCACAATGGTTTGTGCCTTGTTGTCAGGTGGCCAAATTATGTGACTGTGGTGCTGTGTTTTGTCAGTACAGGTGCAGGTAGGCTGCCTTATGTGTCCTGTTGTGATTGTCAGTGTTGGGTTCTGGTGTGTATGTTGTATAGTTTGGAAGCATTCCACAGCTTGCTAAATGACAATGGTGCAGTATCGTGCAAGTCAGGGAACCTTATAATATTTGTGTGGCATCAGTGAGTGTGCTTATGTGTGTGAACTGGGTTACAATGTTGGAGAGAATTATTTTAGCTGCCGTATCGTTTTGGTCTTTTGTTCTACACAAGAGGATTTAGAAAACACTGTCTAAAATGTTTGATGATTCTGAATAAGATGGTTCTTTTAAAGAAGCAGAATGTACCTATGAAGGCCAAATATGAGCTTGTGAATGTTTTGGGAGCTGTATTGTGAAGCTTTAATGCCATGAGGGTGTGAGAAGGTGTATGCTATGCATTCCGTTGGAACATTGAATCCACTGTAAGTTTCCAAATCACTTAGCATAGGGTTTGATTACGATAGGGTTGGTTAATTCTGACCCATGCATAAATCTCTATTTACACATGGGTCAGAATTATTAGTGTGAATGTATTTAACGCATCCAATATTTATCGGATATGTTAAATAACTCAACCTTCGTTAAATATCAGCAGATCAAACCTTCCGAAATTTAGCAGGGGACAGGCATTTGGGGGCAGATTTATAATAACTGGCGCATCCCTGCATATCAGCAGGGATGCGCCAGTTATTTTGCGCCCCAGCTCCGCCATCATGGATGCGCCGCATTTATAATGCGGCTCTCCATGGGGCAAAAACGGCACAGATGCGTCACGCATCTGTGCCGTAAAAGTGGCGCATTGCTGGAGTTGCGTCGCAAGCGCGACGCAGCTCCAGCAAGGCTCTGGGGTGCCCTATCTGTACAATGCTGCGTCAATCCTTACGCCTGCTTCAAGCAGGCGCAGGGTTTTGACGCAGCATGGGCTCAACAGTGACTGAGTGAAATCTTGTAGATTTCACTCAGCCACTTTTAGGAGGCGTTCCTGCGCGGGAACGCCCCCCCCGCGCCGGAACGCCTATATGTGGCGCAGAGCTTCACAACGTGACGCATCTCCCAGATGCGTCACGTTATGAATACCCCGCACCATGGCGCAGGATTTGCGCCGCCGCTGCGTCACAAAAGTGACGCAACGGCGGCGTAAATGAGGCGCAAGGGCCTCATAAATCTGCCCCATGGTATTTACTGAACGATTTGGATTTTGGTGCATTAAACACCAAAATCCGCATGTTATTCCACACAAATTCACAACAGGTGAAATTTATGTGCCCAATAAATAATGTACCCCGTGGTATTGTTTTTTTTATCAGGTGCATCAAATGACACCTCGTAATCAGGACCTAAGTCTGCAGATGCTAGAAAAACATATTAGAGTGGACCTAACCATCTCAGACATCTCCCATAATGAGGTTTGAGAAAACACAGACGTAAAATAATAAGAACCCTACAGCTAGTCTATTTGATAGGCATAAGATCATTTATTCGCACCAAGATATAACAGTTATGTGCGAAGTGATAAAAAAAGGACTCTGCAAAGGTTCATGGTGTTTTGTATGAAGACTTTGAAATATCCAAATGAATGTGTTTTTACATACAGCGTCGTTATTCAAAACTCTAACATACTACAATAAAAGTAATATGCATTTGATACCATCGCAGAACTTTTACATGGTAAAAGCATTAACGTGGAAGAAAAATCTTTTCCATTAGATTTAACAGTCTTGGAGTTCTGACTCAACAGTATGGAGAAAATGCAGAAGTTTAATAAAAATGTACCATGGTAAACCTATGCAATTTTGTTTTGATTAAATATCTCTCTCACAGAGTCTATAGAAAGTCTTTGGTAAGGTTTTCAGTTTTCTGCAGGGTCTGTGAATTGAAATCTAAGGGATTAAAAAAGGAGGGGAATTCCTACCAGATAGATAAGTAGCTTCTTTCTTTGCCCCTTTCTGCATCCTGAGTGGGCAATGCCATCTCTATGTATCTGACACAAGGAGAGGCATTGTCATTTTGCCACAGGAGGCGCTTAGTACAGGAGCAGCTATTGTAAATTTGTCTTGTGTTACAAAGGAAGGTTTCTCTGTGGCCTCCAGCGGGTCACCAAATGATAGTTAATTTACTGAGGAAAAAGAAAGAACTGTGATACATTCCTTGCAGAATTTGCATAAGGACTGCCCTCTGTCCACCTTTCCTGCCAGCAGCTTGTAACATTTACAGACATAGCAGTGACCATCAGAAAAAGACTCTTTCCTTATCATTTCTTTCCACAAATAAAGCCATCTTCTACAAGGCTACTACCATCAACAAAGCAGCTAAAAGAAGTAAGGGACCCTGTAAAGCTGTCAAGAACCATGCCAGTCCAGTTGTGCACCTCCATCCCAACCATCAGTTAGCAAATGCAACATCATCAATCACATTTCTGAGAAGAATATGAAAATCAGATTCCAGATTGACAACACGAAACAGGCCTCAACTCTGTCTCTTCCCCCTTAATCATTCTACCCCCAAAAGGACTGTCTCAACCTCCTATTGCATGCTGAACTCAACATATTGTAAACTCGGCAAGGCCACCTCCTTGGAAGATGGCATTCTACTGCCCATCTGAATTCTTTGAGAAGTTGCATGACATCTCTCTCCAGCAAAGTGAATTCTCAAACAGCTAAGAAACCTTTCAGGATACCAAAATTATAGGACAGATCATCCCACTGATGAAAAAAACCAACCCGGAACCCACATAACTTCACCAACTTCCAACCAATCATCCCTCTACCCTTGAAAGAAAAGTTCAATAAAAAAGCTGTGCCTACCTAGCTCCAAAAGCATACCTGCAAGCAGTCTTCTACCGGGCTACCAGTCCTGTGTCAGAACATGCAGCAGCACTGAGATAGCTACTCTTCTAGTAGTAATCGATGACCCCATCCTCATTAGCGACATAAACAATCCCTTCCGCCTAATCATGCTTGACCTCTCTGCAGCCTTCAACACAGTCAAACATCAAGCACTTGTCCAAACATTAGACTAGTGCATGGACTTTGCAGACACAGTCTCACAATAGTCCACCGCCTACCTCTAGAAATACCATCAAATAACACAGTTAGGAATCACAAGATCTCAGGATGTCTTCATCTCAGAGTAGTTCCAAATGTTCACTACACTCCCTCATTATCTTCAGGTTCTGCTTGGAACCCCTTGGATCCATACCCACTAACAGCATCATTGCGATGGTGACAGGCTCCAGATAGAACGGCCCTGGACTTCGCTACTTTGTGTAAGATATGAGCTCTGAGTTGTTTTTTTTTTGTATTCCGCTGTTTGACTGCAACTGCTTGGAAAATGTCACTGTGGGCGTGTTTCCACCCGGTTATGAAACCTACATAATGTATCTTTATGCTTGTCGATTTCAGTTCCCTCTGTAGAACTCCTAGCGACTGGACAGATGGGTCTCCACTCTGAGTGTATCTGAATAAACACTTATCGGTTTGTATTCTCTACTGCCTGACAGACTCTTTATTTAGTTCGGAAGGCTGAGAGGTGGTCTTAGTGACCCAGGTGGCCCGAATCGGATAATTTCCTTCATCAGCATGCTGACAGACCTCATACACATTTCAGCACATCGAATCAAGGGCTTGAAGAATTTGGATGACATTTTTCCAACCCTCAAGGAACTGACCAGCTTGGTTTTCAGGGATTTTTAGCGAATGCTCCTATATTATTGTGGACACTGGCAACGCATGACAAATGAAGATCAATATTGTCATTGTATCAATATAGCATTTACTACCCCTGACGAGGCATGGAAGAGCTTTATGGCTAGTAGCACTCTACTCCAGAACCCAAGGTCAGTGGTTAATCCAGTAGTTAAATGTTAGGTATTGCGATTAGTCATATCATTCAGCACCAGGATACCCTTGCTAGTGATAGCGCACTTTACAAATACAGTTAACGTAACATTACATGACATAACGTGCTTTCAAGAAAAGAATTGCATGCATTTACTCCAGTTACTTTGTAATATATTACATTAATACCAGTTAGGTGTGATCGTTAGTGGGGGCTATGTGGTTTCAGGTGAATGTTTGTTGAGATAGCCTGGCAGATATTAGATAATGTTGGGTTGCAGGGATAAGGTTTTAAAGCGGAGATGTTGTGATCTATGAAATAAGATATTAGTCAATTGGAGAAACCGGTCTACATTCAGCAAGCTTGCATTGGTTCTTCTCTTTCCTAAGGAATAAATCACAGTTGGTACAGCTTTTGCTTTTAGATCTAGCCCCAAAGATCTGCACTGTGGAGTTCCTCAGGGCTGTTGTTTGATGCCCCACACTATTCAATGTTTATCTAGCACCACTGGCTAACATTGTGAAAAAAAGAGGATTTGAGATCATCATGCAGGCTGATGACACTCAACTGATTATTTCTATCGACGATAAGTATAATGAAATAAAGGATAATCTAGTTGAGTGACATTCTGAGGTAGCAGAGTGGCTGCACATCCATTTCCTCAAGCTAAATGCATATACATCAGAGAGTTTGCTGGTAAAACTGGAACAATTCATGGTGGCCAACAATGTTAGGTCCCACACTCAAACCCAAGAAAGTGGTTGAAACCTGGGCTTTTCTATTGATAATGCTCTGACCCTACAAGAGCAAGTGACCAGGGTTCGAAGTGTTTATTTTGGACTGCTACGCACCCTTTGGAAATTATTCCGACGGATTCCAGTTGCTTGGAGAATGAACACTACAATCCAAGCTTTAATACTGCGTTGGATTAATTGATGCATTATATGTAGGCATGGCTAAGTACCTGTTCACACAGCTCCAGACTATTCATAACATGGCAACTGCACTTATTAGTAATAAAAGCAAAATGAGCTCAGCATCGGCCTGATTTGACCAGCTCCATTGGCGTTCAGTCCGTAAACTGGCAATGTTTAAGTTAATGTGCCATACGGTCAGAGCACTTTATGGAAAAGTCAATTTCCACAAACATCTATGGAACCTTAGATCACCTAACCAGGCTTTGATATCTTATAAAAGATTTTTAAAATCCCAAATGGGTGGCCATTCTTTTAACTTTATAGCCTCCACTAATTGACCCACTTTTAGAACCAGTATTGATAATAGTCTAGTGCCAGGATATCCCTCTGTGGATTAGCTGCTCTCTTTACAAATACCCAATACGAATACAAATTACAATAAGAGGCATTCAATATAGTTTACTATCATAAGGTAGCCAATGCCATCAGCTCCATAGGAGTCTTGTCATGATTTAAGAAAAACAGAATAAGCTTTACAGTCACGTTCCAGAAAGCTCCATTGCCATTTACATGAATATCCTAAATAGTCAACATTCCCACTTTAACAGGTGAAAGGTTGTTTCACATTTGTAAGATGCTTATGTTTCCTAGCTCTTAGGTACCATGATATGGCGGTGGCATTCTAAAACCTTTGATCCAGATGAAATATGAGGATGATCATTATAGCTTCGGTAGACCCTCAAAACCCTCCAGTATTCCTCTGAGGGTCTGTGGTGGTAAGGGCATGGAGTGGCAATCAAGTAAAGCAGGCATGGTTCTTTGAGCCATGTTTACTTCTTGTTCTTGTTACTGCATTCATGACATCTGAGACCGGGGGTCGAAGGTGCTGAGCCAATGATGCCTAAGGCAAGGTCTTGTTTTTTGACTCAATACAAATATCTTGGGGTATTAGCATCGAAAAAATAAACATTTTGGTAGTGAAAATAAGAGCAAGGGACAATAAATCATGTTAAGGGTTTCAGCAAATAAATAGAGCTAAATAATAGGGGAGTAGAGAATGGTTAAAAAGAGGGCTGTGGGGGTCTCCCCCATATAGAAAAATAAGTAAAATGCACTTAAAACAAGCATTTGCAATCGGTCTCGCCTTTGGGAACCTTCATGTATTTAGCTATGCAGCACATTTGCCTGGGTGCTGAACATCTACTGTTCTTTAAAATGGAGGGAGAGTAAGCACCAAACTGTGTGACCCGCCAGGTATGGGAACACATGGAGAGGAATATTGCCTTTCAGCGGGAAATGGTATAGTCCAAAGCTCTGTTTTTAATATGAAATTAGGGCCTTCGGTGGTCATATCACTGAAAATACAAGATTTGAAAAAAATATTTTTGTCTACGGGTGCTCGTGGAAGACAATTTCGATGGACTGGAATCTAGAGCATGCTAAAGTGATTCTGGTATTTTACTCACCTCTGCTGGTCGTTTTCTATCAAGACAAATAGAGGCAATTGAACAGAAAAAAATTCCTTAAGCGGAAGCACACAAGTCTTAGGGCTGATCTGCAGAGCCCACATAGTACAAACACATATAAGTATATATTAAGTATATACTAACGTATATACAAGAGGTCTCGAATGCTCGACCTAAACACACAAAGGGGTAAGAAGGAGGATGAGAAAGACTTAAGTACCATCACAAAGGGAGACAGCAGGAACAAGCAAGAGGAATAAACGAGCCAAGGGTGTCAGGTACTGGATTAAAGAGGCCTGGGGTGGTTTCAATTCTAGAGAGCCCTGGTATGCGGCTCGCCGACATTTATTTAATAGGGCTTCCGAGCAAAGCTTTGGGCACCGGTACTCATTATTTGACAAATTAGGCACTGACGCATCTGAAAAATACTTTTTCTTCGACGATGCACACAGCACTCATCCCACTGTGGCGCAGTGCTTTCCTATTCACTTTCCAGTCGCAGGCTCCCACACCCCGCATGTGGAAGTGCTTCGGGCTCGTACTCTGACTAACTTGCTCCTTTAATGGACTGCAAAGGAAGTGAAGTTCCTTGTGCACTGCAGGGCTCGGGGTTTAGTGCTCCGGTGTCCCGGTGGGAGAAACACCGGGCAGCTGAAGCACAAGGCAGGAAACGCCGAAATTACCAGAGGGCATAGCTGCCAAGGTTTTAGATTGCTATGTGTGACATTTTCATAATTTCTGTGTAATTATGAGTGCCATTAGAACCACTATGGGTGACACTTTTCTCGCTAGCAAAATCAACCAGTAAAAGATGAGGGAAACATAAATATCAGAAATCTGACCCATTTGAGCAACGAGAAACTGTAAGATCTTAAAATTGCTTCAAATTCATGAGGTGGCTGAGTCATAATTACAACGAAATTATCAAAATATCATACATAGCAATCTGAAACCTTGGCAGATATGAAAGAGGGCGAGCATCACTTAACATGACATAGCATTGAAGAGCATGCCCATACTTCTGTTCTTGACACCAAGTCTTGTTTACTTAAATATTTCATAAAAGTGATAGGAAGTATGTGTTTTATTGCTATTTTATTGCTTCTCTTGTACAATGCTGATCATATAATGAACTTGTGAATATTGGTTGGCATAATGTATTGACTAATAAGAATAAAAAGGCAGAAGCAATGCCAATTAGACAAAAATAAAAGAAAAGGAGCATGGTAAAACAAGGAGAATAAAACAAATCACTTTTGCCAGGTGGTGTTTGTTGTCCAAGACGAGGCCATGCAAAAAATTAATGTGATGGGAAAAGGTTTTTCACTTGGAGTGGGGTGAACTAAGTTGGTAAAGCTGTCACTGCAGGGGCCACCTTATTCATAAGCGAATGCTGTAAGCAGGAAAGTAAGACTTGCAAAGTAACTACTAATATTAGCCTCAGATGTCACCACTAGGAAAAAAGAAAAAAAGTGGACATCTAGAAAGCAGGTCACATGGCTCCGCTATGAATTAACACTAAAAGGAGCAAGGACTTGCGTTTATACTGCAGAACCACCTAACGGGGTGTGAGAGGCCCTAACACAGAGCCCAGCTGCCTCTGGGCCTATGACGTACATTAATTAGAATCAGCTGACTCGCGGACTCCGGCTGGCGCAGTTAGCAGTGTCATGACAGCATGGTGCTGGGTAAGCCTCAGGAGAGGCTGGGAGATACACACAGCTGTCACAGCAGGCTGTATTATTTCAAAATGTAACACCAGTGATGTGAGCAGTCCAGGGCTCTGGCGCACCACAGCTACACAATTCACATACTTGAATGAGTCAATAAACTAAGAGAACTGCATGTACTCTGTACCAAAGAGAAACCTTTTAAGTCATTTTTAAAACATACTTACTGCATATTTGCTATGCTGTGGGTTTTAGAACAAGCTGCGCACGGTTCACCCTGCAGCAGAGCCTCTCTTCCTCCTGCAGAGTACATCTTCTTGCCCGCGCTGTGACCTGGGAAATGTCTGGGAGCCCCAAGAGATTGTCACATACAGGAGACTGGTCGGGCCAGGAGAGGTAGGGGACACGTTTGTACTCAGCAAGGAATGTTCGAGTACTTAAATCTCTGATTTTTTTTATTAAATCCCAGATGTTTATTTTCCAGTGTAAAAAACACTTGTGCCGCTCTTTTTAACAAATGGATAAACCTTTCCTCTTGAAGCAATATTGTGATCGGAACAAGAGGACAATACTTCATGGGGCGCACAATTGAAAATGTCTGAAATCAGTTCTTAAGTGTGTTGGATTGCTGAATTTTACTTAGTCCACATGTATGGAAATAGAGAATTTTCATATTCTGCAGCCTACATTGAAATGATGGTTCAGAGATGGACAATTTGATTGTCTTGAAAATAAATTGCTGCAAAGTCATTTTGTTTGGAGCTCTGCTGCCCTCTTGTGGACCCTGTCGGCACTGACATTGGCGTGGCGAATAAGGGAAAGCCGGAGAGCATACATTTTCTTTCGTCTAATTGCTGAACCGCGGATATTGTCTCATCTACAGGGTAGGTTACATAATGTTGTGACCCTATAGCACTGCGTAAAACAGATTAGAGTAATACCAACAAGCATTGGCAATGCAATAGGACTCGCATTTACGCGAGGCCTATTGCATTGCAAATAGCAATGCGTGTGGGTGACGAGGCATGAGGGGGGGCTGCAGCGAGAAGGCATCGGACTGCGGGAGGGGGGACACAGGAAGAAAGTAGTCTGTGCTGTATAGGGGCCAGTAGCCGTGGAAGGACACAAATGACTGACATGGCTGTTATGGGGAGGGACTAACAAGCTTAAAACCAATCGGAAGGCAGTATTCAGAACCTAAGCCAATGAAGAAGATGGGCTGGAGAGTGGGCGGAGCTTCCACAAAGCCTCCACACAATAGTGTATACTGCATGCCTCACAAAGCGATGGCAGCGCATTCGCACTGCAATGCTAGGCGAGACCTAAGAAGAAGAAAGTAGTCTGTGCTGTGAAGGGGCCAGTAGCTGTGGAAGGACACAAATGAATGACATGGCTGTTATGGGGAGGGACTAACAAGCTTAAAACCAATCGGAAGGCAGCATTTAGAACCTAAGCCAATGGCCGGAGAGTGGGCGGAGCTTCCACAAAGCTTCCACACTATAATGTATACTGCATGCCTCGCAAAGCGGCTGTTATGGGGAGGGACTAACAAGCTTAAAACCAATCGGCAGGCAGCATTTAGAACCTAAGCCAATGGTTGGAGAGTGGGCGGAGCTTCTACAAAGCTTCCACACTATAGTGTATACTGCATGCCTCGCAAAGCGATGCCAGCGCATTCGCGCTGCAACGCTAGGCGAGACCTAACAATATAAAACGTATAATTTGAAAAAATCTAAATCAAAATCAATGCCCTTTGATAACACAACAGCACCATCTACAGGCTTCAATGTAAATTACATTTATTCTAAAATGATTCTCCCAAGATTTGTTCTGAAGTAATATGATCATGAAGTTAATACACAGAACCAGTGCCAAGGTGTACATCTAATACTTCTGGCAAGCCCCATTCATGCAGTCAAGGCTGCTTCTGATATATTTTTTGCTAATATAACTAAGGATGTTTTCTTTCATACCAGATAATGTCCCTTTACTTTGGATTCTTGCTTTCTCTGGATTGAACCCGACGGTGTTCCTCATAAATGTTATTTGAACTGCATAGCCATATATTGTTTTAAAATCATCTACTTTTATATTGGGAATAAAACCTCATGAGACATGTTGTTCCAAAAGTGTCTTCTCACCCTCCATTGAAACCTCAGCCCAATTTGAGTTCCATTTGTTATTACGGGAATATATTGGACTTTTCCACCCTCAGTATTACGCTGTTATCCGCGATAAGTGAAAGGCTCTCACTTTAAATATTTCTGTTCACATTCAAGAAAGTTAGAAGTAGCCCACGGTACCAGCAGGGGTGTAATGCAGGCCCAGCAGCCGCTGCAGTGCAGGACGGACCCTAACCATTCAGGGGCACCTATAACCTTTCTAGCCCCACCCTCCATTCAGCCAAAAGCCAAGTAATAGCTATACCATATGGGAGACTCAGGGTCCCCTCTTCACATTCTGTGGGGGAGAGGCATCATTTTCTTCCACTGACCACCAGGCTTAAGAGTTAACAGAGTTAGTCTTGCCAAACTGGGAGACTGCAACCACATTCTTCTACCTACAGTTTATTGGAATTGTATTCCTTAAAACTACTGGTTTGTGTACTCAATCCCAGACCCAAACACTAGACTCAAGGCTTTCCTTTTATCTAATCATTTATTTCACTATGGTGTGGCTTAATACCTAGAGCTTGCCTCTGCTATCTCAGCATACCCATTTCATGGATATCGGGCTTAAGTTTAGGAAGACATTTGACTGGTTACATTAAGCTATTCTCTAATCCACTGGGTCTTTTGCCATGTGTATAAAGTGATTAAATATATAGAGGCCTACTCACAAAGGTAAATTTACATGTGGGTAAATCTACACATGTCAATTCACCCTTACACTTTGTAGTACCTTTACTACTTTTGACTGTTCATCATTTCAGAATATAAAGGTATCACAATTGTAGAGAGAGACACATCTCTACTGCCAATACACTACCACTTCACTACCATTAACTTTTCACATGGAAGCAAAGGTTGACAGAGGTCACTGCCTCGGGAGCTGATGTCTTCCTATGGTAAGATGTAGGGAAATTGTAAAAAGTAAATTAAACTATTATGAGACCTGTTATTAGAAGCATTCAAGTCCCTAGAACCTGCTCCTGTTCCTAGAATAAATGATGAATAGTATGGTAATTATCGTCCAATGCCAACTTCCCCATTACTATCGGTCCCAGAACAATACACATACGTAGCATGGTTCCCCAAACCCCACATTATACGCATACCACTATGGGCACAACGTGCCAACCAGGGTAGACTGCATGGCCGAGTATTCTTGCAGGGGTAGAGCCAGCCAGAAGGGGTGGGGGGTAGGGAAGTTCAGATGTTATTATAAATGCACGCATGCGTGGCCTCTTTTCGCATATATTAAATCCATTAAAATATATTTTAGTTAAAAAAATATCCACCTAAATTAAAATATTTATATTTATTTATATATATTACAAGTTACCAAAAGTTATCTATTGAACCAATTTAAATTATTAATTATTAAAAGCAAATCTTTTTACAAAAGTTTGTTACACTATTTTAAAACAAAGTATTAATTATTATTTACAAATAATGTTATCAACAATAAATCAACTTTATATATTTAAAAGTCCTTACCGCCATTATTTTATATGGAAGGGTTCTGCGGAAGCCGTGGTCCATGCAGGTAACAGCGGTGGGGCGGTGAGGCCGCGTGGGGGAGATTTTGAGGGACGATGCTGAGGGGAAATTAAATAAATAATTAATTTTCCTTCTTCATCGTCCCTCGAAATACCCCCCAAGCGGCCCCACCGCCTCACGGACCACAGCTGTTCTGCGGTACCAGCAGTTGGCCATGTGCTGTACTGGACTCACTCCTGGGCTGGAGTGTATTAACTCTTTCGGTCCTTTTTTGGCTGTAGTACCGATAGAAGTGCAGTTTGTAAACTAAACAGGGTTTCTCTTTTCTGGGTAGCTACATGTTGGTCTTTAATCTCGCCGATAAAACCTTCCCTACTTCTTCCTTTTCGTCTCCTAATTGTAGTAATTATTCCCCATTTTCTTATTTTCCAACCACCTCCTCCCAAATATAGTATCAAAAAGTAGGCTTACATGTTCACAGATTTCTGCAACTGGGGCTGTAATCTCCACACGGAAAAGATAGGAGAGACAGCGACCTCCACACATAGATTAGTGATTAACATTTTGCAGTACATGAGTAGTACTACTATAGTAAGACCAAACATACTACAAAATGCACCTTGTGAATAGTTCCCAAATCTTAGTAGGGAGGATGGATTAATAGACAAAGGAATTTATTGTTTAAGCAGAAATGCAAACCGGGCACCCTGAACGGTAGAGCGCTTACCCTGCGCTGGCTTGGACAACAGGGGAGGCTCTTCAGGCTTGGTGTCTCCCACTATGAGACACAACCAGGGGCAGACAGCGCCCCTCTCGTGAAACTGGCTACGGGCAGGGCTGGGCCAAGGCAGGCCAGCTCACAGGGCCCTCTAGCAGAGGGGAAGTCCTTTGAGGCGGTTGCTCCTGGTGCCCAGCAGTCCTTCAGCACCACAGCTCCAAGCAGGTACCGCAACATAGGGTCACAGCCCCAATATTTATACTGCAAGTGTCTTTGTTCTCCCCCTGGTACAGGGCTCTTTGCCCGGTCCAAACCAGTTCTGGGGGGCACTTACACATTTCTTCACATGTGCACAAACACCTCTTTTGTTAGTGTAGACTCTGGCCCCCGACACACCACAGGGGGGCAGAGCCAGCATTGTGTAAGGCAGGCACAGTCCTATTCAGGTCCAGGTGCTACTCCTCCCATTACTCCAAATGCAGATTGGCCTATTCAGCCTAGCACTGACTCACCCAGCCCCTCTGGAGCCACTGCACCTCCACATCCCCTGTCATCCAGAGCTAGACATGCATTACACAACAGGCAGGCACAAATACAAAAAGCATACAAAAATGCCCACTTCTAAAAGTGGCCTCTCTAAAACAGTGATGATAAATCTGTGAACACCATTATGCAGCAGTTATTAACACTAATCTAAACATACCAAAGTTGATCAGGCTACATCTCTCATGTCAGGAATTACCACTGAAACACACATCAGGGAATCCCCAATGCATTCCTTTGAGAGGGCAGCCTCAAAGTAGTGAGAAACCAAAATGGCTGTTTGTCACTACCAGGACATGCCACACAGTTAAGGCACATGTCCTACCTTTTACCTACAGCGCACCCTGCCAATAGGGCTATCTAGGGCCTACCTTAGGGTTGACTGATATGTAGTAAAAGGGGAGTCACAGACGTGGCAACCGTTTGATGTGCCACGTCACAGCGGCAGTAACCTGCGTGCGCAGGCCCTGCCATGGCAGAGGCCTGAGACAGGTTTAAAAGGCTACCTTGTTGGATGGCGCAAGCTGCGCTGCAGGCCCACCAGTAGCATTTAATTTACTGGCCCCGGGTATATGAGATGCCACTTTACTGGGGACTGATGGGTACATTAAATACGCTAAACAGGTGTAGACCAACCTTACCATGTTTACCATAGAGAGCACATGCACTTTAACACTGAACAGCGGTGCTAAAGTGCCCAGAGTCCTAAAACCACCAACACCAGGTCAGAATAAATTCCAGGAGGAAGGCAGAAATTTCAGGGATGATCCTGCAGAAAGGGCCATGTCTAACAGCCAGCAAAAACGAAGTCAACAAAAACAGGGGATATGAATATGGTTAGGGCTACGTCAAGGATGCCAGGTTCAACATCTCTCATCATATCAGACTCTTTCTGTGTCTCGCTCTCATTCTGTTCCTTCCTTCCTTCCTTCCTTCCTTCCTTCCTTCCTTCCTTCCTTCCTTCCTTCCTTCCTTCCTTCCTTCCTTCCTTCCTTCCTTCCTTCCTTCCTTCCTTTCTCTCTTTCTTTCTCGCTTTCTTTCTTGCTTTCTTCCTTTCTGTCTCTGTTGCTCTCTTCCTCTTCCTAATCCAAACTCTTTTACTTCTCTCTCTCATCATGTCTATTCTTTGTTCTTCAGGTTGCTGTTAAAGTCATTAAGGGCAGAATTACAAACCAGACTAAAAAGAACCAATGGAAAAACGTATGAATTTACAAAGATCGTACAGAAGATATGAGTCTGATCTCAGTGATGGCTGGAGGTGCCCGGATGAACAGCCATTCTGTGGAGTTGGCCCTGAGGGAAGGTGACACTCCAAAAAGGACAATCAGCGTAGTGCCCTGGGAGACTTTCATTTTTGTTTTTAAAGTCAACTAGCAGAAGAAACCACGCCCCCAATGGAACCATCAAACATTGACCTCACAGTAATCGGGTGAGTGGAAAAGAAGACATCCCAGCACTTGATACACCTGGAGCATCTCAGCAACTCAAATAGACTGGAAGAAGTGTTGTTATCTCATAATAATGCATCATAAAGTATAGCACATTCCCATCCAAAAGAAGCTCGTGGTAATTAAAGTAAGCTTTGTTTCTGCCAAACATTAATCAAATATGTGTATTTTATAACAAACGTTTACTTAGGCAGTTAAATACATAAATAGATTTTTGAATCGCAAAGAAACATAACTAAAACCCAGATGAATGTTCCCATATTCTGCTGTTTCTGTGAAGGGATGGTGCAGAAATGTTGAGTCCCTGCAGATCCGGCATTGCTTTAGTTATAAATCCATGTTAGGTCTGTCTGGAGAGCTGCAATGGCCAAGGAAACCATGAAGGTGGCACCTATATCTATGTTTTAATCTCACTCTGAGGAGGCAGGTGAATATGGCCCTTCACAGATCTACTGCTCGAAGGCACACACAGCAATGTCTTCACGTCAGCTCAAAGAGCATAACATGTACGACAGAAATAATAGTAATCTCTATCTGCTAGAGTTGATTTATAATGTAAAATACCAGTTTGCTCCCCATCAAGCACTTGTACCAGTTGTTATTAACATCGAATGTTTTTATATTGAGCAGAAATTAGTACTATTTATTTGACCTTCTTAGGATGAAAGACAAGGTCATCTTTGATGGCAGCCTGATCCGGTGATTGACATTCATATCACATCTGCTGGTGCTTAACTCACTGAGCTATTGTACTTATATCTTACTTATGTCCAATGCTGTAACAAAGAATATTCTGGTGAGGCCTGATGTAAAACTGAATTTCGGAGAATGTGTGAACAATAAGTGATTGGCAGACTGTAACTGAAGAAGAAGAGTTACTTTTAAGAAGCATAAATGCCACCCACTCAGCTAATGGGTGCTGGACCGTACCAAATTATAAACTATATATTGCATACATTGTACATGAAATGCTTTGGGAGACATCATGACAAACCGAATAGTTGACACACTTATTTTGCTAATTTTGTCAGGGAGACTCCGGTCACATACATGTGTAGTACTGGATTCAGTATTTTTGGAGCTGTAAGTTCAGATTAGATCCATGTTGGATGGGCTGTATGTCCTGGTTGGACTTGTCTGGGTTATTCTTATGGTTGTCCTCATGCAGGTCTTCGCTAGATGGGCTTTAGTCTGGTTATTATGGTCAAGGGATGCTTCCAGGGCCGGACTGTCCATAGCGGGCAGTGGGCATTTCCCTGGTGGGCCGCCAGGGTGGGGGCCGGATTTAGACTCCTGAGGTGTGGTGGTGGGGTGTCTGCAATATCGGCCCAGTGCAAAAAAAGTGGCACAACGCTTTCCAAGCTCTTTTCAAGGGCTGGTTTTGGTTCCCAGTCTGGCCGTGGATATTCCTCACTACTCCAGACAATCCTTATAGGAGAAGAAAGTATGAGAATAAACAGATACATTGGGACACTGAATGGCAGTCACAGCACCCAGAAACTCAATTCCAATAAAAACCAACCAGAAGAAGTGGTACGACTACTCCCGAGATGCTCTTTTTCATAATATATGTATATATGTATGTACATATGTATGCATGTTTGTGGGTATTGTTATTTAAGGATCTCAAGACTTGTATGTTCAACTAAGAGAAGAACAGGCAGCTCTTTCTCCCAGCGCCTCAAGACCCTCACAGGTTTATGCAGCTGTGCTCTACAAATCTGATTGATTAATTGATTAATTTACGAAGTACTTTCGAGTCAAGTCTGTTTTTGAAGGATCACTGACATAATATCGACTACAAAAATATAGACTTACAAAAATATCGATGCCAAAATATAGAATACCAAAATATCGAAGTCCTATCTCCAAACAGGAAATTACAAAAATATCGAATCCAAAATATCGTTGTAAATAATATAGTTAGTCAAAATATCGAATTTTTTAAATGTTTTAAAAGTAATGTTAAATTAATGAAATAATACATATAATTAACTGACACATACTTAAAAATACTTAAATAACAGTAAAATTAATGAATAATTAAAGTAAGTAAAAAAATAATAATACATATATATTAACGTAATATTAATTAAAAATATTCAATATTTTCTGCGTAGGATAGCGGGCGCGTAAAATTTACTATTACCACTCCAGTAAGTGCAATAGTAGGGAAAGCGTTGGATAGCGGGAGGGTAAAAATTACTATTCCCACTCCAGAGAATGCAACAGTAGGGAAAGCGTTGGATAGCGGGAGGGTAAAAATTACTATTCCCACTCCAGAGAGTGCAATAATAGGGAAAACATTGGATAGCGTAGGGGTAAAAATTACTATTCCCACTCCAGAGAGTGCAACAGTAGGGAAAGCGTTGGATAGCGGGAGGGTAAAATTTACTATTCCCACTCCAGTGAGTGCAACAGTAGAGAAAGCGTTGGATAGCGTAGGGGTAAAAATTACTATTCCCACTCCAGAGAGTGCAACAGTAGGGAAAGCGTTGGATAGCGGGAGTGTCAAATTTACTATTCCCACTCCAGTGACTGCAACAGTAGGGAAAGCGTTGGATAGCGGTAGGGTAAAAATTACTATTCCCACACCAAAGAGTGCAACAGTAGGGAAACCTTTGGATAGAGTAGGGATAAAAATTACTAATCCCACTCCAGAGAGTGCAACAGTAGAGAAAGCGTTGGATAGCGTAGGGATAAAAATTACTATTCCCACTCCTGAGAGTGCAACAGTAGGGAAAGCGTTGGATAGCGGGAGTTCAAAATTTACTATTCCCACTCCAGTGATTACAACAGTAGAGAAAACGTCAAATGGCGTAGGGTTAAAAATTACTTTTCCCACTCCAAAGAGTGCAACAGTAGGGAAAGCGTTGGATAGCGTAGGGATAAAAATTACTATTCCCACTCCAGAGAGTGCAACAGTAGAGAAAGCGTTGGATAGCGGGAGAGTAAAATTTACTATTCCCACTCCAGTGAGTGCAACAGTAGGGAAAGCATTGGATAGCGTAAGGGTAAAAATTACTATTCCCACTCCAGAGAGCGTAGGGATAAAAATTACTATTCCCACTCCAGAGAGTGCAACTGTAGGGAAAGCGTTGGATAGCGTAGGGGTAAAAATTACTATTCCCACTCCAGAGAGTGCAACAGTAGGGAAAGGGTTGGATAGCGGGAGGGTCAAATTTACTATTCCCACTCCAGTGAGTGCAACACTAGACAAAGCGTTGGATAGCGGTAGGGTAAAAATTACTATTCCCACTCCAGAGAATGCAACAGTAGGGAAAGCGTTGGATAGCGGGAGGGTAAAAATTACTATTCACACTCCAGAGAGTGCAATAATAGGGAAAGCATTGGATAGCGTAGGGGTAAAAATTACTATTCCCAGTAAGTGCAATAGTAGAGAAAATAATAAATGTATTTTTTTTTTAAATTAATTAATTATTAATACAAAAACAAGTATTACAATTAATTACCAATCACACAAGAATTGATTATTTATAAATACCAATACATTTTTGTTTAATTAACTATTAATAATTAATTAACAAACAATTGTTTTTCAATAACAAACATTAATAAATGCAAATAATACCAATTAATAATTAATTTATAATATATTAATTAACGATATACACAAATTATTTAAATAATTATTTTTTTCCAATTATATTACTTCCCACCATATTCCCCTATAAACACAATACCCGCTACAAATATTAATTGAATACAATTAACATAATTATCAATTAAACTATTAATACAAATTAATTACCAATTAATACTAATTATTTACCAATTAATAATTAATCAACAACCAATTAATTTGCAATACCAATTAATAATTAACTAATAACAATTAAATTACTTCCCACCCTATTCCCCTATAAACCCACAACCCGCTACAGAAGTAAAACGCAAAATTAAATTGAAGATATATTAATTAACAATATACACAAATAAATTAAATAATTATTTATTTACAATTATATTACTTTCCACCATATTCCCCGATAAACCCACAACCCGCTACAGAAGTAAAACGCAAAATTAAATTAAAAATAATTAATAATTCCTATAAATTATTATTTAATGTACTATAATTAAATTACTTCCCACCCTACTCCCCTATAAACCCACAACCCGCTACGGAATTAAATTACAAAAAAATAAAAAAACATAAAATTCATTAATTTAAAAATATTCTAACATACTATCCAATATTAATACATACTTTTAACACATATACTAACACGTAAAACACTATAAAAAATTCGATATTTTTAACAACTATATTATGACTGTCGATATTACTTACTTCTATATTATTGCAATCGATATTTCTTACCTGTTTTTCGATATTCTTCACCACTATATTTTTGCAAGTCGATATTCTGTCCATTCGATATTAAAAACTCGATATTCTGGCTACTCGATATTTTTTTTTCTATATTATGTCTAGTTACCGTTTTTGAAGGCAGTTTTCAATGTGAACTGAATACAAGGACATTGATATAGGATTCCTAGGCACCCATAAATGGTACTTCTGTGGTGCTATTGAAATTTATGGGAGAGACATTTTTTCGCACATCAAGGATATCACAGGAATTGAGATAAAGATGGAAAATTCAACGTATCCTCTCCTTTTGTCATTTGATACACTTCTCACCCATATTCTGCTAGCCATAAGGTTTACATTCACCAACACACATGAAAGTTGCCTGCATCAAGGTGGTAGTCCAAACCTTGGTTGGTATACCCCATGGGAAAACTTACTTCTGTAGTGTACAATAGGGTAAGCAGATTTGAAAAAAATAGGATTTTGTTCCGTACTTACATCAAGAGTATGGGCCCTTATCAGCGAGTCTCAGGATAGATGCTAAATATATTGGGTAGATTAGCCATTTATCAGCCTAGTTTTCCCTCTGAGTCTTCCTAAATTCTGACAAAATAAAATGTATATATTTTATTGATATTTAGTTTCACACAATTTTGTTTCTCTGCTGTTTGTCAGTCACATTGGGAAACAACTTGTCTTTTTATTTTTTACATATTTTATTGGGTTTTGAAATAATAGCACGGTACATTATTGCAATTAACCATCGTATGCAGGGTATGTAGCAACAAAATATTGAACAATCTAGACCAACCCTCCTCCCTGTTAATAACAACTTACTAAATATCCCACCCTCCCCACCAGACCCATTGTAACGGTATCAACAGTTAATACTATCAGCCAAGACAGTGTACATGTCATGCATTATGTTTCTAGCATGTCATGCATTTCCATACTTCAATTTACAACACTTATATAAATGACTCATCAGGGTTAATACTGGAACTACTTGGTTACTGGGGGATTAGATAATAGCAACAAATCGAATATAGCCGTTGTTCAGTGCAATGATTGTTTAACAGATATCTATTGTTCCAATAGTACATCCCATTCTATGGAAATTAGGTGTTTCCTAAGTCCTCTATTTTCTTCTCTCCTTATCTCCATACTTTTGGCCTTTCCCCAACGCACTACTTCTTCATGCCATAATAGCTTCGTCGGGGGTTGTGCAGGTTTCCAGCGCATTGTTATTGCTCTTTTTGCCAGAATTAATAATACATTTGCAAATTTGGCTTGGGTATTCTGTGACTTCTTGTGTTTACTGACTCCCAGTATACAGTTTTCCACATTGTCCTTCCCCAGTCCTGGCGCCACTTCATTGACAGGTTTATAGACTGTCGCCCAGAAGGGTGTCGATTTCGGGTGGTTCCATCTCATGTGTAGCAGCTTAGCCGGTTGCATATCGCATCGAGGGCATTCGTCTGTTGTGCCTGGGAACATCTTGTTCAATCTGTAAGGAGTCTAGTATGCCCTGTGCATTATCATGAATTGTATTAGTTTAAATTTAGGGTTTCTCGAGATTTTCTTGGGACATTTCAATATTTTAACCCATTCCTTATCTGGAACATCACGCCCTATATCTTCAGACCATTTAGTTTTAAGGATGTGTAGCTGAACCGTCGCTTGTGATCTAATGCTACTGTATAGCCATTTTACCAGGGGGCTCCCATTCCCCATAAGATATAACATATGGACGAGCTCATCTGTTCGGGGTTCTGCACCATCAGGAGGCCAGGTGTTTCTCAAATATCTGCTAATACTAGCATGTATTAGGTATAGTGTGTTAGGGACCCCTTTTTCTCTCACAAACGTGTTGTGGTCCATAAGCACGTTATCTGAGTATAGCATTCCCACCGTACCAACACCTTCGTCTATCCAGGCAGTCAGATTTCTATTGGAGAGCATCCCTGTTGGAGTGGGAATCCCCAGTAGCAGGATATTCGGATCGTATGGACATTGTCCTTTGGTATATTGGATCACTTTCCTCCAGTAGGATATAGCTACTCTAAGTAATGGTTGCATCGTTGGCTGGGTTTTACTATTCGGTAGTAGTAGTGTATGTAATGCACCTTTGGCCCATGTAGTCCGTGCCATATCAATTTCATGCAAGTGGTGACCTGCCGTCCAGTAGGAGAGCCACTGGAGTTGGCTAGCATAGCAATACGCACGGAAATCCGGAGCCCCCAACCCGCCTTGGTCAGTGTTCAGTTGTAACTTACCAAGACCTACTCGTCTGCCCTTGGCCCAGACCAATTCAGTCAGCATTGTGTTTAGCATTTGGAACATGCTTGTTGGAATCATAATCGGCAAATTAGTGAAATAATAAAGCAATCTGGGAAGCATTACCATTTTTGATATTGTGATTCTGCCCGCCACTGATAATGGTGGGGATATCCAGAATGCAATTTGAGTTTTTAGTGCCTTGATTGCGTGCCCCAAGTTACCCTCCAGCAAATCCTGTGGTGTTCTTGGGAAACAACTTGTCTCTACTCTATTGACTGCCGAATGCTGTGTTAAGATCGTACTATTGGTAAAATAAGCTGTTAGTTGTTCAATTTTTACCCTGGAAATGTAAATAAGGTTGTCAAACAGTGTTGAGAAAATTATATCTGTTAGTTGTAATTTGCAGGCCATTCTGGGAAACACAATATGACATGATCCATTCATCCACACCTCAATGGATTAACCTGAGTTTACAATTTTCATAATTGTCTGTGAATTGTAAGGCTCCTGGATTGTCAGCTGTCCCCATACCTAAATACTGCATCTGTCCCCCAAGGTACTTTGGTACAGTTTTTGCTTCTTGGAAGAACATTTGGGAGGGCTGCAGACTAGCTCTCTCCTGTCCAGTTTGATATGCCTACCCACACATGTGGAGTACTTTTAAAAAAAAAGAGAAATGTGTGAATACACGATGGTCGGGAAGATGCTATTATCATTTGATTTTTCAAACTTTTTGACTTCCTGTCTATTTTAAGCGAGTATGCAAAAAATGTTTATTTGGACAGTTACTTACAGTAAAGCGCACCTGTTCTTCCACTCCTCAATGTCCTTCTCTCTTTATATGCAGTACCCACTGTTATGTTTTGACTAAGATTCATAACATCTCATTTATTTATTGATTTTCTTTTCACTTAATTGTTCTTTTTTATTTTTATATTTATCTATTTCTCATTTATGACTCATGTTTCTCTATTTTAGCATGGACGTCTCCTTCTAAAGGAAGACCTCTGATACACAGGATTTTCTTTTTATGGTCGTCTAGTCTGATACACTATTTTCAGGCTCCTCTCAAAGTCTTCAGTTGTGACACCAAAAGCTCTGAATGGGACAAAGATGAATTTTGTAGCAGCCAAAGTTGTTTCAAAAAAGAGATTAATTTGTTCTTTGCCTAAGTCCTGGGTTCTTGCTTAGTCTTGTCTTTTTTGGTTGTTTATTTTTCTTCAGCAGTGCAAGATAAAAGCCTGTAGTCAATGAGGATCATGTACTTCTTTTGAGTAAAGGAGTGTGTTACACTGAATAAACTCTACTAGACAGGTATGTAGGTTAAAAGATGTATTTAACCATAGCATATTGGACCACCAGTAGCTCCAGCCTCCATCCACAACAAACATTTCTTCTATTCTCTCCAACAATCATTCTTCACTTCTCTAGAATCCCAAAACCTCATAGCATTCAACCCTCAAGATTCCAAGCCCCAGGATACACATAACACACATTTCCCACTTTAAAAAAATGAATAGAAAAGGATAGAAAGAAAAACATAACTATAAAAATGAGATAAGTATGAATGAGCAAGAAAACGTAAATAACAATACAAATATCTGAGTGACTTTTATAATAACCCACAATTCAGCAATTGTCAAACCACAACATATGGTTGTCCTGTTGTATAGCATGAGGACATATTTGGCCACACCCACTCACACCTACACACCTACCTTTGCCAAGAGGCCCTTCTTCTGAACTCCCTCACAGGTCCACCAGAGCCATGACCACCACTTTCCATTACATCATCAACATCAGTTAACACACATGTCACATGAACAATGTCTTATCAGAGCTCACATGGATTCTCACTTCACAATATCTTACCAATATGTTCCTATTCTACATATCACCTGAATTTAGCACTGCCACATTCTTCTTTACTTCACTAATCAGAAAGGGACCCATCCATTTCGACCTTCCCTTCCTAACATATCCCAGCCTCACTACCAGCAATTTGTCCCCTACAGACCAATTGTTAGACTTCCTGGCATTCATTGTGTCATATATAAACATATACTTGTTTTGATAGGACTTCCTTCTGACACAAAGTTCACTTTGGGAAAATAAAGTAGAGTTCCCTCTCACCCTACCCATGTTTAACCACATGGAATTAAGTTTGGAGGATGATCTCCTGCCTGTAAGAAGAAGGAAGGGTCTCCAGTAACTCAATTGGGAGTGTTTCAATGCACCCATCATGACTGACGCAATACCTCCTTAAATGACAGCTTCCTGTCCTGTCCACTTCCCCCTGAACACAGGTTTTCACTAACCAGGTCATCCTTTTTGCTAGTCCATTGGCTTGTGGAGAGAACAACGCTGTTTTAAGATGTTTTGCTGACAATCCTGATAAAAATATCCTCATCTCCTGTGAAGTAAACTGCACCCGATTATCAGTTATTAAGGTTTCAGGAATACCTTCACTCAAAAACTCTATCTCCACACTTGCATCCACTCTGGGCACACACCTGGTTAATACCCACTTTGATGTGTAATCTACCAACATGAGTACAAACCGCTCATTATGGGACAGCAAATCAAATTGTCCTGCAATGTCAAGATCTCATTTTGTCCATGACTTGGACAAAATCTCCACAGGGGCTTAGGGTGCATTACGTACCAATTTTGTTCTTGTCATTTTGAACACCTAAAAAACCCTCTTTAACAACAGATTCAACATTGTGATCCATTCATAACACCAAGACCACTCACGAAGTCTAGACTTGCTCATGTTCCTACCTAGATGACCATCGTGCTAGATTGACCAGTTTTCCCTCAGGCCACCAGAGGAATTACCATGTCACCCCTCCAGATCTTATCGTTCCAAATGCAAAGTTTCTCAAGCACATTCCAGAATCCCTTCAACTCCTGAGATACTGTCTTAAAGTCTAGCCATGCTTTTAATCTTTCTCCCTCCAGCACTTGCAACACTTCATCCATCTCTAAGTCATCAATCCACTCACCATCTTTAACCGCATTCTCACATATCCATCCTACCAAACATCAATCATTCAATGTACTGTCACTCTCAATAGGTAATCTGGCAAGCAGTCAGCAGTGTAATATTTAGGTCCAGGAAAGTAATCCGCAACAAAATTAAATTGTGTTAAGCCCTCCTTCTATCGTCTTAGTCTAGGTGAAATAAAAGTAGTTGGCTTGCAGGTGAAAATTTGGGTCAGAGGGAGATGATCAAACCTCAGAATGAAGGGTGTTCTCCATTAGTAAACTTTGAAGTGCAATACTGACCAATAAACTGCCAGTGCCTCGCGCTCAATAACTGAATAGCGCTTCTCTGCACCCTTAAGAGAGCACGATGCAAAAGGTACTACCTTCTCTTCCCTATCCACGAGTTGAGTCAATACTGCACCCAATCCACACAAACTTTCTTTCAAGGGTCAAAATGACCAAATGTTGGTAAAGCTCCAGTATTCTTCTTTATACATTTGAACGCTGATTCACATTCATTAGTCCAGTCAAACTTCACATTTTTCTTTAACAACATTCTTAATGGCAGTAACAGCCTAGAAATACTGGTAATAAGTTTAGAAACATTTCTGCCAGTCAAAGGAAGGAACGAGCTTGGTCCTTGTTGACTGGCACAGGTGCTTGTACAATGCTTTTTGACAAATCTAACTTAGGACTCACTCCTTCACCAGATATAGTGTGACCAAGATACGTAACTGTTGTTACTCTAACCTACATTTTTCTGTTTAAAAGTAAGGCCTGCTTCTCGTAATTGACACAAAACATATCTGAGTAATACATCATATTCTCTCTTATCCTTCCCAGAAACCACAATGTCATCCTGAAAGAATTAACACCTTAGGAAGGCCTTCCAAGATCCTCTTCATCACCCTTCGGAAGCATGCTGCAGCCAACGCTATGCCAAAAGGCATTTTCATAAATGTGTAAGTCCCCAAGGGAGTTACAAATGATGCAAGATGCCTAGACTCTGGATGTAGTGGTACTTGATGGTAGGGTACCTGATGGTAGACTGATGACAGGTCCATCACTCTAAAAAAGTTTGCATTTTTTATTAAAGCCAAGGTTTCAGAAATATTGGACACTGGCTCGCGATCCGCCCAAACGCGTTTGTTCAATCCTCTGAGATTCACACACATTCTTATCTTCCTACCTCCATCCTTTGGTTGCAAAACTGTGGGGCCAAGTCCCCCTTGATGATTCAATCTCCTCAATCAATCCAAGATCAAGCAATGTCTGTTGTTCCTCCTTAGGTGGTTGCAACATCATATGCGGTACCTTCCTTATCTTGTGTACACACGGAACTGCACTTTGTTTCAAAATGATCTTATGTTCAAATTGCTTTATCATGACCAATTTCTCATCAAACACACTCAGGATTTCATCCATAAATGTACATGGCATCTCACCACGCAACACTAGCCCCACACACTGCAGTGAATCAGGATTAAATGTTAAACCCATATCACCCTGGTGTCTCGATCCCAGTAAATTGTCACTGTGTCTGGCCACATACACCTGTCCCACAGTTTCCCTGTCAGGACATCAATTTTCACACTCCCATAGCCAATAGGATTATTATAGAGAGGAGACAATTCTATGACCCCACCTCCAAATATACTATCCCGGTTCTCATTTCCGATCATGATGTAAGGTGGTCCTGATTTGCACAACCATTGACAGTCTTACCACCAATTTCCATAGAGTGCAGGTAAAGTAAGAAGCTTTTCATGCACTCTCTGGTTATTGGCACACCTCACTAACTGGTCTCTAAAAAGATTCTCAAAATCACAGTTTCGCATCAGTGTCTTTAGGGAAGCAATGTAATTTCCAATCTTTTACGCTTTCCCTTGAACCCTTGTGAAAAACTTGTGTCTTTCCAGGACCTCATTAATTTGTTACCCAAAATGTCATCCCTGCATGCAAACTGACATTTCATAAACATTACTAGTATCACCTTCTACAATTCCTAATTGAATTTCATCTAAATGTCCATATGTTTCTACCCTTCACAACCAAGGTTATGGAGTAAGACAGCTTGTTTCCTGACCACAGACATTTTTTCACCACCTACAGCTAATAATTATGAGTCAAAAATCTGTTTCCAACGTTTCCAGGGTAGAATTGGATCACCTTTCTCTGATAAGAATTGCGGTGGCTGGAACATGTTTGAAGATGCCATACTTAAAGCACTCAATGTTACCAGATTATTGTGTAACTTCACCAAGAATGGAAACTATGCCACAACACAGAACCGCAGAATCTTCAAGCTAATAGATCAGAAGTATAATAGCTGCTAAATGATACACAGTGTACATAGTAAAATCCCTTCAGAGATTTACAGTCTTTGTAATTTGAAACTGCTTCCAAGAATTAAGTAAATGCAATACCATACGTGCTTGAGGTGTCTCCTCTGAGCAGATCCAAATGATAAAGTGCTGAAGAAAACAGGGATGGGAAAGACTTCAGTACACAGAGAAGTAAAGGAAAACTGGAGGATAGACACTTGACAACTTTTCCCTCCTCAAAGATGCTGCCTGGCATCACTATCAGCTGGTAATAGGGCAACTAACTTCTAAATATTGCCCCAATTGAAGATGGTGCTTTAATACTTGAATGCTGCAGTACGGGCAGCAAACACTGTAGTTCAGCCCACAGTAAAGACGATGCCCGGTTTCACAATGAAGCGTTGGGTGTTGCAGTCTTGACTACACTCCTCGATTACGGAACAGCATCAAAGTAGGCATTCACAAACTGCGCTAGCTTGGTTGGCCTAACATTTCTTGGAAGATTATAATGGTGATAGAGGTTTTGAGTAACAAATTTTCATGTGCAGGCATTCCTGAAACCCTAATTACTGATAATGGTGTGCAGTTTACTTTTCAGGAGATGAGTGAATTTGTTATCAGGACTGTTGGTGAAACATCTTTAGTGAGTGGTATCATTGAACTCCAGTAGAAGAAGCTCAGTGTGGGACAAACTAGCAATTCATTGCCAACTAGGTCACATCTATCTTGGAGAGATTTTGTGCCTTGTTCCTGCTCTCCATTAGTCTGAAAAAAAAGACTCCTATAAAGTTTTGATAACAGTGGACTCCATCAAAAAGTAGTATGTCTTAGCTACTTTATTTAGAGTGTCATTGACTATAATACACCTGTAATGCGGCAGACGTGATATCTGCCATTTGTTTTAATGCCAAACTCTAAATACAACCGTACATCCCAATATTTCTTTATACTGGGAAAGTCAATCTGGGTGAATCGTTATCTATCTCCCAGGTTCACAGAAGGTTCTAGGGTTTAGTTCCCTATGCAGCCAGGGTCCCTAAAGGTCCAGTCAACTCCCAACTGAGCACATGGTTCTCTCATAGAGGGTGGAGCCTATCTTCCGCCTTTTGCGCTCTAGAGGTAGGCAACAATCGGCTAACCAGCCAACCCTTGTAGAGCTATTCCAGCTTATGGGTGCAAGTGAAGAGCAAGAGTCCCTCTCAGCATCTTCCCAACTAGATTGGTCAGTATTCTTTTAACATCAATTTTGTTTTCCAATTTCCAGAATGCCCTGAAGAGCTTGTGGGGGGTGCTATTTTTTTATCTAGTGCACTAGCAAACAATTGTAGATGTCCCTATACCCAATATCTAGAGATTTCCCATTAAACCTCAACACTATCTTTCAGAACTTCCTGTCACATGCACCTGTAAACCTTTGCAGATGCCTTTGTCCAAAATGGCAAGAAGTTAGGGTTCCCTCTAAGGAGCTCTGAACCACTTCCCAGATCTAGCCCTATACAAATGAGGAAAAATCCTGTCTTGATGATCTGAGAAAATCTGTCCCGTCTGCTGTAGTCTGAAACAAATGTCTCAGAAACGAATTTGGATGAAAAAACTTCTGTTTTGTGAATCTTCAAGTCCATCCCTATCATGGATTGTACAAAATTTCATAATTTTTTTTATGACATTTTGCAAACTTTTGTGAAAATGTGTCAAAATTACATTTCTAATATGAAAAGTGGTTTGCCAGTATCTCATATGACTCTTTTATGTAAGGTATGTTTTTTTTTCTTCTGAGGGCTTAACTCACTTCGAAAGACAATGCTAAATATCAGCAGGATACTAGTTTGAGAATAAAAGATTTCTTGGACAATTCCTGTACCCTCCAAAATGGTGTGTCCCAGCCAAATATTTCAGTGTTTGACCCCCCAAACAGTCTTCCTGCCTTTTGAAGTTAGTGTTTTCTTTCCAGGTAGCACAATTCTTCACATATATTAGAAATGTGTGCTTCCAATGTGTTGTTCCAAGAGTGGTATAACTTTACTATGCTCACAGAAAGCAGAACGTGTGTTTTTTAAAACTTAATTTCCCCCCTGGGATATCAAAAATGTAGTTCAATCACTGAACTAGATTATTGATAAACTACTAAAATTCATTTTTAAATGTCCATGATTTTCCTCTGTAAAAATGTAGAAATAGACACATATTCACCATTAAGCCCGTTCCCATGAAAATGCTACTTTATCTAATCTGTGACAAACAGCATTTGGCAGTTATTCCCTGGAGGGACACACTTATATATTTATTACAATACAAACCTGTGACCTTGCAGGGTACACTTTCTGATGACATAGCTAATGTTTAAAAGTAGGGTTTTCTGCATGACCATATCCATTGCTCTGACATATGTCAGTGCATGGTTTTAAACTGCAGCCAACCAGCTCACAATGGTGTCATAGAAAAATAGGTGGTGCCAATGTACACTGGAGCCTACATGTGTAATTCAGTTTCCACACCACTGGGGAATTCCCTGTGATGTCGTAATACATCCCTACTGGAAAGTTAGGCAAGACAGTTGGGTGTATTCACTTTAATCTCACGTTTATAAGTAAACAAATTACAGGGCAAGCTCAGACGCAATGATACATTGATTGACAGTCACAGTGCCCAAAGTCTCAATCCCAGCAAAAACCAATCAGAAAAAATGTGCCGACTACTCCAAAAGATGTCGCAATATATGTACTTGTGTATGTATGTCTCTTTGTGCGTTTTGTTATTTGCAAAGTACATCCAAGTCAAGTCTGTTTTTTAAGGGCAGCTTTCAATATGTTACAAATACAAGGAAAATGATATTCGATTCTTATGTACCCATATGAGGTGCCCCTGTAGAGCTGTCGAAAATTGTAGGAAAGAAATTCTATCTCTCATGAAGGATATCACAGGTCTTCAGATACAGATGGACTTCGTAATCCTGTTGCTCGGTGACACAGTTATCAATTCACATGATCCTCTCCCTATGTCATCAGATACACTTCTCACCCATATTCTGCTAGCCATAAGGTTTACATTCTCGTACACACGGAAGTTGCCTGCATCACTGTGGTGGTCCAAACTATGGTTGGTATAAGCCAGTGATACTCAAAGTACTGTCCAGGGGGTGCTTGCAGCCCTCTTGGCCTTCACATTCGGACCCTCTGGTGAACAGCAGCACTAGCTGCAGTTTAGTTGCTGAACACTAATCTTCAGAAAAATGTTAAATAAACAGGCAAGTATTTAGCAACCTGCAAATAAATGCTTGCCCATTTATTTAAAATGTTTTAGGTCGAGCCTGGAGCCAGCGCGCAAGTGCTGCTCTGGAGTTGATCTGTGGTAGTTTACTACATGAGGGAAGCCCCGCCCACTCCCCCGCACACCTTTTTCATTGGCTTGTGTCTTTGCCCTTCCTAAATGCTGCCTTCCGATTGGTTTACAGGCTTTTTAGTCTCGCCTTATGACGGCCTTGTTGTCATTTGTATCCTTCCATGGCTACTGGCCCCTTTACTTCGAGTGTTGCACGGTATGCGTGATTTAGATTGTGAGCACTATTTTCTTTAATGAGGTTTTCTTACTGCCCGTGACTTCTCCCCCCTCCTGCAGGCTGTACCTTCTAGCCACCCCACCTGCACTCCCGTTGTTTGTACCTTCTCACCCCCCCTACCCCTCCACCCGCCCGTACTCGCATTTGCAATGCAGTAGGTCTTGCGTAAATACCAGTCCAATTAAACAGCAAATGCTTGTTTAGGACTTGTGTCCTGCTTAAAAGGCCAAGTAGACATTTCCTTACTCTCTAGCTGAAGCTGTCGGGAGGGCGGGACAACGTCTGACTCCTCCCGACAGAGGGAGGGGGCGTGGTCTTTGCCCATGCTTTCAGCTCTGAATCGTACCTCTACCTGCTATCCCTTTGCTGTGAGGTTGGCCAGCTTGTGTCAACCGCTGCCCCTCTGCTCACTGTACGGCCCTTCTTTCCTCCTATGTGTACCCCTCACTAGGTGTGGGTAGCATGCGGGGGTTATGCGTGGTCCTCCTGCTCCGGGGGGCTGTGACTGCTAGACCTCGGCGGAAGGTCTCCCAGCCCACCAGTCCCGCGGTGCTGGTAGCAGAAGCAGCGTGGGTGGTGCCGGGGAAGGGCTGTCCTCCTCGGCAGGATCGACGCAGGAGGGACCGCCGCACAGCTCCTCTGTCAGGTAAGGGGAGTGAGGGGATGACAATGTGTTAAGCCATCGCCCGCTGACATGCCCACAGGGAGAGGAGACTGCCGTGCTCCACGTGTGCGCCTCTCGTGGTACTTACTAGCCATTGGGTCGGTGATAACTTCCGCGCAGTTTCCTGTTATAGCGAATTCAGCTAAATGAGGATTGTGAGTTGGCCTCAGACTAGAGAAACTGCAGGCAGGGCAAGCCTTGGTCATGGGCGAGCTGGGCCCAGGCTGTCTAGGTTTAGGGGTGGCAAAACACACAAGATGATGGACGGAATGTTGCACATTGGCAAAACATTCACCCCCAGTCACAGATCTAGGTTTAATCCATCGATATTTTGCTCACCACGCCACCCCAGTTCAGACATGGCCATATGCAAATCAGTCTTGACCCTGTGCCTCATGGGAACAGTCCAGCCCGAACTGCCAAGCCATGTTTTCTCTGGACCGTAATCAAGCATCCTAGGACCGGTTTCGGGGTTTCACCCCTCTTCAGCCAGGATAGCTTGACTCCAATTCTGCATTCTGTCCATCAATAGTTCTTTTTGCATGTGTCACCCCGAGTGGGACGGATATGCTCAGACGTGAGTCCTGTGCTCGCCATGCCACTGAAATCAAGCTATCCTGGCTGAAGAGGGATGAAACCCCGAAACCGGTCCTAGGATGCTTGTTTCCAGTCCAGGGAGGACCTGGCCTGGCAGTTCGGGCTGAACTGTTCCCAGAGGGCACAGGGTCAAGACTGATTTGCATATGGCTGGGTCCAAACTGGAATGGCATGGTGAGCAAAAAACGATGGATTTAGGCCCAGATCTCTGTACTGGGGTGAATGTATGATATTGTTCTGCATTCTGTCCATCAATAGTTCTTTTTGCATTTGTCACCCTGAGTGGGACGGGTATGCTCAGATGTGAGTCCTGTGCTCTCCATGCCACTGGAATCAAGCTATCCTGGCTGAAGAGGGGTGAAACTCCGAAACTGGTCCTAGGATGCTTGTTTCCAGTCCAGAGAGGACCGGACCTGGCAGTTCGGGCTGGACTGTTCCCATAGGGCACAGGGTCAAGACTGATTTGCATATGGCTGGGTCCAAACTGGAATGGCATGGTGAGCAAAAAAACGATGGCTTTAGGCCCAGATCTCTGTACTGGGGTGAATGCATGATATTGTTCTGCATTCAGTCCATCAATAGTTCTTTTTGCATAGGTTTTGGGGTGAGCACACAATTAAATGATCTGCCTACTTTTTAATATTGGAGGCTGCAGCAGTAATTTTCTTCATAAATCTCCCCACTCTTTTCGTTTGTATCCCTCACTTTCTCCCCTCCGCCCCTTCTATAGCCTCTCACCTCCATTATCCTGGGTTATTGATTCAGGTTACCGGACGGGGAGGGGGGGGGATGAAATTTGTGTTTAAAGGCAGCTCACTGCTATGTTGATCACTCAGGACCAGGCTGATTTGTGATCACAAAAGGCCCCACCCACTGAGACCACCTAAGAAGCAAGGGGTTAGCCAAGGTGGTTGGGAGCAGGGAAGGTGGCAGGACACAGACCATACATAACGCTGAACATTGCCCTGTTTCTCCTGCAGGCTCGTTCCACAGCATACGCTGTTGTCTTCTGATAAAGGTAATGGTAACAGCTAGAATAACAGCAATAAAATGTTACTTATGAATTAATGATATTCATAAGGCACATAGTTACCCTCAGGAGGGTTTCCTGGCGCTACTTCGACATAATGGGTACAACATATAACAGCATCAAACAGCGGAGCAGGATTTTCATAGCTGCCAAGGTTTCAGATTGCTGATGTGTGCCATTTTCATAATTTCAGGTAATTATGAGTGACATTCAATGACTGAGTGCCACTTACTCCTGAGCAAAAATCAAGCAGTGAAGACGAGGGAAACACATAAATATAAAAAAAATTACACCCATGTGAGCCACGAGAAACTCTACGACGAACTGAAAATTGCTGCAAAGCACCAGAAATGGAAGGGCACTAACAGACATGACACACAAACTTATTTTCCCCCCAAACAACGCATAGCACAAAAGCAGCATTGTTAAGTTGTCATAATAAAGGTTATTGTATACAGTGGCTAGAAGTTTAGCGGCGAAGGAGGGAGAACATTGAAGAAGGATTAGAAGGATTAGAAGAGGCATCAAATGTGGTTTTGCCCAGGGTGCTTTTTGAGGAAACGCCGGCTATGACTACAGGCATTGATGTCGGGTCACCATAAACCAAGTGTAGTTTAACTATTATTTATAGTTTCTCATTCATTTATGTATTTACTATTTACTTAGTTCTTTTTTCTTTTTATATTTATCTATTTCTGATGTGTGACTCATGTTTCTCTATTTTACCATGGACAAGTCTCTTTCTAAAGGAAGGCCTCTGAGTCACTGGGTTGTTGTTTATGACCCTACACTGAAAGAGCAGAGATTGCCTTCTCCAACCCCTGACCTCACACTCAATACTCCTGTTTATGCTCCCATGAACACTTTAAAAAGGAAAACTGAATCCCCCTGTGAAAAGATCTATAACATCAAATGCTTCAGATTATTGGATGGGAACAGGTCTTCGATTTATGAGGGCTGAATGAACCCAAATGGAGGTCCTAGATTTTGGGAGCAGCTACGGTCCTTGAATGCCAGACCAATGCCCACAGGACATCTGAATTTTTCATCATCTGATAATGAGACCAAGTAATCCCAACAAAAAGTGTGCCTTATCTTTTCAAAAGCCATTAAATTCCACTTCGACTATAAACCTGGTCTCAATGAATTATGTACTACCAAAGATGAATGAGGAATTACTGCCCCACCTATATTAAATCCACCGTAGCCTAAATTATCATATCGTCCCACACCAACCATAATGATCACTATTCAAAATGTCCTGGTCCCTATGGTGAAACTGCTTGCAAAACAGCTTACAATTCAAAACTGGAAATGTTAAACTCTATTATAAATTATTTAACTATTGAAAGAGCACATGAAAGTCAGTGGGGTACATTATTGAAGTTGCTTCAATCCACACAACTAAGGACAATTTTCTGACCAATTATCAATGAAGTCACAAGACTTTAGTATGTCCATCATGTATATCAGATGATTCCATACCAGACATTGATAATCACAACAAGATTCCTCTCTCATTTCCTAATGTTGACAAAACCAGTGTGGCCAAAGTTTCTGCTCAGTAAACGTCAAAAGTGAGGAAAAATGTGGAATAGAGAAGAAGGACTCAAGTGAATAAAAAGATTTTACTCCAATGTGCACCGTCCCTGTTTCAGCCTAAATGATCTAATGTGAGTAGAATTACAAGAAAAGGCTCTTGAAAGGCCAAATTCCCCTCTCTAGCTGGAGACCTATCCCAACTACACAAATCAGCGCCTAATCCTGTAGCCGCTGAACTTGACCCTTCGGTTAAATCTTTTATTCATGCCTGGAAGGTCTTTCTGGAGTCTCTGGTTGTCCTGCCACAAAATGATCCGGGCCAAGAGGTGAAAGTTTAAACTGCCAGTGCAGTTTTAGATACAATGGGGACGCGCTTTAATGCCGGAATTCACCCTTCACCTTTCCCACCTTACCTGGAACTGCTGCGAGGGGAAAGTTACCGCCAGCGGGGAAATCCTGGTTAATCTTTATTTGCACCGACGCCGTGAGGGGAACGGCCCAGACGAAACTACACCACCCAGCACTCCACGCTCCCGGCGCTGCGGGTGACGTCACCTCGGCCGGCCGGAACAGCACAAAAGCCGCCGGGTGCCACTGCAGCGCGGGACGCGCTTTAATGCCCAAACTCACCCTTCACCTTTCCCACCTTACCTGGAACTGCTGCGAGGGGAAAGTTACCGCCAGCGGGGGAATCCTGGTTAATCTTTTTTTGCACCGACGCCGTGAGGGGAACGGCCCAGATGAAACTACACCACCCAGCATTCCACGCTCCCGGCGCTGCGGGTGACGTCACCTCGGCCGGCAGGAACAGCACAAAAGCCGCCGGGTGCCACCGCAGCGCGGGACGCACTTTAACGCCGGAATTCACCCTTCACCTTTCCCACCTTACCTGGAACTGCTGCGATGGGAAGGTTACCGCCAGCGGGGGAATCCTGGTTAATCTTTTTTTGCACCGACGCCGTGAGGGGAACGGCCCAGACGAAACTACACCACCCAGCATTCCACGCTCCCGGCGCTGCGGGTGACGTCACCTCGGCCGGCCGGAACAGCACAGAAGCCGCCGGGTGCCACCGCAGCGCGGGACGCGCGCGGACAGCGCCCGGGCGAAGCCCGGGCCAAGGGCGGGCCCGTCCTTGCCTGTCACTGACCAGAGCGGACTGGACTGGGCACACCCCCTAAATTTTGTGTTGGGGTCGTGATCTCGCCACTGTATCACACGATGCTGTTGCGAGGGGAAGTTACTCAGGAGGTCATAGACCAGGAACTGTGAGTTGGTTGAGTGGGGAACGGTTGCTGGCGATCTATCCAACCCTTCCCCCTGTCCCAGCCTTGGTTTGGTGTATTACCCTTGCATTGTGTTATCACAGGGGAAGGTTGGTCTTCCTCTGCCCCGAATTATGTCTAAAAAGAGGGTGGGTGATAAGGCGGCGTTGGGAACCCTTGACGACTACTTAATACGAGCTGAGTCAGCATTGAATCTTGAAATTTTAGCGGTGGAGCCTAGACTCTCTCTTGACCCTGTTTCTTCTTCCCTTCCTTGTGCACAGATACAGATGGCTTCACCTGGCTCGGGTCATTTTAGCATAGTTGATGGTTCCACCCTTCCCCCTTTGCCTAATTTGGCCACTCTCACTGTTCAGAAGTCTTTGGTTACGGATCAGGCACATGATGATAATCAGAGTCCGGCTAGGGTCACTACAAGAGGGAGGTTGGCACACAAAGGGAAAAAAAAAAAAGAAACTACCAGCAATACTAAAAAAGGACAAGGATCCAGTAAGCCCGTTGCTGAGTTATCTCATCCCGAGTCTAGTGGGATCACGGTTGATGGCCGTAATTCTGATCACAACTTCACTCCCTTGAACCAGGTCCAGTTCCAGCCTTTTTTGGACTCACTTCTCGTAGGCCTTAAGGACCATTTTTCAGGTCTCCTTGCCCCCGTCCTCCATAAATTGGATCAGGTAGCCGGTAGGTTGGAGACTCTGGAAGCTAGACTTGCCGGCGACAAGCTCCAAGCTGCAGGGCCTCTTATACGATCCAATGGGGCGTCATTAGTGGGAGCGTCCAATGAGGCTGGTAGTGTTAGTTCAACTCGGCCAGTAGGAGCCTTGCCACCTTTACCATATATGGGGGATGCGAGGGGCTATGATCCAGGCCTGGATGTGGCTATTGCCAGGGGTACTACCAATAATTGTGATGCGCAAAGTTGCCCTCCCCAGAGTAATAGGGCTGGTATTGAGGAGGGGGTAGTTGGGGTTTCTACATTGCCCGTAAATCTACATCTTCCCCCCCAAGCCACCCCATATTCTGTAGTTTTGGCTAATGTTCCACCACTTTTGGAAGGAACATTCGAACATTGGTCAAACCTTAAGAATAAATCTCTGCACTTTCTGAGCTCTAAAATTGGGAACTGTAAGGCCCTGTTTGATGATTTTAATATGGTTAGGCGTATTAACTGGATTGGCCAGTCTAACAAGTCCCTACCTGGGGACTGTGTGGTGTTGAGCTTTAAGTCCCCAGCTTTGGTAAGTTATATATTGGAACTCACTCATCACCTTCCCTCAGCACCTAACTCGATTAAAAGTTTACCTCTGGGCTTTTTCTATAGGCCAGGCTTTTTACAGCCTATGCGAGCTAATCGTGTTTTTCCAACCTTTCCTGCAAGGCCCAATTTGCCCATAGTGACTTCCAATCGTTTTGATATCCTCTCATCATTGGAGGACAACGATTGACGTATGGCTGGTGTCTTATGTTCTCCCTCGCCAGCCCCCGGGTCCTTGGGTCCTACCTGCAATCAGTGCCTAGATACTACTATTGGGTCTCCTCCCCCTATTGGTATTTTTTCCATGCCTAATGTAGATGGTACCAACCTATCATCCCCTGTTGCAACTCACACCCCCCTGGTTGTTCTAGGACCAGTAGTGGGCTCGGGGGTTGTTAATTCTTTTCTAAAAATTGGCTCATGGAACATCGCAGGACTGGGGTCTAGGCTTGATGTTCCTGACTGGGCTAACTTCATTGATGAGTCTGAGATATGGGCATTTCAAGAGACCTGGGCAGTGACTCCCTATTTCCGCACAGGTTTTTTGAATTTCTTTAAGCCTGCTGTCAAGGGTCTTAGGGGCAGACCCATGGGTGGTCTAACCACTTGGGTCCGTCAATGCGAAGGTGTCACGGTGTCAGAGGTCCCTATTGACAGTCCGGACATTTTGATCACTAGGCTTCAGTCCCGAAATGGCCTCAACCTCCTTATAATTAACATCTATGTAAGGGGCCTCCCGGGAGGCAAATGTTCCCCCACCTGTCAACTTTTGGAAATTTTTTTGGGGTCTGAACCAAAATTTATCAACAAGGTTGTGGCAGGTGACTTTAATGTGTGTTTTGAGCCCTTGGGGGTTGACAGTGGGGACTATACTGAAGATGAAGATTCCTCATGGGGTGTTCCCCTGTTGGAATTGGAACCTATAAGCAAATGGTCCCAAGCTGCACTGTTTATGAAAGGCCTGTGTTTAAACCAGGGCATGAGAGCAGCTAATGGGCGAACTAAATCAGATAGGTTGGGGAGGATGACTTTTGATAATGGCAGAACAGGGAGCCGAATTAACTACATTTTAGTCAATTTGGAATTTTGGCCGCTCATTGACGATATGGTGGTAGTATGTAGAGTTGAGAGCGATCACAATCCTCTTGTGCTGAGTATTAATGATAACAGCTTTGTAATCCCTCAATCTACTCTTGAGGGCTGCATCCCTATTGATGTTATCCCCACAAATGATCTAAGAAGGGTGAGATGGCCGAAAATCGCCACCAGTGAAACGTCACGGGTCGCTATTAGGGAACTAATATCCAGCACTACGGCCACACTTAATCAGATGAAGTCTCACTGCGTGAGTATGAATAACATTCGGGATATTCACAACGCGCTCTTTCCCGAATTGAAAACATTCTTTGTTAGGTCCCACTCATCTTCCGGTAAAGGTGATGCACTGAGACCACGTACCTGGTTTAATAAGGATTGGCCCAAAGTTCCCTGTTACAGGCCATTAAAACTGGCTCTCCCCCCACCATACGTAAGTGTAGATCTGTATATAAAACTGCCCAACTTAAGGCCAAACAAATCTGGGATGAGGACCGCTGGAGGGATCTATATCAGGCTTGTCACGATCGTAATATGGTCCAATTCTGGTATCTACTTAAATGGGGTAACAGCCCTTCGGACATTCGTCCCACTAACCAAGTGGAGCCGCAACAGTGGGTTGCGTACTTCGAGGAGCAATTTAAGGTTGGTGATAGGATGGCTAATCATTTCTTACGTCCATTTGGAGCTGAAAACCCTTTAGAATTTTCCCCTGGTGAAGTGAAGTTGGTGTTAAGATCCATCAAGAATGGTAAAGCCCCGGGTCCAGATTGCATCCCCGCTGACCTATTTATTCAGGAGCAGGATGCTTGGATCCCGTACCTGACTTTGTTGGCTAATGCTTTGGCGGGTGGTGCTGCTGTCCCAGACTCGTGGCTTGGGGCAGAGATATTGCCGATCTATAGAAAGGCGATCGCTCTGCCCCAGGCAATTATTGACCTATTAGTCTTATTGACGCAGTTCAAAAAATTATAGCCCGCCTTGTATTGGGTCGTATTCAAACTTGGATGTCTGACTTTGATGTGCTGTCTCCCCTCCAGGTGGGGTTTCGCTCACATATTGGGACCCTGGACCAAGTTTTTAGGGTTGTACTCCTTTATTGGAAGGAAGTTGTTTTTGGGTGGTGGCAAGCTTTACGCGGCCTTTGTGGACCTTAGGTCCGCGTTTGACCTTGTGCCGAGGGACAAGTTATGGGAAGTTCTTTTGGGGATGGGCATGCCTAAAGAACTGGTATCCCTCCTGGTTACTATTCATGAAAACACGTATGCCCGGGTTCGTTGGGGCAAATCAGGGAAGGTGACGGACACATTTAAAGTGTCTAAAGGTGTCCGTCAGGGGTGCGTGCTCGCTCCAACATTGTTCTCTCTTTTTATTAACAGGGTCACAAATTATTTTGCTAACACCCCTACTGATGCCCCTTCTTTGGCTGGTGTGAAGATTCCCCTTCTCATGTTCGCTGACGACACTCTTCTGATCTCAAAGACGAGGCAGGGCTTGCAGTTAGCCCTGTCTCGCTTTGAGACCTTTTGTCGCGAACATGAGTTGGAAATCAATGTTGGGAAAACCAAGTTTATGGTTTTCCGTGGATCTCGCCGTATCAAGGCGCAGGTGCACCTGGATGGAGTTAGTCTGGATCAAACGGCTGTATTTTCTTATTTAGGGGTTACCTTCAGCGAGACATGCAGCTGGTCCCACCAGCTGGATCTCCTCGCTCTCAAACATGCCCAATTAGGTGGAGCTTTGTTGAAAGAGCATAAACATTCTCTCACTAAACCTTTAGCTCCCCTAATGAAGATCTATGGCTTTAAGATTCTGCCTGCCATCTTATATGGCGCTGAGATCTGGGGTTTCAGTAACCTATCTAAGTTGACAACAGCCCAGAATAAATTTCTGTGGTCAGCTATTGGTCTTCCACAATCCACACCGCGAATCCCCTTATTATATGATCTGGGAATCCAGCCTATAGAGGATTTGGCAGGTTACAGACCCCTGGCGTTTTGGCGCCGTTTGTGGACCACACCTGAATTATCAATCTATGCTAATGCCCTCCTGGAGGTTAAAGGGTTGGTGGGTTCGCACAGGATTCCTTGGTTGTCTGGTATTAAATCCCTGTTGACAGATCTTGGGATGGGTGGCTTATGGACCCACCCAGACGCTGCGGCATTTCCGTCTAAAAATGCCCTCAAGGTGGCCTATTGGGGTTTTATTAAGAATAAGAGATATGCTTCCCCCCCAGGGTCTTCAATGTCTGTTTCATTTTTATCTTTTAAGGATGAGTCTGTCTATGAAAGCTACTGGGATACCATTTTGAAGCATTTTGATCGCAAATTGTACCACCAGTTTAGAGTGGGTGCCCTACCACTGCGAGGTCTCACTAAAAGCTGGAGTCCTGTTGGTAGTGACAAGTGCCCCTTTTGTGTAGATATGATTGAATCCTTGGATCATTTTCTCTTTTGCTGCCCAACCTATTTACTCCCCCGTCGTGTTTGGCTTCGACCTGTTTGCAGACTAATGAGCACTCGTTCTGCACAGGTCGCTGGTAGGATCTTGAAAACTGACACAACAGAACCCATAGTAATAGGCGTTGCCAAATTTATTAGTTGGGCATGGGTTCTTAGGGCATGGAAACTTAAATCAGGACCTGTGTTATAAGACCCTATTTGTTACCAATATGCACTTTATTTGGATTATGAAGTTAAACGGCGTGTCCCTCATGTGGAAATGTGATTTTTCCTGATCAGTTATGTCCCCTATCTTGGACCCCAACGATTCTATGTGCATGTCACAAGTACATGTGTGTTCCCTCCAGTTCCAGTTTCCAAGACGCAAACATATGTGTGTCTACCGTCGACATGTTCTCTGTCAGATCCGCCATCAATGGGCTGGATATTCAATTCCTAAGTATGAAAAGCCACCGACTTTATATGGCTAAGGTACTCCATTTTTACAGTTCAGGCAAGTAGGCCCGATTCTTTCCTCAAAGCCTTTCCCTGCTCTCTGTCTCTGACAGTTTCAGCTTGAGCTCGCATCTGTATCCATGAACTTTGTCCTACTCCCTGTGCAGCTAACGGTGCCTGCCTCGGCCAGTTTTCGCCTGCCTGCCAAGAAGCTGTATTTCACCTTCGAATTATCTAGTTTGCTCTTCAGCCGATGCATTCCTGTCTAGTGATTTAGGTAAACATTTCCTTTAGCTCACAGGCAAAGGACTCAGCCTTTCCGTCCTCCTGCAAGTGATTCATAGCCCTGTTGCCATGGAAAGTTTTCTGCCCCTCGCTTCTCATATAGACACTTAGACGCTTGTACACGCACATACAGTTAGTATAGAATAGATTCTGTCCGAGAGTCCTTCCTTGTGGATAACATAGTTCTCTAAACATAGGATGTTAGATATGATTTGGGATTAGGTTGACATGACCCCCTAGACTTCTCGTCTCCACATGTAGAGCTAAATGTCAAGTCCCCTTCACCCCCTAGTTGCACGTCAATCACACGTCATGCTGCTGCGCACGCATCCATGTTAAGTATTATCGTATAGATCCACCTATGTAAGATAATGAGAGCCAATCATGTTTCTTTTTGCTCCTTATTACGCCTAGTTTCAATTACGTATCACTATGTTAATTTATCTTATCAATTGTTACGCCTTTTTGCACTTGTTTCATTGTAAATGTATGACCTATAAAAGTTACTTCTTGTCAATAAAGTATTGTACTTCACTTCCTGAACCCTCGTGGTGACGGAACCTGAAGGCCGCGACTCGAGTCGGCCATTTTGGATGGAATAAAGCCCATTTAGAAACCTCTTATACCACGGATTCTGCCTCTTGTTATTCTGAGCTATTTTACTTTATTTTAAGGATTCCGTATGAAATTCAGTTTCGGTAAAAAGAATATTTACCACATAATGGCGCCCGAATAGGGACACTTTCTCATCTCACGCGCCGGCGGTGCGTTGCAGGCCCGGTCTCCTGCCACAGCTGGACGGACCATAAACGCGTACCAGCAGGATTTCCTGTAAGCTCCCTCCGGTCAAGCGGGGGCGACTGAGGCTGCGATCAACCCAGACGAGGCGGTGAGAAGTGCGAAGTATCCCGACCAGAGCCTAGCTGAGAGAGCAAGATCCGAGGTATACAGAAGCCCACCAGGTTTTTCGAAATCCCGATGTCCAGAGGGTCCGCTATCCGCAGTCATCGAGTCCTGTCCATTCTCTGAGGCCTTCCGTTTCAAGGAGCTACTCGGTGAGTACCATCGCCGAGGAGGCGTGTTGACGCGCACATAGGTTGTGCCGGTCAAGACGGATTTGGGTACACAAATCCGGTCTGCACTGTTTAGCAGTGTATATGTACTGTTTAGCAGTATATCAAGTATTCCGAAGTATTCAGTTATTGTCAAGAATTCAGCGTGGTGATTAGTTAGGCAGACTGTCATCATTGTCGGTTATTGTTAAAATGATTAATGTTCAATGTTTAAAGTGTTCAAATGTCTTGCATATTGTGGTATGAATGATTGTTCTTTGTTCACTGTTCATTATTGTGTTTTTCGTATTAAGTGAATTCAAGAGTAAGTATCAGATCAGTTGTCAATATGCCGCTCTTCTCGAAGTTAAGACAGATTACTACCAGAAAAGGGGTGCTTGAAGAAGCAGTTCCTATTCCTCCTAGGGACACTCCAGGGCATTTTATGTACCACAAGCATGGCTTAGATGCCATATTGTTTCTTGATCTATGGGTAGATTATACCAAGGGATTGCCGGAAAGTCAAAGGTAGCCCGCAGCGGGAACCTGGGATGCAGAGTGCATCATGAAAGTGGAGGAAGAGTTATGGAAAAGAAAGGTCAGACAGTCACAGAAAGACGCTGTTGAGTTATGGCGTAAAGAATCTCATAGACGTACAGAAAAAGCACGTAGACAAGAAGAGAGGAGTAAAGAAAGTTCAAATAAAGTTCAAGAAAATCTATTAATTGAGGAAGGTATCCGAGTGAAGTCAGAACAAGTAGATAGACAAAGAAATGCTCTTATGAATGGTATGTATCCCCTTCTAGCCGAAGGACTACCAAAGGCTGTTCCAGGGATGCCAAAAGACTTGCCACCCCCGTTATTTCCAATTAAGGTACATCAAAAAGGGCATCCCAGAACCGCAGTAGATGTTTTTCTTTCCTCATATCTAGACGACACAGCTCCCGAGTATGCTAACGCCACACTACATAGACCGTCTGGCGGAGGGGTTCAACGTCAGGATCAGGTATCCGACCCCGTGCAACAGCAAGTCCCGATACAAGCTTCGGCAAGCACATCTGTCCCCGCAGTCGATTCTACAGTGGTATCGACACCCATAGTTGCTGTGTCACGTTCAACGAACCCATTCACACCCGATGCCCCAGATGGGGCCACGGGAGGTGCTAGCAATACCTTTACACCACCCAGAATAAATAAACTTGTCTTTCAAGAATCAGCGCATTCACGTACACCTAAATTCGTAAATGAACGTACGCTTAAGGAACTCCTTGTAAATTGTAGATATGACCCGGTGGTTGGTAAAGAGGACGAAATGGTCCTGGCATCATTACGCATCAGGCGAGCCGCAGAGTATTTAGCAAGGTTACCAGGAATGACTACGCATCTAGATAACATATACCATTTTGTTCAAACAGGACGAGATCCAGGATGTATTAACAGAGCTATGGAATTCCAGAAAGTAGAGATACAGGGGGAACTGTTACGTTTCCTCATAAACTGTGTGATCAGAAATCAAGACCGTCCGGGGGTAGACCCGAATGCAATGCTTATTCTTACAAGATGGAGCCAGAATATATCAGAAGGGAGACACGATAAGCAAAATTGTATAATAGCCATGTGCCGAAAAATCCGTAGAGAAATAGAGCGTATTCATGAAGAAAGATTGGGAACAGACGAGTTCGAGCAAGATGAAGTGTCCGAATCAGGGAATTCCGCAAGACAGTCAGAGACCATAGCCTATGTAGGCAGAGGAAGATCCTGTGATAATGCTAGATGTTTTTCTGATCCCATACACTCTGTATGCCCAAATAATAGCAGAACGTATCCGACGCCTGTAATAAATCTGAAGTCTCCTGAACATTTGTTTCAAGCCGCAGATAAAATACTGCGAGAACGAAGGGGTTACCACCTCCTCGATTCCATGGATGAGCAAGAATTAGCCAGATCAGCTGTTCACTGGATTGACAGTCCTGAAAAATACGGTGATGAGACCGTAGCACACACGTTTTTTAATCTCAGTGCAGATGAACAACGTTTAGCTGGAATCTATATGATTCAGCAACTCCTTATATTATATAAGAGCCAACATGCTGACCCTGGTCCTTTACCTGATATATTAACGGAACTACTCACGAACAGATGGAGAGGTTCTAGTAACAAGCTAATTAAAGAGATATTAGTGTCACGTAAACAGTATGTCCTTTTTGTAAATCCGGATTCTCTCTCGCTGCCCCACAGAGAAAGAACGCCGTACTATATGGATAGACAAAATCCTTTACGAGAAGTGCACCCAATAAAAGGCGAAGACAATGAGTTTCACCGTGTATTTGTTTACACACCCATATCAAAAATGGAATTATTAGAAATGAAGAAAGTAGTACCTAGTCATGACAAAGACCCAGCGGGTTTCCACCGAGAAATTAAAGACATGTTACTAATGGGAGAGTACACCTTTCCTGATATTATGACGATATTAAAGGTGCTTTTGCCTGCTGGCATCTATGAAAAACTGAAAGAAAAAGAGTGGGAAGTGGGAGACCAAAAGATAGACTGGACAGCATTAGCAGAGGAAGAAAGGGCCCGAACTGCAGGTTCAGGGCTCGGGGATAAAGTTAAACTGTTACCAGGTTTACTAGTACAGGTACTGCCACGTCTATTAACTACAAAAAAGGAAGATTGGGGTGCAATCACAGCCTGCAAACAAAAGCAAGATGAAGACACAAGCGATTATTATGCTCGATTTGAAAAATGTTTTGGTATAAACAGTGGTATAAAAGCAAGTAGTGACTCATATCCACATTTATTTGTGACAAAATTAGTGGAAAATGCATTGCCTGCAGTGAAGAATAGAATATTGAAATTCGAGAGTACCTGGCAAAGTAACACTCCGTCACAAATGCTACAAATGTTACAGTATCATCACAATAGAATTAGGGATGAACAAGAACACGAGCATAGACGCATGAAGGATACAAAAATGAAAATGCTAGTTTCTCAGACAGTACCAGCAGAGGGTCACAAAAAGGGTGTGACACATTCTGGTGATTCTGCAGCTCCTGTAAAAGGAACCTGCAATTACTGTAAGCAACTAGGCCATTATGTACACGATTGTCCAGTCCTGAAACGTAATATAGCTACAGGTATTGCAAAAGAGAGACCACGATTAGTTAGACAAGATCCGAATGAACAAGGAGCTATGCAGCATGGACAGTCCATGCCAGTTCAGCAACAGTCCATGCCAGCCTCACAGCAGCCCATACAGTTTGTGCCAGCTGCACCACCGTTGCCTGCTACTGCCACACAAACCACAACACGACAAATGTATCAGACTGCACAATATGAATATCCTGAGTATCAGCGTTACGCATGAACAAGCCTAGAGAGGGAAGTTGACTTACCGCTCATCGAGATTCCTGTAGATCAAGAAGGACCGTATGTACATAGTGAATTGTTAGGTCAAGATAGAAAATTCTTACTCGATACAGGGGCAAGTCGAACAACTATAAAACGTAGTGAAGTTCCAGGGGCACCCCTCTCAGGCTCTCAAAATGTTTCCCTTGGTTTTTCAGGAAAACCTATTGTTAATGAAGTATCACAGCCTCTCCCACTTACGATAGGACCTTTGACACGAACTACAGATTTATTGCTTACTAAATCATGCCCAGAAAATCTGTTAGGAATTAAAACTCTGAAAGCACTAGGAGCCATAATATGTTGTTCTCCGGAAGGAGTAAGGTTGTTTCTACGTGATTTTAAAGGTCACTATGTGTCTAGGGACATGGATCCCCGACTACAGACTTTACCAGTACATCTATGGGCACAAGGCCCTACGGATGTTGGCTGCATGAACATTACACCATACCGAGTCACATTGAAAGCAGGAGTGGTACTACCACGAATGCGACAATACAAGTTACCACATGATGCTGTAGTGGCTTTGCTGAAAATCATTGATGAGCTAATTGCCCAGGGAGTAGTTGTAGAAACAGACTCCAATGTATGTAATTCACCGATAATTCCGATTCTTAAACGAACTGATCCTACTGCCCCACCAGTATACCGATTGGTTATTGATTTGCGTGAACTAAACAAGTGCATTGTACCACAATTTCCTGTGGTCCCTGATATATCATCATTATTGACAGCAATTGATTCCGAAGCAACATTCTTTACTGTAATTGATCTCAAGAATGCCTTTTTCAGCGCCCCAATAGATCCGGAAAGCCAATATTTGTTCGGATTCAGTTTAAATGGGCGCAGCTTTAAATTCTCACGCGCTCCCCAAGGATTCACAGAAAGCCCCAGCATCTACAGCCAAGCACTGAAACGAGAACTTGACAGTATCCACATGCCAGTCAATACTGCACTGCTTCAATATGTCGATGATCTGCTGATCACCGCGAGAAGCGAACCTGAATGTGAAAAGGCTTCTCTGACAGTTTTACATTTTCTAGCCGACAAGGGGCACAAGGTGTCTCCTTCTAAGCTGCAATTCTGTGTCCAGCGAGTTATTTATCTTGGTCACTCGCTGTCCAAGGAGGGAAGGCAGCTTACACCCGACCGCATTCAGTTAATTGCTAACATGTCAATACCCCAGACACAAAAGGAAGTGCGGGCTTTTATAGGCCTCACTTCATATTGTAGGCAGTGGATCCCTCAGTACGCATTTCTAGCAAAACCACTCATTCAGTTAACCACACAGGAGGCAGCCACATCGACTGTTCTCCCTTGGACTCAGGAACATACACAAGCTTTTGAAAGCCTAAAGGAAGCTTTATGTCAAGCACCTGTTTTAGCAACACCATGTTATAGCAAACATTTTACACTCTTTGTTACAGAACGTGAAGGTACTGCCTTGTCAGTACTCACTCAGGATCAAGCAGGATCACGCAAGCCATGTGCTTATTTTTCCAGTACATTAGATCCCGTAGCTCAGGCTTTGCCTGCATGCCTGAAATCAGTGGCGGCGACAGCTTTAGCAATCAGACAAAGCGATGCCATAGTATTAGGACATCCATTGACAGTACAAGTACCACATGCAGTAGAGGTTCTTGTGAACCGAACACAAACACAACACTTGACCATAGCAAGACTTACCGGTTATGAACTGACATTGTTTCAACCACACATAGAGATCCGACGGTGTAATACATTGAATCCTGCTACACTATTACCTGTAATTGGAACAGACCCACTAGCTCATGATTGTGTTGAAATCATTGAAATAAAGACGAAACCTAGACAAGACTTGACAGACGTTCCATTGTTAGATCCAGACCTGACGTTGTATGTAGACGGATCGTGCATGAGAACAAGTACAGGAGATTTAGTGGCCGCGTATGCAGTCACAACAGACACTGAAGTTATTGAGACAAATTGTATAGATACTTTGTCAGCCCAAGCAGCAGAACTTATTGCTCTAACACAAGCCTGTATTCAAGCCACAAATAAGAAAGTTAATGTATACACTGATTCACGTTATGCATTCGGAGTTGTACACGACTTCGGCGTACTGTGGCGAGAGAGAGGTTATTTAACCTCCCATGGTGCCCACATTCAGCACGGACCCCTCATTCATGCCTTGTTAGACGCAATACATCTACCCACTGCTATATCGATTATGAAATGTAAAGCACACACGAAGGTTACTGATATCATTTCTCAAGGCAATGATTTAGCTGACAGAACAGCTAAACAGACTGCTCAGAATCGCACATTAGACATGACAAAGCCAATAGTTCAGACACCAACACAGTGTATGACAATTAAGGATCCCGCACTTGACGTAATTGACATACAGACACATGCTACTGCAGAAGAATTAAAGAAATGGACTGAACTAGGAGGGATCCAGACAGATCAGGGATGGATGACGAAGGAGAAATCTGTATGGTTTCTTCCTGACTCTATGGTCCAAGCCATTATCGCTACAATTCACAGCCCGGCGCATTTAGGAGAAAAAGCTATGCTAGATAGCATTCAACACATTTGGTTCAATAAACATTTACGAGCAGCAGCTAAACAAAAGGTCCGTACCTGTATGATATGTTGTCAGTTCAACCCGGGAAAAAGTGTTCCCGTAGAACAGGGTGGATTCCAGACTCCTGATCATCCTTTTGAAGTGCTCCAAATGGATTATATCCAGATGGAACGATGTCGAGGATTCAAATATGTTCTTGTAGTTGTCTGCGCTCTCTCCCGATGGACTGAGGCGTACCCAGTATCAGATTACACGGCCCCGACTACTGCCAAACAGTTAGTTCGAGAATTCTTCCCACGGTACGGGCTACCACGTGTTGTATATTCAGATAACGGCCAGCCTTTCTCATCCGAATTAATGAAACATGTCTCACTTTTGTTGGGATATCAGTGGAAGTTCCACTGTGTCCGACACCCCGAGGCAGCAGGTCTCGTGGAACGACATAATCAAATTTTGAAAATCAGATTGTCTAAAATATGTAAGGAGAAAGGTGTTGACTGGATAGTAGCCTTACCAGTTGCACTATTTTACATAAGAATGGTAGCACACTCTCGAACAGGGCTATCCCCGTATGAGGTGATCTTCGGAAGGCCACCAAATATGTGGGGGACGCCTGTACCACGTAAAATAACTGATGTTAATTGTAATATGCTGACAGATTACCTGGCTTCCTTGATGTCTGCACTACAATCTTGTCGTTCACAGGTAGCTGCAGCTTTTCCTGACAACACTGAGGTGAAACCCCATGACGTTGCTCCGGGGGATCTGGTGTTTGTGAGGAATTTCGATCGGAAAACCCAATTGGAGCCCAGGTGGAAAACACCGAAGCTAGTCCTGCTGACCACAAGAACAGCCGTGAAAGTGGAGGGCCGCAAAGGATGGATACATTCCAGTCACGTTAAGAAATTTCATGGACTATCCTCGGATATAGACACTGTGCCCTGCACTCCCTCACAGACTGATTCAAAACTTCCCTTTGTTGAAAGGAATGACTCTCAGAACTATAAATTAAAACTTAGGCCCAAACAGTCGAGCAATTTGATTGTTTAAGTCCTCTCCAAGGTGAAGCGGTTGAATTGTCTCTGACATGTATCCCTTGGACCTGAGTAGAGAAAATACCAGAGAAATGTTGAAACGACAGGCGTATTGTAAATCACTGCGTAGCTACTGTGTGAGGACATTATTAATTCTGTTTTTATTGAGTGTTTTAATAATCATTACGAGTGTGATTTTGCACATATATCATCCTATTTCTAGACATGTTTATAATATTACTGCTGAACATTCTTTTAGTGACCTACCGCCACATGAATTATCTTATAGACTTGCGCTACGCAATAACACCTTCATTAGTATGTTACATCATTCCCATCAGACTAGTAATGCCACCAATTGTTGGGTGTGTGGCCGACTCCCTCCCTATCAGAATAACAAAGGAGTTCTGCCTTTCTTTCCACATCCGTTCACACACAATGGCTCCTGTGGAGCATGGTTTAGTTTACTAAATTCCATAGACCCAGACACAGCAGTTTATCAACAACATTGGATATGGGGAAATCTGAATCTAGTTTTATTCAAAGTCTGTCACCCTAATAAGGAGGGTCACCCCAGTAGAACAGGAACTGATTTAGAAAATGAAGTGTATAAATTAGGTAATTTTACGCCTAACCTCATGATTTTGAACGTCAAATCCGAAGTTGAATTAATTCTGCCCACTATGTCAGTATTTCCAGTTAAGGGTGAATTATGTGTGAGAAAAGTTGGTTCCATACACATGGGCCATAGCAAATGCGTTACTACAGTAGACTATAGTGATCAAGGGAAATCTTCATTTAGAGCTTCTCGCCATTCTTACTTTATATGTGGTCAGACGGCATATATGCGTCTGCCTCTAGATTGGGATGGTACCTGTTACATAGCATTCCTTTTGCCACCTGTTTTCCTAGCTCCCCCTGATTATTATCGAAATGTTCATTTAGTACACAAAAGAGAGCGTAGAGATCTCCCAGTTGTCGATTATACTGAGACGGCATGGGACAAGTATGTAGATTTCAATAAAGGTATCTTTCCCTATATAGGTACAATATCAAATAGTAAGCTGATACGCAGACTCACCAAGACTCTTGAAGCTGTAGTAAACGAGACTATAGCCGCCCTAGGCAATCTGACAGAGGAACAATCAGTGATGAGAATTGTTGTTCTCCAGAATCGTCTTGTCCTTGACGTCATCCTGGCCGATAGGGGCGGAGCTTGCAGGGTCATCGGATCCAGCTGCTGCATATTCATACCAGAAAATTCGCCATCTGTATATAAAGCTATAACACGCCTTCATAAGATTGTAAGCCAGATACACGAGAATCCAGGCACTTGGACGTGGTCCGGGTGGTTTTGGAGTGTGATATCAGCCTGGGGATGGAGAGTTCTATCCTTCCTAGGTATTGGCCTTCTTATGCTCTTCAGTTGTTGTTTATGCCTGCAATGTGGACCAGCGATTTGTGGTCTGTGTGCCACATCATGCATTCCATATCAAAGTTCTCGTTCAAAATGCCGGAAAAAGAAGGAAGAAGAAATGATGCTCCATGAGCAAATCGATGGAATAATGAAGATTGATATCTCTTGAAGGGCAAGTAGGGGACAAGGAGGGAATGTGGAAATGTGGATTTTCCTGATCAGTTATGTCCCCTATCTTGGACCCCAACGATTCTATGTGCATGTCACAAGTACATGTGTGTTCCCTCCAGTTCCAGTTTCCAAGACGCAAACATATGTGTGTCTACCGTCGACATGTTCTCTGTCAGATCCGCCATCAATGGGCTGGATATTCAATTCCTAAGTATGAAAAGCCACCGACTTTATATGGCTAAGGTACTCCATTTTTACAGTTCAGGCAAGTAGGCCCGATTCTTTCCTCAAAGCCTTTCCCTGCTCTCTGTCTCTGACAGTTTCAGCTTGAGCTCGCATCTGTATCCATGAACTTTGTCCTACTCCCTGTGCAGCTAACGGTGCCTGCCTCGGCCAGTTTTCGCCTGCCTGCCAAGAAGCTGTATTTCACCTTCGAATTATCTAGTTTGCTCTTCAGCCGATGCATTCCTGTCTAGTGATTTAGGTAAACATTTCCTTTAGCTCACAGGCAAAGGACTCAGCCTTTCCGTCCTCCTGCAAGTGATTCATAGCCCTGTTGCCATGGAAAGTTTTCTGCCCCTCGCTTCTCATATAGACACTTAGACGCTTGTACACGCACATACAGTTAGTATAGAATAGATTCTGTCCGAGAGTCCTTCCTTGTGGATAACATAGTTCTCTAAACATAGGATGTTAGATATGATTTGGGATTAGGTTGACATGACCCCCTAGACTTCTCGTCTCCACATGTAGAGCTAAATGTCAAGTCCCCTTCACCCCCTAGTTGCACGTCAATCACACGTCATGCTGCTGCGCACGCATCCATGTTAAGTATTATCGTATAGATCCACCTATGTAAGATAATGAGAGCCAATCATGTTTCTTTTTGCTCCTTATTACGCCTAGTTTCAATTACGTATCACTATGTTAATTTATCTTATCAATTGTTACGCCTTTTTGCACTTGTTTCATTGTAAATGTATGACCTATAAAAGTTACTTCTTGTCAATAAAGTATTGTACTTCACTTCCTGAACCCTCGTGGTGACGGAACCTGAAGGCCGCGACTCGAGTCGGCCATTTTGGATGGAATAAAGCCCATTTAGAAACCTCTTATACCACGGATTCTGCCTCTTGTTATTCTGAGCTATTTTACTTTATTTTAAGGATTCCGTATGAAATTCAGTTTCGGTAAAAAGAATATTTACCACACTCATCGAATTTTATCATGTTGTGATTACTCTTTTAATTCATCAATTTATATTATTATGTCCTAAGATTTTAGAAGTTTTATCTTGTATTGTAATATGAATATTTTATACATGAATTGTCTTTTTTTTAAATTGTGTACTGTGTCTTTTATGATGTGAATCGAATAAAGACTTATTGACTGACTGACTGATACAATGGAGGTTGTTTATCTTCTAACAGTGCATACTAATAAGCACATATTCGCATAGGTATCCCCAGATGAGAATGTTTGTTCCTCCATGAATCCATCTCATATTCTCGATGTTCTCCAGATGACCCCTAACTTAAGAGTAATTTAGTCAACTGATATAGATCTTGTAGAGATCATGAAATATGACATTTTAACGTGGACTCGTGCTCGAGTTACATTCTCTCCTGGTGCAGTACGAGCTATGTTTTGAGTTTGTGTTGACAACTTCTGTATAAGTGTTGCAGATGTTCATCATTCCTCCTTTGGCTTTTCTGTATTGATTCCATCGATACTTCTCCAAGCACACTTCAAAATCCAACTTATCCGATGCTACTTGTTGGAGAGTAACTGTCTGAAGAAGGGTCAGACAAACCTATTCCATCTCTAAGACAATGACAGATTGACAGCCAGTGACAGAGGCTCTCCGTTGACCTAGTTAATGTCAATCCTGTGGGAGGCTTAGTCACGCTAAATAAACCATGTCTAAATTAAGCAGTTGTTCTGGTTAATATAAATGCTTTCACAACAGTTCCAGAGATTGCAGTCATACACCTGATACTAAATTAACCTTACCTCCTGGAACATCACAGATTTGTAAAAACTAATAAGTAGGGCCCATTTTGATCATCCTACTGTCCTCAACATAATGTTCGTTTTCGGTAAACCTTGTTAATGCAGGACCAAGGGATTTCTGATTAAATAGTGTATTATAACAATGACATTTTCTCTAGGCTCGGCCTTGTGAAGAGGGGCCAGAGCTAAACTATTAGATAAAAATGTTACTTGAAATTGTGAGCATGTTGTTTTGTGATTTAAAATCTATGATTGCTTTGAAAATAGAGAGATCTACAATTTCTTGGGTATTGGCATTTAACATGCACATGCCACCGGGCAGTTGCTTTGATTCCAAGTCAGAGGAGACTATGGTCATGCTCTGTAGAATACTGAACATGCAATCTAACTTATTTGCTATTATTGTGGACAATTGTAATGCTTTTGAAACATCATCCCCATACGTTAAGACACCCCTATGGGAGTTGTGTGAGATTTTGGGACTATAATCCCAATTCTGACATTAGATTGTCGGGAGCTCCATTGAATAGAATGGAGTGGCTCAGGGCTAATGGTGGTTGGTGTAAGCCTTCTGCTCCAACATTCCAATTTGTATTTTTCTGTTTCTTCCTTTTTCATGTAGAACATTCTAATCTCAGTGAGTGGAATTTTCTAATAGCCTTACAGCATGCCTGCCTCGGCCTATACCTTTTGTTAAAGGCCCTTTCTCTCTCTCTCTCTCTCTCTCTCTCTCTCTAGTCCCTTGCCTGCGGCTCTGGCCTATAACTGGGGCTCAGGGTCTTTTAACAACTGGTTTATCCCCCGGCAGCAGGCTATAAAGTAATATTACTATATTATTGCATTTCTGCAAAGCTAAATTCAGCTCTAATAAATTGTCACGTGTGGGGTGATACCAGGCACCCCTCCTTTGGGGCCAGGTTTGCTAAAATCCACCATTGATCATGCTTTGGTATTGTATGGGTAGATGAAGCGCCACCATTACAGGATTGGCACTTTAAGTGACCGTGCTTACTTAAAATAACCTTGAAGCCTGGCTCAGCTCCTTACTACTTTTATTTGGAGACAAAACCAGAAGGCCATGGTCTAGGGGTTTTTGATTTTGTAATTAAAATAGTTTCAGATATATTCCATGCTCCTTATGTCAGACCAGGTTCGACATTTAATTTGAAAGAGCTTAAAAATGTGTCAGCAATTATCATTCTCTCATAATAGACAAGTTAAAGAATTATGATTGTTTGTCTTAAAGTGTTGCATTCAAGTCACGTGTCATAATGTGTTTAATAATATTTGAAACGTAATTATTTATGTCCCTTTGGAGTGTGTGTGTGGTTAGGGGGTTTGGGTGGGCCTTTAGTAGCTCCAGTAGAAGGATTTTGCATCCCAGTGCAGAAAGATGTGATGTTGCTTCTTTGCTGCGGGAAGTGGAAAGTCCTAAAATAGATAATTAAACCTGTGATTCATTCTAAGAGTTGCATGTTTTATTGCTAAATAGGAATTGTCCCCAGCGCGTGCTCGACAGGTGAACGACCGATGCATTATTATTCAGCTGAGACTCTCGGCGGGTTCGCAGCAGCTCGAGCTCGGCTCCACCTCGGAGAGGGTATAAAAGCGCAGGCGAGGCGAGGCCTGCAGTCAGACGGATCACAGCGTCACCATGAAGCGAGGGTGCAGCACAGCCTTCTTGCTGCTGGCAGCGGCCCTCGCCCTCTGCGGGCTGCACGCGGCACGGGGAGGTGAGTTCAATCATATTTGTATGTTGTGATATAAGTGATGATAAAAAAGAAAGGTGTGTAAGCATTTAGTCAAATACTTATGTTATATATGAACTGACCATACATTTTAGCATTCATATAAGGAGTGTATATATTTTAACCATAAGTAATATATACAATTGTTGTGTATACATACACCAGAATATATATATTTGTATTCATAAGTCATATGTGCATTTGTAGAAAGAGATGGACATATTTCAATACATGCATTTAAGCAAAGTATACAAGTTTACAAGTAAACGTCTATGCGCCATTGGTGTCTTGTGTGTACCATTGCTGTGCATTTGTATTTTGAATTTATTGGTCATGGCGGGAAGAGCCAGCTCTTGAGTAATCTTCTTCTGAAGATCAGGTGATTATCTATGGATCTTATGTTCATGAGGAAATTATTTTTGGATGTGCTGCTTGACTACGAGAGGGATTCAGGGAGGTCGACTCTTCGAGCAAGGACGGGGGTGCGGAGGTAGGCCATGCGGATGTAAGGTTCACGTTGGACCAGCATAATGCTTGGAGACCCTTATTAGAATTTTGGTTGAGAGCTGTGGGTGAGGACATTGATTTCGCTAGGGAGTTGAGAGTGCAAGTTATTGCGAGGCAATGCCACCTCTGTGTGAAAGGAGCAGTTCTCTCATTCACTGTCTCCCACCTCCTGATGCCGTCTTCCAAGGTGGAGAATGCAGTATCTGTTGCACAAGAGCTGTGTCCGTATCCACGCCTGAATTGTCAATGTACTAATGCTTGTCTCTTGTTGCTGTTGTGTTCTGGCAGAGAGGCCTGGAGTGTGTCCACAGGAGAGAGTCCATGTTGAAGACAAATCTGATGATTCCTTCTGTCAGAAGGATGAAGACTGCCCTCTGGTTCAGAAGTGCTGCTTGGACAATAAGGACAAGTTTTGCAAGACTCCGGCTAAAGGTACATACAAATTCAGCATGTTGTCTACTTACCTTTCTGTATACGGCAATATGAATATTTTTTAAAGTTCTGATTTAAGTATTTACGAGATTACATTTTTAGGAGGTCTCATTTTTAATTTCAAAAGAATTTTATTATTTTAAGGAAGCAAATAGGGAACATAAGATACAAGCAAAGGTGATACAATTAATATCAGACAAAGACAATAAATATGTTCGAATAAAATTAAATAATAAGCAAACACAACATTGTCCTTCATTAGTCTGCAGATATTAAATAAATAAAATTAATTAATGAGAGAAGAAACAAATTGATATCCGGCAGAATTAATTATGAAGAGTATCACCATCAGATAATAAATTAGGGATGAGAGGAAAAAAGAAAGGAAAGAAGAAAAGATGGAAAGAGTAGAAAAGAGATGAAAAAAGAGAAAGAAAGACAGGGAGGAGTGAAGGAAGAGAAGAGGATTTCCAAAGGAGTCACCCAACACACAAGACAACATTAACCAGACAAAACAAAAGGAAATTGATCCACCAACCCCTCGGAGACCAGGTCCCTGTACTTATCTAACGCTTTCCAAACGCCAGAAGATATACAGGGAGAAAGGTGCGCGTGATCAACTGACGTATGTGCACTTCGTAGAAAGGAAACCCAAGCCCACCAAGTATGGTAAGAAACTGAACAGAAGGATTTCCACTCCATGAGAATTACTTTGACTGCAATAGTCAATAAGAGATCCAACAATTGTAATTCCATGAAATCTAAAGGCAGAGGGACTGGGGCCGCCAGCGGACCTAAAAGGATTAATGAAAAAGAAAGTTGGAATTCAATATTAAAGATTAGCATGAGATGTTTGTGAATTAAATTCCAAAAGGGTTGGAGAAGGGAGCAATCAAAAAACATATGTTGAAAATCGCCTGGTAAAAGGCCACAACTCCAACACAGGTTGTCTTCTTTAAGATTTAGTGAATACAAACGAATGGGAGCCAATGAAGAAGATTAATAGAGAAGAACTTAGACTGCATTAAGGAGGGGGCAATTTTGTTACGAAGAGAAAATTTACCAATATCCTGCCATGTGTCTGAAGAGATATGATCGGTAACACTATGATCAAAATGATGTAACCATTTTTGCTGTGCAACAGTTTGGGAAGGAAGTGTAGAGGACGACAAGAATTTATAAATCCTAGACGCTACATGACCAGTCCTGATCCATAATTGAAAAAGCGTAATCGTAGAGGAGGAAGGATGAAGGTGCACTTTAGCAAGTGCTACCTTTATCTTAAGAAAGGTATAGAAATCTAAGTTAGATAGAGAAAATTGTTGAGCTAAGGATGAGAAAGGGAAAGGATCATTGTTAGAGTCATAGAGATGTTTAACAAGTGAGATACCCTTACCAGCCCAATAAGACATTGACTCGGGATCAATATTGATTTTGATTTTAGAATTCCGCCAAATAGACGACCATCTAGTTTTATGCAGTGGAATTGCCACTTTCTTATCCACTTTGCGGACCGCAGCAATAGTATCTAAAATAATAGATCGAGAGAATGGAATAGAAAGGGTATTCGCGGTTAAAAGAGAGGCAGTCGGCAATGGGGAGGCCAGTGCTTGTTCAAATTAGTAACCAGGATGGAGCAGGAATCGAGGGAGAAGAAAACCAAAGAGCACCCTGGGACGCCAGAAAGGCAGTTTGATACTTCCCCCAATCAGGAAAATTACATCCTCCCATATCATAAGATTTCCGTAAGAATTTATAGGCAATTCTAGCCCTTCTGTTATTCTATAAGAATTTGGAAGTAAGTAAATCAAGTTTATGAAAGAAGGAATCAGAAAGCCTTACTGGAAGCATAGAGGAAACAAAATTAACAATAGGTGTTATCATCATTTTAAGAGTCTGCAAACGACCCCACCAGGAAATATGCTTCGGAGACCAAGTTTCTAAAAGGCGTCGCACCTTAAGAATAGTTTGAGACTCATTATAAGTAACCGTAGCATAGAGAGTGGAACAAAAATAGATACCCAAATACTTTAGTTGCTTGGATTGCCACTTAAAACCCGCCGTACCCATATGGGAAGAGAAACAATAAGCATTTAAGGGGAACATCTCTGTCTTATCTTTGTTCAGGGTATATCCTGAAACCTTGGAGAAAAGAGAAATCATATCAGAGATAGCAGGAATGGCCAATGCAATATCGTCAGAAAAAAATAAGAACATCATCTGCATAAGCAGCTAATTTTAATTGATGAGACCCAAAAGAGAATCCCTTAATGTCTGGATGAAGGTCAATCATTCTAAGAAGAGGATCAATGGATAACAAAAATAAAAGAGGAGACAAGGGACATCCTTGCCTAGTACCCTGGCGAAGATTAAAAAAGGACGACGTAGCTCCATTTACTCTGATGTTAGCTCTAGGACGAGAGTAAAGAGACATAACCATACGGATAAAGGAGTCATCAAGATTACGTGCATATAAAACAGCTCGTAGAAAAGGCCAAGAGACCTTATCAAAGGCTTTTTCAGCATCAAGGGCCAAGGCCACCGCCGGAAGATTGGAACGCTTAGCAGAGCCAAGAATGTGACAAAAAGTACGGATATTATCACGTGCAAGACGCCCTTTTACAAAACCTGTTTGAGAAGGATGAACCAATTGAGGAATAAGAGATTCTAGACGCTTAGCTAAGATTTTAGCAAAAATCTTAGCTTCCATGTTAAGAAGAGAAATAGGACGAACATTTTTGGGATCCGAATGATCTTTTCCTTCTTTGGGAATTACTACAATAGTAGCATCAGCAGCAGAACCAGACACAGAGCCATCTTTAATAAACGCATCAAAGACGGATTGAAGTTGTGGCACAATCACAGATAGAAAAGTTTTGTAAAACATAATAGGATAACCATCAGGACCTGGAGCTTTACCGGAGCGAGTAGCTTTAATCGCAGAAATAATTTCATCGGAAGTAATCGGGCCATTCAAAGAATGATTGTCTTCCTCCGATACAGTTTTCACCGGAACTGTCTTTAAGAACTCTTGACATTGTTCAAAAGAAGATTGATTAGAGGGGGTATATAATTTATTATAAAAATCTCGAAAGACCTCAAGAATTTCTTCATTCTGAAATTTTTTCTTACCAAGATGATCAACAATAGAAGAGATTTGGGAAGATTTATAAGAAGATTCCTGGAACTTTAAAGTAGCCGCAAGCAACTTGCCAGCACGATTTTTCAACAACAACTTCTTCGATTTCTGAGCCTGAAAACCTATATGAGCTCTCTTAGTGACTATAGTATTATATGTATATTTTAAATTCTTAATAGATTGTAGGCAGGATTTATCTTTAGATTGTCGAAAAAGAGATTCCCGAGTTTTAATCTCAGCTGCTAAGTCCGTGAGCTCCTTTTTAATGGCAGCGTTTCTCCTTGCCATACATTTGATAACCTGACCACGGAAAGTACATTTAAGAGAGTCCCAAAGAACAACTTGGGAATCAACTGACCCAACATTCTCACGGAAAAACGTCTCAATAGCATTGGAGAACTCCCGAACTTGGGAATCATCATGTAAGATTTCCGTGTTCAGCCTCCAAGATCGAGACCTCACTCTAGGGGTAAAAGACAAGAGTGTGAACGTCACCGCGGCATGGTCAGAAATCAAAATAGGATGAATAAGCGGAGATGAGGAAGATTGAACAAGAGAGGAGTGAACCAAAAGATAATCAATACGTGAAAAAGAAGAATGGGGGAACGAAAAGAAGGAGAAATCACAGCCCGTGGGATTATGAAGACGCCAGACATCCTGAAGATGGATAAGAGAGCACATATTAATCATTTGTTTATGTGATTTAGGGGGACGAAAGTTAAAGGCAGAGTTCCTATCTAGGATAGGATCCATTGGTAAATTAAAATCTCCCCCTACAATAAGATTACCAGAATGAGGTGTGTCATTTAACTTTTTGGTGATTACTCTCCAAAAAGACGGGTCATCCTTGTTAGGGGCATAGATATTCATGACAAAGAGATCAGCATTACCATCAGACAACTTAGATAATAACCAACGTCCCTCTGTATCCTGTTCAGAGGAAACAATAGATAAACCCGAATGTTTGGAGACCAAAGTAATTACTCCGTTTCTTTTTCCACAAGCATCTGAAAAAGCAACATCAGAGACCCATTCTTTCTTCAAAAATAGCGCCTCTCTAGCAGAGACCTTTGTCTCTTGTAAAAGAACTAGATCCGAAGAAAGGGATTTACAGTAATCTTATATTTTTGACCTTTTAACTGGGTGATTTAATCCTTTCACATTAAGGGAAAGTATATTCAGCCCAGACATAGAGCCAAAAATAGGAAAAAATGATATTTTATAATTGATAGAGGATACACACCAACCAACCAAATTCGAGCACAGACACCAGACAACAACACAGAACAGGGAGAATCCAAAGAGGAAATCCGAAGAGAAAAGGAGAGAGAGGAGGAAAAAGAAAGCAGGAAAGGAAACAGAAGACGAGAGAGAAGAATCAACAAGAAAGGTCTGAAAAAGACCAAATTCATACTAGGGGGAACATGGGAAGATGAGCAAGGGAATCATCACGAGGAATAAATACAATCAGCATAAACAGCCCCAATACAGATCATAACTGATTGAAACTTAACTAAGAAAAAGAAACATCTGAAATATGAACTAGAATTCATTAGAGTATTCCAAAAACAATACATCATGTAAGTCTAACCGGCGAAATGTATATACCACCTTGATAAATAGGAACAAATACATTATGTCAAAAAGAAAGGAGAAAGCAGAAAAGAGAAGGAGACCAATGTTAGAAATGAGGACATGATGAAAAATAAGCTAAGAACTATCTCTAATATGAGGTAGCATCAAAACTGACACACACCTCGTGAAAGGCAGGAGAGAATAAAGAAAAAGAGATAACTTTCACAGAAGACCATAAGGTATAGTATGAAGAAAATAAATGAAACATAATAAAGTAAGGGATGAAATAGCTGAACAGGAAAAAACAATCCATGAAGCCCTATGGAGGATAAATAAAAGAAGCAAGTATATACTAAAAAAAAATGTGTAACATTTAAAGAGAGGCATCTAGTTAACTATCCACAAATATATAACACTTGTTATACTTAATATTAATTTAAAGAGGCAAGCATATCTAAATGTATACCTTTATAAGTAAAAAGAACATGAGGCAATAAGATGTAATATAAATATGGTAAAGTGGACCTAATAGAAGTAGGCATATAATAATACTAAAGAAACAGATCAATCATTGAAAAAGCAATGAAATAACTTATAAAAGTTGGCAATACAAAACTTAAATTTAACTCTATATATAGCAATTAATCGGTAACCATGAAGCAATTAAAACACATCAAACCATAAAACAGTGCAGATAATAATCAATAACATATTGTATAGAGACAAAAACAACAAAAGGAGGAATACGCGAGAAGACCAAATTAACAATACAACAATGGAGATAACATTAATGGAAGTCAGGGAGAGCGGAAGAACAAAAATGAATCAGACCCTGACACGGATAAAAAGCAAGCAAAGAGGAAAAAGATTGAACTATCAGGAAACAATACTCCGAATTATTAGAAAATACGTAGAGTAGACACACCGGAGATAATGGCCACATCATCATAAAGATACGAAGGTATTCCAGAAAACGGAGAGCAAACACAGCCCACACTAAGCTACACCGTCACGCACAAAAAAAAAAAAAAAAAAAAAAAACAGCACACCAACAACAATGGGCATTAAAACCACCACACACTTAATGCATACCAAACCCTAAAACAGTACAGAGAATAATCAATAGCCTATTCTATAGAGATAAAAACAACAAAAGGAAGAACAATACGCGATAAGACCAAATTAACAATACGACAATGGAGATAACAATAATGGAAGTCAGGGAGAAAGGAAGGTCAAGAATGAACCGGACCCTGACACGGATAAAAGCAAGCAAAGAGAAAAAAAGATTGACCCATCAGGAAACAATACTACGAAATATTAGAAAATATATAGAATAGACATACCAGATACAATGGACCCTTCAATATAGAGATACGCAGAGATCCCAGAAAAATGGAAAGAAAACATAGCCCACACTGAGCTACACCGTCACGCACAAGAAAAACAGTAACAGCACACCAGCAATAATGGTCATTAAGACCACCACACAGATCTAAAAAAGATAAACTTAATAGATCTGAAAAAGAGAAAACTCATTGCAGTTATATGAAACCCCATCAGGTGCCAGAGGAACCAGGGACAGGCGACGCTTCCACTTGTAGATCCATCTGCAACTCCATCTGATTATCCAGAAACAAGGCCAAATCAGCAGGTTCATCAAAGATTCTGGAGCGACCTTTGAAGGTGATACGGAATTTTGATGGACCAGAAAAAGAGAAGGGAATGTTCATCTCAGAAAGACGCTTCCGAAGATTAAGAAAGCCCTTCCTCCTAATTACCGTGTCCCTGGCAAAGTCCTGAGAAATTGAAATGCGATGGCCATTCCATGAGACACCCTTAACCTTCCGCATATGAGCCAGAATCTGTTCCGTATGTTGGTGACGCAGTGGCTTAAAAATTATCGCTCTTGGTTGCGTGGCAGATTTAGAGCGAAATGTGGGAACACGGTGTGCCCGTTCCAACTCAAAGTCTTTTTGGAAAGAAATTTGTAGTGTGGAAGGAAGCCACTGATATAGAAACTCATTCATAGAAGGTGCATCCTTCTCAACCTCCTCCGGAAGACCAAAAATGCGCAGATTGGATCTACGGTTGCGATCTTCTTGTTCAGTGAGATCTCTCCACAATGCCGCCATTGAGCGTTCCAACTGACCAAGAGACCTAGATTGTTTTTGCATAGTATCCTCAGCACCACTAATACGAGTTTCTGTAGCTGAAACACGAAGGGAAAGAGCCTTAAAATCATTCCTAATGGCTGCAACCTCCACTTGCAACAAATCAGTGTTTGTCTTGGTAGACTGCGCAATGTCATGAACCTCATTAAGGCGCGTCAGAATTAGGGGTAGGCGGAATTTGCGTAATCGCGTTACGCAAATCTCCGCGAAACGGTAAAATATCTCCGCGAACATGCAGAAATTCCGCGAACGCGCGGAATTGCTTGTTCGCGATGCTTTTTTCCTGTTCACAGTTGCTATTTGCGTGTTCGGGGAGAAATATCTCGCGAACACGCATTTTGAGAACGCGAACAAGAAAAAATTTCGTGAAGTCACGGAAAGCAGAATTTTGGGCAATTTCGCGTTCTCCGCGGAACGCGAAATTACCGAAATTCCGCGAGCGGAACGGAATTTACCGCCCAGGCCTAGTCAGAATAGACTCAAGCGTGGAATTGGTGTCTTTGTGACCAGAGTCAGGTGTAGGAGACACTTGTTTGGACCTCTTAAGAGAAGCCTTAGAGTCCTTTGCGTCTTTAGCATTTGGTGACAAGCCCATATTTGCCGCCATAGAGCACACTGCCACAGCGAGGGCAAAGTACAGCACCGCAGAGAAATGAAGGGAAGGAAAAAACCAAAGGATACTAGTATATTAGTATGCAAAAAAGAAATGAATAAAAAAAAAAAGGTGGAAAGCGCACTTACAGCAACCAATACAGGATAATACCACCAGCGGGCTTACATGAGCAAGGTAAGGACTCTCCTGACAAAAATACCATGTCCTGCAGGTAACAAAAGAAACGCCTTCCGAAATCAGAAAAAACCAAGAAGCAGGGTGTCATAGAGCAAGAAAACACCAAATAGAGGCATTGAAGGCACTCTGAAAAGAGGTATGGTAAAATAAAATCCAAAAATAGTCTCACCATAGGTGTCAATGTAACCTGAGTAAGGAGAGAAAACCAATATCGGCTTCCAGCAATACAGAAATAGTCACCAGCACCTGTTTATCAGCATTCCTGACAAATCCGTGGAAATCTCGTCGTCGCGTTGTGGAGAAAAACGCATCTTCGTCAGTTTGGAAAAACAAAATGGCGTCCGCGTGAAAACACCGAGCGCCACCTCTGAACAGCAGAAATGCAGGCACCGGGAGCTTCAGACGCAGGAAACCTACTCAGGTCACACACGGCAGCAATAGGGATATGAAGGACATCTTTTCCGCAGTTAAGGGGCACTAAGAAGCAGTAAAAAATCCTTCGACGTCCTCGCTCAGCACGGAGCTCAAGCGCGACCCGCCATCTCGTAGCGGCGCGCAAGCCACGCCCCCTTAGGAGGTCTCATTTTAGAATTTCAGGTCTGGGTTTGATGACATCTCACAAAAGTGACACCAACACATATGTGAACAAAATGAGACATCCGGGGTGCTCTAGATGAGTTTGAATGTATTTTATTAGTGCTTCCGGGATACAAAGATTACGTTTTGTGCAAGGGATAACTGTATCACAAACATTTAAAACAGTAGACATGAAGCTTGCCCACAATCACTTAATACACAAAGGCATATCAGCAAAACAACAACATATGACATAAAGTAGTTTGTCAGCTGAACTGACGCTCCTGGGATTGACATTGAGAGGACCTTTATCCCAAAAGCAATCTTTGGGGACGTCCTTCCCGTCAGAACAACAGCAAACAAGCATTGGCAGAGTCAAAAGGCCTTGTTAAAATGTGCTAAAACAGCCATTGAAATCACATTAAAGACCCCTCGTCGGGCAGGGAGGGTTAGAGTTGTAAATGCCCCCCATGCAGTTCGGGACCACTGCTCGAGTGGAGGCAGAAGGATATTCCCAAAATGCTCCAGCAGAATTAGGTGAGAGATGAATACTCCACTGGAGTGAGCCTCGACCACCTAGTGTGGCATGCTTCATCATTAGGTTCTCCGTCTAGCCTTGGGGGGCATCCCTCTACAGTCCAGATCATAGTTTGCAACCTTTTCTTGAGCATGTGGTGTGATGGGGGCAGAAAATTTGTAGGAGACATGAGGGTTCTGAGAAACATATGCGCTTATTTTTACCCTTGTGAATGGGGTTTGAAGAATAAAGTTGATAATATTAGCTAGCCTGCCCATACACAACTGTAATCCTCCATGGATATCTCTCACACTAGTTTTTAACCCCCAGCACTCAATGTATGACACGACAATCTGGATAACAAAGTGATGTCTGCCAGTGGTAAATGGAGAACTCAGTGGTGAAGCATACCATACTAGGTGGGTGAGGGCTTATCATCCATCAGAGAATTACTGTCCCAGATGTACTTTCTAGTTCTACAAATCAAATAGACTGAACCTTTTGTGCTTGACAGGTACGATTATGGAGAACGTTCAGTCTACCTCTCTTTGTAGAACCTACTTTCTCGCACACACCCGATAGTTAGATAGGACTAGATTAAGCCCTGTTAGGAAGCGTAATTACCTGTTAAGTGAATTGAATGTGCCCATAAATCTCAGAACAGGAAGCAGTGTGGTCCTAAAGTAACCAGGATGGTTTCCCCCTACTTTCTGCGCTCCCATTAGTGGGAACAAACTTGTTACACAAATTATGTAAAAATAACATTCTTTCAATTACTTTAGTGATCAACTGCAGAAGGAAGATGGAAATGCAGGTCAGTGTGATCCAAAAGCACAGGCTGCATTGTGGAGTTGTGGAGATCTCTGGCTTTAAGCCCTAAAGGAGGTGCACTGACAAATATCTCCCTGTCATCACAGGAAGGTCTTAGCTTCCCCCAGCACTTGTCTGGCTTCTTTACAACAACATAAGGTTAATGCATGTACCTACAAATGGAGCAAAAGGTAGTACAGCCTTTTCCTCTGGAGGAATTGTCCAAAGTGCTACTGTAGCTCCCGGGCTTGTGCTTTGTATTTAATCTGATCACAAGGGTGAGATCCCATTTCTTTGCCATTTCTGTTGCAGCGAAGCCATTCCTGCTATCCCCAACCATGGCTTTTATTTGAAGAGTTATCTGTCCAGGTTCTAATTGGCAGCGTATCCCCATCAGTGTGTCCCTAGAACGAAAAGCCTCTTTCAGGGCTGTGTAATGGATAGGCCAGGAGAGGTGCAAAAACTGACAATACAGGATGACCCTGTATTACCAAACTCAAAGGTAACACTCACTCATTTAATCACTCTAGCCATTTTTTAAAGGACATCCGTGAAAGACCTACATTTATTCCATGCTTTCTTCTGCCCATCCTTTAAAAATTCTGTCATCCCAATCCTTAGTCATTTAACCAATGTTGCTTCGTGATATCAACGTTGTTCCTCTGCCTCCCATCTTAGAAATAGATCAATCGTGTCTCATCAAATGCATTACCTAAATGGAAATATTGTGTCTTACTAGACTGCAGAAGCAAATTCTCCTCACGTCATCAGTGGCATACAATTAAATGATTCCTCCATGGTGAATGCCTCTTTGATGGAATTCAAAGTGGCAGCCTCAGAGATATCCAAAGTCCTTGAGTAGATTGTGTGCCTGTAGAAGGGTGGGCCAGTCTGCGTCACAGAGGCTACGTGGGCCTAGATCATGCAGCTTGTGAGGATATTGCAGGTGGCCTGGCAGTAAACCCTTAACTCTCTTGATTTAGCTGAAGAACCACATGTCTGCGGTGAAGTGAATCAGAAATAATGCACATGTTTCATATCTTTGTTTACCTATTCAGAGTTCAGGTGGTATTTTCCACAGTTACTGTAGAGTGTGAAGCCAGGACCTTGAAGAGACCTCTTGGTCCGCAGGTCGCTAAACCAACTGGATGCCCTTGATGACGACTTCTAGGGTCAGCAGGACCAGGAAAGACTGGGAAAAAAGTGGACGGTAAAGCAGAGGAATACGTACAGGCTGCAGACTAGCTTATCCACTTTATTTTATGCTGTGCTACGTTAGATCACAAATAATTAAGACATATAAAGAAGATCCCCTGGTACCATTGTTCCTTGTAGACAGTAGTTCTGACACCCTGGCATCTACCCACCTCAAAAGTATTTGATGTCTCCCCAAGTGCTTTGTTGTTACTTTAGGTCAGTGCACTTTACATTTGTGGCTTCTTTGCAAGGAAAGCCCAGCCCTTGGTTATGTTATGTATTTACACTACAACAGTAGGTGTCTGATGTTTTTAACCACCAATGTATGTTTAGTTTGTGATCCTGTCTTAAATCAATCCATTCTTGGTCCCCTTAGCTGTCAGCCCTCAGAGGAATAGTAACTTTGTACCAACCAAGTAATGTTAGCTTGCGATACAATAGATGCTGATACTTATCACTGAATGTGCTAATTGCTTCATCAGTAATCATCCTTTCGTCCTTACTCTAAGTCCTAGTCTTCATTTCTCACCTTCTTACCCTCCTCCTTTCTCCTCTAACATTAAGGACCTGATCAGATATTCTGTAAACTTGGTATTCAAGTGTGGTTGGAATCGGTGGGGTGGTATTATAGGAATGAGGAGGTACTCTAATGTAGAAAGAATATGAGGAAAACAGCCTTCTTTCCAGCCTACAGCTTGGACAGTGACTGCCTCAGTGCGAAGGAACTCCTCAAATAAATAGGGACTGTAACAAAGAAGATAAAGGCAATGTTAATGCAGTTTATCCAAGAAAGAACAAAGTGCAGAACAACTTTGATCTCTCCTTTCCATTTGCTAATATGGACTCCACCACTTAAAGCACACAAAGAGTTTGATAATTTATTTCCACCCTTTGAAAAGAGAAAATGACAGAAATTAATGAAAATAACAAGAATAAAACATATTCTAGGCTGGGTCTTTTTAAGTTTCTGTTTCCATTCTTTTTCCATTCAGAACGGCCTGGCAAGTGCCTGATTGTGTCTATCAAAGAGGCTGACATTAAGAACAGAGAGGATTTTTGCACCTCAGACAGTGAGTGTGCGGACGGCCTGAAATGCTGCCTCACGGAGACAGGACGCAAGTGTGAGCCATCTTTCGAAGGTATGTGGCTGAAGATTCTGAACTGCAAAGTGGAATATTTGTGAAATCTCCTTTGTGTGTTTGTGATAGCTTGTGTCTATGTTTGTGGCAAACACAAGTGGTGCATCTTCTGGCTCCATTCTCCCTACGTTACTTTCTACGTTTACTTAGATGTTAGAGTTTTACTTTTCTCGTGCATCAAGATGATGTTAGGTTGCTGCTTTTTAAGTTTTTTTTAACAGCTTTAGATGTTGGACCAAGACTTAAAAAGCAGCACCATAACAACATATTGATGCGAGACCTCTTGATTTCAGTATATGAAAAAGAACTTAGAGAGCGGGTGGGCTTTGGATCAGCCCTCTTCGGCTACTGGCTTTCATGTGTTTTTCATGCTTCTCTATTGCTTGGATCAGCAGTCTGTCAATGCAAAGGTTCGGACAATGTTTCCTATTTGTTTTCCTGTTGGACTTTGTTGATGGGATCATTTGGTGAAATAAAAAAAATATTGTTGGGTTAATAAAAAACATTACCATAAAAACACGTACATTTAGAAGATAAAAGTAACAGTTAATAAAATCATAAATTCAATCAAAAGGCATGAGCGAATGAAATGCATTGGACCGAACCCGCCTATTAATCCCCCTGCAAAATGCTGGATTTGTATTATTGTCATATCAGTCATGTACAGAGGGACATTAACAGGAATATTCAACTAATAGTTAAAGTGTGTAATGCATAGAAAAGTCTCTGACCCAGGAACTGGCCTCCTAATGTATAAAGTATCAATAAAGTGCCAAGTGCTGTGCATTTTAAGGCATCCTTTGATGCGTTATGCTGACCCCTCTTCCAAATCTCCGAATTTATACCAGGAATTAAGGATGGATTGTTGGATTTATTGTTAAAGTGCTAGTTACATATACAAATCCAACTAAAAATGGATTACATAATAATTCCCTATGCAATGCGTTTAAGTGCAACCATGGGTATATCTTGCTGGGCCCTCGTCTCTGTAGTTTCTTTGGATTGTGAGCACTAGGACCCTGTGTCCTGGGCGGACTCGATGTGAGAATTACGTAATAATTTAGGAGGTACGGTTATTAATGATTATGAGATAATGAAAAGTTTCAGTTGGAATGTTGTATTCTAATAAATAAAAGGTTGTTGGCCCCTCGGAGAAGCTGCAGAGGACAGGGGAAGTTGGCAACCAGTACTCTCTAAAAGTCTTCAAGATAGCGAAGGCTCCCTGTAGCTGCTGCAAGAGACATGGAGTATGGCGCTGCTGCATTTTTTAAACCAACACAAGAGTATTGGTGCCAGATGGACCACATGGATCGAAACTTTTGACGACTTCATTGATGCTCTGGAAGAAGTAAATGATGAAAAAAGTCATTGAATGCTTAAAGAATCTTGCTGGTGATGGAGTAAACGAAGTGATAAAGAAATTCTCACAGACTGAGACAATATCGTACCGTCAGATCAAAGAAGCACTAGGTGCCACGATCATCATCTCAAACTGAAAGGAAACTGTAGGTACATTACCACTTTTTCGACTAATAATGGTTTGTTCAGATACAAGAGGTTAAGCTTTGGAGTGTCACCTGCTGCAGAAATATTCCTTGATGCTATACGTAGAATAATTCAACCTGTTATGCATGCTTTCAATTACAGTGATGACATACTGGTATTTGGGACAACAAGGAAGGAGCATGATAAAGCTCTCAAACAAGTGTGTCAGTTACTTACAGATGCAGGTCTCACATTAAATGCAGAAAAGTGGAAATTTCACAAAGCCAAACTCAATTTCTTTGAGCAAATATTTTCTGATGGGGCGATGACTCCTGATCCAGATAAGGTACAAGCACTGTCAGCCACCAGCCCCCCACAAGAGTCACCATGTTACATTCCTTCTTGGGCATCTGCAGCTATTGTTCATGGTACATTTGTGACTTTGCTACAGGAAGTGCCCCATTGCGAGACCTGATCAAGTGAAATGTCCAGTTCTGATGGTCCTCTGAATGCGACCAAAGTTTCATAAGAATAAACCATGCAATTGAAAATAGGACTGAGATACCTACCTTGATCCTAAACTACACATTGAGATTAGTGTTGATGCAAGCCCTGTGGGGTTGGGAGCAGTCCTTGCTCAGCATAATGGACATCCAAATGCTCAGAGACACATTGTGGCATATGCCAGCCGAAGTCTATTTAGTGCCAATTCCCAGGTGGAAAAGAGGCCAGACTGTGTTGTGGGCTTGTGAGCATTTTCATGTGTTTCTTTAGGGAAAGCATTTCACGATTGACACAGACCTCCAAGGTCTGCTCACCATATTCGGAAATCCAAAGGGCAAGATGCTCTGCCACATTGAGAGGTGGGGGGTTTGTGTTTACAAGAATTCAACTATACAAATGTGCATAAGCTGACAAGAACCAAAACCCTACAGATTATTTCTCAAGAGTACCACTACAGTGGCACAGCTCAACATCAAAAACTTCTGAGGAATACATCAACTTCATTATAAGGTCCTGTACGTCAGCGTTCTTATTCATCAAACAGATTGTTGCCGCTACAAATGCAGATAAAGGCATGCTTGTCCTTAGAGATATTGGTGCAGTTATGGAAACAAAGTGTTCGGCCTCTGAGTGATGAAGTTGAATTTCAAAAGTATTGAAATGTGCAAGATGAACTGTCTGTCATAAAAGAAGGCATCGTGCTAAGAGGCTTCAGCATTGTCATACCCAAGAGTCTGATACATTGAACTTGCTCATGAAGTACATCGTGGCATTGTTGTTACCAAAAGAGCCCTGAGAGATCGAGTGTAGTTCCTTCGCTGGGACAAGAGAGTTGAGAGGGAATTAAAGGAGTGTCACTTCTCCTACAGTGACCCAGCATCCACTATGTCTGGTCTTCCTGCACGTGCATAGGAAATAGTGGCAGTAGACTTCTTTGGGCCCGAAGCGAAAGGCCATCACCTGATGATCATTGACAAGATTTCCTGTTTTCTCTGGTGGAGGAAATGTCATCAACAACCCACGACAAAGTCATTGAGCGACTGGACGACATATTTGCTGTGTGGTGCATACCAGACTTTCGCAAGTCTGACAATAGTCCACCCTTAAATAGCAAGGAGTTTGAGGAGTTTTTGACCAGACTCAATGTCAAGCATAAAAAAAATACACCCTTGTGACCTCAGGCTAACGGTGTTGTGAAACTTTTTATGGGAACCCTAAAATGAGTGATCTAATGTGCATCCATAGAGGAAATCAAGCTGAGTCAGGCATTATGTCAAGCCCTTTGTGCCTATCGTTCAACTCCTCACTCCACCACCGGTGAGAGGCCTGGCACCCTCATCATTGGGAGAGCTATCAGAACCAAATTACCATGGTGGACCACTGAATGATGAAGAGGTTTGTGACGCTGATGCTTCTCAAAAACTTCAGATGAAGACGTATGCTTATCGTTGTCGGTGAACTCAGGAGATCTTCTTCAATGACGGTGACTGGGTTCTTATCGAACAAAAATGGAAGTGAAAAATGTATCCTCAGTTTGCTGTTGAACCTCTGAAAGTTGTGATGCCCAAGGGACACATGATAAAGGCGCAATGTCCCTGCAAATCCATTGCAGGGGACTCATCACATTTCAAACATCTGCCTTGACAATCATCAGTCCTTGTAGTCCCAGATGAGGCTGACCCACCTGAAGACCCAGATCAGACATTATATGTCGTACCCTCAGTATCCACTCTGGGTACAATTCAACAACTTCATACTACACGGTCTGGCTGAACTGTGCGAGCACCTTACCAACTTAGGGCCATATGTAGGTAGCTAAATACCGGTCGGTAACGGCCAAAAATTGGGAATTTTCCCGTTACCGACCGTTATTTAGCCCTTTCTAATGTAGGAGGCAGGTTTTCAGGATTCGGTAATTTTCCAATTCCTTATTTTAAGGAATCGGTAAAATACCGAATCCTTAAAAGCTATGTAGGAGGCACTCAAGTGAGTGCATTTTTGCATTCAGGATTCGTTATTTACCACCAACTACAAGTTGGTGGTAAATACCGAATACCTTTAAAAAAGCAATAATTAGCTTTTTCCAAGGTGCCGTGTAGCAGACATACATGCCTCACATGCGATACCCGATTCAGGGGTGCAACAGGGTGTCAATGTGACGCCCTGCCACCCTTGAATATGTTCCCCCTATTACCGATTCGGTATTTACAGAATCAGTAATAGTGAATGGCTTCCCATTCATTCCTATGGGCCTCCAGGACCATAGGAATGAATGGGAAGGTGAATCCTTATTACCGAATCAGTATTACCGATTCGGTAATAACGAATATTACTGATTCGGTATTTTTTACCGAACTTTTAGCTACATATGAAATACCGATTCCTAAATACTGAATCGGTAAAATTCGGTATTTAGGAATCGGTATTACATATTTACCTACATCGGGCCCTTAGTGAAGAAAAATGTTGCTGCTTTTTTAATACCTTTTTATTTAACAAGGGGGAAGTTGTAGAGTCTTAGGACTGTGAGCACTAGGACCTCGTGTCCTGGGCGGACTCAATAAGAGAATTACGTAATCATTTGGGAGGTGTTAAGGTGTGGTTAATAATGGTTATGAGTTAAAAGAGAAGTTACAGCTTGAGTGTTGTACGCTGATGAATAAAGAAGTTGATTACGAGCTCCGTGTGTGCCATGTTCTTGTGCATGCTCCTGGGCTGGGGAGGATGTGACAGTCTCCAATATGTTGCCAATTGTAAATGATGAATACATGCACTGACCGACAGATCCATTAATGCAGGGGACATGAATGTATGTGGAGGGTACTTTTACTTTCTCCAGATCAGATGTAGCTGGATCCAAGAATTTCATCTGGATCATGTAATCCTGTTTTTCTAAACTGTAGATGCAATATGTGTAGCTTGAACTTGAGACTACGTTTGTGTTCTTTGATTTATATACTTGGCTGGCACATCAACAATTTAATGTATGCTTTATGATTTTACTGCTTGCTGTTTGGATGCTTAAGCTTGTCATAAACTAAAAGGCCATTTCTATTAACTGATCACCATGCTCTTTAGTTCATTTGAATTTGCTGTCATGGTAACATGCCGATGGATTTCCGCCTTTTATGTTCCCAAAGTAAATGCGTATTGACACACAGGCTTTTTTAAAAAGAGCAACAAATATATTATCCCTTTGTCAAAAGAATTTACAGTTAAATATCATGCTGTGCATGTCGTTTAAGTTCACTACTTTCAGAACAAACTTCATCATCTATTTCTCGATTTCATAACACTCTTCTTTAAGGATACAACATAACTTTGCTAATGAAGTTTGTTCATCAAAGGTAGCAAACAGACTACCTACATCTGGGGAAGGAAGCCTTCTCTGTTAATTCTCCTAGGATCTGGAAGGGTATCTCTATCCAAGCAAGATCAACAACAAACCTCTACAATTCACAAAAAAGCTAAATACCTACCTCTTCAAGGAGCACAAAACCTGACTCATGAATCTACCCTTGACAGTCCTCTAACAATTGTACCTTCATAACGACCATGCCACCTGTTCGGTGCTTTATTGCACTCGCTCTAGATTTGCGCTTTACAAATTTCATCACATTTATACATACATAAAGGAGCCCTTTTAAATTGATAAATATTATTAAATACTACTACTAATAGTAATATGATTTACAATAATAATCATAATAATTATACTACTACTACTAATAATAATAATAGCAACAATTCTTCTTTTTCTTCTTCTTCTTCTTCTTCTTCTTCTTCTTCTTCTTCTTATTATTATTATTATTAAAAGTATCTAGAAGCAGTTGTAGTAATAAACAATTTTTTCTCCTAACTGATCACACTTTTTAAATATTTAATATTTCATGCTGTGAATTGTAAGCCACAATCATAAACAATCTAGAGCATTAAATATGATAAAACACTTGATTTGTTAAAAAAAGAAGTGTGCCTTTACGAATAGCAAATAGAATTATAGATGGGTAACAGTGAATTTTTGGGATTTTTTTCTCCAAGGGTTTCTGAGTGACATGAAATAGACGACTAGAGCAAAGTCTGAGTTTTCTGTGATGTTACCCAGAACCGTGAGGTGAACAATACCTTTACTTTACTTTTCACCCATCTATACATTTTTGTTATGTATGGCCCCCCCACTTCATCTACCCAGGGCATAATGGGAAAGCCATGCACAGGATGTCCTCATCCTCCCTGCCCCGAATTAGGGAAAAAAACAGACCTCCTGTTACCCATCCGTAGCACTCTTTGTGCCTTCCCTTCCCTCTCCTTCAGAAGCTGTGCTTCCTGTATTACAGCTCTGCTCTGACAGACTCTCAGAGAGCCCAGCCAGAGCAGCCTGAAATTCCTGAATAACTTATCAACAGTGAGTTATGAGATCCGTAGCCCACCTTTCCTATGTCACTGCAATGAATTATCACATTTAGAATGGGACATACCGGCTAAAAGCCCTCAGTCAGGGCCGTACATAATAATGCATATTGGGGCTTATCATTAACAATGTAACATTTTCAGCTGTAAACAAAAATGTTATTACGTCCTTCCATATCTAATCTACCATACCTAACTACCAAATGCAGCATACTATATATACCATAATACCTCCAGCACCAATTTACCATAATCAAACATGCCATATATACCAACTCTACCCACCTACCACACTGACATAACTACCACACCCACTGAATATAATTTTTCCACCTCAGAAAAGGCTCTTGGAGGGAAAATGTTTTATCAACACTTCCAGATCTTTGTGAGAAAACAGCCCCACACCCTTTTCCCTTCGATTCACAGTAACAATATTACCCCCTCATGAGAGAGAATTTTTAAAGTGGGATCTTTGAGAATGACACCTTTTACAGCTTGAAATGCTGTCTGTTGCTCTTTAGACCACACAAATTTGGCATCATTCTTGGATAATTTTCTTAGAGGAGCAAAAACTGTGAAAATGTTATCCACAAATGTTGTATAGCATTGGAAATACTCAAAACTACTCAAAATCCTACCTTAATTGACCTGTATTTGAAGGAGTTACAGCAGTTTAATGGCCTGAAGTAGATCTATCTTGTGTGAAAGACAGTTGGATGTTATTAATGTCCAAATTATTCAACTTCTAAAACAAATAAGGACCTGTACCTAATGCAGAGTCACACCTCTATCCTGCAGGATCTCCAATACACTTCTTATAAATTGATTATGTCATTCAACAGTTTTACAAACATGAAGATTTCTTCTTGGAAAGCCATTCATTTCTCTAGTTTCCCAAACAGGGAGGCAATTAGTGTTTGAAAGAGGGAGCAAGAATAGCTAAGTCGAATGGCATGCTTAAATACTTCAATGCCCCTTACGGACCTATAAATGTAGTCAATTTAATGCTTTCTGGTGATAACTCAATTTGCTGCACAGAAATCCAGTGATTAAAACATTTAGCTCCAACCAATGTGGCTAACAATGTATTAGTTTTCAGAAGTGGAAGATATTCCACTGTAGTTTGCTTACATAAGCAGTGTTGATCAGCCTACAAACACAACAACGCCATCTTTTTTTACAAATCAGAGTAATCAGATCCATCCACTCTTTCAAACGCTCCATGATCATACATTTCTTCCAGTGATATGGATAATTCCTCATTTAAGGAGATTTGGACTCTCCACCCTATTGAAAGCATCACACAATTACATACATCAGTTGTTACTAAGTTCACCACCTCCAATATACAGCACAGGAGTATGTCTCTATCTGCCTATCTTAGTGAGCTTCCTCACTTATATGTGGTGATGACGAGTTTTGTTTTTACAGCTGGTATTGAGCCGCTGGAAGAAACAGAGAAGTCACCAGTAAACTAAGCAGGCTGGTGAGGACTCAGAGCACAAGAGAAGACTTCACCAGCATCTTGGGGGAAAGTAGGAGATGGTGAGACCATTTCCTGCTCATATAGTATTCAATATCCCTGGAAATCCTGCTCTTTCCTTTAGAGCAGTAACTTGTTTCCCAGCTGAAAGGGTGCTGTATAGGGAACAGGGAAGAGTATGCGGAGCAAGTAATGAGAATCTGAGGGCATAAGATGAGGGAGGCCCAACAGTAGGGTCATTTACTGCTCCATGACAGTGTGACAGATTAGACAGTATTCTTGGATCATTAGTAAGCACTCTACTGCTCCAGTATTAACAAGGTTTGGTTTTCTGCTAAACCCAACCCAGAGAGTTCACTTCCTGTGGATAGGGAATGACACAACTGTACAGTATTTCTTTGCTCACCAGTTGGTATACGGCAGAGGCTAGTATCCTGCTGGAGCACCTCATTCGGAACTCTAGCCACCCAGGCAACTGTAGTCTTTTTTTCGTAGGTGGGTGAGGAGGAGGAGAACGGATGACCAATCATGTGATGAACACATGCCTGTGAAAAGCAGCACTTATACGTAGTTAGCAACCTGTTGACTTTTAAATGGGGGTGCAGTCAGATGTTTAAGAGGGTTATTCCATTAGAATGAATGGAGAATGAGCTATTTTAGGAGAGTGACATAGGGTTGAAAAGAGGGTGACCCCACTAAAGTCTATGAGGACTTTTGCTTGTTAGCAGCATGAATATGAGTGAAAAGGTGACATCAGCCTAATGAGGGTGATTTACAGGTATGTTTATAACACTAGTCACATAGAAGCAGCGGGGCTAGGGCCCATGACCAGAAAATGCCCCCTGATTGCATTGTTTACCTGAAGAAGGAAACATATTGCTAGGCTTCAAATAGAAAGGTGTGCATGGCCAATGTGTTTTTTGTGAAGTTGGATTGCTTCCTTTAGGGGCACACATAATTGTGGTTCAATCGACATGGGCTGGATTTCAGACAATTCGGTAGGTGCTCTTTGAAATGACTGAAAAAATGTATTCAGTCAGTTTCTTGATGTATTCATAGCTACATTATCTGCTGATCTTGTTGTGTCCTTGTTGTGTTTGTGTACCTATTAGATGACACATTTTCTAAATTGTGAAAACAATCCCAAAACATTGGCCTGTTGTATTAGGCCATCAAAATCTTTTTAACCTATGGTCTGTGTCTGGAAGTGTTTGCTTTTTGTGTTTGACCTGTCATTTGAAGATTGTGTATTTATGTTTTAGAATGTTTTGTGTTTTAATTATTTTGAGCTGTGGATTCACGTGTCGTACCCATTATAAGAAATTTGATTGGTTGGAAAGGGTGAGGACCCACTTCCAATAACATTCACAATCCCTGTCAGGGTGAACCACAACAGTCACAAAAATAAACCTGTGCCTAATCCTCTGGAAGCTTGGTACAGAAGCACTCAGGCTTAACTTAGATGCAATATATAAAGTATTTATACAGCACTAAAACAGTAATAAAGTGAAAACACAGTACACAAAGAATCCCCAAACCAATTGAGAAACATAGGGGATGTTTTAATAAATAAAATAACACCAAAACAGCAAAATTCGAATCAATAAAACAGGAGTTGTGAGTTTCTAAAGTTTTAGATTAAAAAATGACACCAAAATGTGGAAAGAGTCAACTGCTGGTATCTGGTCGCATTGGACCGGGACAAAATCACAAGTTCAGGACAACGGCTATGGGGCACAGGCCAGATACAGGACCAGGTTTGATCTGCTGAAAGTTTTACCTTCTGACTTTGATGCAAAGACAGTGGGGCATGACGCTGTGGGGTACTGTGTCCCATTGCATCATCCTGCTTTGTGTTGTCTCGGACTGAGTTGGATCCAGTTAGACCTGTCAACCTTAGGGTGGTCTCCCCCTAACTTTTTGCCCTCTCACCCCCCCCCCCCCCCACATTGGACTATATCTTTTTGTTAGACTTAGGACTCTGGGCACCTTACCACTGCTAATCAGTGCTAAGGTGCAGGTGCTCTCCCCTAACACATGCTGACAAATGCACAAAGCTAGTTGGCCTATTTAATTCACATGTAAGACCATTGTCCTGTGATATCTCATGTACCTAGTGGCGGTGGTTTAAATGCTACTAGTGAGCCTGCAGCACTGCTTGTGCTGCCCACAGGAGTAGCCTTCCAAACCTGTCTCAGGCCTCTGCCATGCCAGTGAGGCCCACCCTTTCATAAAGGGATTTTGGGAATTCCCTTATATCCTTTTAGGTGGTAATTCCTGAACAGGAAAGACTAGCTATGTCATGTTTGGTATGGTTGGAATGGTTGTGAGAAAACCTCTCTACTGGCGAATTTGGATTTACCATTACTATTTCAGAAATGCTACTTTTAGAAAGTGGACATTTCTCTGTCCTTCACTCAGCTCTGTGTACCTGCAGTCTGCCACAATTCACTTCTGGCCAGGGTAGCAGCCCCACACTTGCATACTGCCTAGACTCCCTCAAACACAGGAAGGGCTGCCTCCATATACATACAGACGGCTTTCTGAAGCTGAGAGGGAGGAGTGGTGATTCACACTTACATCTGAATAGGCTTAGCCCTGCCACCCACAATAGGCTTAATGACCCTGCTTTGTTAGCGCAGACAGCTAGGAGCCAGGTCAGGAAAGGCAAGGAATCCCCCAAAACGTCAAAGACCCTTCCAGAAGCTTCTGTCCCCTTCTAGTAGCTGGGCACCAGGGTTAAAAATAGGGCTATGACCCCACATCAGTAGTACACTACTGGACCTGGAAGAAACGATGTATAAGTCTTTACTAGCTGCTGTGCTGAAGGATTGCCATCTTGCTGTGCTGACTGTTCCAAGGGACTGCTGCTCTGCTAGGTTGAGCTGCCCTACTGCCTGCTGACCTCTGCCCTGCTACCAGGATCAAGAAATACCCCCAGTGTGACTCCAAGGGTTTGTGGCTTGCCCCCTTGATTTGATTGATTTGATTTGTACATTTATAAAGCACATACATGCCCAGGGGCGTCTTGGCGCTACAGACAGGTGGGCCAAGTGAGGTTGCCTGAATGGTGTCTGAATCGTGTTAATTGGAAAAAAGCCAGGTTTTCAATGCCCTTCTGAAAGATAGAAGTGAAGGGCTGCTCTTTATGGCAACCAGGAGTAGGTTCCATGTCTTGACTGTCCTTAACAGGAAGCTTCTTCCGCCCCAGCGTGCGTTCTTGAACCTCAGTGTTTGCAGATGTTTACTGTGTACGGATCTTAGACTTCTATACGGCACATAACATTTCAAATGAGTCCTCAGGAATTGAGGACCGGCATCATGTAGTCCTTTGAAGGCTAGGCATTGGGATTTAAACTTAATCCTCTTGTCCACCGGGAGCCAATGCAGGGCTCTTAAACCGTGGGAGACTGGCTGGAACCTGGGTATATCCAATACTAATCTGGCTGTCGGATTTTGAAGACACTGCAATCTTTGTAGCTACTGAGATTGGATCCCCAAGTACAGGGCGTTGCTGTAGTCCAGCCTGGACAAGGATAATGCTGTAACCAGTGTTTTTAGGGAATTAGGTGGGATGAAAGGATGGATTTTCCTGATCATTTTTAGAATGAACCAAAGGGTTGAGGAGAAGGTATTAATCTGACTATTGAATGTCAGTTTATCATCAAAGATAAATCCAAGATTTTTTACCTTAGGCACTGGGGCTGGGCAGTTGCCCAGACTGGCGGGCACCATTAGGTGACCAAAAAGATTAATCTGAGCCCAACATCAAGACCTCCATCTTTCCGCCATTCAATTCTAGGCAGTTGGACAGCATCCACAGGTTAACCTGTGTCATGCAGCTGTTGAAACGGTCAGCTGTCTCATCCAAGTTATTTGAGACTGACACCACCAATTGGGTGTCTTCAGCATAAGAGACCACTCAGAACCCAAACTGCCTGATGATTGAGGCTAAAGGGGCCACATATACATTGAAGAGTGTGGGGCTCAGAGATGAGCCCTGTGGCACACCACAAGGAAGTTTAAAAGGCTCAGGGGGATTCTACTGAAATGGTCCTATCGGCGAGCAAAGATGTCAGCAGCGTGAGGGTGGTATCTCAGATCCCTAGCTCAGATAGCCTACTGACTATTATTTTGTGGTTCACAGTGTTGCAGGCCGTCGATAGATCTAACAATATCAAGGCAGCTTTGCCCCCGTGTCCAGTATTGCTCTTAGTTCTTCTGCAGCCATGACCAGATCTGTCTCAGTTCCATGCCCCTCCATTGTCTCCCTCTGCGGTCTCAGAGATATTGAAGACTTTGCTGCTACAAGACCTACACCTTTCCTTGAACTGCTGTCCTTCCCAAGTGTCGGGGGCTCAACTCCCTGAGGCTGTTTCAGCAGAGGCCTTGTGGTTCCAGCCTTGTACTCTGCAATTTAGAACAGGTGCTCAGTGTGCAGGAGCATATCTGGGGCCCACCGACATCGTTAAGGAGGGAGTGCGGTGTCAAGTGGAGCCCTCACACCATCTGAGCAAGCAGTGCATTTCTTGGCGACTCCCAGATCACCGGCGGAGTTCACTCCCCACTCTTCTCGTACTCGTCCCTAAAGATACTGGGAGTGTTGAGGGCCCAGAAGGGGATTGCGCTGAACTCCTGCCGCTAAGGACTCTTTTATATTTACTTTGAAACTGAGCTGAGCGGTCTCGGAGGTCAGGCTGCGCCTCTCACAACTCAGTGCTTCCTCCACCACCCAACCTGAGCGGTCCTGGCCATATCATGCTGTGTCCTGCATGGCCAAGCGCACAACTTTTGTTAGATTTACTTAGACTGGACCCGTGTGGTCCCGACACTGAGATACTGCCCTCCTCACACTTTGGGGGAAGTTCCTACTTGCCTTTCCCCTTGCTTCTCTGAGGCACCTGTGAAACCGTCCTAGACTATGCCGTGGAGGAAATCCTTGTAAAAACTTGCTGGATTACCGTAAAGTCTCTAAAACAAGCCTAGCTGATTTTTAACATCCTGCTTTTATGAAGTAAAAATTGAATAACTCCTAATCTGCTGATTGACTTCTTGTTGGTTTGGCCTTATTTTTACCAGATAAATACCTACTATTGTTCTAAGCCTGTGTGGAGTCTTTTTGCAGCCTTTTCATTGTGTTACTGGGGGTGTGTGTTACACAAACACTTTACACATTGCTTCTTGGGATACGTCTGCCTGCTCTGCGCCAAGCTACCAGAGGGTGGGTACAGGATTCCCTAGGGTGTTTTGGTCCCTACTTGGACATGGGTAAATACCCCTGCCAACTAGATTCCCAATTTCTAACAGATCTGATGAGACTTTCAGTCTAGAGCTTTATGGCTCTGTGTGGCTTTGGCTAGCTCTCCTTTGGATCCAGTGAAGCTGCCGATCACCCCTTTGTCTAACCCTAAAAGTGATTCTGATCAGTTCTTCCCTTTTCCTGGTCTTGGCTCGTGTCTCTGTAGGGAAACAAAGGACAGACAAACCCAAGTGTGAGCTGCATATGCATAAGTGACAGGGTGGGCCTTCTCTGAAGGCAGAAAGGTGCATGGTACAACCCTAAGGCAACCTTTGAAGCTCAGGACGTAGAAGGGTACAGACCCCTAGGTCATACTGCTCAGTACCCTTCCCTTCACCCAGGGCCCTTTTGTCCATTGTCTGGGAGTAATGCACCTCACTCCACTGGAGAGCCATTACCGGTAATGTGACACTGGAAACTGACAGAAAGGCGTATCTTCTGTCTCTGCGGAGGTCTGTGTGTTCTGTTATGCCTCACCCCAATGAGTTTTTAACTCCCTGTGGTCTTTTGCTTCAGAACCCTGTGTTTGTCCTGTACTATTAAAAAGCTGCTGTGTGTGTTTAGATGACTTCTCCGTGTCTTCAGATGCCCAAATTGTGATCTATGTCCTCAGAAACCCGGTGAATCTTGTTATCAGACCTCATGTACAAGCCCGCCCCAGAGAGACATCCAAAGAGGCCAGCTAAGGGTATAGCCTCCCTCTATAACCTTCCTAATTACGTGCAAGTTGATGAGTCTGCTAGCAGCTCCTATGGGGTTTCCTGTATACAGTCATGCTAATTTCTGTTCAGCAAGACAGCAACGTCTTGTACTATGTAGGTTCTTGGACGCGCCTGAAGAGGAAAACATGATTTCCACTAAGGGTTTGAGTCTGACAAAATCAATCGTAAATATTTGCCATTTCTGTGGTGAAAAGTCAAAACCAACTCTTTGATGAAAGGCAGGCACATTAGTGTGTCCTGGTATGTAACTTTACAGTGGATGCAAGTGCATCCACTGTCTATGCATCTGAACAGGTTTGGGGTAATCCTTCTTTTTTTTTTTATGTCCATTCCAGGCTGTTCTCCAGATACAGCCTTTGTGTAGTGAGGCCTCTCACAGCAGTAAAGCCTTCAACCTGGAGCACCCACAACAGAGCATAAAGCCGTGTGAGATGTTTGGTGTCTGCACTTTGTCTGTCATCAGAGGACCTGAAAGTGTGTTCAAGGTAGAAAAATATCTAGGTCAAACATAAGCAACCTTTCCACCTTGCACAACAGAATCTGCAGTTCCACCCCTCACCCCTACTATCTAGCAAAGGGTAGTCTGTCAGGAAGCCTAATCAGTATACCCTTGTTAACAAAGCCTTTATTGAATTTCTAAAGGAAGCCCAGTCGCCATCCATCACATCTCAGTGTCCAGAAACCAGACACAACCACATGAATTCCACTTTGCCTTCATAATTAATACTGTGAGTCACACTTATGGATGAACATCAGAAGACATCAGCTCAGGCATGTTAAATGTTTGCATTCATTACCCGTATTCTTTCTTAAATTCCTATGCTCTTGAGGTTACTGTTTCCTCTCCACAGCCTAAAGCTCTAGATATTTCCTCATCTATGCGTGCAGGCGGCTATTATATTTTGCTTTCAACACTTGATCTCATCAGCTGTTCTTGCTGGAATGGCCATCTAAAAGTAGCCTGACAGTGGGCAGACTGCTGCCTGATTCTAATCCCTATAAAATACCTAATATAGATAGCACTATCTTGACATGCAAAACATGTTTATTTCTACAGCCTCACACCCTCAAATTAGATATACTCTAAAAAAACGCTTTCATAACGATAAAACCTTGCATGAAAAACAGATCTTTAGTTAAAACTTTCTGATTGTCTTCACTTTTTTTTTCTTTCGAATGGCTCGCTCCTTCGCTTCCATCCTCTGCATGTCTCCTCTCTCTGAGCACAGCCTACTCTATTACATCCATATTTATCTTAATCCCTATCAATGCATTTCTGCAAACTGCCCACAACTCATTTACAAGGTCTGAACCTCTCCTACTCAAATGTGGCTGTCTGTCACTAGTAAACCAGGAGAAGAAATGTCTTGCATTAGGGCTTATGACACTTTGTTACGCCATTAAGAAGACATTGTCTCTGATGCTTCTGTAATTTCAGCTAAACCGGGTTCATGTCCATCTATTGAAATGGTTTGTGTACGTGGTACTCGATATACTTGTAAAAACGACAGCGGGTGCGAAGAAAACCTGAAGTGCTGCCTATCTAAGTGTGGATCCGAATGTAAGCTGCCAAAATAAGGTACAGTATTCGCTTGAATTTTTAGAAAACAGGCTAGGGGAGGTACAGCGGGCGGGTCGCATCCTAGTAGTATAGCCTTTTATTCTACAGCTATATGATAATTTTGTGTTCCTTTGTAAGACTCCGTACGACACTCCACTCTATTACATAACACTCCATTCTACTCTATGACATGTGACTCCACTCTATGCTAATCCACTCTATGCCAGTCCTCTCTAATCCACTCCACTGTGAGACACTGTGCAACACGCCACTCTATGACATAACACTCCACTCTACGACATGCCACTCCACTCTATGCCACTTCACTCTACTCTAAGACACTTTCTTCCACACTGCGCTATTCCACTATATGCTATTCCACTCTATTCCACTGCACCCCATCCCACTCTACTTTACTCCACTGTGCGCCCCTCCATTGTAAGACACTGTGCAACATGCCACTCTAAGACAAAACACTCCACTCTACTTTACGACATGCTACTCCACTCTACTCCACTCCATTCAATGCCACGCCACTCTGTCCTAAGCTGTTCCACTCTATGCCACATTATGGGATTTGTAGTTTTTTTAACCGATTGTTATATAATTAAAAAGAGAGATTGTTAGGCAACAAGTTATTACATTCATAACTATTTCTAAACGTTATAGTAAATATTGTTGGCGCTTTGCAGTTTTATCTCTTTCAAAATTATACAGTTAGTTAACTAAGTAATTGGATATTTCCTAAATGTTATTGGTATAGTACCATTTCTGTTCATAAGATATTTTTTCTTTCTTTAAGCAAAGATTGTTGCATAATTGTCAACGTATGTGGGTATAGTACCCAACATACGTTGACAATTATGCAACAATCTTTGCTTAAAGAAAGAAAAAATCTCTTTTTAATTATATAACAATCGGTTAAACTACAAATCCCATAATGCCACATGAAGGTAAAAATGGTATATATGTAGAAATAGAAGAGGGCTCACTGACCGTGAACAAAGCCAGGAAGGCTGAAACGCGTTGGTCTGAGTGTTTCAAAATAAACTAGCCAAAACCGATGTTCCTGTGTGCCGCGTCATTTGGAGCAAAAAAAAAAATGTTATATATATATACATATATATATGTATACATATATATTTTGACCATTTGGGCTATGGATAATTAGATCATGCATACACCTGTTTAAACGCATCTTGACTCTTATGGAAACCTCCAATTCCTCAACAGTATCCAGATGCTGGAATCAACCATTACAACACAGTCATTACAACGCACTACCTTTACAACACAGTCATTACAACGCAACATCCTTTACATCGCATACCATTACAACGCAGCCATTACAGCGCATGTCACTACAACGCATGCCATTACAACGCTTGGTTTCTACCCCTACACTATCCAACACTTACCCTACTGTTGCACTCACTGGAGTGGGAATAGTAATATTTACCCCTACACTGTCCAACACTTACACTACTGTTGCCCTAAAAGTGATATGCATTGTAATGGTATACTTTGTAATGAAATGCGTTGTAAGTGTAGTTTCTAAACATGCGTGGTGATGGCATGCAATGTAAAATCATGCGTTGTAATGGATGTTGCGATGTAAAAACTGCATTGTAAAGGAATGCGTTGTAAATGTTTGCGTTGTAACGAGTGCTATTCTCCAGATGCATATTTTGGATTAGTTGGAAGGCTCTTTACTGTAAAAAGAGGTCTATCATGTTGTAAACTCCCAAAGTCAGACTCCATTTTTAAAATGTTAAGTTAGCCTGTCAGATTTCAAGCTGGTGTCTAGATACAGGTGCCTGGGTAACAGATGCTTTTCTCCTGGATTTTTCACTGTTTTAGATCAAGGTCCTTCATCCTTTCACAATGATTCCCTGAATTATGATCATAGCTATCTAGCTCACCTATTTCTCAAAACCCTTTGACTGCCCTCTTGGGCATGGTTCTCAGTCAGACGTGACTGACATTGCCCAAATGTTGACCATGTTCCCGACTATCCTCTGAGACCCTTGAAAATGCCCATAATTAACCCTCCCAGTCCTCCTCTAGTTGCTAGTCTCATAGATCCAGAATGACTCTCAGGATGCAAGACATTTTGGTTACATTGAGGGTGTTTAGTACTAAAAGAGTTGAGGTGTGAAAAATGCTGTAATTTTCTTTTTACAAAGCTTCACCCAAATTACAGGAAAGGTCCTGCAATATATTGGCAGCAGGCTAGTTTGAGTAGAACCTGTTTGTTCAAAGCCATCTTCTGTGAGAGGCAAATGATGTTAAATTGTCAAATGCAAACTTATCTGAATTAATTGTATGTGTGATGTGTGAACTCAACACATTTTGGAAGTGTAATCAAAATTTCACATGGACTTGTAAAAGAGCGGGGTGGACTAGTACTTGGAATGGAGTGTGCATCACTTTGGCTCCTCTCCTTTCAATTCGCAAACATTTTAGCTTCCCTTCATGACATGAGAATACCCTACAATACCAATAATGTCTCCCTCTCAGCTATCTCTGGACATGAGCATGTAGGATGGAACTGGTAAGCACACCTTCACCTGCAGACTTATGAAGGGAAGTCACCTCTCACAGTATCAATATGGCTCTCCTTGTTTGACCTTTTGGTCTACCCATATTAATCTCACCCTGAAAGGGCTCTTCACCAGGCTGGCCAGGCTGCTGAGCCTGAGTTTGTTTAAAAGGATCTCAAAAACTCTAATCTGCCAGAGGGTGTAATCTATGTGAATAAAACAACTTACCACCTACCATTGCATGAAGGATCCACTGGTTCATGAGTGAAGCAGTAACCAATGTACCAAGGCTTGGTCCTTACTCGGCCAGTGGCACAATGGCTTCTAAAGTCTTATTTCAACCCCATTTAACAAATGGGCTGTCTTGGTGCATGATAGACTTGGAATGTGCAAATAGACATTTTCATAGCCCGTGCAGAGAACATCAGAATTAAATTAAATAGACGGGGCACGTGCTACAAACCACCATTCCAACCCATTGCTTATTTCAAACTACATAGTAGCTGGCCCTCTATACACAATAAGTACAGGGCCGGACTGGGAACTGAAACAGTCCCTGGCAAACTACTCGGCCTGCCACCTGGTGGGTGCAGGGGGGGTGCGGCCTAGCTATTTGCGAGGGCCGGGGTTGGCCGATTTTGTTACAGGGGGACGATATTGCCGGCCCCCGGTAACAAAAACAGAGACCCACCCTGACGGCCTACCGGGGAAACGCCCGGTGCCTGCTACGGCCAGTCCAGCCCTGAATAAGTAGTAACATTCACATTTCTTAAGACAGGAGACAAGAGAAGCCAAAAAATGCACTTGTTTCCTTTATTGATATTTAAATATTGTTTTTTTGCATGATGTTGCCTTTCTGTTGTTTTTCACATGCAATTCTGGAGTTACACCTTAAGCCTCTTTCTCCTCACTTTTAGCCTCACTGGCCATTGATGGATTAAACCTTCCTTCCTCAAATTCACACATGGTTTATTTGTTGAAGTTGATACGTGAACTGTCCGCCTGCTTCTGAAGCATATTGCCTGATGTTGAAATTCTTCCAAATTTGATGCCATCATCACACGCTGTTCCTGATGTTGCAGTGCATTGGATTAAACAACTTTTCTTTTACGCAAATTTGTTGTTTTTCTTTCTGTTGTGCCTGTCTGCCATGTCTGCTGAGTAATGCAATGTCTGCTTCGTTCAGTGGCCGTGGTTAGAATTGTTATTGTAGGAACGTGGAATGTATTAAGCCATAGCATACTTGAAGACAGTTGAATCTGGAGCTGCCGGACTCATCGCTCTTCGTGCCTCAGTGTTCTGCTGCTTCCTGGTCCCAGCGTACACTGGGACAACAGCAGAGACTCCCCATGCAATCCTGCACTGCTCTCATGCCATGAGAGCAGCAGTGGACTGGCTTGAGCCGACTGGTTCGATGCTCCGCTCTGGACAGGGAGTCTTCGCATTTTCTCCAACCCACAGTTCAATGCAGCCCAGTTGGAGAAACCTAAGTGAGCATGTGTGTTTGGTCGGCCTGAGACAGCTGGCCAAACACACATGCACACTTATTAGTGCACAAACCAGTCCTCCTCCACCCTCTCATGGCCCGGCACCACCCCTGCCTGCACACGCTGGCCCAGAGCCGGCAAACGAAAAATAAAACAATTACAGTGTATGGTTTTATTTTTCACCTGCTTGCTCTGAGCCAGTGGGGCGACGCTCCTCTGCCATTGCTGAGGAGCCGCCCCTGCATCTCTGCAATGTATTTATTGCATACAATATCAATTTATCAATTTCCCAAACTGTATTTTTCATATTTTCTCAAGGAAGTATCTTACGGTGTGTGATCATCTGGTGATTCTACATGGCCTGATTGTACATCAGGTTTTCATGTTTATTTCCTTTAGGTCCCTGTAGTAATCAACACTACCTTTTTAATCAAACTCAGTTCATTTGAATTTAAAAAAAATATTTTTTCAATCTGCTAAATTACCTCATTGCAATGTGTGTTTCCACTTCCACTTATTTGCAACATATAAAATAAAACAAAAGTTAAAAGCTTCATGGTGCAAATAATTGTCACGGTCAGAACGGAAAAAAAAATAACTTTTTGAACATGTGGATAGAGGAGTAGATTATATTTGAAGCATTATTTTATCTGTTGTTCTCCAGCAGAGGTGAAATATGATGAATAACAAGAGGAGGTAATTAGATAGGAAAAGCATTCCAATGTCCAGTCCAGACTGGTAGTAAAAATACATATGTTTTTCATAAGGGCGACGCGTGGGCAGACTGTTGACCTGCACGGCGTGGCTTTGAGAATTGTGGCCCCGCATGCAAACATGAGACCTTCATGGAACAGTTTATGAGAGCTCACCTGGTCGAGTGAGAACAAATCAGGAGAGTCAGTTTTCTGCCTGAAGCCATCATTAGACTGAGTGATAAATACAGCTACCAGTGTCGAGCAAATGCAGGGATTTGCCAAGGTTCTTAGCAAATAATCAGATTGATCTGCATTTGTGGTTGAATCATTTAAGAAAAGTGAAAAGCTAAAGACTAAGATTAGGAACAAATCCCACCACTCTACTTCTATTTTCAGACTACAGGAATATTGGAAAGTTTGCCCACATATGTGTATTCAGCCGCCAATAATAAGTGAAGAGATGTGGCCTAACGGCCTGAGCATACAGCTTTTGGACTTAACCCTGGCATCAGCTCAACATCCTGTGAACTTGGGCAAACCACTTAATCTCCTTGTGTAAAAAAAAAATAGATTTTATGGTATATAATCTGGTGCTCATGTAAAGCACCCTGGTGCCTTTGGTCCGTGTATGCTTTATATAAAACTGCACAAATAAAAAAAAATGAGAGGGGTCCAGAAACAGTTTACCTAGATGTCTGGGACTGCTACCCTCGTTGCTATCCATCGACCTCACCCCTATTTTGCCAACATCATTTTGCATGTTCTTATCTTTTAGTCAGCACTTAAGCACTTTTAGAACCAAAACCACACATTCCACACATTCCCCCCTTGCTATTAACAGAAAAGTCTGGAGTGCTGGTTGGTCATGGCATCTAAAAAACAAAAAAGCTCTTTCTTCCCTTTTTAGCATTTATTTAGTGCTTATTACCCCTCCCATGAGTAGTAAGCATTGTATAAATGCAAGTACAATTTGGGATTTTTGTCTTGTTTGCTTGGAAGCACAGGAAGATGGCAGAGATTGCCTCTAAAGTGTAGGTGGGCTCTCACGTACCAGTGTTAATGGGCAAGCATTGTCGCTCATTAGAAAAGAAGGTGATCGGTAAAGGGAACTGCCTTGCACAGTTAGAACCCCCACTGTGGGATTTTTTTGCTTTGGATGTTGTGAATCACCTGTGACCCCCATCGCCTCCTTTGAAGACACTGCAGCAGCAAGTTTCTGTCGGCGATAAGAAAATGTTGATTCCAACGCACTCTTCACCAGCCATACTTAACCCAGGTTTTCCCTAGGACAGGCACCCACACCACTTCAGCTCAGGCTATGGACAAAGAGAGGGCGGGGCTCCAGCCCTCTCAGCCCAATGGGCAATGAATGCCTGATTGGAGTACAATTACAGTTATGATTAACAATGGCGCTGTAACAATTTTCGAAGTGGGGTGCTGCCAGAGTGAAACTGGGACAGAAAATAGGCCAGGGCACTATAATAAATGTGTCCTTCCCTTCCCCAGGAATTAAAAAGCTCAAAAAGTGGCCCATGTTTGCAAATCACCGCAGTTTTGAAATTGTAAAGAGGTGCAGTATCAGTGTTTTGCAAGCTAATTAAAACTGCATGGATGTGAGTTTGGTGCAGGCAATGTTTGTTTTAATATCTAGGAAATCAACAATAAAAGCCGGCCCATCAGAACCATGAACAGGTCCACAAATAGCAAAGAAATGGCCCACACACTGACCAGTCGGATCCGCCCATCGACCACTGCCTGATTGCCCTATAGGCCAGTCCGACTCTAGCTGCTATTAAAATTGAGTGAATTTATAGAGGTTGTAAAAAATCCACGCTGCACAAAGTGTAGCAAATGAGTCACGCTTATTCAGCAGGAAAATGGTGGGTGAGTAGTGTGCGTCCTGTGGTAGATTTGGGGGCATAGTATCCTACATATATGACTAAAGCATGGTGTGATAGCATGCTGCCTTTTACAAAGCACACATTTTGCATTTAAATGGCCTCTAACTTTGCATCAGGCATGCAGTTTTACTGCACAAACCAGAACAGGTCGGATTTCTGCACTTATTCATCATTTGTAAAGTGTGTTGGTTTGTTCTCATCTTATTAAATCTTTGTTTCAATCACATTCAGAATTACAAAAAAGACCCTGATTTGATCTTTTCTTGCTGCTGATATATTTGAATAAAATACATTTACACATATTTATATTTTGCGTTTTAGAAAACATTGGACATCCTACAGCCTTTCCTTTCCTACTCTCTGTACCCGAACAAGATTGTCACGTGGCTCATGTTTTAATATTCCCCCACTTTACAGTCAGAGAAAGGAAACACCATTCGTCATTTTAAATAAACAACATTTTGTCAGAAGACTTTGCATGCCACTTGACATCTGTGTTCAAACTCATAGCAAATGCAACAAAATAAAGACAACATTTAAAGGACTCTTTATTGCTCATTCCCCTTTTAAACTCCTTTAAAGTGTGTCTTTGGGTGCTGCAGCACCTACTGCACCCCTGCTTTCAGCACCCCTGATGATTAGATTACTAATAATGGCATAGCGGGTTTATGTAAGGTCTGCTACCGTGACTGGCATGATTAATATTCTTAGTTTCACCTTACCATCCTCCTCCACTCAAATATCCTCAATGCACATGTCTATTCGAGGGGGAATTTGAGTGGTTTCCTGCATGTCCTTGTTTTTACTGCTATGACTGTGGAATCACATAAAGCTCAAATTGTTAAAAATCTCACAAGTTCATTCTTTTGGCAATCAACAGACTCTTCTTAATCCCACTACTAGGAACATTTCTCAGAATAGAGAACAAAGAAAGGTCCTTCAATATTAAAACAGCAGAAGACATTTGAGGTTGTATGTACTTTCATCCAAGCACCTCATCCAAATTCTGACTAGGGGTGGGCGGAACATTCTGTTCCACCTGCAGAATGGCGACATTTTGGCAGTAACACGGAGTTCCAGCCCAATTCCTCCAATCACCATTTGGTGGAATGAATTTTTTCTTGCGCACAGCTCCAGAATGGTAAGTGAGCGGTCGTGAGCGACATTTGGTATCCTCTTGCTGATTTATGCGCTTGGAGGACATCCAGCGTGATATTTCTAACGAGGGGTGGTTGCAACCATTTGCAGTCAGAAAGCAAAAAATCTACTTGTGCGTTAGCAAAATCAACTCGAGTAGTTGTACCAGTAGTGGCTCTTCGAGGGATTGCTGCGGGGCGGTAGGGCAGGGTGGGGGAGGGGCAGAGTGGGGGGTTGTAAACTCTGACATACGGCCAAACGAAGGTAAGTAAGTAAATAAATAAATAAAATGAATTACATTGCGCGTGTTGCAATGCAGCACACAACGTAATTAATGTTATTTATTTATGTGCTTATTTACCAATGCCAACGTTCGCCATATGCCAGAGTTTACTACCCCCCCACCCTGACCCTCCTCCACCCCGCCCTACCGCCCCACAGCACTCCCTCGAGGAGCCGCTACTGAGTTGCACCCTCTGGAGCACCGCGTAGTTCAGTGTGGAACACTCTACCGGTGCTAAATCACAGCACGAGCAGTTAGATGTGCCTATATATGACTGTTGGTGGAACTCATCACCAGATGTGAAAACATTGATCCATCATTGAAGAATATCTGTGAATGTTATCTTCCCAGAAGAACTCTGCTTTGAAAACAATCATTTGGCCACAAATGTGAGTGATTACTACGTCAATTTAGGGTCTTTATGTCTTGCTTCCTACCCAGCAGCATCTTATGCCACCCAAGGGTTTTCTTCATTCAGAGATTTCTTCATCATCCAATTTGCCAATCCAATGACGTCAAAACATGGCTTAAAATGACCACCAATATTCTTCCACCCCTTCATACTGAGTTTGAAAATGATTCCTAATACAAAGGTGACTTTCTTCAGCAAGTCTTCCTTCCACTACACCCCTTCTAAGCCTGCTGTGAACTTGGCCTGGCCCTTGACCCTGCTCACTCTAAAAAGTTCTGCATAGACATGAAGATTTTTCTATCTTGGTCTTAAACAGTCCCCTAAATTTCAGTAATTCTAGACCATGAAATTCATGGTACAATTACATTAGTTGTCTCGCAAATGCTTCTCTTTTAATCCCAAATACTTTTGAGGTGCCTACGTAATATATTCTGTTTGTAAATGAATTCTTGTCTTTAGAACTGGCATTATTTATCTTTGAAATAGCTTGCATTCTTCTTGGTGTTTTGTATATTTCCCTGCAACTGTTGCTAGTGTTAATCTTAAGCAAAGCGAGACTACATAAATATTAAGAGAACTGTTAGAAATTGGTTCTCTAGTTGGCAGAGGTATGCATCATGTCCAAGTAGAGACCACAATACTAGTCATGGTAGCCTAGATGCACACTAAAAGATAACCTGTGCTCACCCTCTGGTAGCTTGGCACAGAGCAGTCAGGGATATCTAAAGAGGCAATGAGTAAAGTATTTCTGCAAACACACACAGTAACACAATGAAAACATCTTAAACATATTCCACTAGGTTTAGAAAAATAGATAATATATTTATGACTAAAACGAGACCAAAATGACAAAAATCAAATAAGTTGAACCAGAATTATTCATTTTTAAAGAATAAGTCAAAAAATAGTGCTTGGATGTCAATAGCACTAAGGGGTTACTTGGGTTTGCGCTGGATTTGGGCATATCCAAAGTTCATGCCAACTGAGATGGAGGGCAGGCTGGCTGCAGGACTCACGCTGGTCCCCCTGAGAAAGTACCTTGGATGGAGCAAGGCGTTGACGTCGACGTCTCAATGCTTTGGCCCCATTCTGCACAGTTAATGAAGAACCCCTTTACTATGCAGGCAGTGTGTCGTCGTCAAGCCCTGCAGTCCGTCATCTTTGAGCCCTGCTGTCTGTAGTCATCAAGCCGCGCAGCCCATTGAGACGATGTCGTCGATCGGCTCCCTTATTTGGTGTCAAAGGACAATGCGTTGGTTCTGATCTGCGCAGTCATCACTGCAACAAATTTAATGGATCTGGACATCAGAAATCACCTTTCAAGGGCGCAGGACTGAATTGGCACCACTTGGCAGGGCAGGACTCACAATGGCAGAGTTCATATGCCTTTGCAGAGTTGAAGGAAGCCGTGGATGACCCTGAGACTTCAGATCAGGATGTGAGCCAGCAAGCCCTTGGAGTCACTCTGGGTTCAAGTGCGATGGGTCAAGTCCTTGTCCTCAGCAGGGCAGAGATCAACAGGCAGCAGGGCAGTCCAGCAAAGCAGAAAGAAGTTGTCTCAGAGCGGCAGACAGGCAAAGTGGCAAACCTTGTGGCACAACAGTCTTTACTCCTAGCACAGTTCTTCACAGATCCGGTAGTGTACTGTCTTGGCAGGGTCAGAGCACCAGTCCTTATACCCAAATGGAGCAAGATACTTTGGAATGGAAGGTGCACCAGAAATGAAGTTGGGATTGCAAGTTTAGTCCATCATCCTTCTTTATTTATAACTGAATTAAAATCAGCCATCAGCAAACGAGTTTCATTCCTTTTGCATAAGGAACTTCATCAGGGCTGAAACAATCACATAATACACAATTTAAGTTGTCATTCACAGACACATATAAAAAGACATGACAACTTTACATATTTACATATATACATATACACTACATATATTACACAGAGTTAACTCTTTTAGAACATTGAGATGATGCACACTAGGATTCTATTTCAAAAGGTCACACTGAACGTAGTCAAGTCGCTAGGCGGCCCCACACAACATGTATATACAACTATATACAGTAATTAACACTAAGTGAAAAGAGAAGACATAAATAAATAAATTCACATATATACAAATTCTAGACAGCCTAAGCGCAGCATCTATAAACACTGTCAGTATCCTTATACCTCATAGGTTTGTGCTAGGGGGAAAGATAGGAAGAGGGAGAAGTGATTTGGATTTACCTGGAACCCTAAGGGGCGTGGAAATATACCTATTTGCACAGGGAAAAATATTCATAGTCTATCCCCATATCCACAGATTCTCACCTTGGTTTGTCTAGTAGAGTATTCACAAAAATCCTTAGTGGTCATGGTAGTGGTAGTGTAGCCTGGGTATTCACCCCTATACCCAAATGTACCTTTGCAGTGGGGGTGATTTCAAAGTAAGCCCCTGAGGTGCACAGGTCCCCTTTCATATCAGACCTGTCTGCCAGGCTGTCTGTGGGGGGTAATGAGCCCTTTATGAGGGACACAGGACACTGCCTATTCAGGTGTAAGTGTCAGCTCCCCATCCCTCTTCCTGTCCAGGAAGAGCTATCAGAGTGTATTTGAATGCAGATGATTTATCTGTCACACCCACCATTCCTGTGTTTGTGGCTGTCTAGAGGGAATGCATCAAGTGTAGCTGTCACTCACCCTGGGCGTGTATTGGAGACAGGCTAAAGGCACACTGAGCTAGGTTAAGAACAGAGTAGGCCTCACAGTAGTGAAAAACAAATGTAGCTGTTTGTCACTACCAAGACATGTAAAGCTTACAAGGACATGTCCTGCCTTTCACTGACACAGTACTCTGCCCATAGGGCTAACTAGGTTCTACCTTGAAGCTGACCTATGTGTAATAAAAGGCTTGGCAAGGGGCTTTAAATGCCAATTCAAAGTGGCAGTAAACTGCACACACAGGCCTTGCAATGGCAGATCTGAGACAGGTTTGAAAGGCTACTTGTGTGGGTGGCACAATCAGTGCTGCAGGCCCACTTGTATTAGCCTTTAGATTACAGGCCTTGGTATATGGTATACCACTTTACAAGGGACTTATAGGTAAACTAAATATGCTAATCATGTATATACTAATGTCTCCATGTATAGGACGGAAACACATGCACTTTAGCACTAGTTAGCAGTAGGAAAGTCCCCAGAATATACAGCAAAAAGAGGAGATAAGCAGGCAAAAGGTTTGGGGGAAGACCTCATAAGGATGACATGTCTCACAAGAACCCATTAGAGTATTTAGCTCACCTCTCTAGTCCAGATAAAGATTCATATTTTATCTTCTTTCTCATTCTTTTCTGGCCATTGAGTCCTTCACATAGACATTCTAAGCAAAGTGGCTGTATAATATTATGTAGAGTTACAATGTATTGTATTGGTTCATACTGCAGAGTAATATTTTTATGGATAGCTCAGTTTTCAACTCCCGTAGTACATTGAGGAATCCAGAGTCCCATCTTTATCTAAAGAAAACCTAGTTTTGAATTACTTGATGAGATCAGTAGGATGCTGCTAACAATTGGGTTACTAGTTGACTCTGGTATGAGCCTTGGTCAACCAGCAACTACAATCCTAGTCAGGGTCAAGGACAAGCAACCTGTGCTTACCGTCTGGTAGCTTGTCACAGTGCAGTCAGGCTTAACTTTAGAGGAAATGTATAAAGTATTTTTGCAAAATGTCAAACAGTGAAAACACCACAAAAAATTATCCCACACAGATTAGAAAAATAGAGCACAATTTAAAACAAGACCAAAACAAGAAAAATCCAGTCAGTAGAACTGAAATTATGAATTTTTAAAGAATAAACTGCAAAATGGTGCCTAGAAACAGAAAGCACCAATCGTGGCTATATGGTCACGCTACACTGGGTCAAAGTTTAAAGTTTAAGTCAAACACGATGGATCGCGGTTCAGATACAGTCTCAGATTAGTCCCGCTGACATTTTACCTTCTCAAGTTTTGTACCAAGAGTCCAATTTGCAGGGTAGATGTTTGCTGGGAGCAAGGAGAGTATCGCTGGCGATGGTCGGCGGGACATGAAGAGCAGGCCAGGCATCGCAGATGGCTGGGCTGGAGCCTTGGGGTGGTGATCCACGTGAACGGACGATGCTTGCTGTGCAAAGAGACAAACTTGCACTGGCTTTCATTTCTCTCCGATGCGAGCAGTACAGGTCCAGTGCGAACTGGCCCATTTGAGATTGAAAAGAGCCCAAAAGCTTGACCTTAAGAGCTCAAGAACCCCACCAAGGTCCCAGGACTGGAGAGGAACCGCTTGAGGGTCAGCAACTCGTTGATGACAAGTCCAGGAGTTGTGGGGAGCATGTGATGCCATTGGGGCTCAGATCAGGAGGCTAGCAAACTAGCCCTTTGAGTCACTCTGGGGTGCTGGGTTCAAGATCTGTTCCAGGTCCAGTTCTTCCTCTCCAGGTAAGAGGGAAGCAAGAACAGGTCAGCACAGAAGGACAGCCATTCCTTCAGAGTGGCAGTTCGGTAGAGTGGCAATCCTTTCAGCAGCCCAGGAGTCCATCTTCCTGGCAGAGTTCATAGGTCAAAAAGTGTACTGAAGTGGTGGTGTCTGAAGCCCAGTACTTATAGCCAGTGAATCCTTTGAAGTGGGGGAGGCTTCTAAGATATGCCTTTGAAGTGCACAAATGCCCTCCCCACCTGCCCTGGCTCCAGACTCACTACAGGGGAAATGCAGCCCTTTGTGTGTGGACAGGACACAGCTTATGTCGGTGGCTGTGCCTACCTCATCCCTCCCATTCTGCCAGAGTTGGCCCATTGAGACACACCTACGCTCCCATTGTGTGTGACTGTCTTGGAGTAATACACAAAGCCCAACTGCCGACTACACCAAGTTATCTGATTAGAGACAGGCTACAGGCACCAAATGTCTATAGCAAAAACATGCCAACCTTCTAAAAGTGGCATTTTCAGGATTGCAGCTTAAAATCCGACTTCATCATAAGTTTGAATTTTGAATTGTGAAATCAGGGACACCAGACATAAATGGGTTATCACTTATCAATTGGAAATGACACTTTTAAAATGTAATAAGGTAATCCCAATTTTATCCTATGGGTGAAATAGGCCTTGCAGTAGTGAAAAATGAATTTGAGGGTTTTTCACTACCAAGACTTGTAAACTTAAAAGTACATGTCCTGCCTTTTAAACACATTGCACCCTGCACTCTGGGTTGTCTAGGGCCTACCTTAGGTTTAACATATGTATAGAAAGGGAGGTTTGGGCCTGACAAAAGATTTATTTTGCCAGGTCGACTTGGCAGTGTAAACTGCACACACATGCTCTGCAATGGCAGGCCTATGAAATGGTTAAAAGGCTTCTTAAGTGGATGGCACAATTAGTGCTGCAGGCTGTGCTGCAGACCCGCTAGCAGCATTTAATTTACAGGCCCTGCAGACATGTAGTACCACTTTACTAGGGACATATAAGTAAATTAAATATGCCAGTTGGGGATGAACCAATATTACTATGTTTTGGGAGAAAACACAAGCACTTTAGTACTGGTTAGCATATATCAGCAAAAACGAGGTCATAAAAGTGAAGGATGAAGACAGAATATTGGGAGAAGACCACCCTAAGGGTGTCAGGTCTAACAGATGCCAGTGTAGAAAACCAGTCCGGATCCATGAATACTAAAGTATCAAAAGTACTTTTATCTGGTTTCATGAAATCAGCAACTAAGCTCCATGCCCTAAAATGGCAATGCAGTGCGAGGGTACCTGACGCATTTCAACCAGCTCCCCAAAATGAGTTTAGTGCATTCCTCTGTCACATTTTTATGTACTGATATATTGATTACAGTGTAAAGAAAATAAACAACAATAATGTTTCTCAAGATGTGAACAAAGGGACAGTCAAATAGGCAGCTAAGAGTTTTCAACAAAACAATGAAAAAGACACAAAGTAAATGGAGGTAGACAGGAACAGAAAATGTTAGAATTGTGTAATGTAATACATTTGTAAATACTGCACGAGCCACTGGCAATTAAACAATTGGAAGACTGCAACTTCCTCATGCCACAGTAGAAATATTTTTAATGATTGTGCCTTGAACTTTTTCAGCCCTAAGATCTCCAAGGCTCTGTTATATCTAAAGGGAGGGCACAAAGAGGAGGTTCAAATTGAGCAGCTAGTTTTTGCATTCTGTTCAGCATTTTGCGATGCCACTGAAGTGCTAATCAGTCACATCACAAAGGAATATTTGCAGGAGTTTGCACCAAGTCCTGCCTCATTAATGTTAATGAGGCAGAAAGCAATCATTGACCTCTCATGAATGGCAATGAACACAGTGCTGTAGGCCTGCAGGGTGCACCAGACATCCATATCAAATCCTGATTGAAAAGTGTTTTAATTTTAAAAGCAGGACGTGCCACTTACATGTTTCTTTTTAAAAAACCTTTTCTGGGATCGGGCGGCGGCAGCGAGACAAGATGGCTGCTTACTAGAGCTCCTCGGAAGCATTGAGGAATCATCTTATGTGGAGGGATGCATTTTTGGCACAACGCAGCTGTTAAATCATGATGAAAGAGCGCACTAGTTTTTACTGGTTTGTCTGCTCTTAGGGTGTTTCCTTATAATATTTGTCACTGAAGAAGTCTGTTTGTATCGGACCACCTAGTCAACAGCTACGTATTTAGTACCTATTTTGTTTTGGTGGTTACTGATGGACTACACAAGCTATTCTGTTGCTCTTTGGCTAATAAAAATATGGAGTCTGCGCACTCAACTAAATCTCTGCCTTCTTTCAATTCTAATATCAATGGTCACAATGAAGCTGGAGGCAATGTTAATAAAAGGGTTTAAAAAATACCCCTCCTCTCCGAACAAATCACCTCTGCCTTTGACACTAGAGGACATTTTGGATGAACTGAGAAACATAAGACTTTTTATGGCTGACACTACTGCGACTCTTCGAAGAATTGAAGAAAACTTGTCTCATTTGGGCTCAAGACTTATATAGGTGGAACGATGTATTAGTGATGCTCAGGACATTATTTCTAAGGTGGATATTTTATCTAAAGATGTCACTCAGCTCAAGACGTTATCACAGACGCAATAATTTATGAATATATGGCATCTCAGAGTGTTCTGAGGGCCCCAACATGATCAATTTCCTGAAGATGCATATACCAAAAATAGTGTGCTTGCCAAAAGCAGTGGTTCTCAATATCCAGAGGGCACACAGCACTGGTCCTTTCAAAGTATCACCCTCGAACAGACCACAAGGGATTATTGCCTATTTTCTTCAGTACTCTGATTTAATGATGATTCTTATTGCAGCCTAACAAAGTAAACAAATGTTATGGTCTGGTCAGAACATCTTCTTTAGTCAAGATGTTTCAAAGACTACAGCTAACCGTCAAAAAAAGAGTTTTTGGATCTCAGACCTACGCTTCGATCCATGAACGCTCGCTATGTTTTATTTATCCTTGTTTCTTCAAAGTTACATATAAAGACAGGACAATTAAATTTGAGGACCCTTCAGAGCTCAATAAATTTATACATGCGCACAGAGGAAAAGACATGGAACTTAGTAAATCTTAAATGTTCTCCATCTATTGTATAACAGGCGGTCTTTCCCTTTTTCTCTTTACAGGTCCCTATCCCCCTTTATTTTGATGAAGATGTCTCTGTTCTGATTGTCCATGTATTCCAATGTCTACGTTTTGTTTAGCTACGCTGTCTCCTTACTGTATGGTATGTCTTTATGGTGCCATGGTAATTATGTTTCATTCTCATTTACATTGTCCTTCAACTACTTGTCGATATCATATTTCCTTATTCTTCGTGTTTCTTTTTAGAGCTGTGTCTGCTTTTCTTGTCCCCCCCCTTTTCAATATTATTGTCTCTTCTGTTCTTTACTTTCATGGCTAAAGCTCTTTGTCTTTTTGTCATCTCTTTTCTATATAACTGCTAGGGAAGCCTGTGTTCTCCCCCTGCGCCTCACATCTCTTCATTACCTTTTCTCTCGCTTTTCTTTTCAACCTCTTTCTATTGTTTTCTTCATTGTTATGCAGCGAACTCTCTAAAACACAAAATTGATATTTTGGCTCTTTGACTTTTTCTACCCGGCTTCGTATGTTTGGATAAACATCTCTATTCTTTTGACTTTTCTTCCATTTCTTACCTTAACTCTTTTCATATACTCTTTTTCAGTACAGCCTTTTTGTTTTTCGGTAGTCATGTGTACTCTGACTCCCATTATCTTCTATCAAAGATGTTGTGATATGTTCAGATATTTATTTATTTATGGTTTCTTATGTGCTTTCTTATAGCTCTTATATGTTCCCTCGATGCAAATATGTCTACATAGGAAGTTGCTGAACTTTGCATATATTTATATGTAAATATTTTCCTGTATAGTGTCAGACTCTGGGAGAAGGCAAATAGCCTGGTCCTGTTGACCTGCGTCCACATTGTCTAGTTCTCTGAAGTGAAGTTCTGATATTGAGAAAAGATGTTTCTACGCCCAGAAACTAGGGGAACATGTTACCTCGTTCAGGGATTTCTAGAGTTTGCTGACTTGTTGGTTGATATAGGCTACATACACTGAATTGTCTGTCCTTAACAACACATTGGAGAGGAGTACTAAACTGTTGAAATTGCTAATAGATCTCTATGATTCGAGTATCTTAATGACCCAACCAAGGACCATCTTGCCTGATAGGTCATATTCCCCATTGTTTCACCTCATTCTACTGCAATGGCCCTGTGGTCAGAATCACTGGAGTCTCTTGGTGCATAGGAACTCTTTTCAGAATGTGTCTGACATCAGTCACCACTGCCAAGATTTTCTGATGTCCTCAATGACCAGAATTCTGAATGCTAGACACTAAGCAGAAGGAAACCAATGTTCATGAAGGAGCCATAACAAAGGTCTGTGGTGAAGCCTCACTCCCTGCACCACATTGTTTAATTTGAGATGGTGGTTTCCAGTGGTCAGCATCAGCACTTAATTGTTAACACTGGCACTTATGACAGCGTGCCACATAGCACGAATAACGAATGGTCCTGACGTACCTATATGGAAAACCAAAGAAGGAGATAATGATGAAGTTAATCAACTAAGTCAGTGAGTTATTTATGTACAGTTATCAAAACGCAAAAGTAAATACTCTTCAATAATACGAAAGAGACAGAACAACTTAGGTCATGAGGAAAGGAATCCTTTATACATTCTTCGATTTACGCAGAATATTCAATAAACCGTATAGAGAGATATGTGTAAAATGTTGCTCTAATAAGATGTACAAAGAAAAGTGCCCATGTGTGGGGTGAGTGAAGAAACGGAAAATCAGACAGACAACAATAGTAGATTACAGTATATTGATTCTATACAATTAATACTGGTTACCATGATTTATTAAAAAGGGGGTAACCCAGTGTTCCTAGGCCTGACTACTAAACAAATATGATATATCATTCAAAGTCTGCTTATCAGAATGATTCTGCTAGTTATCGAATGCATCATCCGATTCCGGGGATGACCAGTAGTTCGGGCCATGGGATAGGAGGGGTTGACGTTTCAACACAACTTAGGCGATCAGGGTGATTTTAAACCTTTGCATGCGGGTCTGCATCAGGACAAGGAAAAATATAGAGACAACCTAAATTAGAGGAGATGCAATGAGAGTTTGTCTCCCTGGTGTGTATGTAATCATATATATTTTAATTAGACAAAAAGGTCTACTGACCATACTGGTTGCCAGGCCAGGCTAACCAAGTCAATCCAAAACTGGCACTATTGTAGAAACTCGCCTGAACTATACACTATTGGTCATCTCAATACTGACTTAGTTGATTAACTTCATCATTATCTCCCTCTTTGGTTTTCCCTAGAGGTGCGTCAGGACCAATTGTTGTTCATTCCATATTGCACCCAGGTCCTTTTGACTTGTTCTGGGTTACCTCTTTAGTTTATATTAGCTTGCCACATGGCACCGCTGTTTATGTAATTGTGGAGATGAGAACAATAATAGTTGTTTATTAGTTCAATATACATTAAAATCAACTAATGGCCACCATGCCATTATTATAAGTTTGGAGTCCTGGAATAATCTGAATTGTCACACATGTAGGAGTGCGATGGTTCATAGTTGTGTTGTAACTAGCAATGGCTGCACTGACAGGGGCAATGGGTGGTGCAAGCTGCAGTGGGCTCCTGATACCAATTTGTTTTTTTACAAATTAAGCACTGCTGCACCATAAACACTGGGACAGCATTTGGACTTGTACCTCCATCCACACCAATGCGACCACCTCTCTTTTCAGCAATGGTGAAGACTAAAGTCTCTAAGATGTTCTTTTCTATTGGCAGAAAAGGATAAGTTCGGTATTGAAGTCCAATGAAAATCTTGCTCCAATTTAAATCTGATCCGTTGACGGGGTCAGCTGACACGGGGCTCTGTTGCACTGAAAACCATGTTGATTTAGCATAGCAATGGTCAACTTGTTATGAAGGTCTAGCTCATGCTGAGATAGAGCCTGCAGCAACCACAAGTCCAGATATGGCAGTACTGCCACTCCATGCTCATGAAGATACCCAATGATAGGGACTAACACTTTTATTAAGACTTTTGCTAATCACCTCAACCCAAAAGGAAGAACTCTGAACTGCTAATGATGTTTTTCACACAAAGTATTTGGTGCTTCTGGTAAGATTTCCATTCAGGAAAGTAAGTATGCATCCTTCAACACAAGCGTTGCCAGGTAGACAGCCTTCTTAACCAATGGTACTTTAATCTGTAAAGTCTCCATTTAGAGAGTGATCTTTTTTATGATAAGATTCAACACTTTCAGATCCATGACCATCTGGTACTCCCAATTTACATTTTGTACAAGAAACACTCTCCAGTACTCTACTTTCTCCCTCTCTCTTTTTTTGGTACTTGCACTGTACCTCTTCCAACATCTGCTATTTCATCAAAGGGTTTTGCAGAGGAGCAGGGCTGATCCCAGAGTTATCAGGAGGGAAAATAAAGTCTGTTTGCTAACCCTTTTTCACAATGTTCAGAACATTCTTGTCAGATATAGATCTTTCCCAACATTCCAGGAAATGATAGATCCTGCCAACAACCTGTGACACCTTTCCATCGATTTCCTAATCCTCGGCATAGCCAGGAGTGCTTCTCTTTGGGAGGAGCTTGCTTCTGCTTCTTATGGAAATTCTGCTGAAAAACCCAAGGTTGTAATTTTGTGGCATTTTCAAAATTCTGTTGTGTTGTGGAAGGTTGCCAAAAGATGGTTTGTCTTTAAAAAATCCTGCTTTCTTAGGATGCTGTGTTATAAAAGATAAAGAATATTTTCTCTCTTGATAAAATAGTATGCAGCTTCTCTTCTGACTCAGAACCAAGCTCAGAAGCAAACAATTTTACTCCCTCAAAATGAGTTCTCAAAGCAATTGTCGTTTGTCCAGAGTCAGTATTCCCATCTTTGCAGAACAAATTACATATTGCCACTACCCAAACCAGCAGTGAAGCTCTCACTATGACAGAAGATACACTAAAGAAACTTGTTTCTCCATGTTGTCTAACAAGTTGCTCACTCTGCCCTTCTTGCACTGCTTTTAAGGTTTCTTTGAAATCTGACAAAAGTGTAGTGCAGCGCAATTTTGCCCATCCACTACACGTCACAATTTCATAACAGTGGTCATAACAGTGGCCTATCAGTCTTAAAATAAGTGTTGCACTTGGCAGTATTTTAATGTGCAGTCACTGTAGGATTGGTGAACTTACTCATATTTCGCCGCTTTAGAGTCAGAAAACTTCCGCTAAAGCGGCGATAATAGGCTTGATAATATGCCGCAGAGAATTCCCATAGAAGCCCATGTTCTGGTGTCAACATGGGCTTCTATTGGAATTCTCTGCGGCATATTATCAAGCCCATTATCGCCGCTTTAGCAGCAGTTTTCTGACGCTAAAGCTGCGATAATTTTAACGCCGTGTTTGATAATATGCCCCATTGTGTGCCTTAATCATACCAAGTGATATATTCTCTGAAGTCTTGAACAATAAACTATCCTTACTTAGTAGACATGTACTCACTGTAGAAATGAATTCGATTTTCATAATGTGTGCTTTAACCCCTCTGCTGCTAGACTTTCCCTTTATCGTGCTAATTATTTTTTTGGGGCTGTTTAGGGTAGTTCATGCTTCAGCCACCATAACGTTTTGTCCACATAATGTATCCAGAGCAGATTTGTGTCCTTATTTACAACATACTGAGGATTCTAAAGGTACACAGGGTTTGTGGAGTCCCCTGGAAGGGACCGAGAAAGTAGCAAAAATACAGCTAAATGGAAGGTTTTTTTGGGGGAAAATGTGCTGCAGAAGAAAGCATCTTTTTTCCCTGTAAATGGTATCAATAAAATGTTTGTTGTGCTAAAATCACAATCTTCCCAGCTTTCAGAAATAGACAGACTTTTCCACACAGGTTTGGCATTGTACTGGGACATAACCTATCTTCCTATTTTTGTGCTTTTAACCACATTCCAGTTAGTGGTAGAAAGGGGTGTAAAAACAATAATGGATCTCGGAACGCTATCCATTACTGAAAAGTAGACACAATCCTGAATTCAGCAAAGGGTCATTTGTGTATATCCTTCAAGGTTTTTCTTATATAACTTAACAGTTGAAATAAATAAAATATTGAAATTGGGTTAGAAAAACAGCCATTTTTGCATATGTTTTCACCTGTAACCTCTTCTAAGTATGCCAGATTTTTAGAGCAATACACTGGTACATCTGCTGGACCCTTTTGGATCCGGGGATATATAGGGCTTGTAGGTTTACCAATAACCCAAGGTACCGAGAGCCAATAACTGAGCTGCACTTTGTTTAAATGTGCACACACACACACACACATATTACATGTGCACCATTGGGTTAATACTTTAAGTTATCTTTAATAGGCCTGATTAATGTGCTACATAAACTATTGTTTTCCATTTTCTGCTAACATGACATTTCTTGCAGGGATTCACATGCATTGTTAGTTGAAAAATAGATACATTACTGTACTAGTGATAGAGAGAAGGAGCCTGAGAAGAGGATCTTGACGTAAAACATGGGGAACCAGAGGGTTAACTGAAAGGCCTAGTCAGCAATGTTACCTGGCCTGTGTATGAGAAGACAATGTTTTTCCCATGTCCACTGTGGGATACTTTGCGAATACTGCTGTCTACAACGTGAGAAGTTGAGAAAGAGAACAGACCCCTGATGATGTGTGCAAAGGATTGTTGCCCTAGAAGACTCTTGCGTGTTTTGACTTATTGTTCACACTATTAGAGATCAGATCTCTGAAGGTCTCCTTAGACTTCCTCTAGAACGTTTAGAGCACTCTTTCCTTTGGACTTTGAGAGGTTCAGACCTTTTTGTTTTCCTTGATTCTTTGCTGAGTGTGGCTTAGGCTAACACTTACTTACCTGATCCAAGAAGACTCTTTACTGAGCTTCTGAAATGATGACAGCATCTTACTTATTATCCTTGTCTAGTTATATTTTCCTTTATGAAACTTTCAGATTTTCGAGATCTTTTAGACATTAGAGCCATTCTTTTAGGTTGGACTTTACTTTTGGTGATTCGGATTTACCCATGTATAGACGAGAAAACCTGAGACTCTTCTCTGAGCATCAAATACTTTTATTAATCTTTTGTATTGATTTGACTGAAATTCTTATTGCCTAATATTGGTCCACTACAAATTCTTCCAGAGGTTAGGCCTTCCGGTTGTTATTCTGCATCTTTATAATATGGTGTTAAGAGTCATGTATCTTGACTTGATTCTTAATTTCTAATAAACCTTCTTAACTGTAGCTACTGGTTCTGGTCCTTTTTGTTTAGCCACATGGGTTACACTGTAAATTGAAATTGATGAAAAATGTTGACTCCCATCACCTCTAAGGTGGAAAAAAAAGTCCTTCAGTGGACCAATGGTAAGAAAGTGGGACCAGAAAATCCTGGACAAACCTGGTAACACGTATGATGTTTTGGCCAAGCCCAGTTCAGTCAAAATATTGTTGGAGTTTCCGAAGTTCGGAAACTAGATGTAGCATTGGAGTAGTGTAAGTATTAATAGGGTTGCATGTTGCAATTGCTTATGCTTAGATTGAGGTATTTTGCAGTGGCTGTGTGGTGTTCTGCAACTTCAGCAGAGATGATTTAAGGTGCGTGAATGTGGCGCTTAATACAGAGAAGTTGAAGTGGTTATCGGGTCCATCGTAGCCTAAGATCCTGGGCTACATACCTACATGGTAGGAGTTTCAGTGTAGAAGACACCTGGGTGTAGTTGTCAGCTGTGTTGGGGTGATGATCGTGAGATGTCATCGACGGCATTATTGAGATAGAGACTTATCTTTGCGTGATTGTAAGATGAGGTTGGTATAGTTGATCTCAGTGCACAGTGAAGAACTGTATTAATCCAGCTAGTCAAGGTTTCATTTTAAGTGAATGTCCGGAGATCTTGAAGAGTGTTGCTCCGGACTGTCTTTAAAAGAGCAGACAGTTGTTGAAATTGCATTTGTTTAGTATAAATTGCTGAGAGAACACGGTTGTGAAAATGTAAAGGAGAGTGAGCTACTTCAAGGAGGGAAATTGACATCACAGTGTGCAGCGCTGGTATAGGTCGGTTGGTGTAAAGACACGCTGGTTTTGGTTGTGACTGCTGACACAGAATTGTGGGTGAAAAACATTTCCTGGTTTCAACGAGAAGTAATTTGTGAACATTTCATATTTTGATCAAAAATGAAATTCTTTAAAGCATTTCAAAGCTTAGTGAAGGGACTGTGCCTGTTAGAAAGGGAGAAGAGGCACCACCCGAAGGTACGCCAGGTCATACTTTGGTGATATATGTGGGTCTTCACACATGTGTTTGGCTCATACAATAGCATACGTTCACTAAAAAAGATAGTCCTTTGACATTTCCTCATTATGGCATATTTAATTTGAAAATCATTGAGCATTTAAGGAGGATGCTGTATGACATGAAACCAAACTCCTAGACCTACACAATACAAAACACGTAATGCCTGGCAACATACAGCTCATCTGGAGAAGTGTGGCTCAATGGTTAGAGCGGCAGACCCTGATGCAGAGATCTGGCCCGGGAGCAGGGTTCAATTCCCGCCTTGGCGGGTCTTGGGCTCATAATTCCTCGGACCTGATTTCTCGCCTCGGTGCCTATTCTAATCATGGGTCCCACGCTGCAACTCTGGGCAATAGCTTGCCTAATTGCCCCCAACAGCGCTGAGATGCCTGGCTTCACCCTGGGGATGCCCAGGAGTGGACATTTCACAGGGAAAAAACCAGGAAGGGTTCCCTAGCGGTATGAGTACAGCGCTGGGAAACCCCAAAATGGGGTAGCTGTGTGCTATCTAAGTACAAACACACACATTCACACATCTTAGGCAGAGAGTGGGATTTCAAGGAATGGTCAAAAAAATTGTATGCACTTGGCTGAATGCTAGATGGGATGCAGACCAGAAAGTTGGAGAACTGATATGATTGAGGAAGCTAGACTACATCCTGCACTCACATGTAAGGAAGAAGGATAAGATAAATGCAAGGACAAGAAAAAGAAGAAAGAAACAGAACACACAGAGAACATAGCTGAGGACACTGACAGTGACTCTAAATGAGGATTTTATAACTGAATTATTGTTGCACTGTCCGCCGCCATACAATGTAACATAGACTAGTGGAATGAGTGATATACCAATGTGTGAGACTTTTGACGTGTCTACAGCACCAGTAAATATAAATTCTAAATTGATGGGAGAGAATTTAGGAGTGACAGCCCCTTCAAATTCACTTGCTCTCTGTGCTTTAGATACATTGACTGTTCCTGTTACAAATGGTCCTGTAGTTCCTTTGTTTAAGCCTGGATCAGTAGGAAATACTGCACATACTTTAGCTGTTGCTACTGGAATGAATGCTATAGCTAGCAACTCAGTGGGCTCGACAATGAGACCAATTCCCACACAAGGGAATATCCCTTTTGCTGCAAGTGCAGACCCTAAATTAAATCAGACAGGGTTTTACCCAATTAGAAAATTTACTGAGAGATCATCACTTTTTTACCGGCCTAGAATGAAAGAGCTTCCAAATGTCAATTACAGTTCCCCGAGGACCGAGATCGCCATAGAAATGCCAACTTTTGAATTCACAGCTGAAGGAAAGTAGTGGTACCAATAATGGAGATATAAATTCTTAATACCCCAGCAGAATAAGCAGGCCTTGTTGCCCGAGAATTTGAAGATTGGCTTAGAGACAATCTCCCTACTGAAAGTGGAAATTTTGAAATTTGACGAGGAAATATTCAGATCCCAGAGAGAGAAAGGGTTATGGATGTAGCTAAATTGAATGCAGAACTGAAAGAAATTATTATTGGGACTCTTGCATGTCACAATTAAAGGATTACCAGGATGATGAACTATTATTTCTATATAAAGATATTACCAACCGTGCAGTACAGGCTCACGAAAGATTATCTGAATTGGCTCACAGATATGGAATTGATTTGCAGTAGTCTAAAGCTTTACAAAGAAGTTACTAGTTGAGCTTTAGTGACAGACGGCCTGATTTAGATCTTGTTGGATAAGGTGCCACCACCAATTTTTTGTTAGTTTCTCTGTCCGCTAACTAAACAATCTGTCTGCTCTATTTAGATGTTGGCCTGTCTATGAACTCTGCCAGAATTTTCTACATGCGTCAAAAGCGTCACAGGCAAAACGGCTTTTGGAGGGACTTCGGCCCATTTTTCCGCTGGGTCAAATACGATGTGCCTTCCCGTCGACATAAGTGTGGTGGGTAAACCGCCACAAATGTGTTGACAGTTTCAAAGGGATATAAGGTAGAAGCGTACCTTTTTTTTGTCATTCCAACTTCCTTTTCCGCCATGAACCCGATGGGCCAAGTCCTCCCTTTGCTGCTGCTCTTGACCACAAATCAACCCTGTCATTGCCTGAATGGAAAGTAAGCTTCTTTGCATTAGTTCTGGACTCGTATATTTTGAAATTTTTCTTATTAGCAATAATTTTCTATTGTGAAATGCATATGTGTATAATGTTGTCATTTGAGAAATTTAAAGAAACACAACTATATTAAATTATTTTTATTAAATTTGGCGCAAGCTTCCTTTAGGATAATGGACACTTACACAAAAGATGACATTAAACAAAATTTATCATTTGTTCCTACAAGTGAGTTTCCTTGTTTTTCATAAACTATCAAATTATAAAAATATGCATTACACATTTTATTATTGATTTAAATTTAATATAATTTAGTAATTGTACTAGCCAAGGTAAATCCGTTTTTTTATATATGTAAAATCAATCTTAGTCCTAAACTGAAATCATTTATGTAGCATTTCTCCTTGTCTAGTGCATTTTTCTGTATTTCAATAATTTTAAATTATCTTATTTTTGTAAGGTGTAATACATATGTGTTTATTTATTCACTTATTAAGTTTAAATAAACACACCTGTATTAACACTTTAAAGCAAAAAATGTGATTTTGTTTTGGTGTAAGTCTCCATTGACATGATGAATGCTTGCACCAACATTTTTAGGTTCATCACAATCTTTTTCACTAGTGTATGAACTTTACAAATAAGAAATTTAAAAAAAGTGTGAATTTCCTGTCATGATTGTAAATAAAAATATGTAATTCACATTTTCATCATTAATATTTTTATGAATCAAAGAAGTGTAATTGACAAATAATGTTAGGACAAACTTTAAATATTTTTATTATAAAATGACATACTTCTCTCATAAATATTTTATCTAATTCAAAACATAAAAAGAGAACATAAGGCATTTCCCATGACAATAGGCTGTGGTTGTGTTTCCCATAACTTACCACCTATATAGACTGCCAAAGGGTAATCTCCTCAGGAAGGGGCATCTATTGGGCACAGACCAGGCAACTCAAGGATCTTTCTTGGGAGGGGTGGATTCAGGTTTGACAGGGGTTAAGGACAGGTAAGATGTGAATTCGGGAGTAAGAGTACAGGTACGAGGGTTTGGAGAGGATTGGGGTTTGGAGATAGAGGTAGCTGGAGTGGGTGATGTGCATGACTGTATGTTTGGCAGTTGTATGTGGGACTGGTGTATGTTGTGTATGTTTGGATGTGTGTGGTTTGACTGGTGTTTGGTAATTCTGGTGAGTGTGTGTGCCAGCCATGGCTCTTCCAGGTAAAAGCAGTGGGATGATGACATGGGAAAATTAAATAAATAATTAATTTGCCCTCATCATTGTCTGTTGAAATACCCCCCACACGGCCCCACCGCCCCACTGCTTGTACCTGCACAGGTTACAGCTGGTGTGTGTTTGATTTTGGTTGGTGTTGTTTTATGTGTCTTTGTGCTTTTGTGTGAGTGTGTTGGTTTATATGAGTGTGCTTTGAAGTGGTTGGTGTGGTTGTGGGTGTGGTAGTGGTTGTGATGCTTGTGAGTGTTCTTATGGTTTTGGGTGTAGTGGTGGTTGTGGTGCTTGTGGGCGTGGTGGTGGGTGTAGGTGTGGTGGTGGTGGTTGTGGGTGTGGTGTCCGTTGTGGTGCTTGTGGATTCGGAGGTGGTTGTGGGTGTGGTGGTGGTTGTGATGCCTGTGGGTGTAGTGTTAATAGTGTGAGTATGTTGTTTGTGTGTCTATTTGTGTTTCTTTGTGTGTTTCTGTGTGTGTTTGATTGTGCTGCTTCTGTCTGTTGGAGAGAGTGCCTGCAAATTAGTGAGTGTGCTTGGGATTGGGGTAGGGGTTTGTATTACGGTTGAAGTAGGGACCTGAGTTGGGGCAGAAGGATGGGCTGGTTGGGAGGCTGGGGTGAGAGAGGAGGCTATTTTTGCAAGTGATCTCTGATTGCCAGATATTAAACTGTGAATGGCATCCAGAAATGCAACCATTTGTTGCATTTGGCAGCTAAGGCCCTGGATGCTACTCACTATGGCAGTCTGGCCTACAGAGATGCTTCGTAAAAAGTCAATAGCCTCCTCACTCAGTGCAACTGGGGTGATAGGGGCAAAGTGCCTGTGGTGAAGGAGAACCCACCCTATTAGGGGGCAGGTTTTGGGCAACTAGGGGGGAGGAAGAGGGATGATAGAGATGGGTCTTTGGGTTGTGCCAAGGATGAGGTTGGCACAGTTCCTATAGGGTCCACCACAACTAGGAAATGGTCACTTGTGGAGGCCTCCAAAGATTATGAGAAGGTGGTGGCCTCCTTTCCAGTCCCCTCATCATCCATGCCACTGTGTCCATCAGTGTTAGATATTTCACCACCCAAAACACAGTGGGCAGCTGCTTCCCGACCTTCTTGGCCATGGTTCCCTTCACCTGCTCCTGAAGAAGCTAAAAAGACATATACAATAGTTTTCTGTATCTGTGTGAAATAACCAATAATGATTTTTTTCTCAAACCTTTTGTATTTCACCTTCTTCAAGGCTTTTAAACTTTTTTTATTTTTATTGTTATCTCCTGCACGTGGAAAACATCTTTATAAACTATTGGGTCACAGTTTTGTAATTCCCCATTATTGCTCATATATTATTTTTGATCATTTCTCTTAGCCATTTTCAATTCTCTTCAGGAATAGTGAACTTATGTCACAAAAAGTGATATAAAGCAAAAAAACAGATTTTTGTTAATTAAAAAAATATATATATATGAATCAATATATGTCAATATTAACTGCAATGTTGTACCACTATTTGTCTAAACGCAAAGCATGTTTAATTTGTTTGGGCATTTCACAGTGGTAAAGCTTCCTTCTAGTAACAAGTATTTTTCAAATGTTAAAATAAATATTATGGATTCAGTACTTAAGGTGCTTATTAATGTATCACACCCTATGTATTTACTTATGCTGCTGATTTTTTTTTAAACTATTTATTTTGGTAGTTTCACATTACTTCTACAGCAAAAGTAAATGAATAGGGCATAATACATTTTTAATCCACTTTTGAACAGAGCCAAAAAATGTTCCGTTTGACTCCAAAAATATTTTCAGTTTGTTGTAGCATTGTGAAAAAAATACAGTGATTCGTGTATATTTAAAAAGAAATTTACAAAATGCATATTACAATGTGAAAAGTTTAAACCTTGATGCATTTCTAAAATTTCCTAAAGAGTCATTTTTTGAGTCTGATTTTTAGTTTTCCAGATGGCATGCTCCAACATATATGTGACGGAACCTTCTATCTTCAAGAGCCCCTTCAAGTAATCTATTTTTTCTTGATTATTGATTTATCATCTGGACATAACAAAGGACATACAAATATTGTTTTTGGGTATGTGTTACTCAGTCACCAATTTGTTCAAATTCCTTTCAGCTTTTACCAAAAATGTATAGCCTATCAAATTTATTTTTCAAAATACAGACTGGCTTACATGCACATTTGTGAAGGAGTAAGACATCATGAAAATCTGTCACTTTTAAAATATATTACAATTTATTTTTCATTTAAAACATATTTATATATATTAGCACTTTTTTATTATGTTTCCAGTTATTTTGGCTCACATACTCACTAATGTTTGTTTAAAACTAACATACGATTGTGACATTTGGAACATCCATTGTCTCATAAATGCGTTTAATGCTATGTCACCTGCAATAGGGCCAAAGTAACACCCTTCACAATTGTGATGGAACATCATAGGTGATACAATACAAAATGTTGGCCTGTGTGGTACAACTGTCCCTTATAACATCTAACAAACTCATGTATATTTCTTTTTAGGCTAGCATGTGTATCATTTCCCACAAATAAAAATCCAATATTCCTCACCATACACCTTGTGCAAAACGTACAGCTACCAGAACTTTTCCTGTGCATTGGACATGTGTTGACTTTTATGTTGATGACATAATTTGTTGCTGTAACCAAAAATAGTTGTTTAAAATGAGAATTTCAAAAAATAACTTACCCTTTTGATGCTGCTGTCGGACTCTCAACTGCCCATCAAGCTGGGAATAGGTCATCAGAAGTTTAGAGGCCATTAGGGGTGCCCGGGATCTGCGTACACGCTTGGCATGTTGGGAGGACAGGCCGAGCTGGACTTCTGCTGACTTCTTGGTCCAGCGTCTTAGGTCCTCCCATCGCTCCCTGCAGTGAATGATGCACCTCTTGTAGATCCCCAGGGACTGCACCTTCTTGGTGATGGCCTTCCAGATATCCTTCCTCTGACGGAAGTTGACCTGTATGGATACAAAAAATGAACAAACAAACAAAAATAATTGTGGCTTTTTATTTGTTTGCATTGCTGTAACACAGTTTTGAGAAATGAATCCCAAGCATTTTTGAAAAGCTGCAGCGGTATACCTTTTTAAAAAATGTTATAAAATAAAAATAAATTGTAGTAATCTGTTGAGTACCCTTAGCTCTTGTTATGTCCTTATGTTACTAATCGAGACAAGTGACATCATCTAGGCTAGGAGTAATTTGTGGGAAAATACAAATAGCATAAATCAATTATATTTTGTAAGTAAAAAACAATATATATATATATATATATATATATGTTAATTTGTATTAAAAATATTATGTATTTTCAAAATTAACATAACATTAAATGTATAGATGTCACATAACATTTTTAATTATAAATATCAATCATTGAAAAAATAACTTCTTGTAGCACACCACTGAAAGTTGGTTGACACATTCCACCACATACTGCAACAATGCATTCGAATGATCCTGTGCCTACAAAATGGAATACTGCCATTATTGTCACTATTGTTGTCATTGATGTGGGAGTCCTATTGTCAGTCAGAAGAACTAGCTCCAGCTGATAACATACGTCAGTATTAGTTAGGTCAATTAAACTGAATTATTTTATTATATCCCATTCTTTCGTGGTGGAAAGGTCTGGAATTGTGAACGTTAATAAAGCATAAAGTATTTGGATTATGCATGGGTTCTAATGTTTTCCAAAAACATGAAAATGAAAATCTGTATTCCAGTTTAATAAAATGATCCGTTTTGCTTTGTCATTTTGGTTTGTATTGTCATTTAAAAAAAATTGAAAAGCATTACCTATATGTGATTTATTTATGTATGAACAATATTTTTTGTTTTATCTTTTTGAACTGTATAACGAAACAGAAAACTTGAGAAAATTGAGAAAATAATAAAACCAGTCTTTGATTTTGTAATTTTTGATTCAATTCAACAAATTAAAATGAAATAATTACAAGATGGAAAAAAAAATCCACAAAAAAAATCAATCATGGTGAATGAAACTAGTATTGAAGTGCCGACATTGTTCATAATCCAATGTAAAAAATATAGCTGGCATCAAAAAGGTAAATGTGTCCAGAAAATAGTCCATAGAGTGAATGCTAGTCACACACTGGAGGAAAGTAGGTTCTGCGTCCCTTGCTGGTGGTGGTGGAGGCCTTGCCATCCTCTCCTGCTAGTCTGGATGTTTGTCCCCTCCTGAGGGTGACTGGTGTGTCCACGGTTGGGTGCAGGTGTTTCAACTTGTGGCAGGGCCTACCCTTTTTTAGCTGAGGCAGGTTTAGTAGGCCCAGATGTTGTTGGACCACAGAAATGGGAAGATGTTGCTGGGGAAGCCCTGCACATATGGGTAAAACAATCCTGCAGCACCCCAGCCCAAAATTGAAGTTGAGATTTTCCATCTGAACATTGTCCTCTCTCTGCAACTGATTCCTCTCCCAGAGCTCTGTAAGGACCTGGCCCATCATATCTTGGGACTGATTGGGAGGTCCCATGGTGGACTGGGTGACAAGGAACCAGGGGGCCTCACTTTGCTGGCCCACAGACTCCCTCCAACAATTCCTACCCCCACTACCCTGTGCCCTTGACTCACTGTGGCCCATTACACTGAGTGTTGGATCAACAGCAGCCAGGACAAGATTGGGGTAATGCTCCTTTGGACACAGGAAGTGGATTTAGTCAGGGGATAAGGTGTGGTAACAGCTGGGTTGGGAGGTGTAGGTGTTGTCGAAGTGTGACTCACTGGAGATGTCAGGCAGACCAGAGGGACCAGCTTGCTCCTCATCATCCAGACTTGCAGAAGTGGATTCCTCACCGAAGGCTTTTTCCTGATCTAGAGTAGAGGTATTACATGTAGCAGTGGAAGGTGGTTGTCCAGGTACTCTGGGTGTTGGACCTATAACAAACTAATCAAATATGCACATTTTTTTTTCTCTGGAATATACATCAAATGAGTTTGAAACCAAAAACGTAGCAACCTAAGAAGGAAAATAAAATTATTTTGATTATTATAGCATTCAGTAGCATTACAAGAAATTACAAAGGCAGTTTAGTTTAGACACAAAACTACTTTAAAAAAGCAGGTAAATTGATGTTGAGAAATGATAAAAAAGATGGTAAAGTATACATAATGTATACCACAAAACACAGTAGAGAGGAGAAATGTGAAATATACCATTCCAAGGCCTAGCATGCTGCAAATTGAATATTAGACAACTTAGAAGGATACGTTGCATTAGTCATCATATATACATTGCAAAGTAGATTTATTTTAAAAACAACTTATATTCAGCCTATACATTTTACATGCATGATAACTTTAAGTCAACAAACATGAATTCAATAACATGACAAGATAATGACAACAAACTAAATTAAAATCAAAACCATAAAAAAAATAGCATAAAATCGAGATTGATAAATACATAATCCTTTGGCATATGTGAAATCTGCAAGAAAAGAGAGAATGACCAAAATAACATTGCAATATTATTTTAACAAAACACAAACAAGGCATCATGGTTGTTGTAGTCATTTCAACTAAATATTACCAACTCTAATGGAGATTGACACCAGTAATCTTTAATGCAACTAACTACATTCAAACAAACAAACATACAAGGCAAAAACCAAAAATAATAACATGAAGAAAAATACACATATTGACAACATATTTTCAGAATTAGTAAAACGAAAAAAAAACAATAATGCTACATATTTCCTAAATAAGACAAAATATATATTTATACTTATGTTTATATGTTTAGAAACAATGCAAAACACATTAGCAACACCTACGTTAAAAGTAAAAATAAAAATTATGTTTAGTGACCCATTCAAAGTATAACTTACCAGTCTCCACTCCACCAGGGATTTCTGTCAAGCCTTCAGGATGTAGGATCTGCAAGACCTTCTACCCTCAGGGAAATAGTTGTAAGGAGTGGGTGGGACAAACAACCATCAGTCCTCTGGGCCTCCAGATGAAGCTTTGAGGCCAGGGAATGCACTCTCTCCCACACGTCGTTCCACCTCGTTCTAATATCCTCCTGTGTGTGCAGTTTGCTTGCTACTGCATTCACTCCATCAACTATTCTGGTCCACATTTGCCTTTTCCGAGATATAGTTGTATTTTGTACTCGGACTCCAAACAGTTGCCGTTCTACTCTGATCATTTCAGCCACCATGGCTAACAATTGTCCCTTAGTAAAACAGGGATTTCTCCTCCCTGCCATTATGAGAAAATGAACTTAAATTAATTGAATAACCCACAAGATAATACATTTAAAAAAAAGACAAAATGAACAAGAAACAGAGAAAACCCAAAAAATCTGACTTCACTGAAAAAGTGCATAGGAACAATGTTTTACTGCAGTGGAATGGCAAAGAATCATGGTCTGAAATGGAGTGTGTTTTAAAGTGTGGTATGCAGGCGAAAACAATTAGCCAAAACACATCAGGTGTGTGATGCTAGCATCCATCCAAAAGCCATAGGAATAGAACAATGTTGAATGCGTTCCACGACGGAATCCCTCCATCAGCAGTCTGCCGCTAGGACAACAAAAGCACAACTGTGAAATTTAAATAGGCTCGACTCAATTCTACTACCCTTATGGTGACGAAGTAATGTTAGCCAACAAAGGAGTCTGGTTCATCGACAGCGATGTGCCCCTTACGAAATGAAAAACACTCTCGGCCTTATCATGAGTATGGCGATGCGGAGCATTGGTGAATCACCCCGCTCCCGCACTGCCAATCCCGAACGCTGAACGCCCGCCAAATTATTATACAAATTGTTGTCTGATGGGCAGGCAGTGTGGCAGTCCAGCAGTGGTCCAGTAAAATCCTGCACTGCTGTGGTACCGCCGCAGCGTGTTCCATCACGGCATAGACGGAAAAGCCCATGCCGAGCTGGAACTGGAGGAGGTGCAACATGTGCCCCCTTCATGCACCACCTGACTGTCATGTCAGGCTGTCGGTGGAGAAACTCAAAATGTGAATGGCAGTGTTGCAGCAGCACCGTCAGCATATTGTGAGCCCCTGACCACTGCGCCACCACCAGGGAATGCGATTCCCTGGTGGTTGATGTGTTAAAATGGCGGTCCGACTCCCAAACATTTAATATGGCCGTCGGACGTCCTGTGTGGCAGTGGCTGGACTGCTACTGCCATGCCCCCATGAGTCTGGCTGTCCATGGACCACCAGACTTATAATAAGGCCCTCTATCAACACAGACAAATGCTCAGCCAGGCCGCATCTAAATACAGCAGGCACAAATCCATTTGTTCAACCGAGTACTTGTCAACTCTGCCACAGAGGGGCGAAAGGAGTCCTGCCAAGATCTAAATCAGGCCCAGAGATCTCGCAAACATGAGACTGTTAGGAATGAAATTACAGATCAACAAATTAATTGCCTATGTTCGAAAGTGGAGTGAATTAGATAAATGGGAAGGTAGATGGTCAAAGAAAAAGGAACAGGAGAAAGTTAGGTTACAACTGCCTCATCTGGAAAAGAGAAGGAAGCCGAAGATATACACATGCTTCCCATGAGATAAGTATGTTCATATATCTTGGAGCAGGACTTTCAGAAATTATTTTCCAAAGTTAACAGAGAACCCAGTGAAATAGTACAGACAGGTTGATAGATTTGTAAAAATATCAAAATTTCTATGGGATAAATAATACTTTATTTGAGATTGTGGTTACACGACTTGTGGGTTGAATGCAAAGTTATGGTGTATTGTGCCAAATTGGAACCCACAAGACATCCTGTAGTACATTTTCCTTCCCCACTGGTATTAAAAAAGTATAATCAGATTATTACATTTCTGGAATCGAAACTACCTCCTAAAGTTATTGATTGGGTCAAGATTGCCAGAACGACTTTAGAGTCCAAAGAGTCAGTGCATGCTTATTATGGAAGATTGTTGCAGTCAGTTAAACAGTCTCAGTGGGACAGAGACTATAGAGGCAAAGGACTTTTTGTTTACAGATTTGTGTACGCATTGAATCCTGAGGTAAGTGTCATTATTCAGCAGCATTGCATTTGTTGTTAGAGTAAGCCCATTAATGAGATATGGAGATATGCCAAGTATTGCAGTGACAAATTGGAAATGAAACACAAGAAATTGAAGGAAAAGTTAATGGTAGCCCAAATGAAAGCTGCACAGTGAGGTCAGAATCAACAGTATGTTGGGTTTACTGGCCCCATGCAGGGAGTGTATCAGCAGGGAGTCCTGATGACACAAGGAGGTAATGGGTTTCAATAGCAAGGTAGAGCATGTGGTGTCCCAATTATTCTGAGTACAGGTGTTGATGTGCCGACTTTGAGGAAGACAGATCCCTGCCACGTTTGTGGTACACTAAAGCGTTTGAAGCATGGAGGTCAATTTAATACTGGTAACATGTCTAATGGGAATCAGGTTCAGAATGGTAGGTTTGTGCAATCACAAGGAAATAATATGGTTCAGATACAGCAAGTACAGACACAGAGAGTTCATAATTCCAATGTACCCCAAGTTCAGGCGATGCAAGTTCCACAAGCCCCATGCCACAACAAAACGCAAATGCCCAGAGATTTTGTGAATCAGGGTACTTCTCAACAGTACTCTATGATACAAACAAATGATGATTACAGTTCAGACCTGAGAGGGGAGGAGGATTGCATATTTGGCCAACCTTAGAGATAGATCGGAGTAATCCATTTGTGGATGGTGAGGTAAACAGGAATCGTGTATCACTCCTCATTGAAAGTGGTGCTACCCACTCTACTGTGAGAATAGCAGAGGTTCCCAACCTACCCCTTTGGGGATGAACAATCCAAGTTCTAGGAGTTTCAAATAAACAAATTACTCGTCCAGTCTCAGATGCAGCATCTGTCAAAATTGGGTTCTTTGAGGAGAATCATCGATTTGTTGTCTGTGATTCGAGTCCTGTCAACCTGCTTCGACGATATCTCTTATGCAAGCAGGATAGATTAATTAGCTGTATTTCAAATGGAATTGAGTTCCAAACTCATGATGAGGAAATTCCCTTTAAACTTGCCAGACAAAGATCAGGAATCAGACTCTACCCTGTGTTGACAAGAGATGATCTGCCCCTAGAGCTGAGAGACACAGTGTCACCTGAAGTCTGCAAATTTTCAGAAAAAGCCATAACTCTGATCAAAGGTGTTGAAACAATTTGCATTACCATGAAGCCTAATGCTGAGTACCTAAGAATCCCACAACACCATTTGACCCCTGAAACCCTTGCTGGGATTACTCCAGTGGTTGACTAAATGATTGAACAAGATATTCTGAAGGAAATTATGGGGAGTCCATGTAACTCACCGTTCATGGGTTTGCAGAAACCCAATGGAAAGTACTGCATCATACAAGATTTGAGAAAAGTTAACTCTGTTGTTGTTTCTTGTTGTCCTGTGGTACTGAATCCAGCTGTGATTTAAATTCAGATTCCATCTGAGGCCTAGTTGTTCTCTGTCTTTGATTCGTGCCAAGCTTTCTTATCTATATCATTGCATGAGTATAGCCAATTCTTTTCTGCTTTATGTTTCGGCAGCCATGTTTTGGCATGGTGCTGAGCCCCACAAGGGTATACGTAGAGTCTGTAAATTTTCAAACAAACACTCAAAAAGAATCTGAAGTCCCTGGTGATGCCCGTTCACTCAGTCCTGGTCCAGTACATTGGTGAGCTTCTGGTGGCCTCAAATACGCAGGAGACTTGCAAAAGAGACACAATTGCTCTGCTGAACCACTTAGCTCAGAATGGACATAAGATGTCACCCATCTAAATTGCAGTATTGTAAGAAAGACATCCTTATCTAGGACATGACATTGAGAAAGGAGCAAGGAAGGTGTCACAAGAGAGAATTTCAGTGATTCTGATCATGAATCTGCCAACAACCCAGAAAGAAATCAGAATCTTCTCGGGATTGGTGGGCTACTGCTGACAGTAAATTCCCAACTTTTCACTAATGTCCAACACTTTACAGAGGTTGACACAAGGATGTGTCAGATCCAGAACCATGGGATGACAGCTGCATGCATGCCTTCTGAGAGCTGAGAGAATGTCTCTTCCATGCCCGGCACTGGTAATGTCCAATTATAATAAATGTTTTGCTTTGTTTTGCAGTGAGAGGAAGGGCTGCACTCTCTCAGTGTTAACCCAAATGCACAGGAATGATCGCAGACTGTTGCATACTTTTGTGCCACACATGAGCCTGTAGCTGTACGAGTGCAATGTTGTGGGCCATCCTTTGTTTTTTCCCCCATTGTATAAAGGTTTTGTTAACTTGTACCACAATTTAGTAGTTGACCAACAGTTGTCTTACCAAGTACAAGCAGGTATTTCATGGTGCCGATAATGTCACATTGAGATATACTGTACTAAACTCTGCTACCCTTTTGACCATCCCTGGAACTGAATCTGCTGAAGGTGAAGTTGGGCATGACTGTCTTGATGTAGTGAACTATGCACCAAGCTGAGACCTGACATACAAGATGTGCCACTTGAGTCAGATTATGTGATGTTTGTTGATGGCTCCTGCCTACATGACTATGATGAGAACCTGGGAGCTGACTATGCAATTTGTAATGTCTCAGGTGTGGTCAAAGCCTCCTGGCTTCAAGGAGTATTTTCAGCTATCCAGCACAATTCACCAAATTGATTGCTCTTACTAGAGCATGCTGTGTTTCATACCAGCTGGCAGTGACAATTTTGGCTGAAAGTCAGTATGGCTTTTGTGTCGTTCACTACTTTGGACAGTTGTGGTCACAACGTAGGTTTATGACCTCTTCAGGGTTCCCCATACGCAACGGTGATAGTGTCCATAACCTTTTCCAGGCTTTATAGTTACCTACCCAGATTACAGTTGTAATGTGTGCTGCCCATCGAAAGCCACTGACTATGTGACAGTGAGCAATAGGTACGCTGATGATACAGCGAGATACTGCTCTCCGAATGCTTGTACCTTTAATGGGAAATACCACAATGAAAAATTGGATGTCACACATTGCAATCTGTTGTTAACTGTATTGATGCTTTGGAGGAATTTAAGAGGTTCCAGGAAGAAATGTCAGATGCAGAACAGCAAGGCTGTATTTGAGCAGGTTGGATCAAAAGAAATGGCAATTTGGTTTCAAGAGATCGTAGACCTGTGTTGCCAGAAAGCTTGCTAATTCAGTGGCTACACATTATCATAGTGCACATATCATGCATATGTAGGAAGAGATGTCATGGTGCACGTGTTTAGACAAACATGGTTTAACCCAAGATTTAGACTGTTGACTGAAGGAAAGTGTAACAGATGTGTTGCGTGCCAACAGCAGAATGTAGGCAGGAGAACAGCAGTAACACTGAGTCACACAGGAGGATCAGGTGGTCCCTACAACTGGATGTGACTGGACTTTATTGAGATGCCTGTGTGCAATGGGTTGAGACATGTCCTAGGGATTGTGTGCTTCTTCTCACGTTGGGTTGAAGCTTACTTGACCAGGAGAAATGATAGTCTCACAGTGGCTAAGTTGATGTGTGAGGGAGTTAATACCGTGTTTCAGTTTCCTAAATTCTCTGGAGTTAGACCGAGGAACTCGAAATTACAGATCAACAAATGAATTGCCTATGTTCGAAAGTGGAGTGAATTAGATAAATGGGAAGGTAGATGGTCAAAGAAAAAGGAACAGGAGAAGGTCTGGTTACAACTGCCTCATCTGGAAAAGAGGAGGAAGCCGAAGATATACACATGCTTCCCATGAGATAAGTGCCTCATGGAGTGTATGTTCATATATCTTGGAGCAGGACTCTTCATGCGTCATTCAGAAATAATTTTCCAAAGTTAAGAGAGAACCGAATGAAATAGTACAGACAGGTTGATAGATTTGTAAAAATATCAAAATTTCTATGGGATGAATAATACCTTATTTGATATTGTGGTTACAGGACTTGTGGGTTGAATGCAAAGTTGTTGTGTATTGTCCTAAATTGGAACCGACAAGACATCCTGTATTACATTTTCCTTCCCCCACTGGTATTAAAAAAGTATCATTCAGATGAATACATTTCTGGAATCAAAACTACCTCCTAAAGTTATTGATTGGGTCAAGATTGCCAGAACGACCTAAGAGTCCAAAGAGTCAATGCATGCTTATTATGAAAGACTGTTGCAGTCAGTTAAACAGTCTCAGTGGGACAGAGACTATAGAGGCACAGGAATTTTTGTTTACAGATTTGTGTACGGATTGAATCCTGAGATTAGTGTCATTATTCAGCAGCATTGCATTTGTTGTCAGAGTAAGCCCATTAATGAGATATTGAAATGTGCCAAGTATTGCAATGACAAATTGGAAATGAAACACAAGAAATTGAAGGAAAAGTTAATGGTAGCCCAAATGAACGCTGCACAGTGAGGTCACAATCAACAGTTTGTTTGGAATACTTACCCCATGCAGGGAGTGTATCAGCAGGGAGTCCTGATGACGCAAGGAGGTAATGGGTTTCAATAGCAAGGTAGAGCATGTGGTGTCCCAATTATCCTGATGTGACTGGACTTTATTGAGATGCCTCTGTGCAATGGGTTGAGACATGTCCTAGGGATTGTATTCTTCTTCTCACGTTGGGTTGAAGCTTACTTGACCAGGAGAAATGATAGTCTCACAATGGCTAAGTCGATGTGTGAGGGAGTTAATATCGTGTTTCCGTTTCCTAACTTCTCGGGAGTTAGACCGAGGAACTAATTTTAATAACGAGTTGCTGAAGATGTGTTGTGCAGCACTGCAAATCGAACAGAGGCTTCTGGTATTGTGGAGCAAATCAATGGTACTTTGAAATCCATATTGGCTAGAGTGTGTGCTTCGTAATCCCTGAAATGGCCAGATGCTTTGCCTCTTGTTTTGATAAGTCTACACAGTACTCCAGAGAGGAAGACATGATTCTTGATTACTGCAAAGGACTGGCTGGTGTGGTGCGTTCTGTGTCTCACCAGGTTTGAAGAAGGATTTGCTCAAGTTCAGATGGGGGACCAGTTGTCCGGGATTAAGGATGTGACATGGGGGGTGCCTCAAGGGTCCGCACTTTCTCCCTTACTTTTTAACATCTATCTGCAACCTCTGATGGAAGAACTCACGCGTAGAAACTGCAAGATCTTTAACTACGCGGATGACACGCAGCTATTGGTGCAGCTGGGAGAACCACAAGAAGCCCAGGAATCAGTAAGGAATCTGCTTAGATTCACGGTCAACTGGATGACCAATAATTTACTCAAAGTGAACGCCGAGAAAACGGAAGTGTTGGTACTTACCAACAAGGCCAACCCTTGGGATGATTTGTACTGGTCCCCAGAACTCGGTAAAACTCCCATCCCCGGCACAGTAGTGAAGAGTCTCGGCCTAAAGATCGATGCGGATCTTACCATGGCCCCCCAAGTGTCGGCTGTGGTGGGTTCTTGCACGGCTGTGATGCGGCAGTTACGTAAGCTTACCACCATTCTTTCAGCTTCTACGCTGCAAACCATCGTCTCAGCGACTGTTATCTCGAGGCTTGATTATGGTAATGCTTTGTATCTGGGCCTATCGCAGAAGCTGCTGAGGAAACTGCAGGTCGTGCAGAATGACGCAGCCAGACTGATCTTCTCTCTCCCAAGAAGCTCACATGCAACTATACTTCTTCGTAAGCTGCACTGGCTGCCTGTGAAGTTTAGGGTCCAATTTAAATGTCTTTGCATGGCCCATAAGGTTCTCTTTGGCAACGCCCCAGAGTATATCAAGCAACGCCTGAGGAAGTATGTTCCCGGCAGACCCTTACGATCTGGTTCTGTCTCCAATCTGGCCCAACCCAGATTTAATTTAAAAACCAAAGGAGGCTGTGCCTTCTCAGTACTCATTCCCCAACTTTGGAATGACCTTGCGACCAGCCAGAAGGAAGACTCACAACTACTCTCCTTCAGGAAAAAACTGAAGACACACCTGTTTGGAAAGGCAATACCTTCAGTTTAATTGCAGCAGGCAGCGGGCACTGAGGCGTCAGTATGTATGTGGTTTTTTGTTGAGCGCTTAGAGACCGGTGGTCATAGGCGCTAAAAAAGAACCTTATAACATAACATAACATAACAAGTAATGCTATGAACCTCAGTAATGTGCCCCTACCAAGTGATTCTGGTCACCACAAGCACTGTGAAGTGCAGTATTCTCCCCAACTGGGTACACGCTGCTCATACTTGCAGAGTCCCTTGTCTCTTTAATGATGTAACAGCACCTGTTCCTGATGTGCCATTGGTTACAGTGAGACAGAGGAAGCAGGTACGTCATGCTGTTGGGGAGCTGGGACAGCACTTGTTCGGCCTGAGGGGGGTCCGAGAATGTCAGCAGTTGAAGTCGATACAGAGGGGTTCCATCCATTAGTGTTAACTGCACCATACATAGATCCTGGAGAAGGGCCTAGTGCAGTAGTAACGCAAGTTGTGCCTGAAGACTGGCAGTTAAGAAGATAGGAGAGAGGGAGATGCTGTGCCGCACGCTATCCCAGAAGACTGAATGATCTTGCTTAAGTGAAACTGATGAAGAAAGGACAACAGTAAAGAGAGAGTATTTTGCATTTTTTTGCTATATCAGTGTGCATCCAATTAACCCTCCTTAAACTGAACTTTGTGGCTGAACTATGTTTCAAAATTGCATTGCAACTAAACAGGCTGAATCAATTTATTATGGAAGTGATAATTAGTGAGTTTGAACAGAGAATTTATCAGAGAGAGTACTTAATAGATTTGCTCAAACTACAAATAAGAGTACCAAGGGCCAAGTCTGCTGAACAAGCATAAGGTTGGCCCATAAAATAACAAGGAGTAGGGCTAAGAAAGTCTCATGAATATCATTGTACATATTTTGCTGGAAAGAACATTTAAACTTTGCTTTGCTGTTTACGTAAGTGGAAACTAACTAAAAAGACTGTGCTGAAATATTCAGTTGAAACGATCTGACATCAGAAGAACTCATGGAGCCTAACCCACACACTAGTAGATGTAGACCCTTATGAGTATTTGTCATTGTGATCTTAGTACTAATAGCGTTACTTGTAATTTTGAGTTTACCCCATTCTTTACACATAGAGGAGCTTAGATCTACAAGTGTCCCTCAAACATCACTTCCTACTGACAATAGTTTACTTGCAATAAGCGAGAAAGACTTACATGCATATGCTTTTAGAGGAAACTATTAATTGAATGTTTATTCAAAATTGCTTTATCAGTATGTTGACACTATGGATGCTAAGGATTGCTATGTTTGCATGCAATTGCTTGCATTAGTTGCTGAGGGTATTACATATCATAATCTCCCCCTGGCATATATTGTTACCAGTAGTTTATTGCTGAGCGTATTCTATGGAAAGGGTCATCTTCAATATAGAATCATTACTTGGTTTTTTCAGAAGCTCCTGTGCTAAAGCACTTGAATATAGACAGCCTGATGCTAAAAACTCTTTAGATAGTGGGGTATTTCTTTAGACCCACAATGACATTAGACACAGCTTATGCACATAGATATAATTTAACTTGTTCCTTAACAGTTGAAGAAGAATTCATATATTCAGTAGAAGACAGACGAAGGGACATTTTAGCCAAAGCAACAAATCATTCAAAAGTAATACAATGGTCTAAAGACAAAAGTGAGTATAGGTTAGTGGGAAATGTGGCAGCATTGGTTTTTGATTGGCAACATAAAGAGAAATTAGGCATATTCATCAGAAAACCCACAACTGGCACAAAGTTTGTAGGTAATAGTGAAGGTGATCATACTTTTGAAGTTCAAGGAAATTGGGGATTATGCTTATATGGAGCAGATCCTGTTTTTCCTGGAATTTATTATACATTTTGGAAAAATGTATTTGACAGGCTGCCCAAGAGATGGTATGAACATGGTATAGGAGAATAGGTTTCCCAAAGATTTATCATGCTGAACAACTTGATGATTTAACAAGGTAACAACATGTGACAACAAAAAGGGGTCCTTGTTCTAGTGAAATTGCAGAAGACATTTTTGGTGCTCTGATACCACCTGAGGAGTGATACTCAACTCACACAAGATCAGAAAGCTTTCTACTACAATTGATAATCTATTCACTAGTACAGCTGGAGGATTTCAAGTTATAGATACTAAAATGGTTCCAATAAGATCCATGGCTTTGCAAAATTAGACTTGCATTGGACGTCCTCGCAAAGGAGGGAGGAGTCTGGCAGATGTTGAAAATTCAAAAAGGTGGCACTGTCATTCCAGACGAAAGTAAGGACTTGAATCAATATGTAAAGAACAATACTGACTTAAAGTAAGATTCGAAAGAGTTAACACCAACACGTGCTTGGTAAGCAATAGGGAATGGATGTTCTGCTATAGGCAGATGGTTTGGAAACCTAGGTAGTGAAATTGTAAGAAGCATTTTGAAACCCTTAGTGATAATTGCTCTTTGTGGATTATTCTTATTTGTAATCTATAAGGGATACAAACGTGTACAAATGAAAAAAGGAGTGAAGAGAAAAAGGGCCGTCGTAGAACTAGAAGAAAGACAAAGTAAATATTATGATGATATGACATTTTGTGGGGATTCCAGGAGGAAGATGATGAAAACAACCAGATTGTGATTGGTCTAACAGATAAGACAATGATTTGATGGCTTGACTCACCATCAGTGGACATGTACTCACAATAGAAATGAATTTGGTTTTCATAATGTGTGCTTTAATACATTATATGACATTTACTGTTTAGATGACTGAATAGAAACAATCCTATATATGTAGAATGTGATTACTCTAGAAACAACAAAAAGTTTATGTAATGTGTGCACTAATGTTTCATATACTGCATTAAAATGTAGTTCGTAAACATACCAATACATACACATTTAAGATTTTACTGTATGCGCTATATAATATGAATCTAATGTACTTACCATTCATATTCATTTGTGTTTAAAATTGCACATGCATATTAAATGTGCACCATTGGGTTAATACTTCAAGTTGTCTTTAGTAGGTCTGATTAACGTGCTGCATAAAATATTGTTTTCCATTTTCTGCTAAAATGACATTTCTTGCAGGTATTCACACGCATTGTTAGTTGAAGAATGGATACATTACTGTACTAGTGATAAAAATAAAGAGCCTGAGAAGAAGACCTCGAGGAAAGAACATGGGGAACTGAAAGGCCTTTTCAGCAATATTACAGCCTGGCCTGTGTGTGAGAACATGATGTCGTTCCCATGTCCGATGTGGGATACCTTGCACATGTTGCAGGCCACAACAGGAGAAGTGGAGAAAGACAATACACCCCTGATGATTTGTGTAAAGGGATGTTTTCCTAGAAGACTCTTGTGTGTTATAACTTAGTATTCACACCGTTGGAGATCAGATCCTTGCAGGTCACTTCACTTTCCCCAGAACATTTAGAGCAACCTTTCCTTAGGCCTTTGAGAGCTTCAGACATCTCTATGTTCTCCTTGATTCTTTGTTGAGTGTGGATTCGGCTAACACTTCCCTGATCCAAGAAGACTCTTGACCGAGCTTCTGAAAGGCTGACACCTTCCTACTTATTTTCCTTGCCTAGTTTTATTTTCTTTTACACAACTTCCTGGGATGCCAAAACGGGCTGTGTGAAGCCTGCAAAACTATTCTGTTAGCATCCCGCTGGGGTGGTGCTGCAGATCAGAGCTTATAAATTCTCCCTACTTCCACGGACAGAGTAATTTCACAGTCATGCGCACATACACTCAACATACGCTAGGGCCCATCACACCAACATTCATTCTATTACTCTATCCACACTGAATATATGAGAGAACTCCTTGATCAATCTGCATCTAATCTGAGGTCAATGCAATCAAATTGATTTGTCTCGAGTCATGATTTTAACAGTTTAAACACATTTGAGATCTCAATAAATGACAAAGAAATAACCACCGACACTGAAATTCAAACAAGAAATTACTTTATCTAAATTAGTTCAAATGAAAGTTATTCAATTGCAAAATCATTATTCTCATATTTACCTATTCTAGCAAAATGTCGTATTTTAGGTCAGGACAGGTCTCTCAGTAAAGAATCAAAGTCTCTCGAGTCGCCGTCCTCTCAATCAGCATCGATCCTCTTGAGCATAAGTTCAGGAAGAAGTGGCCTTAGACCCTCTCTAGTCTAACAATATTTATACTAAAATTTGCATACTAAAAGTTACAAACAAACTCTAAACGTCCGTTGAGCAGAGCGAGCAGGAAAGGATGTTAGCTCGCAACATTTAGAAAAATCTCCGCTCTCGAATATCTCAAAAATAAAAACACGGAAAAAGGAAGCACAAACTAAATTTGCAACATCCATGGTTGCTCTTCTCCGGAATTATAGTGAAGCCACCGCAAGTTTATCAAAATGTTCATTTGTGACAATTGTTCTCCTCCAAGCAAGGATATCTGGCTACCTTCCCAGAGTTGTCGTCCTTTCATTACTTTTAGCTCAGACAGAGGCCGAAGTCATGTTCAACCATATTCAGCAAGGCCTCTCTTCAATTTCATTTACTCAAATGCAGGCTGTAGATGTCGGCCATTTCTCAACAGGCCAGAATGGACAACTTAATTAAAAAGAAACACAAAACAACGTTACTACATCGTATTGATTATACAGTGTTAATTCCCACTAATACCCTTATGTGTATGTATTTATCTAGCCATTTGCGACATAAAGAAGCATTAAAGCATATTATTTTAAAGCGCAAACACATAACAAGTAGCACATAAGCCACACTTATTTAATTAATTTGCTCACCAACTTAGTTCACTTATTAATTAAGCCATGCAATTGCATTCCCACGTGTAATTCTTTTATTAGTAAGGTTGATTAATTAAAACACTCGACAAAAATTAATACTTAATAATTAATTCTCAGTATTTTAATTATGTCATATAAAAATATAAACTGAAGTTTGAGTTTAAATAGAAAACCCTGCTCCAGCAATCGCCCCTTTGGTGATATATCATCACCACAATAATCCAACCCAAAAATGTAGTCCCCTTTTTCTTAGGAGAAATTCAAATGTCTTTTGCATTTACATTAAACACATTAAACTCCAGTTTCTCTTTCATCATCTCTTTTCGTTTCTAAATACATGCTCTCCCTAAATTCTTCTAATTCTATTTCTTGTGGGTCTCTTTTTGACCTCTTTTGTCTCTTTTCAGTATTCCCTCTTACTATTTTCTTTTTATTCCTTCTATATCTACAACATAAACACCCTAATCTAAGAATCAATAAAGCAACAATCGCACAAGTCAATGGAAATAATATCTTACCAAAAATGGTACTACCTATCTTAGCAATAAAATTCTTAACAGCAATCATCTTATTAGCCATTTTAGTCCAGATACTTTCAGCTTCCAATGGTACTAATTCTTCATGCAAATCAGTAATATTTTTGATATAGACCTTTAGATCTTTGCTTTCATCAGGAATGTAAGTGCAACAATGTTGAACTTTCAGCATTCCACAGACTCCACCCTCTTTTGCCAATAAAATATCAAGGGCAAGTCGATTTTGCATAGACATGGCGCGTAAGGCAACCATCTCTGTATTCACCAATAGAAACCCTCCAGCGGTGCTTGTCGATAAGCGATCCACCACTGTTGACAGCTTCCGAATTCCATATGCATTTAGTGAAATTCCCACTGCTGGTATCAAAGCTCCAAAAATATCTCCTACAATTTCTGACCAAGTTTCTCTCTTAAAGCGTGTTAGTAAATTAATTTGTTCTGCATCTTCTATTCTATCCATATGAAAAATCTTTGGAAAGACCAGGCCAATATAACATGTGCCATACCAATGGTCAGGCAACCTGTAATAAGCCTTATTCCCACAAATATAATACACTCCCGGGAAAACTGGATCTTCTCCTCCCTTGAATCCCCATCCTGTTGCAATAAAGTATGTATCATGACACTCACTAGTCCCAACAAAATAATTATCATATTGGGATTTCCTTCTGGTAATGCATAGTTTACCCTTCTGTGGTGCATCTAAAGCCAAAGTTGGACTGGCCCCATTCTTCAACTCTTTTCCCATCTCAATGTCCCACACTGTCTCACTCATTTTATATCCTCCTGCCTTTTCATGCATGCTCATTCTCCTTTTCTCTACCATATCTAGGAAAGCTTTTTCTTCTTCCTTCAAACTACAAGTTAAATTGTATCTAAAAATGTAATCTAGTGTTAATTCTTCTGTTTCAACAAAAATCTCACCTAAAATGTTAGCTTCTTTAGCAGGATTCAGTTTTTTATTCATAGGCAATTGCCCAAAAATGTTATCCTTATTAGACATCTCATAATCTATTTTCCCTAACAGATAAAAAATACTAATCAACACACTACATGAAATTCCATACGTAGCTGGAAGATGATGATAAGTAACTCCCTCTGAAACAGACGCAGGTAATTGCATACAGACGTAGCAATCCCTTACTTCCATTGTCTTTACGTATTCATACAACAATTTTGAAAAAACATTACTAGAAAAATCATTGATTGATCTATCCTTGTGTATGTATATATTACTAATTCTAGTTGGTACTACTTTTTGTGAACTCTTCTCTATGTTAGTCATATTCTCAGTATGTATTCCCAAAGTGTCTATTGTAACTCTAAAAGTAACTAATAAGGCAAATACACTCCATAATAGCATTAACAATCCTGTACAGCAGCAGCACTTTCTACACCATCTTTCCAAGAAGGTACATCTACTTTGATTATTTTCTGTGTTAGCCATCTTATTACTTTGGCAGTGTCTTTTGACTTAGCCTCTACTATTCCACTACTGAATCTCTAGAACACTAGATTATTTCAATCTGTTAATTAATTTTAGAACTCTTCTTTTTCACTCTTCTCCAAGTGACTCCTTTAGTTCACTCAATTTGGATTTTCATCACTTTTCACTTCTTCTTCAGCAACATCAAATTGTATCAGATCCTGAATATCCTGAACATCTGTCTCTTCTCCAATGTCAGTCAAGATAACTTTCAGGATTCCAACAGTTTTCTCCTCCTCAACCACTTTCCGTAAGGTCCCCTCTGGATTTCCTTGACTCTCTGCCTCTTCTTCTTCTTCAGACAGTGCCACATACGTCCATTCCGGTGACCTATACTTCTGGTTGGGTTTTCTAATTCTTTTGATCTCCTCTGGTTCTTTTGGTTCTTTTCGTTCTTCTTCTTTTGCTTGATTTTGACTTGACACTTCGTTCACCTGTTCAGCCTTCGATGAATTCACTCGTGTCAGTCGATATCTCAGCCTCTTTATCTTGTTAGGCCAAAGATCTCCTTTTACACTTCTTTTCTGTTTCACTTCTCTATTGTTTCTTTCTCCAATCCAAGTTCTCTTTCTCAGAACTTGACCCTCTGGTATCTCATTCTCACTCTCATCCGATTCTGTCTCATTTGCCTCTTGTTCATCAACAATTTTCTCTTTTCCCACAGTCTTCTTCTCCACCGATTGAGATTTCCCTACTACTGTCCCTCCTCGAGTCTCCGACACGCAACCTTCTTGCTGTCTACTTGTCCCTTCACCTAGCTTATCAGGAATGTTCCCTACACCTCCTCGGGGGTCTTCCGCAATCTGTCCCTCTCTATCTTCTTCTGACCCTGCTTCTTCAGAAGTAATCTCAGGTGGATTCCTCTCAATCTCTTCATTCGACTCAAGTATAGTCTCTGTGGAATCACTCTTTTCTTTTCTTTCTTTCTCTTTGTTTTCTTCACTGCTCGTTAGAACTTCAGGCACCTTTCCAGAATCTGAGCTTTCTTCTGAGGTTCGCAATGTTCCTCTTGAAGCCTCTCTTTGTAAGAAAAAAGAATCACCTGACTCTCTTTCTGACTCTCTTTCCCCCCTTTCAGGATTCTTTTTTCTTCTCACTGTTTCAGTGTCTGCATCATCACTGGAATCTGACTCTTCAAAATACTCCTTCCCAGTCCCATCCTTTGGGTTTGGAACTCTCAGAGTATGACTTGCATGAATCCAGTTCTTCACTCCAGCACACTTCACAGCAGTCGTCGTAGTCAGAATGACTTGTCTTGGCCTTCCCCACCTTGGAACCAAGCAATTTCTTCTTCTGTGCACTTTTATTCTCACCCAGTCCCCTGGACTCAGATCATGGGCTTGCTTCTTTTCAAGTGTAGTGGCGTCTTCTCCAACCTGGTGAAACACAGAATGAACTGCGTCAGCCAGGCCTTTACAATAATCCAAAATCATGTCATCAGTTATAGTCATCAGCTTGTTGACAGGCACGAATGCATGTCTCATTGCACGTCCCATTAATATTTCATGTGGACTCAACCCTGTAGTTCTATCTGGAGTAGATCTAATAGTCATTAGCACTAGAGGCAAGACATCAGGCCATTTCATTCCAGTGGCTAAGCACATCTTGCCAATTCTGTTTTTGATTGTACCATTCATCTGTTCAACACCGCCAGAAGCCTCTGGCCTGTATGCACAATGTAGCTTCTGCTGTATGCTCAATGCTTCACAAATTAAACTCATGAGCTCATTGTAGAAGTGTCCTCCTCTATCTGACTCAATTGTCACTGGGAACCCGTACCTAGGAATCAACTCTCTTAACAGCAACTTGGCCACTGTTATTCCATCATTTCTCCTAGTCGGAAATGCTTCCACCCATCTCGAGAACAAACAGACTACCACTAGAACATACCTCAATCTATTGACTTGGGGCATTTCAATGAAATCAATTTGCATTCTGGTAAAAGGACCTCCTTCTCTGCCTATTGTTCCTAGGCTCACCACTGTTTTCTTTCCAGTATTGAATTGCTGACAAATCAAACATCTCTGACAGATGCTCTCTGCAATCAGCCTGAACTTTGCATTGTACCAGGTCTGTTTAAAGGACCTAATCATAGCATCCCTCCCCAGGTGTCCCTGGCCATGATACATTCTTGCCATTGTTGACAACATAGAATTTGGCATGACTGGTCTTCCATCTCTATAGATCCAAACATGATCTTTTTCTCTTGGTGCACAACCTGCTTTAATCCAGTCTCTCATTTCCTCATCTCCTGCTTCATCCTGCAACTGCCTCACCTCATCCCATGTTTCCAGGACATTAGTAAACATCACAGAACAAAAAGACATCTCCTTCTCCTTTCCCCTGTTAATAGAATGATTGTTCTTTGCACAATACTGTGCTATGTCATTTGCCAACCGATTGCCAAGAGTAACAAAATCATTTCCCTGTCCATGAGCAGCACATTTTACAACTGCTAATTCTTTAGGCAGCTGTATCGCCTCAAGCAATTTCCCAATCACTTCAGCATTCTTTATAGGAGTTCCACTCGAAGTCAAGAAACCTCTCTGTAGCCAAAGCTGGCCAAAATCATGAACCACTCCAAATCCGTACTGACTATCAGTCATTACAGTCACTCTCACATTTCTCCCAATCTTGCAAGCTTTTGTCAATGCCACTAATTCCGCTACTTGAGCAGACTTAACTCCTTTCAAAGGTGAAGCTTCTATAACTTCTGAAACTTTACACACCGCATATGCTGCACTCAGCACACCTTCTTCTGTTCTCAGACATGATCCATCCACAAACAGCACATGATCACTCTCAGGCAGTGGCAGATCTCTTATGTCTGGTCTCGGTTTTGTACAGTAAACAAGCACATCCAAGCAATCATGATCAACATCATCTCTCACACTCACATTTTCAGCATCTGGCAACAGTGTCGCTGGATTCACATTCACACATCTCTCAAGAGTCACATTTGATGCTCCCAGAATTATTTTCTCATATTTAGTCAGCCGACTATGTGACATATATTGAGTTCTGCTTCTTGTCAAAAGAATTGCCACATCATGAGGTACGAACACCCTTACAGGATATCCCATTATTATACCCTCACTCTGTTCCAAGCTTCTGCATGTAGCAGCTACTGCTTTCAGGCAACCTGGTAAACCCACAGCTACTGGGTCAAGTGTTGATGAGAAGTACGCAATTGGCCTTCTCAGACGTCCATGTTTCTGGATTAACACTGAAAGTGCACATCCATTCCTCTCACTACAGTACACTTCAAACTCCTTCTCATAGTCTGGCATTCCTAGAGCAGGAGCTTCACATAATCTGCTCTTTAATTCTTCGAATGCTGCCATTTGTTCTGCATTCAGTTCCAATGGGTCTTTCACCTCACTTTTGGTCAATTTAATCAGTGGCTTTGCTATCAGGGAAAAATTACTTATCCACTGACGACAATAACCCACCATTCCCAGAAACATTCTTACTTCTCTCTGGGTCATTGGGGCTCTCATTCCTCTGATAATTTTGATCCTGTCAATTGTCACTTTTCTCAGACCTTTCTCAATATTGTGTCCAAGATAATGTACTTCTTTCTTGCAAAATTGCAATTTGGCTGGAGATACCTTTAATCCTCCATCTGCCAGATGATTCAGTAAAGCTATGGTATCTACTTCACAGGCTTCACGTGTCTTTGATGCCACAAGTAGGTCATCAATATACTGTACCAGTACTGAGCTTTCAGGCATTGTCAGACTCTCCAAAGACTTCTTCAGCAACTGATTGAATATTGAAGGACTCTCTGTAAACCCCTGTGGGATTCGGCACCATGCCAAAATACGCTGTCCAAACCGAAATGCAAAAATCGGTTGGCTATCATGATGCAATGGAATTGAAAAGAAAGCATGGCACAAATCAATTACTGTGTACCATTCAGCATCATGAGAAATCTGATACAAAATCACTGATGGATTTGGCACAATGGGACAGCATGATACCACAATTTTGTTAACTTTTATCAAATCTTGCACAATCCTGAACTTCCCATTAGGTTTCTTCAATCCCATTATAGGTGAATTACATGGGCTACTCAGTAACTCTCTCAAAACACCTTGCTGAATCATTTTGTCAATTATAGGTGTTATTCCTTCAATTATTTCTGGTGTCAGTCTGTATTGTGGGATATTGGGATAAGAGATTCCCTCTTTCACTGTAATCTTTACTGGATCTACATTATTCATCAATCCCACATCCTCTCCAGTAAAATCCCAAACTGCTGCTTTTACTGTGTTTCTCAACTCTTGAGGCAAATCCTCTGGATTAAATACAGCATATGTTCCAACAATCTCACTTTCTCTATTATCTAGAGTCATCCTGTATAAGACATCCTCATCCGGTGTCTCAAAGGCTATTCCATCTGGAGTACAAAAAATTGTGCAATTCATTTTACACAATAAGTCCCTACCTAACAAGTTCACTGGACTAGTGTCGCACACCACAAATCTGTGCATATCTGAAAATTTCCCTATCCTTACCCTTACTGGTTCAGTAAGACGAGTCTTAATCTGTGTATTAGACACACCAACCACTTGGATTGCTTCGTCCGAGAGAGGAAGATTTCTTATATCTGCTGACCTGACAGTTGATCTCGTTGCTCCTGTGTCTACTAAAAAAGTAACACTTTCCCCATTTATTTTCCCATCTACAAATGGTCCTGTCTGGTCTATTTCTAGAGTTGCTCCAAGTATGCATTCTTGCTCCTCTCTTCGGCACCGTCAGTAGTCCCCTTCAGACTCACTCCCCTCATTCTTTAACCAGTACTGCTGTACCGGGTCTGTACGTCTCGGTTTGTTTACCTGTTCATCATTGTAGAATCCTGAGTCTTTATCATATTTCTGGGACCCTCTGTTCTGCGGCAAGGGCGGTTTTGGCTCTTGATTCTGCTGCTTGACAACCTTCTGCTGTTGCTGCTGATGATTACACCCCTCGTTCTGCACCTGTTGATTCAAGGATTGATTTTCATTACTCACTAATGGTGGATTTGTACACTCGGATCTCCAGTGCCCTAATTTTCCGCAATTGTGGCACAGAAATTTCTTCTTCGCCTCTTCAATATTCCCCTTTCCTTTTCCTGTACCATATCTAGGCCTATTTCCTGGATTATTCGCTTGTTCAACCAGCTGTGCTTCTTGTCTTTCTGCAACCTTCACCTGTGCCCACATTGCTTTTTCCTTCAGCTTTCTTTGTTTCGCCTCAATTTCATCACTGAAGTATTTTGCATGTCTCAAGATCTCATCAATCTTCTTACTCTGCCAATCAACTGTGTGCTCACGAATCATTTCACTGATTTCAGGTCTCAAGCCATATACAAATCTGTATACAAAATGACTCAAATCCTTATCACCTAGATGTTCATCTCCACTGAACTGTTTAAAAGCCAGTATCAACCTTTCATAAAAAGCATGAACTGATTCTTTTGCTTCCTGATGTGTTCGATCTATCTTAACCCAATCTGTCTCTTTAGGGGGTACCTTATTCTTCAGGAACACAATAACCTGCTCGTATTTTTTCATTACCTCCGGGTCTGGAGCTCCTGTTTTCTGATCTCTCGGGTATTCCTTAGCAGGCCAATCCACAACTATTTTACACTCTGCCCACAAGTCTGCTGGAACAATTATATCAAACAGACTATTCAGGTCAATCCACAGCACTTTTGACAATTTCACAAACCTGTCTACCTGCCTATACCACTCGACGGGCTTTTCTCTCAGTCGAGGGAAATCATTTGTAAATGACAAAACATCCTGTCTAGTCCATGGGACATGTACATATCCTCCTCCAGGAATCTCTCTCATAGGATAAGCATCCACTGTTTTTTCCTTTTCTCTCATGGGGAATGCTGAGTAAGTCCTGTCCACTGAATCTTCTCTTTTCTTGTACCATCTATCCTTCCATTTTTCCACATCACCCCATTTTCGCAATAAGGAAATCATTTCCTTAATCTGCCCTGTTCTGCCAACATCATTTAGATTCTCAATATCCTTGTCCGAAAAGTCCACTCGGTAAGGCTTCTGTAAAGCTTTTACCTTGTCCATGTCAACTCCCATTTCACTCGCTATTCCTTTTAACCTGTCATGTGTACTCTTAGCCCTCCATGTGATACTCTTGCACATGAATAACAACTCTCCATCATGATGATTTTTTAACATTTCTGTAGGAATTGTCCCTGCTATAAGCTCTTCCAGTTCTATACGCAACCTAGCTACATCAATTGCCTGAGAATCTTTATCCTTCTTTTGTAGAACTTTCAACCAATCATTCAAATCCTCAGCCCTTATTTCTTTAGACTTTTTTACTGTACTCACTTGTTCTGCCATCCTCTGTGGTTCCAAAATTGATCCTTCCATCATAACATTTCTTTTTCTACACAACCAGTATTCAATCCTGAATTAGGCTGTACATCTAACTCTCCACCACATGTGTCACGTCTCAACTGTCTCAAATGATTTTCTCCCGTCCTCATTCCTGACTCTTCTGGAGAACTAACTAGTCCATTACCTACATATGGAACTGTCAAACCATTTTCTCCCATTCTTTGCTTATCAAAAATAGGCATAACCGGACCTATGGTTACAGGCACTGTAACAGCTTCTAGATTCTTTGTTAATTCTCTAATTTTCTCTGTGAACTCAGATGTGGTTCTTGCTAATTCTCTTGTTTTCTCATCCCCGATTGCATTCTCTCTTGCTCGCTCTCTCTCTCTTTCCCTTTCCGCGAAAGAGCTACCATTTTTCAAATCAGGTGTCACAACTTCTGTTTTAATGATTTTCAAAGTATCTCTTATTGGAGTAGCAACTGGTGTTCTCACTTCTGGTTCTGGTCTATATGGAGGTGGTCTCTTATAGATCATGTCATCCAAGACTTCATCCTCATAGTCATTAGCCCCATACCTTCTCATTTCTGCATCATGTACCTTTTCCGTACCTTTCCTCCCTTCCGTTTCTTCAACAGTTCTCATAGGATATAGTCCCTCTGACATACTAGCATCTCGCCATCTCCTCATTCGATCATGATGAGTTTCACGATCATATTTCCTCCCGAACATACACCTATAGTTACCTCCACTCCTCTGCTTTTCTCGCTCATGCACCTCATCTTCCCATTCTACCAATGCCTCGAACTGTGTCGGCCTTGGTCTAGGCTCTAGACACATCATTTTTTCCCGTAAATTTCTCAACACAGCCAAATTAAATGAACCATGTTCCGGGAATGCTAGAACACCATCTTCTTTAGTGTACTTAGCCCAATTGTCTAGCCAGATACAGGTATGATACCCATATTTTGCAACCATGAAGGATGCAGGGGTTCTTGTCGGATGTAGTAACTCACCCTCTCTAGTTATTATGTCCTTATCCTTGTCAAACCATTTTTTAATTTTACTGAACAAGGATTTCTTCTTCTTTTCCTCTGTTTGGTAATACATTTTTGCGTTTACCACAACCCTCTAGTCCTTTCCGCAACTGCACGATCTTTTGTCCAATAACAGCGTGACTCACACCAACGCACCAATCCCGGAGCGTCTACGTCACCCTGTGCTTCTTCCAATCCCTACGCGGCTCACACCAACGCACCAATCATAGCGCGAACACTGTTCTAGCTCACTGCCCAATCACAGCGCGGTCCTTTCTGACGTCAGTAGTCGCTGCAGTCACTTCTACTCCTGTCTCCTGTCACTCGTCTACCCCTCCTTTACAAAGCCTTCTCAGTAGACTCTGTTTCAGATTCTACAAATCTATTAGTTACAACATATAAACATCTCCATTGTCTGCTCCGCTAACCACAGAATAGTAAAGACCTTTCCCACAATAATCCCGCTTCTCTCTAGAACAGCGCTTACCTCTGCTCTACTACGGAATTATTACTTTCGTTGACATAGTAGCACATCCCTCTACTCTGCCCTTCTAACATGCATTCATTAACTGTTTCCTCCCGGAATGTTCCTAAGAGTTTCACAATTAACTAAATGCCCATACATTCACGCACTTTCACACCAGAAAATGTAGCACATTTACACAGAATCCTGCCTTTCCCGAGAACAGTGAACAATCTGTCCCACTACAGAATTATAACACACGTTAACCAAGCAGCGCTTACCTCTGCTCAGTCATATCAGAAAATTTCCCTCACGACCTCTATTAATGGAAGACAAATTAATTGTGAAAGGGAAACACAAGGGCCTACACAATAGTGATACAAAACACAAAAAAGTTTTTACAATTTTTTACTTTTTTATTTTTTATCATTTACCATAAGGATCTGTCTCATCCCACAATCACATCTACACACATCCCACATCATTCCACATTCATACACATTTCATAAAAACATAGAAAGAAAGGCATGATTTTTTTTGTTATCGTTAATTGAACATTGGAGGTACAAGATACACAATGGCCTCCTGTGACTAACAAAACAACTGCAGGCGCAGAATAGTAATGTCAGGTCAATGGTCGACGCGTTTCGATGGCGTAGGTGCCACCTTCATCAGGACCACGGATGTATTCAGAAACGATAAAGCCCAGGGAATACCTGAAATAATATATACATAAAAAGGATTTTTTATTTAGTTGCCCAAAATTCCCTATAAATTTAAGAAATTCTCACAGGTTAGGTGATCACTAAGTATGAAAATAAAGAAAGAATTTTTACAAACAAGAAAAAAAGCGGAAGAAGAAAGGTATACATCAGAGAGAATCTTATTAGGGTGAAATAACTATCACCGCGGCAACGTTGCACAATCTACGTTTTGAGCCAATATGTTTAGACTACGTAGAGATAGCGGTTTGTTCAGGGACACGTCTTCACATGAGTACAACGCATCTCGAAGCGGGATACAATACCACCACCAATAGAAATGTGAGACACCACGTGTACCACTAGCATTACAGTCCTCTGTGCCATGCCTAAACACCACCGCTATAAATGAAAGCAGGGGAACAGGAAGCTTACTTGTTTTTAAAAGATATTCTGTTCAGAATGCCTCGTCATACGCTCGATAGAAGGAATTCATAACTCTGTCAACACAGAACATAAACTCATTACTTGTCAGTTTTTGGCAGGGTCACAGTCTCTATAAATGTATAAGGCCAAGGGAACTAAATGTAGTATTATTTTTCTACTTGCGCTAAAAGGTGGAAAGAACCACTGTCAAGATTAATTTAATCTGCTATTACGTTGGTATAATGCCACTTCTAAGTAGATTTTTGCCGGATTTGTGTTTCAGGTGGGGACACAACTAACGTATTTAGCAAGTGAATATGTCACAAGTAGTGTTCCTATAGAAACATGCCCACATTTTAAAGACCTTTTCACCATCTACTATTTTTATCTAAACAGATTTATTGATATAAATCACTATAAGCATATGCAACCAAATAAGAGAACTAGCTCTCTTCCCTAACGGTACTTTGTATAGGACGGTATTTTATTCTAAAAGACTTATCTAATAATTAGAGGCTGACCTTTTAATAATAATTCGGTCCCGGAGTCGTATTCGTGACCAATTCTTCACCAGAGTTTGCGGCCGTTATCCTGTCGCATCTAGTAACACCTAAACACTATATAGAATTGAGAGTGGAGTAATCATTTATTTTTTGGATCGAATTTACGAAAGAAATTGCTACTACCACCTCGTCATGGGCAGGATGGGCGCCAAGAAGGCTTACCTTTTATGTTAAAAAATCCTTTTCCTCCAAGGACCGTATAGATGTACCAGAGATAGCGGTGTAATAATGTGCCCGTCCCAGTCAAATATATCCAGAGCTATGTTATTAGAGTTTCACTCGGGGACGCGTTACATCTAAAAAGAGGTCCCAACAGGAAGGCATTAATTAGTTTACTTGTTACCAAGTATTGTTAACTAATCAAGAATAAAAAAGGATGTAGCGACACGAGCACCACTCTATCGAAAGGTTTATCTGTCTACCGGCTTACCTTCTTTTTTAGAGCCCCTTCACCGTCAAGTGTTTCTCAGCCTCGTGGTCTTCCGGGTAGACCACCGATAGCAGTACGGCAATACGCAATGACGTCGAGGACTACAAGATAATATATTCATTGCTGGCCAATCACAACGGCACAGCCAACGAGTAGGCGGAGTATGATTAAAACATCGAGTAGAAGAAAGAGGACTGTCTTACATCGTATGTCAGCACCATTTTGAAACGGGTATTATGTAACCATTTATTGGCGCTTTTTTTTAAGCCCAGCTTTATTGTCCTATACTGGTTGACAGGAGACATATTAATATTTATGAGTTTAATTTGAATCAAATTGGTGTGTTTTACGCATACAATCGTGCGAAACGGGCGTGTGGTATATAATACCACTGCAGAGAGATTATATACTCTGCAAAGTAACGGGGGACAGAAATACGGGTTGATAAGGACCTGCATAGTGAACAGTAGTGTCGGTGTTTATTCACAGAAAAAAGGAATTATAATAAAAAGACACTCATAAAAGAACAAAAAGTCAGACAGTGTTGCAACACTGCAAAGTCAACGTGCAACTCCGTAAAGATAACTATCTCATGGAGGGTCATTGTTGAGAATTACAATCATACGGGAGTAGCGAAGAAATTTATTATCGCTACGCACATAATTTTACTAGGACAAGAATTGGTAGATAAGGGATAATCCATACTGCTTATCATTATATTCATATTACTACCAGGCTTATCAGATACAAGTTCTACCAGTGAAAATAGTCTAGCAAACCAAGTAGCACGTACGCTTCTGATGTATAAACAAACCTCACCAGGTCTGAGTCACCAACCATTGTATATCCAGATTCAAACCCTTTCTAACACTATTAAAAGTAAAAATCCAGAAGGTTTCACGTTGTTTTCGGATAGTCTCCATTGGTATCCCAGCTTTACTCTGGATTTTTTCCAAAATCAGCCATTTAAATTCACTTTCTGAATGGTCTTTGTCGATACAGTGTTGTACAAGAGGAGCTGTGGTTTTCTTCGTACGTATAGCTGATTTGTGCTCACTATATCGGATACGGAATTCTCGTGCGGTTTCTCCGATATACGCTAAACCGCAGGGGCATAGTAACATATATACAATGTTATGACTTCTGCAATTGGTTAGGTCTCGCAACTTGACACATTTTCCTTCATATTGTATGGTATCTGTGACCATAGCACTATCGCAAGCATGACAAGAGCCACACTTGTGATTTCCTAGAATCAAAGGCAGACCTGTTATGGTTAGTTGACATCCTGCGATCGGTTGGATTAGTCTAGTGTGCACTAGAAGGTCGCGTAGGTTGCGGTTTCTGCGATACGCTACCAATGGTGGTTCCAGCTGGGTTTCATTTTCATCACTGTTTAGAATTTTCCAATTTTTCATAATGATGTTTCTGATCTTATAATTCAATGAAGAGTGGTTGATGACACATACCACTTGATCTTTAGATGCACGAGCAGTGCCTGTTAATAATGCCTCTCTGTCATAATATTTAGCCCTTTTATAGGCATGTCTTATCAACCTATGTGGGTAGCCTCTAGCCAGAAGTCGTACCCGAAGGGCATCTCCATGTCTATGGAACTCACGCATGTCCGTGCAGTTTCGCCTGATGCGTAGAAATTCTCCAAAAGGGATAGCATCTCTTTGACTCGTTGGGTGAAAACTATGGTAGTGTAATATGGTGTTCTTTGCAGTCGGCTTTCTATATAGACTTACCTCAATGATGTTGTTAGACCCTGAGATGAGAATGTCCAAGAATTCCACTTGGTAGGCACTACTTTTGGCTGTAAATTTTAGATTACAGTCACTGGCGTTAAGCCAAAGTATAAATTCATTCAGGGATTCATTTGTGCCCGACCAGATGAAAAAAATATCATCGATGAAGCGTCTCCAGCCGATGACATTATCAGAGAAGGGAGCAGCCTCATTAAAGATGTTCTTAAGTTCCCATTCTCCCATATAAATGTTGGCCACACTTGGAGCACAAGATGCTCCCATGCTGGTGCCCTTGATTTGTTTGTATGTACAACCTTCAAACTCAAAGAAATTGTTCATGAGCACCACTTCCAAACATTCCAAAATGAACACATCTGGTCTTTCGCCTGGAGTTCTAAGTAGCAAGGCTGCAACAAATTGTAACGCTTGATACTGAGGGATGTTAGTATACAAAGCCTCAATATCAAGCGTCACTAATATATGTTGATTGCAGTTAAATGGCATGCCCTCAATCTTGTTGATCATGTCCCCTGTGTCGCGAATAAATGAGGCGTAATTCTGTGTAAGGGGACAGAGATAAGAGTCCACAAATTTGGATAAGGGCTCAGTACTGGAGCCAATGGTGGAGATGATGGGGCGCATAGGCGGATCCACTATGGTCTTATGGGTTTTAGGTAATCCATACAAAGCTGGGGTTTTAGGGCAGGATTTATTCAGAAAGTTATACTCCTCTTGGCATATATCACCACGTTCCAATGCTTTGCTCGTGATGTCTAAGATAATCCCCTTAAGTTTAGATAATTCCTTGGGGTGAGATTTAGTATAGTGCTCAGGTACAGACAGCATATTGGATATTTTTTCACAGTATTGAATTTTGTTCATGATCACTATACCACCACCTTTATCGCAAGGCTTTATTACTAGATCTTTATTCGACTTAATGCCACATAAGGCGGTATTTTCTGAAGAGGTGAGATTGTTATGTGCAAATGGTGGCTTTTTAGTAACACGTTCTATTTCTTTAAGGACATTCTGCTCAAAGATGTTAACCTCAGGGCCCACCATATCAAGGGTGGGGGTGAACTGAGATGGAGGTTTACATCTAGATTGATTGTCAATGTCTTCAGTAGGAGGACGGTCTAAAAAGAACTTTTTTAACCTCACTTTTCTGAAGAAGGAGAATAGGTCTTCATGCAGTTTGAACAAGTTCGGGCGAGTGTAGGGAACAAAGGATAAACCCTTACTCAGCACAGCGCGTTCGTCATCTTTGAGGGTAATAGATGAGAGGTTGAAGATAGGCATGGTATCATCACTTCCCAGTCCCACCTTTTCACCTCCTAGCGCCAGTACTGTTGGTTGCGAGTCTTTAAGTAGGGTTGTTGATTTTGATGTTGAGGGGCCATCGATTGAGAATCCTCTCTGTTCGGTGCCCACCTCCTGTTTCTGCCTCTGAATCGGCCTCTCGATAAAAAAGGGGACTGGCCACGGAATGATTGTTGTGCCATCCGTCTGCCTCTATATGAGCCGTATTGTCCACCTGGTATCTCCTGTCCATTATCATTATCCGAGTCTGAGGAATATGTGTCCGAAAAGTTCACTATTCTTCTTCTAGGGTTGTAGTTATTATACCCTTGTCGATCTTGATTTTGGTTCCAATCTTTATAATATGTAGCATTGAGGTAGGGGTATGCTTTTTCCTCTGTATACCATCTGACGTCCTTTTTTAATTTTTCTGTTTTTTTATTAGTAAGGTAGATATCAAAATCTTTCAGTTCGGAGTCTACCTTTTCAAGTTTTGCCTTAGCATCATCCAATGCAGTGGAGGTTTTTAGTTTATCTTCTAAGGTTAGTATTTCTTGATTTAATACGGCCATAACCTCTCTGGCGGTCTCTATTATAAGGATCATCCAGTCCCTGGAGCAGCGGTTAGCAATGTGTGACCACCGCTCCAGGAACTTATGGATTTCTACAAAGAGGGCTGGAATATTGCGTACCCTTAATCCTGATGGTATAACGCCCGCACGGAGGTACTCAAGCATGTAGTTTGCGTGGGACTCCATACGCTTAAATTTCTTTTTTAAGTTCAATAGATTGTTCCATTCTGCATTATCATGCAGTGATAGGGAAGTTGGATTATCACTTGATGTTATTTGTCCTAAAAGGGTATTGAAATCATCGTCAGTAAAGCCAAAAGTTTTAAGTCCCTCCATTTCTGGTATCAAGTCAAAAAATACGATTATATTATCGTGTGTCAATCAAGTCTATATAGCAGTTCTATTTATCCCCGTGTTCTTGCTCTCATACGGTCCACAACATGCACCCAAAAGTAGGACAGCGGAAAATTGGTAGAGAAGAGTGTCAGTCATAAATATAACAGACAAAATAGTGAGATACAAATAGTGTCACCTAACCGGAAGAACAAACTTATCTCCAATAATACTTTTACAAAAAGATCACAGAACCAATATCCCATGGTTAAAGAACCGTGAATGCAAAGCAACAAATATGGGACCCCCTTAGAGATTTACTTCAGGTCAGGGAAAAAGGGGAAAACAAACAATCATATCAGAAAATTTCCCTCACGACCTCTATTAATGGAAGACAAATTAATTGTGAAAGGGAAACACAAGGGCCTACACAATAGTGATACAAAACACAAAAAAGTTTTTACAATTTTTTACTTTTTTATTTTTTATCATTTACCATTTTGTATTTTTCATGAGAAAATTCAATATACTTCTTTTTCTTATCACAAAAATATGATTTAAACTTTTAAATTTCACTGACTGAATGCATTACAGTGAATATGCATCAAATTGATTAATAATTAACAGTAGTCACTGGGACAACCTAGTATAGATCACAAAAGGATCTGTCTCATCCCACAATCACATCTACACACATCCCACATCATTCCACATTCATACACATTTCATAAAAACATAGAAAGAAAGGCATGATTTTTTTGTTATCGTTAATTGAACATTGGAGGTACAAGATACACAATGGCCTCCTGTGACTAACAAAACAACTGCAGGCGCAGAATAGTAATGTCAGGTCAATGGTCGACGCGTTTCGATGGCGTAGGTGCCACCTTCATCAGGACCACGGATGTATTCAGAAACGATAAAGCCCAGGGAATACCTGAAATAATATATACATAAAAAGGATTTTTTATTTAGTTGCCCAAAATTCCCTATAAATTTAAGAAATCCTCACAGGTTAGGTGATCACTAAGTATGAAAATAAAGAAAGAATTTTTACAAACAAGAAAAAAAGCGGAAGAAGAAAGGTATACATCAGAGAGAATCTTATTAGGGTGAAATAACTATCACCGCGGCAACGTTGCACAATCTACGTTTTGAGCCCATATGTTTAGACTACGTAGAGATAGCGGTTTGTTCAGGGACACGTCTTCACATGAGTACAACGCATCTCGAAGCGGGATACAATACCACCACCAATAGAAATGTGAGACACCACGTGTACCACTAGCATTACAGTCCTCTGTGCCATGCCTAAACACCACCGCTATAAATGAAAGCAGGGGAACAGGAAGCTTACTTGTTTTTAAAAGATATTCTGTTCAGAATGCCTCGTCATACGCTCGATAGAAGGAATTCATAACTCTGTCAACACAGTACATAAACTCATTACTTGTCAGTTTTTGGCAGGGTCACAGTCTCTATAAATGTATATCCAGAAGAGATCCTCTGGAAGGCCAAGGGAACTAAATGTAGTATTATTTTTCTACTTGCGCTAAAAGGTGGAAAGAACCACTGTCAAGATTAATTTAATCTGCTATTACGTTGGTATAATGCCACTTCTAAGTAGATTTTTGCCGGATTTGTGTTTCAGGTGGGGACACAACTAACGTATTTAGCAAGTGAATATGTCACAAGTAGTGTTCCTATAGAAACATGCCCACATTTTAAAGACCTTTTCACCATCTACTATTTTTATCTAAACAGATTTATTGATATAAATCACTATAAGCATATGCAACCAAATAAGAGAACTAGCTCTCTGCTCAGTCCTTCAAACAAGCTCAGAGAATACCTATTACTTCTCCAGCGGTAAGCTTTAACGGCGAACCTTACGGATCCCTGGGACTTAAGACCAGAGTTTCACAGATAACCTTTGCTACCATACACACTTCTCTTATACAAAAAATATGTCTCTAATAGTAACACACGACGATGTCACTGAATCGAACCCAGACAATGCGACGCGCAACTTCAATTGTCACACGCTTTTCCCTGCATTCGTACAGGGCCAACAATCCCGTCTTTCCCGAGAGCAGCACTCACTTCCCTCTGCCCTACTACGGAACCGTCACCGACTCCCTACGTCCCAGAAGCCGTACACACTACATATAACTCAATACAACGACTTCAACATTTAATGTTAGTACATGTATCAACATCAATCAATAAATCAATAAATCCAAAAAGCCTATGTACAAGCAATCTATCAGATCAAGACAATAATCGAAACCATCATACTGCTACCAGGAAACTGCTGCAGATCAGAGCTTATAAATTCTCCCTACTTCCACGGACAGAGTAATTTCACCGTCATACGCACATACACTCAACATACGCTAGGGCCCATCACACCAACATTCATTCTATTACTCTATCCACACTGCATATATGAGAGAACTCCTTGATCAATCTACATCTAATCTAAGATCAATGCAATCAAATTGATTTGTCTCGAGTCATGATTTTAACAGTTTAAACACATTTGAGATCTCAATAAATGACAAAGAAATAACCACCCGACACTGAAATTCAAACAAGAAATTACTTTATCTAAATTAGTTCAAATGAAAGTTATTCAATTACAAAATCATTATTCTCATAATTACCTATTCTAGCTAAATGTCGTATTTTAGGTCAGGACATGTCTCTCAGTAAAGAATCAAAGTCTCTCGAGTCGCCGTCCTCTCAATCAGCATCGATCCTCTTGAGCATAAGTTCAGGAAGAAGTGGCCTTAGACCCTCTCTAGTCTAACAATATTTATACTAAAATTTGCATACTAAAAGTTACAAACAAACTCTAAACGTCCGTTGAGCAGAGCGAGCAGGAAAGGATGTTAGCTCGCAACATTTAGAAAAATCTCCGCTCTCGAATATCTCAAAAATAAAAACACGGAAAAAGGAAGCACAAACTAAATTTGCAACATCCATGGTTGCTCTTCTCCGGAATTATAGTGAAGCCACCGCAAGTTTATCAAAATGTTCATTTGTGACAATTGTTCTCCTCCAAGCAAGGATATCTGGCTACCTTCCCAGAGTTGTCGTCCTTTCATAACTTTTAGCTCAGACAGAGGCCGAGGTCATGTTCAACCATATTCAGCAAGGCCTCTCTTCAATTTCATCTACTCAAATGCAGGCTGTAGATGTCGGCCATTTCTCAACAGGCCAGAATGGACAACTTAATTAAAAAGAAACACAAAACAACGTTACTACATCGTATTGATTATACAGTGTTAATTCCCACTAATACCCTTATGTGTATGTATTTATCTAGCCATTTGCGACATAAAGAAGCATTAAAGCATATTATTTTAAAGCGCAAACACATAACAAGTAGCACATAAGCCACACTTATTTAATTAATTTGCTCACCAACTTAGTTCACTTATTAATTAAGCCATGCAATTGCATTCCCACGTGTAATTCTTTTATTAGTAAGGTTGATTAATTAAAACACTCGACAAAAATTAATACTTAATAATTAATTCTCAGTAATTTAATTATGACATATAAAAATATAAACTGAAGTTTGAGTTTAAATAGAAAACCCTGCTCCAGCAGTGTCCCTCAGCCTGCACCTGTGACTGGAAGGGGCCTCACACCGCCAAAACCGACGTGGATCTCCCGCAGTGTGGGATGTCTGCGGACGGGCCTGTCAGCGGCTGCAGGAGGCCGGGCTGGGCCTACTCCCTTGGTTTCCCGGCAAGCCCCCATTCTCCAAATCTCATGGGACTGGGTCAAAAACAGCTTTATATTTGGCAGCAGGACCCAAAAGAAGATTCTGCAGTAAGCTGCTGTTCTATAGTGCTACGTCCCTGTGCTTTTGTTCCCCTATGGGGTCAAACCGCTCAACTATTGATTCTTTTCTAGCAAAAGCGGTGGGGCCATTTCAAAACAAATTGACCAGGTGGATAGGAGGCTCTCGGTAGGTCCTGGAGCCTTACCCCCGCCATTGCCCCTGGAAGCCCCTCACTCAGCTGTCCTGAATGTTCAGGAGTCAGAGGAATCATTGATAGGCCCTGATGGCCTTACTGCCAACAACGTTTTCAAGGCTCCCCTTTCTGGCCTCACTAACAGCACGGCAACCTTAGCCTCACCCGCCAGCACTGACTTGATGATCCCTCCTGCTCTTAAATGGAAGCGTAAGGCCAAAAAGTGTGATGATCCCAAGATACTCAGAAGGGGACCGGGAGTGAACATGCAAAAAACACACTTGACGACATGGAGGACTATTGGGCTCTCTTAATGCAAAAAATTACAGTCTAATGGCCCCATTCTGGGACAAAATTGCTAAACTGGTGGCGGATTCAAGAGATATGCTTGATAGATCAGAGAGAATCCTGTGCTCCATTAACAAAGCTTCTCCCTCCCTACCCCTGCAGATTCAAACCACGATCACTGATTTGCTCCCCACTGATCACTCGAGCTGCGGACAGCCTTGTATATGTAACCCCACACTACCGGGAGCAGCGAGTCAGAATTAGGGGTGGGCGGAATTTGCGAAATTAACTTTCGCAAATTATCGCGAAAATGTTGAAAATTATCGCAAACAAGCGGAAATATCGCGAAGATGCGGAAGTTTTTTTCCGGCATGTTCGCGAGATTTTCTGCATGGTTGCGGGTCGCCAACTTACCCATGTGGTTGCTTGCGGGCGCAGCCATCTTGTTTTGAGTTGTCTCGCGGTGCATGATCGCGAGAAGAAAGACGTGATCGCGCGACGCATGACGTCACTGCGGGCGCGAACTGTCGCGAGACAGCGCAAATGGCTAAAAACAATACAACATCTCAAGGAGAACGCGACCGGATCAAGAAAACTTGTCGGCGAACGCAGGGATTCAGGTAAGGCGATCGCGCGCGCGCGAGAATGTATTATTTTACAGCGTGAGCAAGAAACAAATTATTGCCAAGCTGCGGAAACCGGAATTGTGACATTTTCGCGCTCTCCGCGGAACGCGAAAATGTCAAATTATCGCAATTTCCGCGAACGGAACGAAATTTTCGCCCAGGCCTAGTCAGAATGCCCTTATTCGGCCCATTGATTCTCAATTCTGTGGCAAGGATTTAGCCTTTGCTAGCCAGCATCTCTTGACATGCTCTCCTGTAGTAGCTACGCAAACTCAAGGCACTGACAATAGTCCCCTCTTACCGGTATTTAACCTCCCCCAGCTTGCTGCCCTTATACTTTAGTCTTGACAGGGGTTCCAGGGCTTGCCTTCCCCAACCAGGAAACCAAGGGCAATTGGTCAACAAAGTCTCATATTGGCTAGGCAAATACACTAGATATAATGTTGCAGACCACAGGCACATCTTGATGGCCAGGAGGGTTCTCCTGGAAATCTTTTTTGGGAGACTGCGTGATCATCACTTTCAGACACCCAGAAATGGTACAAAACATCCTGAGGTGTTCTTTCCAGACCTACTTTCCTGAATCTGGTTTCAAATCACTACCACTGGGCTTCATTTACAGACCCTCTCAGAGAATTCCAAATGGGGCTCAGTCTTCTGCCTGTGTTGGGATAGAAAGGATCCTGGTGGGCTTCCTGCACCTTCAAACTGTTATGCCCCTCTGGCAGATCTGAATGATCTGGATTGATTCCCAGAGAGTGACAACAGAAGCACACCTCAAGGCCTCCCCTTAGGGTCACCCTTACAGGATGCAGCAGATATTGAGGACCCCCCTCCTTTAAACTTAGAGCACCAATTTAGCAGGTGACCTTCCCGCGGGATACAACACACTGAAAGTTCATCTAGGAACATAACTAAATATCCTAACAGACTATGTGGAAACTGTGCAAAAATTAGTTTATATATATATAAAAGGAAAACAAACATACAAAACCATATTATTTATTAAAATATAATCACATGTAGCATATACATTGATAAAGACATTACCAGTCATAAACAGAGTAAAAAATAAGAGTTCATGAAAATACAATAGTAAAAACACTGGTTCTTTTATTTACAGATTATATGGTATTGAATATGTGTTTTTCTTCATATTTAGAAAACCAAGCATGCTGCAGAATAATCTGATGCCAGACTGGGAGCCAAGCAGGAGATCGTTAGCATTAATGTGGTTTTTGAGTTTAACATAGACTGTTTTTCAATGGTCTTACCAGTGAATGGTCGGTAAACAACGAATGCGATATTACAACGCCTAGCCTTTACTACGCAATTTGATACATCGCATACGTTGTAACGCTTGTGAAGTAAAGGCTATCCGCTTCAACGCACTTCAGTGTAGGGACCGTCTTGGGGGTAGGGGCAGGGTCGTGATGGGGGTAGTGTTTTAGGGTAGTGGTGTGGTGTTAGTGTAGGGTAGTGTTTTAGGGTTTAGGGTAGTGTTGTGGTGTTAGTGTAGTGTAGGGTAGTGTTTTAGGGCTTAGGGTAGTGTCATGTGGTTGTGCAGGGTAGTCTTTAAGTGTAGGGACGTTCTTGGGGTAGGGGCAGGGTTGTGATGGGGTAGTGTTTTAGGATTTAGGGTAGTGTTGTGGTGTTCGTGTAGTGTAGGGTAGTGCCTTAGGGTAGTGTCGGGAGGTCATGCATGGTAGTGTTTCGATGTAGGTACCGTCTTGGGGTAGGGGCAGGGTCATGCTGGGGTAGTGTTTTAGGGTTTAGGGTAGTGTTGTTGTGTTGGTGTAGTGTAGGGTAGTGTTTTAGGGTTTAGGGTAGTGTCAGGGGTGCGTGCAGGGTAATGTTTGAGTATAGGGAGCGGGCTGGGGAAGGGGGAGGGTCATCCAGGGGGTAGTGATTTAGGGTTTAACGTAGTGTAGTGGTGTTTGAGTAGTGTAGGGTAGTCTAGTGTTTGAGGGTTTGGGTAGTGTTTTAGAGTTTGTGATGTGTAGGGTAGTGTATTTGTATTTAGTATGTAGTGTAGTGTTGTTTTATTTTTTACATTCAAAAAAGGGGTTAGGAAAAAGAGCAGGGTAAATGTTTGTTTTTAATACTTGGCAAGATATTAATTCGCATACATTAACACTTGCAATGTAAAGGTATGCAAACTAAAAACTTGCGTAGTAACGGTATTTGCTAAGTAAAAACATCGAAGTAAAATGCTGCGAAGTAATGGTATGCGAAATAACGAGTCATATACGAATGGAAGGTGAGTGATGGGCCAGTAGTTGGCTGGGTCATCAGGGTCTAATGTAGGTTTCCTTAAGAATGAGAGGATATGGCCTGTCTTGAGAGCTTTTGGGAAAATGCCTTGATTGAAAGAGGTATTGATAATAATGAGTAGGGGTGAGAGAGTATACCCACAGAGCGTTTTGCTAAAGACATCATCTGCCCATGAAATAACCTTGAGAGTGATGAGTATGTCGGAAAGGACTTTGAAGGATGACCATTACGGAATACTATGGGATGGGATGGGTTGGGTCTCCCTTACAAACTGTGAGTACTTACGGGTCTACCATGGACCGGTTCAGACCCTCAACACTACACTGCTTTAGCGCTTCAACCCCCCCCCCTGTAAAGTGCGTTCACGCTCTTACACTCTCCTTGCCATTCCTTCTCCACTAAGGGCAAGCGGAGAACCATACGGCGTTCTAACTCCAGAGGATTAACAACCTCTCCACTCAAGTGAGACTGTATTTTATGTTGTCTGTCATCTAGTTGTTGTTTGTCTTTCATTTTTAAGCATGAATGTCTGTCTGCTGAACGGCACACACAGCGGACATAATGTTGATATATACCACCATGTAATCAGCTCATTTTAAATACTGCACGTGCACGTGACTACTTTAGCATATCAGCTACTAGTGTCTTCAATACTTGCACAGTCACAACTCTATAAGTACAATATGTGTATGACCGCGCTATAGGCACGCAAATAATGGATAACGAATATGCGCACCATGTGCCCCAATACTACAACAATTACTCACCTACGGATCTCGTGGGGCACATTGTAGCCACGCAAGCCTCTATAGTGTTCATGCACTTTCACAAAATCAGTCTAGTTTGATATCACTAGCCTTCTAGTCGAAAGGAGCATGCATTTAGTATATATGCATGATTCACAACTGTTCCCCACTTCTAAATTAATTCTTCATTTGCAGGTAACCTCAAACGGAGTTACTGTGAGTACCTCATCACCACACTCACAGCACACTTTAGGGTGTGTGCTGATATTTACACTTGGCCTATATATTATTTTCACGGCCATTCACCAACATTATTTTTATCTTCAATTTTGGCTGGTCCTGACGAAAGCCTCTAGAACTATGATGAAGGCTGAAACTAGTTGACCTTAGTTTCTAGGGATACAAGGAAAATAACATTCCTAATTACATCCCCCCCCTTTTTTACATTAGTCCTGGGACCCTTATAATTAAAGTTTTTTCATAGGGCATTTCCCAGAGACTTTTTTAACTCTTAATCACTTCACACATAGCACTCCACTCACTGCTCATAACCCTGCTCCGCTGTATCTCAGGCGTTGTAGCACAACTGGATTGTGCTAGACAATCCAGTTGGGCCCCGATGATGAAGCATGCCACCTACTAGGTAGGTGGGTGAGGGGTTTCTTACACAGCAGTTGTGCTCTCCCTCCTTTCACGTTGTTTTCAACAATGACAGCGAAAAAAAGTTTGCTTTGAGTCATGAAACTTGTCCATTTTGTTTGATCATATTGTTCTGGGGAAGAGGACAAGTTTTCCTTTTCCTCGCTCTCTTGTTGTTCTCATTTGGGTGGGTGTAACACATGAAGCAGGCTTGGGGTTGTCGATGTACTGCCAGATATTCTCTATATATAGTATATATAAGCCTTTAATATGAATATATGTATGTATCTAGATATGTGCCTTTTTTGTACCAATATGTATAATAATTATGTTTATAAATATATAGATAGTCTTAAGGTCTGCTTAACAAATGTACATATTACTTATGGTTATATTATTCTATGCTTAACATGTATATAGGTCACTAAATCGTTTTCATATGTTATTTGATTAGATGCTTATGGTTCTCTGCTTTATATTTATCTATCACAATCTGTAAATTTTTATCATAACTATTTATCCACAATTGCTTCACTATTGAACTATTGAGAGGAAAGAAAAAAACACAAATTTAAATAGTATATAGTACAGCAATACTTGAAAGTCTGAGTTTCTTTAATACAACTTAAATGGTGATATATTACCTTCCTTGTATATGTATACCTTCCATGTACTTATGTATCTATAGATTTATTTCTTTACTCCTACAAAAAACCAACCTATGTTTCACCCGATACCTCTCAAAATATAGCCTCTACCTCCAATCTCTGACTCATCTCAAACCTCATTCTATTCCTATGATCTCCAAAATAACCCTTTCTAGACTCATCCCTCCTCCATCCCGCCTTGCATCACCACAAACCTAAATTTACTACTAAGAGCTCACAAACAGCCCTTTCTAAATTCTTCCCTCATGTATCCCTCCTTAGACTCATCCAAGACCTCATTTTACTACTACGATCCCCCTAATCCATTTCTAGAGACCCTTCCCTCCTCTATTTCTTCTTTACATTTCCCAAACCTCCTACTACTACTAGGATCTTCCAATAAACACTTTTTGACTCTTCCCTCTTCTATACCTCCATCATCCTTCTCAATCCAACACACAGATTCACATGTCCACCACTCAAAGTAGTTCATATTTCCCTATACTAATTCACTAATAGGGTTCTGGAGTAGCCTACTACTTAGCAAAAGGTGCTTTGATGCCTTGTCTACTATCTTTTTAAGTTTATAAATATATGGAGTCTTTGGATATTTCAACTTCTTTTCTTTTAATAGAATGTCCTTAAGATCCTCAATTATTAGTTCCTGAAAGACATCCACTCTATTGCCAGGTGGAAGCTGGGGATAAAATTTAGATCTCGTCTTGCAGTTGCTGCGTACCGATTTATTTGTTTCAATTCCCAAACTTTAACACCATTAATCATTAGTCATGTTCATTGTTGTTTCTGATATGTCATCCTTTTAATTCTCGAATTCCAAACTGTGTAAAGTTTTTAGTGGTGTTATATCTTCTGATGTTAACGGTGTCAGAATCAGGCGGTCCTCACAATCCTTTGTCATAGGGCCCTAGTTGCAAAATGTTTTTTTAATTTCAACTTCCGCCAAAATTTATATAAGTTTGTTGTGGCAAGATCCATTCCATTTGAGGGGAAACATGTCAATCTTTTATGAAATATAATTCAGATGTTTGTGCTTTATGTTTTTGATGATAAATTGTTAACCAGCTCATCCTTTACCAATGGACTCATATCGCTTCCGTCCTTGTTATTTCTTTACATCACAAAGCCAAACAAAGATACATTGGAGCCCTGAAGATGTCCGTATGAAGACGAAAAGCGTTGGTGATTATGAATTTTAAGAAATTGAAAAAAGAATGAAGAATTTTCATAACTTCAATCAAAACTCACCAGCGTTTCTCTTATTTTGGTTTGGGAAGATCTAGATACACTGTTTACTTGATGTTGAGCTTTTAAAATGTGTGGATTAACAACAAGTGCCACTTACATGATATATTAGTTTGAGTGCTGGGCCACTCCTTGTACAATTTGCCTGATTAATCCATGTGCCTCCTTTGTTGCAAAAACTCACTGGGCGAGTTTTTCACTCCCAAATAAAATAAATTCAGCACTCTCTGCAAGCAATAATATCACACTTATAAGTAATCAAATGCAGCTGTTAAATGCATGGGATGAAAAACAAGGAGATAATAATGATAAAACACACACAAATAATGGTCACTTACAAGTCAAATAATAATAATGGAGCAAAACATAAGCCAGTTATAATAATGGAACATTCATAAATCAAATGCAAGAGAAATAGAACACAAGCAAGTAATAATAATAATGATAATAATACTGGACGTCCACTGCAAGAAATAGGCATTGCTAAATGCAAGTAATCAAACACAAAAATATGTAGAATGCTTAATATATGTGTGCTTTAGAAAATCCCTTGTAGGTACCTTCACCCACTATTTACTGATCACCCAAGCCTCCAAGGGTATATTGGGTTTCCCACTTTTTTCTTATATTAACATTCTGAAAGTGGCATTTTAAAAATATTGACTTAAAATCTGGTTAAAGATTTTCACTACCCACACATGTAAAACTTAACAATCTATGTCCAATTTATTAATTACAATGCACCGTGCCCTATGGACTGTTTACAGCCTGCCTGAAGGGCGACTCGTATGTATTAAAAAGGGAGTTTTAGGCTTGGGAAACAAGCTATTTTGCCAAGTCTAATTTCGATGGTAGGTCTAAGACATGTTTTAAGGGGCGTGGTACAATAAGTGCTGCAGGCCCACCAGTAGTATTTAATTTATCAGCTCTGGGTATTTGGAATACCACTCTATTAGGGACTCATAAGTAAATTAAATATGACTAACAGTTGTAAGCCAATTTTACCATGTTTTAGGGAGCAAGCACAAGCACTTTATCTTTGGTGAGCAGGGTTAAAGTGCACATAGTCCGAAAGGTAACAAAAACAAAATTAGCAATAATAGGAGTAGTGATGGCAAAACGTTTGGGGGAAGACCACCCTAAGGATGGCAGGTCTAACAGGGTTGACATCATACTTTGCATTGGCTGATGAAAGGAGCAGTGTGAGTGTTGTGCAAATGGCCTTGAGTATCATGAGGTTATGAATTCTGTGCAGAAATTATGTATTCTGTACAACATGAGTGGAAATCTATGTGTGCTGAGATCTTTGCATGTACATTTCTCTACATGAAGAGGGCCGTATGAGTGTACCTATATTTGATTATGTAGTTTGTAAACAATATTTTGCACTTCTATTGTTGGCAACTCTAAGGTTGGGTCTCCCACCCTTGTGCTCGCTATTTCAATTCTTTAGCAAATGATGTGTGCTATCTTGCAAAGTGAGATGCAGGCCTTAGTTCTTTCTCTGGATGGAAGTAGTCTGAACTTGCTGGTTCATCTGGTTGAAAATACATGACCAATATCCAGTTCATCACCTCTGAAAACTTGAAGGCATAAATTGAACACTGGGGCAGGGACACTCTAAAATGTAGTAATTGAGGGTACAGTAAGATTGGGCATACACAGAAAGTAAGATAACCAACGGAAGAGTGTATGCTTGATTCAAAGAAAGAAAATTTGCAATTTAGTCTTGAATTAGAATCTCTCTTCTAGAATTACACTACCACCATCAAATCAATGATAGAAGACTTAAATGTCTAATGAGAAATATGTAGTGATGATTTGGTTGACCTAGCTAACTGAGAATACACTCAAACTCCATGACAAGAAATAGGCGAGTAGGGAGTTTATATGTCTTCCTGGAGAAAGCCACTACATTTTCAGTGGTGGCACTAGATAACGTAATGGTGGAATGCAGTGTTAGATCAGTCGGACCAGAAAGAGTGTCCATTTATGGTGCATTCACCAATGGCTGTAATGGGAATCAATGCCTGTGCTAAGTCACAAATGCTTAAAGGACCTGTCACAAATAGGTGGGTGAAATGATGGTCAGAAACTGGTTCTGCACCTTACTATCGCTTCTAGTGTAAAGAACAACATGGAATAAACCTGAGTGAATCTGAAGAACCTTTTAATAATAATAGATGCCACGCTCCCTGCCATTGCCTCTTTGTTCCACTCATGTATGCATCATTTATCTATTCATTTGTGTATGCCATCCCTTTTCCATCCATGTACTCACCTATACATTAATCCATCCCTCCCATATCTATCAACCCAGAAACATATCCAGTATTACAACCTTTGCATCATTCTCAATTCATTTGCTCGCCCATTCATACATTCAATGAAATAACACCTGTTGGCTTTTCCAAAGCTTTTTTATATGGTATGCCTCTTTGAATACCAAAGAATTGCATAATCATACTGTGGAGTGCTGACTAGCTAAACTGCACTCTTTTTGGGCACTGCTGCTGAATTGCTATTGAAAGTATGCTTGCATTTTCTTCACAGGGAGAGATCTCTGAAGGACTAGTTTGGACATAGCAAATTATTGTATTTCATTGTATTGTAGTTGCATTTAAATATCACATCGTACCCCTTATGAGATGCCGGGTAGTGTGATGCTCTGCAAAAGTGCTAAGAAAAAAAGGTGTATGTCCATTATGCTTCTTATATCTGTAGTGTTTTGATCTTGTGTGTAAGGACCCGAGTTGTTCTCTTATCAGGTTTTGTTGCTCCAAAGATGTCTGAGTTTGAATTGAAATAGAATTGGATCTAGGACCCTTAAGCATTAGAGGCTATTGTGTTATTGCATAAAAGTGTACGAATGCAGCCTGTTTTACAGGGGAATTATTTTGGTATTGTGCGTATATGTCAGAAATTGCTCCTACCATGGTGTCAGCAAATGTGTAGCTGCCCTTACACAAGGTTATAGAGAAGGTTGGTGAGAACAAATGCAGTTGCTTATGCTTTGAAGTGGGTTGTATCATATATCATAAAGCACAATGTCAATGGGGCCTCAGAAAGTTCCCATTTAGTGACGGATACTACTCTTAAGAGATGCAGTCTTTCTTCATGTATAATATGGGCTCTAGACTCAATCTGGTAGCGGCAGTGTTGCAACAGCTAGGAATGGAAAGAGGAGCAACTGTACATGGCCAGCTGTTGTGTATGTTGTAGAGTTCAAACAAGAGCATCAGGGAAGCACTGCACAGAAATGGGTAGTTGTACAACATGCCATGATATATGCTCTTGGGGATCTACCCAAAAGTTGCAATGGAATATGCGTAGTAACGGTATTTGCTAAGTAAAAACATCGAAGTAAAATGCTGCGAAGTAATGGTATGCGAAATAACGAGTCATACACGAATGGAAGGTGAGTGATGGCCAGTAATTGGCTGGGTCATCAGGGTCTAATGTAGCTTTCCTTAAGAATGAGAGGATATGGCCTGTCTTGAGACCTTTTGGGAAAATGCCTTGATTGTAAGAGGTATTGTTAATAATGAGTAGGGGTGAGAGAGAATCCCCACAGAGCGTTTTGCTAAAGACATCATCTGCCCATGAAATAACCTTGAGAGTGATGAGTATGTCGGAAAGGACTTTGAAGGATGACCATTACGGAATACTATGGGATGGGTGGGTGTAACACATGAAGCAGGCTTGGCGTTGTCGATGTACTGCCAGATATTCTCTATATAGGTCAGTATATATAAGCCTTTAATTTGAATATATGTATGTATCTAGATATGTGCCTTTTTTGTACCAATATGTATAATAATTATGTTTATAAATATATAGATAGTCTTAAGGTCTGCTTAACAAATGTACATATTACTTATGGTTATATTATTCTATGCTTAACATGTATATAGGTCACTAAATCGTTTTCATATGTTATTTGATTAGATGCTTATGGTTCTCTGCTTTATATTTATCTGTCACAATCTGTAAATTTTTATCATAACTATTTATCCACAATTGCTTCACTATTGAACTATTGAGAGGAAAGAAAAAAACACAAATTTAAATAGTATAAAGTACAGCAATACTTGAAAGTCTGAGTTTCTTTAATACAACTTAAATGGTGATATATTACCTTCCTTGTATATGTATACCTTCCATGTACTTATGTATCTATAGATTTATTTCTTTACTCCTACAAAAAACCAACCTATGTTTCACCCGATACCTCTCAAAATATAGCCTCTACCTCCATTCTCTGACTCATCTCAAACCTCATTCTATTCCTATGATCTCCAAAATAACCCTTTCTAGACTCATCCCTCCTCCATCCCGCCTTGCATCACCACAAACCTAAATTTACGACTAAGAGCTCACAAACAGCCCTTTCTAAATTCTTCCCTCATGTATCCCTCCTTAGACTCATCCAAGACCTCATTTTACTACTATGATCCCCCTAATCCATTTCTAGAGACCCTTCCCTCCTCTATTTCTTCTTTACATTTCCCAAACCTCCTACTACTACTAGGATCTTCCAATAAACACTTTTTGACTCTTCCCTCTTCTATACCTCCATCATCCTTCTCAATCCAACACACAGATTCACATGTCCACCACTCAAAGTAGTTCATATTTCCCTATACTAATTCACTAATAGGGTTCTGGAGTAGCCTACTACTCAGCAAAAGGTGCTTTGATGCCTTGTCTACTATCTTTTTATGTTTATAAATATATGGAGTCTTTGGATAGTTCAACTTCTTTTCTTTTAATAGAATGTCCTTAAGATCCTCAATTATTAGTTCCTGAAAGACATCCACTCTATTGCCAGGTGGAAGCTGGGGATAAAATTTAGATCTCGTCTTGCAGTTGCTGCGTACCGATTTATTTGTTTCAATTCCCAAACTTTAACACCATTAATCATTAGTCATGTTCATTGTTGTTTCTGATATGTCATCCTTTTAGTTCTCGAATTCCAAACTGTGTAAAGTTTTTAGTGGTGTTATATCTTCTGATGTTAACGGTGTCAGAATCAGGCGGTCCTCACAATCCTTTGTCATAGGGCCCTAGTTGCAAAATGTTTTTTTAATTTCAACTTCCGCCAAAATTTATATAAGTTTGTTGTGGCAAGATCCATTCCATTTGAGGGGAAACATGTCAATCTTTTATGAAATATAATTCAGATGTTTGTGCTTTATGTTTTTGATGATAAATTGTTAACCAGCTCATCCTTTACCAATGGACTCATATCGCTTCCATCCTTGTTATTTCTTTACATCACAAAGCCAAACAAAGATACATTGGAGCCCTGAAGATGTCTGTATGAAGACGAAAAGCGTTGGCGATTATGAATTTTAAGAAATTGAAAAAAGAATGAAGAATTTTCATAACTTCAATCAAAACTCACCAGCGTTTCTCTTATTTTTGTTTGGGAAGATCTAGATACACTGTTTACTTGATGTTGAGCTTTTAAAATTTGTGGATTAACAACAAGTGCCACTTACATGATATATTAGTTTGAGTGCTGGGCCACTCCTTGTACAATTTGCCTGATTAATCCATGTGCCTCCTTTGTTGCAAAAACTCACTGTGCGAGTTTTTCACTCCCAAATAAAATAAATTCAGCACTCTCTGCAAGCAATAATATCACACTTATAAGTAATCAAATGCAGCTGTTAAATGCATGGGATGAAAAACAAGGAGATAATAATGATAAAACACACACAAATAATGGTCACTTACAAGTCAAATAATAATAATGGAGCAAAACATAAGCCAGTTATAATAATGGAACATTCCTAAATCAAATGCAAGAGAAATAGAACACAAACAAGTAATAATAATAATGATAATAATACTGGACGCCCACTGCAAGAAATAGGCATTGCTAAATGCAAGTAATCAAACACAAAAATATGTAGAATGCTTAATATATGTGTGCTTTAGAAAATCCCTTGTAGGTACCTTCGCCCACTATTTACTGATCACCCAAGCCTCCAAGGGTATATTGGGTTTCCCACTTTTTTCTTATATTAACATTCTGAAAGTGGCATTTTAAAAATATTGACTTAAAATCTGGTTAAAGATTTTCACTACCCACACATGTAAAACTTAACAATCTATGTCCAATTTATTAATTACAATGCACTTTGCCCTATGGGCTGTTTACAGCCTGCCTGAAGGGCGACTCGTATGTATTAAAAAGGGAGTTTTAGGCTTGGGAAACAAGCTATTTTGCCAAGTCTAATTTCGATGGTAGGTCTAAGACATGTTTTAAGGGGCGTGGTACAATAAGTGCTGCAGGCCCACCAGTAGTATTTAATTTATCAGCTCTGGGTATTTGGAATACCACTCTATTAGGGACTCATAAGTAAATTAAATATGACTAACAGTTGTAAGCCAATTTTACCATGTTTTAGGGAGCAAGCACAAGCACTTTATCTTTGGTGAGCAGGGTTAAAGTGCACATAGTCCGAAAGGTAACAAAAACAAAATTAGCAAAAATAGGAGTAGTGATGGCAAAACGTTTGGGGGAAGACCACCCTAAGGATGGCAGGTCTAACAGGGTTGACATCATACTTTGCATTGGCTGATGAAAGGAGCAGTGTGAGTGTTGTGCAAATGGCCTTGAGTATCATGAGGTTATGAATTCTGTGCAGACATTATGTATTCTGTACAACATGAGTGGAAATCTATGTGTGCTGAGATCTTTGCATGTACATTTCTCTACATGAAGAGGGCCGTATGAGTTTACCTATATTTGATTATGTAGTTTGTAAACAATATTTTGCACTTCTACTGTTGGCAACTCTAAGGTTGGGTCTCCCACCCTTGTGCTCACTATTTTAATTCTTTAGCAAATGATGTGTGCTATCTTGCAAAGTGAGATGCAGGCCTTAGTTCTTTCTCTGGATGGAAGTAGTCTGAACTTGCTGGTTCATCTGGTTGAAAATACATGACCAAGATCCAGTTAATCACCTCTGAATACTTGAAGGCATAAATTGAACACTGGGGCAGGGACACTCTAAAATGTAGTAATTGAGGGTACAGTAAGATTGGGCATACACAGAAAGTAAGATAACCAACGGAAGAGTGTATGCTTGATTCAAAGAAAGAAAATTTGCAATTTAGTCTTGAATTAGAATCTCTCTTCTAGAATTACACTACCACCATCAAATCAATGATAGAAGACTTAAATGTCTAATGAGAAATATGTAGTGATGATTTGGTTGACCTAGCTAACTGAGAATACACTCAAACTCCATGACAAGAAATAGGCGAGTAGGGAGTTTATATATCTTCCTGGAGAAAGCCACTGCATTTTCAGTGGTGGCACTAGATAACGTAATGGTGCGATGCAGTGTTAGATCAGTCGGACCAGAAAGAGTGTACATTTATAGTGCATTCACCAATGGCTGTAATGGGAATCAATGCCTGTGCTAAGTCACAAATGCTTAAAGGACCTGTCACAAATAGGTGGGTGAAATGATGGTCAGAAACTGGTTCTGCACCTTGCTATCGCTTCTAGTGTAAAGAACAACATGGAATAAACCTGAGTGAATCTGAAGAACCTTTTAATTATAATAGATGCCACGCTCCCTGCCATTGCCTCTTTGCTCCACTCATGTATGCATCATTTATCTATTCATTTGTGTATGCCATCCCTTTTCCATCCATGTACTCACCTATACATTAATCCATCCCTCCCATATCTATCAACCCAGAAACATATCCAGTATTACAACCTTTGCATCATTCTCAATTCATTTGCTCGCCCATTCATACATTCAATGAAATAACACCTTTTGGCTTTTCCAAAGCTTTTTAATATGGTATGCCTCTTTGAATACCAAAGAATGGCATAATCATACTGTGGAGTGCTGACTAGCTAAACTGCACTCTATTTTGGCACTGCTGCTGAATTGCTATTGAAAGTATGCTTGCATTTTCTTCACAGGGAGAGATCTCTGAAGGACTGGTTTGGACATAGCAAATTATTGTATTTCATTGTATTGTAGTTGCATTTAAATATCACATCGTACCCCTTATGAGATGCCGGGTAGTGTGATGCTCTGCAAAAGTGCTAAGAAAAATAGAGTGTATGTCCATTATGCTGCTTATATCTGTAGTGTTTTGATCTTGTGTGTGAGGACCCGAGTTGTTCTCTTATCAGGTTTTGTTGCTCCAAAGATGTCTGAGTTTGAATTGAAATAGAATTGGATCTAGGACCCTTAAGCATTAGAGGCTATTGTGTTATTGCATAAAAGTGTACGAATGCAGCCTGTTTTACAGGGGAATTATTTTGGTATTGTGCGTATATGTCAGAAATTGCTCCTACCATGTGTCAGCAAATGTGTAGCTGCCCTTACACAAGGTTATAGAGAAGGTTGGTGAGAACAAATGCAGTTGCTTATGCTTTGAAGTGGGTTGTATCATATATCTTAAAGCACAATGTCAATGGGGCCTCAGAAAGTTCCCATTTAGTGATGGGTGCTACTCTTAAGAGATGCAGTCTTTCTTCATGTATAATATGGGCTCTAGACTCAATCTGGTAGCGGCAGTGTTGCAACAGCTAGGAATGGAAAGAGGAGCAACTGTACATGGCCAGCTGTTGTTTATGTTGTAGAGTTCAAACAAGAGCATCAGGGAAGTACTGCACAGAAATGGGTAGTTGTACAACATGCCATGATATATGCTCTTGGGGATCTACCCAAAAGTTGCAATGGAATATGTTCATAATGCAATTGCCATGGTAAGTGCTCTGGGCAGTCAAGACAGGAGAATACCATGGGAATAGTGGTATACAACAAGCCTTTGTATACCTTACTGTTTCATTCCAAACGATCCAGGGAATAATACCTCTTAGGAATGGGAATTATATAACCAGCATAATCTATGTCCTGATGAGTTCTCCATGGAACAAGAGAGGAGCAACCATTAGACAACCAGCCACAGTATATTTTCTGAAGTGCACACAGGAGCGGCAGAGAAGCAGCCCAGGGAATTGGTAATTATATATACAGAAAATATATATCTCTTGGGTGCAACCAAGAAGTGACAAAGATTTAGACAATGCAACCAGCCATAGTATGTTATCTGCCAAGTCTAGCCTTCAGAAACCTATAGGAACGGTGATTATACAACCAGTCATGCAATATATTCAGAGGAGTCCAATCAGAAGGGGCAGAGGAGAATGGTTCAAAGGAAGGAACCATGGTTTCCGTTCTGATGAGTGACAATTGGAGAAGTAGGGAGTAGTCCATTACAGTGGGCATTAAACGATTACACAGCCTTAGTACATGATCTGAGGATTACATCAATGTGTAGTCGAGCAGATATCCAAGTGAAATTAGTAGGTACCACAAGTACACAGAACTGTGGGGTTGAATGATGAGCAGTGATGATAAGATCCAAAGAAGTGAACAAACACCACTTGCACACAGGTGTCAGGGGTCCACCCATGAGTGATTATAGCCCAACCCTTAGGTGTGGGCAACGTTTAGGAGCCCAAGTGATAGGGGATCAATAAATGATTCTGGGGTAGCAATGCATTTGGTTCAGAACAAGGGTGTGAGAGATTAGGTGTGTGCTTCAAAAGAAAGGATGTGAGTTTGCTGAACTAGGGTATGGGTTGTCACCCAAAGCTCTACTGAGATACCTAATTAACATAGGCTTGACATTATTTTTGTATTGCTAGCTGTAGACCGTTAAATGACATGCATAAAAAAAAATTACATAAATTTGTCTCTGTAAAACTGAAATTTAGCTAACAAGATGTCACTTTTCAAGGCTAAACTCCATGCCTTTTGGCTGAAGCGAGTGTTTCAGTCTCTTTTGTAAATTCTCTTTGACCATGATACAATCACAAAAATGAGGCAGGAATAATAATATGACAATGTGCAGGAAAATTTATTCATGCACTGTTTTCTAATTTGTTATTTTATTTTGGCATAATAGATTATTTGAATAAAACGATGCTTGCACCCTTATTCATGACCTAATTATAATTAAATATGCGTCCAGACAGAAAGCAGGAAACATTATTTAATTTGATGTAAGATATTGTTTCCAAAATATATTGCTAAAAGAATGTTATGTATTTTTAAAATGACACAATATTTTTCCTTATAATGTGAATTGTTTACAACATACTAAAGTGGCTTGAGTTTTTTGTCAGAAGCACACTTACTTCTCTCAGATCCCTACAGGTCGGTGACATTCTTTTTTTATTTGCAGATATTTTTACCAGAAGCAATTATTTTTTGTGCATTTACTCATATATTTGCACATCTCCTTTATGATTGCTTGGAGCTCTTTTGATTGAACCGTCACTCTAACTTTAAGTTTTTGGCACTGTAAGGGGATGGGGACTGCCCATCAAATCTGCTCGGATTGTTCACATTTTTATCTCCTGATTTTTGATCTTTTTGCTGTGGGTGAGCCTCACAACAGGTAAATGGGCGGCACACGTTTACCTCCAGTGTCTGCCTTTCAAGATAAAACCACTGCGGCTCAGCAAGGGTAAGGGACACTTGACTGTTTACAGGGGAACACGTGACCACAACTGAGTGCATATGTGTGAGGGCTACATATGTGTGGCTCCTGTTGTGTGCAGTCCAGTAAACTGCGCACAGGTAGCCTGGCGTAGTGGGTATTCTAAAGGATTGGATATTGACCTGGGGTAGGATGTTAGTGTACACTCATAGGAGTACAGTGTGGTGTACTGTCTTGTCTGCAGTGACACCGTTCCACACACATGAGGAAGATTGCCTTAGGGTGCAGATTTGCTTCCCTTTAGCCAACAGAGACTAGTGACTGATCAAACTGGGGTGAAATGTGTATGCCACATTCATGTTCCAAAAATATATCTGTACAGCTTATGGGTCAACCAGGATTGTCATATTTCTCTGGCTCAGCTCAGGATACAAGCTTAAGTTATCCTGCTGTGCAAAGATTATTACACTTCTCTCCAGCAGCAGGAACAAAGGCCTCTCAACACAAAGGGAGCAATTAAGAGTGCTTCACTCAGCTCCTGAGGAGGAAAGTGGTGGGGATGAAGGATCTGCATCAATCAACCAACTGCCACACTGTACCAGGGATGGGCCAGCCCAAGCCAAGTGAACAAAGGAGAAAGCCCAGACAATTAGAGACAACCCAGAAGGTGGCTTCACCTTGAAGTCCAAGTGGGAAAGGCCCTGACAGTTATTTCAGCAAGGGGCATCCACAAGGGATGTGACCAGTGACCCTGGGTGACGCTACTTTAAAATGTCCCAGCAGGCTGTGCAGGAGGGTTGGGACAAGGGCAGAGTTGTGATGTGACACCCCGGGATAGGCCATAGGTTCCTCGCTTCTGCAACCTTCTGCCCCCACTCAACAGGTCTTGTGCAAGAGGGAGAGCTGTCTCTTGGTTGTGATTTTCTGCTGGACTCTGGAATTGGAGGTGGCAGCCATGGACAACTGGAAGGAGGACTCGCCCGATACCCATGTGGAATAAGGACTCTGACTACAGTTGACTCCAGGACCACTGGGGCTCTCCCCAAGACCAGAAACACTGGTCCCCTCACAGCCTCTGAGGACAAGTTGGGGGAAAGACTGGACTTCTGTGGCAAGGAGAAGACAATCCGCAGAGGGAAAAGGGAGAAAGGCTGGTGCATGAAGCCACTGGAACCAACTCGCTGCAAAGTTCACTGCCTTGGAGGCCAGGACACCTGAGGAAAGTACTGCAGGGGGCTATGGCTTGCCACCAGGAGCACAATGATCCAAACAGCATGTAAAATGGCACAACGGGTGGCAAAATATCAGCTGGAGAAGGATTTGACCTTTGACCCCCCCCCAGAGCATCCCTGAGCTGTAGTTATATATATCAAGTGTTATGCCTTGTAGTGGAATGCATGCTGAAGATAGAGCTTAAAGCTGAAATATTCATGGACACTGGAATTTATGCCGCAAGGGACGACTGAATTTTGCAGCAGGATTGACCAAATTACGCAGCCAGAAAAGGTAACATGCTGCATAATTCGGAAAAATGTGTCGCAATACTACAACACAATTTTCTTATTTTTACACATTTTGCCACCTTGCAGTACTGCTTTTTTAAATTTACATTCGATCCATGGTAGCTAGAGACGTTTTTTCTTCTTACAATTTTCATTTTATCCAGATGATGAAGTATGTTATAAGTGCAACATATTCATAATTATGTGTGAAATGCCACAGAATTGCATAATTATAGTGGCCAGTTAATATTTAGCTACTGATTTTGATGTTCACCTGTCCTTATCAGGAGTCTGATAAAGAGGCTTAAATATTTTCACACTTTAAACAATAATTTTAGTTGATCTTTTGCCTTCAGTGTTAGCCACCCATTATAACCAGGCCTGTGTAAAAATGTTGTTTTGATGGTCTAATCACACATAATTCATTTACACAAAATTTGAGAATTGTTTTCCATTTTGTATGATATCAAATTTCACATGATTTTTGTCTAGGTAACATTGGTTTGAATTCAAAATAACTTGCTGATAGATAGATTCTCTTTGAATTAGACATTTGTTTCTCCAAACCAGTCTCTTGATGTAATCTTGAATGATTTTTTTGTGTGGGGTATACCCTAGCGATGAAAGGTTACTCTAAATACTTTTTACTAAATACTAAATTGCAAATAACATGTATATTTCTCACAATAAAATCACACATTTTGATCTTCCCTAATCAAACTAACTGATAGAGTACTTTAGGAAATCTTGTTTTGAACTGTTAAATTTGAACAAATATAACTTTTTACAAGGTCAACCAGTATCCCATCTCTTGTGAATGTTCCATCTCACCATTTATCATCCCTTTGATTTAAACAGTGTTGAATCACATGTGCTGTTCATTCAAAGAGGCACAAGAAAGTTGATCCATTTTGGAACCATCATTTCCAAAGGGTAGGGCAATGATCTCTATCGTGGGGAGGAAGGGAGGGAGGGGTTGTAATTACAGAATTTCCACTAGCATTGGCAGAGATTAGTGGAATTTCCACAGAGATGTTGCTCTACCAAAGTGTCTCCTTCATTATGCGATACATCCTGGTTGATGTAGTAATATCCGCTGCACAAACAGACATTACTAAAAATTGTAGTATTTCAGTCGCTGACATTACTCTTAATCAGCCTGTTATAATTTTGAAGGCCAACACCATGAAAACATTGGTGACTCTACTGGTGCAATGCTGAACTAACTTGATGTTATAATCACTTCATCTTTAATAACCAATCATAATAATTTCTTTCTTTATATTATTTATTGACAGTTGGAAGATAGGATCTCTGTACATACTCTTTCAGGATACATGCTGCCATATGTTCACCCTGTATGGTCATCGCATTCACGACTATTACAAATATAGGGGCAGATTTATGTCAGACTTGCGTCACTTTTACGCCGCCGTTGCGTCACTTTTGTGACGCAGCGGCGGCGTAAACCCTGCGCCACGTTGCGCCCTATTTACATCGTGACGCATCTATGGAGATGCGTCACGGTGTAAAGCCCTGCGCCACATTAAACCTGCGTCAGGTTTAATGTATGCAGGGTGGGCGTTCCGTCGGAAAAAGCCTCGGAAAAGTGACGCAGTGAAATCTACAAGATTTCACTCAGTCACTTTTCCGACGCTGCTGCGTCAAAACCTTGCACCTGCTTGAAGCAGGCGTAAGGCATGACGCAGCATGTTAGGTATGGGCAGCCGCTAAACATTGCTGGAGTTGCATCGTGCTTGCGACACGACTCCAGCAATGCGCCGCCCTTACGCCATCAGATGCGTCACGCATCTGTTTATCCTTGTGCCACGATGCGCTGCATTGTAAATGCGGCGCATCTGTGGTGGCGCAAGGGTAAACTTGAGTGACGCATCTTTCCTGGCGCATCCCTGCTGATTTGCAGGGATGCGCCAGGAAACATAAATCTGCCCCATAATTTGGCACGGCTAGGTATATCATGTACACAGAACATTGCTGTACCCCACCCCCGCATTGATACAGCATATCTGACATGCCCGTGGGGGTGAGCTCGTCCCTGCATTGTCCATCCTGCCCCCACATGTTATGGGGATGGGCCTCGCCTGTATCTACGCAAACCAGAGCCTGTGTGCAGTTGTGCATCTACTTGTAATATTTTGCTTTTTGGTTTTGTGGAGTATACTATTTACATTTTCTTCCCTCTTGTCATTTTATTTTTTCCCTTTGAGTTATCCTAAACAATACAACTGACAGCATCTGGTGGTTATGGCGCATCCCAGCATTAGAGTCCTGTGGCTCTGGTTAAGTTTAAAGAGAGACGTCCGTGTGCCGCTTTGTCCCCCTATCCCTGTCCCATTCGAAGGTGTGTCCAGGTGGGTAGGAGGGGTTGTGGTGGGGGGCTTGATTGGTGAGTTGGCTGGGGGAAGTCATATTTAGTCAGAAAGGCAGCCAATACATTATTATTCGGCATGGTTAGTGATCTATACTGATGTCTTAGTCATGAGCCGATAGAGATTTTTTTAATGGGAGATGAGGCCAGGTGCTGTGGTCTCTGTGCAGCAGCGGGGGAGGGTGGGGCAATCTCCCAGTGAGTTCCACTGTGTGTGCAGGTGTCCCATTCTGAGACAGTTCAGGGTCCCTCCCTGAAGGATGTTCTGACATCTGTGTCCTGCCCAGCATGATTCCTCAAGTTTCTAGGTCTCTGTCAGCATTCTCATCTGTGCAGATGGCACATACGGGGCGTTCCTCCACAACTCACCATTTGTATAGATCTGCCCTTCACTTCCCCTGGAAGAGGAACTGTGCCCTGCTTCCAGTTAATGGCTATACAGCGTTTCGCCAGCACCAGCCTCAGCCCCAGCATGGTGAATTTATGCTGCAAATGGGTTGTGAAAGACACACAATTGATGGACGGAATGCAGAACAAATCAAAACATTCACCCCCAGTCAAGAGATCTGGGTTAAATCCATCATTCTTTAGCTCACCATGCCACCCCAGTTTAGACCTGGACACATGCAAATCAGTCTTGACACTGTGCTTCATGGGAACAGTCCAGCCCGAACTGCTAAGCCAGATCCTCCCTGGACCGGAAACAAGCATCCTAGGACCGGTTTCAGGGTTTCACCCCTCTTCAGCCAGGATAGCTTGAACCCAGTGGCATAGTGAGCCCAGGACCCACCTCTGGACATACCCCGTGTACTTAGGGTGAGGAAGCAAAAGACACACAATTGATGGATGAAATGCAGAACAAATCAAAACATTCACCCCCAGTCAAGAGATCTGGGTTAAATCCATCATTCTTTTGCTCACCATGCCACCCCAGTTTAAGACCTGGCCATATGCAAATCAGTCCTGACCCTGTGCCTCAAGGGAACAGTCCAGCCCGAACTTCTATGCCAGGTCCTCCCTAGACTGGAAACAAGCATCCTAGGACCGGTTTCCGGGTTTCACCCCTCTTCAGCCAGGATAGCTTGAATCCAGTGGCGTAGTGAGCCCGGGACCCACGTCTGGGCATACCCGGCGCACTTAGGGCGTGGAAGCAAAAGACACACAATTGATGGACGGAATGCAGAACAAATCAAGAATTCACCCCCAGTCAAGAGATCTGGGTTAAATCCCTGGACTGGAAACAAGCATCCTAGGAATGGGTTGTGGCCTTGGGGGTCGGCAGTACGCCCAAAAAAACAGTGCTTTATTGTTGTCTCAACTGGGAGCTTTGTCGCTCTCTGTAGCATGTCTAGGACTGTGCTCCCATATGTACAAAAGTAGGGAGCAATCCCAGGTCATGTGTACGAAGTGGGCTGGTGAGGTGTCGCCTCTGGGGCAGTTTGGCGTGTGTGACGAGTCAAATCTTGATAAACGTAGGGGGGTCAGGTATGTGCGGTGGAGGTAATTAAATTGAGTGAGTTTAAAATATGCATTGCTAGATACTTCTTCGACCTGCGCAAATGTACATTTTCATTACCTCTCTGGTAGGGGCACGGGCAAATCCTCCGCTTATCTGTCCCGGGTCTTTGCCAAGTCGGGTCTGTGATCTGTTTTCAGGGCTTTGTATAGCCGGAATATTAGTCCCTTAAGGAGCCTGGGTCTATGATCCTACACAGTGTGCTGGATTCTTCTGGCTCACTCGGAAATGTAACCCAAATTTCGTGAACCATACGTGATACCTTAGCATATTGAAGGAAATGGCCTTCTGGAACCCGAAAATTTCCTTTCGCAGCCTTGAAGGTATAATTTAAATAAAAGTCCCCTGCAGATGTGCAGTCACCTTCATACTACCCAGCCAAGTCCATTATTGCTTGTCTATGGCGAAAGCCTGGAAGCCATTTTAAGGGAAGTGAGTGGGTGTATGAGGCTTTCTGTAATACTAGGGTGACCGCTTGTTCCCAGGCCCATGGAACCTGTTTCATCACAAATGGACAGTCTTGAGGGGTCCTCGAGCCCATCATAAGGTACTTAGGCAGACCTGCCTCTGGCCACCAACCTGTAAGCAATCTTTTTCTGTATTTGGGCCATCCGCGCACCATTGCGCCGCATATTGGAGAAGTCCTACAATATAGTAGAGGCGTAAATCCGGGAGCCCCAGGCTGCCATGATCCATGTCCCATTTTAGGAGATCAAGTTTTACTCTGCTGCATTTACCTGCCCAAAAGAGTGAGTCCAGAAGACTGTTCAAAGTGGTAAAGGTGTCTTTAGGGATGCGTCTGAGTGAATTTTGGAATGTATATAGGCAGCAGGGGAGTAGCACCATTTTCGCCACTGCTACCCGTCCCATGATCTACAACGGTAGTCGGTTACAAAAGAGTATTAATGCCTTTAAACCTTCGAGGGTTTTTCAGATGTTCAGGGTGTATTGGGCTTCGGCTGTGTAGGTGACCTGTACACCCAGGTAGCAGAAATGGTGACTTTCCCAGGTGAATACCAGGGGAGGGAGTTCTGCCATATCTCTCCCTGCTAGTCCTGCCAGAGGAAAGGCAATGGACTTTTGTTGGTTAAAAGTCAGTCCTGACACCTTCCCAAAGTTGGCCAATACAGTCAGGAGGGCCTGGGTGGCTTCTGCAGGGTTGTACATATATAGCAGTGCATCATCTGCGTAGAGAGATATGATGTGTGTGCGCCCTCCCACTACCAGGCCCCAGTGTTCCATGTCTCTCCACAGACGGATTGCGAGGGGTTCCATTACTAGCGCAAATAAGAGTCAGGATAATGGGCACCCCTGCCTCGTGCCCCGCTCTATAGATATTAGAGTGGAGACTAGTCCACTACTACGTACTCTAGTAGTAGGGTGTCGGTACGTTAGAAGTACCTAGCCAATAAAATCTGAGCCTAGTCCCTTTCTGTTTAGTACTTCCCACAGGTACTCCCATTGCAAGGAATCAAACGCTTTTTCTATATCCAGGGAGACAACCGCTGCCGGGATATCCATGCTCTCTGCGGAGAGGAGTGCGTGTGCGAGTCTGTGCAGGTTCATGTGGGTTCCCCCGCCAGGCATGAACCTGCATTGATCTTCGTGTACTAATTGTTTAAATACTCTGTTCAATCTTGATGCCAAGTCTTTGGCCAGGATTTTAGTGTCCACTCCCAGCATAGAAAGGGGGTGGTAGGAGCTTGGGGATGTGGGGTCTTTGCCTGGTTTGAGTAGCATAAGTTTTTGGGCTTCTCGCATGGACTACGTGAGTATCCCTGCACGCTTTGACTCGAGCAAGGTCTATAGCAGAATCGGAAGTAGTGTTTACACAAATGTCTGATAATATTCTACTTGGAGGCCATCTGGCCATGGGGGCCATGCCGCCTGCCATATCCCGCACCACTTCTTGGAGGTCTTTGAGGCTGATTTCTTCCCCCTGAGTCTTGCTTTGCTCGTCGGCGAGGCGAGGCAGGGGTAGTCATCCAGCAACTACTCTAAACCCGCTCTTTCTGCTGCTTGGCCTCTTTTATAGACCTCTGCCAGATGTGTGCATAGCCGTGAGTTTATGTCAGACTGTGTGTACAAGAGGGTTCCATCAGTCTGGCTTACTGCTAATATTATGGGGGATGGGCGCTCTCTCTTAAGGACCTAGGCTAACAACTTCCCGGACTTGTGTCCTTCTCTTTGTAGGAGCTGTCAGTATTCCTGATTCACCAGGCAGTCCAACCTGTCCCATATTTCTCCTACTCGACGGAGGTCGCCCAGCATCCCCTCATCCTCTGGTCCTAATTCTACGCCTGTACTTTGTAATGTAGCCCATGTATTCTCGGGTTCCATGAGGACCTTTTCCAAGCGCTTTCTCATACCAGCCACCTTTGGCAAGCATTCTCCACGCAGCACTACTTTGAGCGCATCCCATTCCATCCCTCTGGTGTCTTTAGACAGCCAGTTAATGTTGAGGTAATTACTGATTGATTCGCCAAGCTCTGCTCTGAAAATATCATCTTTCAGTGGCCTCTGGGTTGTAGTCGCCAAAGTGAATATTCAATAATCTTACCAGAAAATGCATGGGTGTTGGGATTTTTTATTGCTGTTGTTTTGCAAAGTTTCTAATTTTCGATTGTTCATAGAGTTTTCAAGCTTTACCGGTTAAGGTTCACATATGCATGGGCAAAGTTTTTCTGTGCTTTGACAAATTACTTTCAGATACTTTTTGCCGCACTGCAAAATCATTTTTAGGGTAATCGAAGTAAGTCAAAATGGAAAACACATGCAGAGTTTTCCTCAGCACTTTTGCCATTCACCGTCTTCTAAGCAGAGAGGCAAACGTTTTTCTTTACAAGTTTATGTTTTGGAAAATAATATTTTGTAAACACCAAAAATTTCCCGCAAATGTGGGAAAATGTAAGTTCTGTGGAACATCGCGAAGTTGCAATATTTTGCACTGAATTTCAACAAGGTTGCAGGAAACATTACTCTGCTACTTTTCGAATCCCTGCACAGACGTCTTTTCTGTGTAGAGTGCTTTGATTCTGCAACATGCATTGCAAGTTCAGAGAGGTGCATGAATTCCATATAACCAGGATCACTGGGATTGTGCGAATCTGATTCCACAACTTTTCCCCCACTAGTTGCACATTTGCCACATAATTAATTATCGGCTGCATGATCTGCATAGTTTATTCAAAACAATGTTTCTAGCTCGTAGGGACTAAAAGTTACTACAAACACAGCAATACATGTTACTGCACAGTGGAAGGCCCTTCGCCAGGTTTGAGCCGCCACCTTGCAGTTGCCTATTGCTGCTTTTGGCTACTAAGCTGGCATTAATGAGGTGACACCGTTGCTAAGACTTGTTAAAATGAGAAAAAAATGACGTAATACTATCATAAAATAAGGCATGTTAAGCCGCATAACTTGCCACATAATGTGGTTCCCCCTTGGCACATAATTCCAGTGTCCCTTCCTATTGTGATTGAAAAGGTACATGTTGACAATTACAAAAAAGCATCTTAGTGTCTTGTAGTTTGAAAATGAAGATAAAGCTGGTGGTCAGGTTTTTAAAACTACTAGAAATATTTGCAAAGGAATAGATGTGAAGATAGATGCATTATTTCAAGACTTGAACACTGACTGTCTTTAAAATGAAAATCCAGTTGAAATAAGATGATTCTCCTGCCGAACCAGAAAAGTATTTACCAAGACGTCATGGTGAATTTTAATTGAAAGGATGCTGTAACTTTTGCTTGAGGGCATCATCTAGATAGGTATTGTAAAATGTAATATGACAGGGTTGCAATACCTTCTCAAAAGTGGATTGTTAGATTTCTGCACTGCACAAGGTTATCACTTCTGATCAGAGAGAAGGTGGAAAAATAAGCAAACTTTACTTCACTAAAATGAGTTTAGTGAGGAACTACAAAATATTAGTCAAGATTCAAAACCATTAGGTCTGAAAAATGGTTTTCGTATCTTTGTAAAATCTCTTACTAGAAATGTATCTTATCTGTAGAATACTTTGGGGCATATGTACAAAGAAATGACGCAGCGCAGCAGCAAATTTTACAGCGACTATAGGATGTGCCATATTTACAAGAAGAAGGCATACCGCTGTGTTTTCCCTTGTGCTAAAAATAGCTGCCTAGTACCAACAGAGACACCCTTGTGCCATAGTGCAAGGAAGGGTGCCTCAGTTGCAGGGATGATTGTTTATGTGCAGGAAGGTGTCTCTTCCTGCACATAAACAATCAATAATAGTGATTTGCTCTGTGTGTGCTGCAAAATAGCAAATCGCCATTATTTAATGATTGTGTTTGTGCAGGAAGGAACACATAGAAGTAGCAAATCGCCATTATTTAATGATTGTATTTGTGCAGGAAGGGACACCTTCCTGCAGAAAAAAAATCATAAATTGCGTTTTCCTCTTGCTATGTGTGCCGCAAAATCCAGCACACATAGAAAACTAATGCCTGGTTTTGCAAGGCGTTAATTTTTGGTGCGGCCTCAGATTTACACATGCTTGCAAATCTGGAGCAGCATAAAAAAGCACTGGATGTTGCAGTGGAAGGCCCACAGCAACACCCACTGCAGGCCTCTTTCATGCAGATAACTGCGTGAAAGGGTACCATATTTACAAAGCGGTGTTAAGTCAAGCAAATTGGCTTCATCGCCGCTTTGTAAATATGGTGCATGGCATTGCGCCACCGGAACGTCCAAAAAAGTGATGTTCCGGTGGCGCAATCCCCTTGTAAGTATGCCCCCATATATTCTACCAGTTTCCATCATAAGTAGCTATTGGTTCAATATATTACAATAAAGAGAAAAGCTGCATGTGCACTGCAGTGAAACAACAGCATTTGAGAAATGAAGCGCTACTGGCTATCGAAAAAGAGACCTTCATGCATGGAATGTTGCAATTTTTGCTAGACGCAGTGAAATGCAACATTGGATAGCCTGAAATGTTATTTACATTTTAGGTAGTGGTGCAAAATATTCTAAGAATTGGAAAAATTGTTAGGCTTCTTCGTTCCCGAAATAATAATCAAATCACATCTTGTGACTTTGTGGGCTACTGCACCCACTGCAGGCATCTCTCCTTGTCCCCATGGACACAGGTTTCAATCCCATTGGACCCTCCCAACTCCTCATCTTTACTGGGCCTTCAAAATGTGTGCTATTGAGTTGCATAAGAATGCACAGCTAGTATCTGTCAATAACGCCCTTGGTGGTGAACGAGTGCTCTCCAAATGTACTTCTTAACAGGTTGCATTGAGAAGTATGGCTCTTTAAGAAGAGCTGAATGTGGGGCCAGAGACACATGAACAACTTAAAGATTCCTTCTGTTGGCCATGAATTTTCTTTTTCTATTCCATAACATAGTGCACAAATTTATTTCTGATGCTGATTACCATTTATTTGATTGTATCTCTTTAAACACGTCTTAACTATGACACAACATATCCCTAATGAGTAAATAATAGTTAGTTTTCCAATTTAAATCTTTCTTCACCACCCTCAACCCTGTACTCCCAAGGGAATATTCATGAGTAAGATTTTCAGTTATATTCATTTAATAAAAATAGCTTAATTAAAAACTGAGATAGAGTCATAACGTACATCAGCCACCATGAGCTCATATTCACCTTTTTAATTCATTTCTGTACATATGATTTTAGGGGAAGATTAATACCGTCCCTGTGAGGGCTGGGAGCCACAATGTCCTCACTTTCTTTTAAAAAAAACTGAATGAAAGAGACTTTCCTCTGTTCAAACAGATCCAGAACCAAAATTGTAATCTTAGGAAGACAGGGTACCTCTTAGTCACTCCCATTTCAAGTGGCCTGCAAGGCAAGATCAGTCATCTTTAACTCCTGCGGAAAATCCTCCAAACCAGCCACTAAATAAAGGTGGCATGAGCCCTGATTACAGTTCATCTGTCTATCACAAAGTGATCTACAATAGACTTCCCAAAAATGTCAACACCAAGCTGCAAGAAGCACAAAATCGGGTGACCAAAATGTGTTTTGCCTTTGCCCGGATGAGATAATATGAAACCAGTTTTGAAGGTGATCCATTGTCTTCTGGAGGAGCTCTGGATAATTTTTAAAACATTCTTTGTTATGTACAAAGCCTTCTAGACAATGGCATCACTAGCTAAAAAATCAGGCGCCTCTTTGAATCGCGGATAGGAACCGTTGATCAGCCTCGTTAGGTCTTGTATATCATTTAGCATATACTTATATGTGTATGTACTTTGTGGGCTCTGGAGATCAGCCCTAGAACTTGTCTGCTTCGGCTGGAGATCAGCCCTAGAACTTGTCTGCTTCGGCTTAGGGACTCTTCATTTCTGTTCAATTGCCTCTATTTAACTGCCTTGAAAGAAAACGACCATTAGAGGTCAGTAAAATAGCAGAATTGCTTTCTGCTTGCTCAACTGCTTCTATTTAACTGTCTTGATAGAAAACTACCAGTAGAGGTCAGTAAAATACCAGAATTGTTTTCTGCTTAGGGTCTTTCTTTTTTTTATTTTTCAGGCAACTGCCTCTATTTAATTTTCTTGATAAAAAAATGACCAACAGAGGTCAGTAAAATACCAGAATCACTTTGGCATTCTCTAGATTCCAGTCAATAGAAATTGTCTTCCACAAACACCGTAGACAATAATATTTTTTTCAAATCTTGTATTGTCAGTGTAATTACCACCGAAGGCCCTGATTTTATATTAAAAACCGACCTTTGAACTATACCATTTTCTGCTCAAAGGCAATATTTCTCTCCATGTGGTCCTCTACCTGACGCATCATGCAGATTGATGCTTACTTTCCCTCCATGTTACAGAACAGTAGATGTTTCAGCACCCAGGCTAACGTGCTGCATAGCTAAATACATATAAGGTCCCAAAGCCGAGACTGATTGCATTGCAAATGCTTGTTTTGAGTCTAAAGGGAATTGAAGATGCTCTAAATTCTGGAGAAAGAGCTACATGTAATGATAAATATGGCGCACAATTCACCCCTGAAGTTCCTCCTCCATAGGGTCATTACAGTGAAGGAAATTCAGCCAGGTGATCCAATCAATGTTGATTCATTGGCTGGCTAGACTTTAAGTGGATCATGTGCTTGCACTGCAATTCTGGTTGACTATTTGAAGGACCTTTTAAGATGCATTTTTGAGGACAATATATTCCCCCTCTATTCAGTATTCAGTGGTGAGAGGCTGGTGATATCTTCCAATCAACCAACTCCACACACTGAAATGTAGTGGTAAAGTGGGTGAAAAATGATAGACTGGAAAGTAGCTTCAAGCAATTGCCAGTGGCTGAGATGTAGTCAAGCATTTTTCCATTGCTTTTTTGTGTGGTATTAGATTCTATAAGTTGGAGGGTATATCCAGTTGTGGGTGGCATGGAAGGGTCAGACGCCTTATTAAACCAGGTCCAATAGATCATTACTGTCTGTATCAATCACCTCAGCGCACACTCAATTATACGTCATGTTATTATGACAATTCAAAAAAACAGCATGCATATTTCTCTGTTTCCTTCTTCTTTTACCCCTAGCCAAGATGTGTTCTGTCGTGTAGGGGGTACCCCGCAACTTCTTCGGGTGCTACAAAACATAATAACAAATACCATACTCATTTTTGTTTATGGTCAGCATACAACCAGGTACACCTGTGTTGTAGTCCCATTCTGAAATACCTTCACAGTGATAGGATGTGGAAACTCATGCTTGAATACCATATTGACATGTTTATCATTACATATTGAACAATTTTATAGGCAATTTGCCACTCATGCGAACTACCAATAGTGCATCCCATTTTGTGTAAAATTCAAATCAATGTTTGCAAGGCGTGGTATAATCCCAAAGATACAGTATTATATCTTGTGTCATGCAAGTCTAATTTGGCATGGCCCTCATAACCCTTGCATACCTGTTTGTTCTGTATTTGGCAAGGAGGTTTAATCCTGTGATCAAATAAATATGTACCCTGTTGCAATTTTATATTGAGTCACAATGCCAAGCAGGTTATGACTTTAATAATATTTATCCTTAATACCGGTTCTCCTTCCGTCCCGGATATCAGAAGACCTGTGTCTTTGTGCCACGTATCTGTATAGGTAGCAAACACTCGACGTGCGAGGTTTCTCTTGGAGGGCTGTTTGAAAAGGCTTGCGATTGATCGCGTTACACTGCACTTACACTGCTCCGTGAAGAGGACAGCCACTACGGTTTACATTGGTCCTTGAAGAGGGCGGTTACCGCAGAAGTTCATAGATTGAATACCTCATTGATTGAAAACTCTTCAGGTTTTTTTGTGTCATTGATGACAATTTTAGTTCAGTGTGGATTGACCTGGGACAACTCCGAGAGGAAACTCCACACTCCTTCTATGAACTGTGTGGTCCAATATTTTTGTCCTGAAGAAGCCCGTGTGGGTGAAATGCATTGGCTGCTGTGTTTTAAATATTGAATAAAAAGAACCTATAACCACATCATTGTGAAAGGACTACTATTACTGTCAACGCAGTCTTCTTATTGCCTGGGATTTAAACCCTTTGATATTTTGCCTAGGATTCAATGCCTCTCCCACCTTTTGTGCTTGTATCTGTATATAATACCATATTTAAATTGTAAGAATTTCTCGACGGCAACATCCCTTATACTGAGTAATCACCATTCCAGTCAAGAAACTTTTCTTACCCGTATTATGCGGTCTTCTGATTCTACGCATGTTACGCAGTCCTGTGATTCTACGTCCTCTATTATTGGTATGTGTGGTATATCTCAATTCCCATCTTATTCGTCCTGGTTATCAAACCCCATTGGGTGGAGAAAGGCTGTCTTCTCCTGTGAACTAAATATGGATGCTATAACAAATATAAAAGTAACCCAAGGTGTAAATGTTGCCCGCTTGTAGTTCGGTGCAGCATTCATCCCGATCGTATACAATCCCTCTATGTGGTCTTGCCTGGTTCTCACATCTTAGCGTGTATCAGTGAGTACGCTACATGCATCCCTGACATCTCTGGTCTACACCACAAGTGTTTGGCAGCAGGAACAATTCCCTCTGACCCTCTCAGGTAATTAACCCTGATGCCGGACTCCACATCTGGTGCACCGTATTGTTTTTATTTGTATCTTCCTAAATGGCTGCCATATTGGAACACCAGATATATATTCCCAGTGCATATTATACAACTGTAGCTATGTATAATATTGTCATGTCACTGTGCACATATATATGTGTATGTGGTGAAAATTCGAGCCAGTGGCATTATTGAAAAGAACAACACCTGTACTTCAAATGGTATCGTGCCTTGCAAGCTTATACTTAACTTGTCAAACCGGCTTGGCTGACTGCGCCACATATCCTATTTTAGACATGCATACCATTTTCCTAACAAAACAAGTTTCATTATGATCCTTTTACATTGTGATACATATCAGTACAATGCTGTTACTGCAGTATAGTTTAAAATGCAGGGGTGATGTACATCACGGTTGTCATAATATGTAAACCAACAAGGAATAAACTTTACAATATCTTCATTTACTCTACCTCTGTGATACAGCTTTTTACCAATACATGATATTTTTATTTTAGTCTCCTAGAAAGTACTGTAGCTCATGATCAGTATTAAGACCCATTTCCACTGACTTAAGATGCATTATCCACACAGCTTCCTTGCGTCTTGAAGTAAATTCTCTGTTACCACTTCTAGGATTGAGGTCTATATGGTCTATCCCATAGAAGCAGAAATATTTTTGTTGTTCTTGTGTCTTACATTCTGTGGCATATACTGCCATGGGGTATCTTGTTTCAGAGCTCTATGGTGTTCACTCATTCTCTCTTTTAGTGACCTGATTGAGCTTCTCACATATATATGTTTGCATTTACATTCAATGATATAAACCACATATTTGGTATTACAGTTAATATTTAAACGCATATTAAATGACCTTCCATCAGCTCCATTAAAATAATTTTTCTTGTCTTTTGCCCATTTTCACATGCCACGGTGTCCACATTTGCAGAAACCAAGTGTATAGTGTCCCAACTAGTGTACTTGTGTTTCATTAATGGGATAGCTTAGTAATGATCTCAATGTTCTGCTCCTTCTAAATGTAATCTCTGGTCTCCCAGAAATTATTTCTTTTATCAGAACATAAAATGTGGCAGTGTTTACGTATGCTACCCAAGAATACCTTAGACAGTCCATTGTAGTCTGTTACCAGGCATACTTTGCTGGGTGTGCCCCGTTTCTGTGTTCTTTCCCCCGAAGTGTATTGCCTTTTTATTTTGGAGACCTTGCTTTCTGCTAATCTTATAATTTGTATGTCACATCCTCTAGTCGAAAAGTGTGTAATCAAGTCTTTTTCAATAATTTTAGACGGAAACAGGATTTATGAAATTGGAAAAAAGTTGCTAAGTATCTTAGAAACTACAGGCAGCTTTTCAGGAGAGAGGACAGCAATGCCTCCTTCTATTCCAAAGGGATTGAGGATCTGTAGAATGAAATGTTACAATGAGGTGTAAAAAGAGGACAAATTATATCCAAGGTGTTAGCCAGGATTTGACCTGGAGAACAGTCAGATGGAGAGGCTTACGTGATGGACAGGAGCAAGGATGAGGAAGTTTTGACATAGAGTGAAGACATTTGAGAAGGAAGGTATGATGGAATATGAAGAGCAACGAAAGGGGGGCAGAATATCAAAGGAGAGGTAGTTGTTCCCTATTTTTTCTTCCAAGTATTTAGAGAGAGCTGCAAATATCACAGGAAGGAAGAATACCTTAGGGCCCCATTATGATGGCGGGCAGATCACTACCGCCCGGCCGGCGGTGGCAATCCTCCAGCCATCACACCCATGTTTACCCCCGCCATATTACCAAGGTTGGGGGTACCGCGGTGGACGTAAAATCTGTCCGCTGCTTCTGCCACTCGGCAATCATCACGATTGCCGGCTGGGCGGTTCTCGGGCACAATATGGTGGCAGTGCCTGGAAGGCACCGCCATCCATATTATGATGCATGGCGGACTGCCTTCCCATGGCGGTGATGCCACCATGGAGAGGCAGGCGGGAATTGCTGTGGGGGCACGTTGCGGGACCCCGGGGGGTTGGAGGGGTGGGGGGGCTACAGTTGGTACCCCTTCTTCATTGCCATACACAAGGTGGCAGGCACCGCGCGGTGCCTGTCACGTTGTGCATGGCAATGCACAACATGCCTCTTTGGCATTGCGGCGGGAGCTGCATACAACACCGTCTGCCGCGTTGTCAAAGATGCGGGATGCGACTGCCAGGGTGGCGGTCGCATCCTAATTGGCAGTGCGGGAGCACCGTACCGCTGGCGGACAGTACCAACACCACTAGGGTGGCGGGCAGACCAAAGTCCGCCCGCCATCCTAATGGGGGACTTAGACTGGAAGGTGATAAAAGAGGTATATCATAACAACACAGGCAGAATTGGTAGCTTATATAAACCTAGAAGAAAAGTAGTCTGAATGGGCCTTTAAAAGTAGATTTTTTTAGGCCTTAAAGGTTAGTGCATGAATGACTTTAGATGAAGGACTACAGTCAAACCGCTTTATCCTTTCCCAGCAATGTTTGGTGGTAACCAACACCTCAAAAATGATCCTAGGTCAAAACTGCTTGAGGGAGGAGATTTGCTGTCTGAAAACTAGGGACCACTTCCCTGGCCAAGAATAAGAAGAACTTGTTTATTTTGTCCACACTGCTTCATGAGAACTCAAGTTATTGATAGAGTTTACTGTCTCAATAAATTCCTTGCAAACCATTTGAGAACACCGATCTACACTCTCAAGTTAACAGATAATGAAACTTACAACTTTCTTCTGTCTGGTGGTTCTTCCAGTCCAGCATTTACTTCATGTTCTGGTATGTGAATTTCTGAATATATGTAAACAAAACCCAATAGTACCTTTAAAGCTAAATACAATCCTGGGCCAGTTGAGTTACTCATGTGTAAACCTGATACACTTTAAAGCCTATAAATAAGTCTTTTTTCCCTATAAGTAAGTTATTTTTGTATTTATTAAGTTCAACATATTATGTTACTTCCCTGTTCCTGTGACATTGGATGTAATCCCCTTTGATGCTCAATGTGGAAGCTACAAATAGAAACACTTGGTTCCTGATTTTAACATTGCTGTCCCAAAAGATTGCTGGATGGATGTCCAGCATATGTACCTTTCAAAATTGGATGGCCACAAATACTGATTTAAAATTTTTAATGTAGCGTACCTGATTCACAAAGGTAACCTTACACTTTTGTGTAAGTTACATTTTTTGTTGTTATTCACACAGTCTAAGCTAATAGCAAGTTTATGACTGCGGAGGCTCCACAATCAGGGCGGAGAACTCTAGCCATAAAAAGATAGGCCTGTGTAAGATTATGTGTGAGAACCAGGCTCTATATCTCTTTTTAGATTTGATACTTCTACTTGTGGTCACTTCTGGTTTCACTTTATAGCCATATTATCTATCCAGCCTGTGCTAAAAAGAACAAAGTACCTGATTTATATGTTGCAGAAAGGATACTCCGCCGCAATGGCGGTTGAGTACCCTTTCTGCTGACCTGATGTGCCCCTCGCCTCATTTAGAGTCGGGCAAACCGTCAGCGCATAGACGGTGAAGACTATTCCATCTATGCCGTCTATATACACCTCCGATGGGCTGTGTAGGTTCGGCCATGTTTCAGTCCACCTTATTTAGATTGGGAGGACACATAGCCAATTTTCACTGCCCATCATCGACATGAAAATTGTGGCAGAAAGGGGTAGTGAAAATGTATTAATAACTCCCACACCATGAGAGAATACTCTCATGGTGAAGCGGTCATTGTTCTTTTTCAAAATTAAAAAAAAAGTTGTAATTTTGATCTACAGCTCTATCATGCTGACGGAGCCATTCGTCAAACTTACAATGCATTTCAAGGAACTAGCATGACGACGGTTCTGAGAAATGCTAGAGAAGTCCGCAGTATAGCAGACATCTCTAAATACAGTAGCCAAGTACCCTTGCAATGGCGGGTGTAAAGTACTCCGCCATGGCAATGGTATTTGCTCTGTCCACCAATGACTAAATCAGCCCCTAAAAAAGTGTGCTTTTTAGATGAAGTTCCTTGGAATCTTCTACTGTCATATGCTCTATACCTTCATAATTTACCCATCAGCGTGTGTGTAGATGGTGTCTTTAGTGTGGATGAGTGTGTCTTTATTTCTCTGCTCTGGATTTCGCACACCAAGGCCTTAATATTTACAAGCCCCTATCGCCAAAGGGAACGTCACTTTTATTGACATTGGGGTGACGATAGGGGCTTATTTACAAGGCAGCGTCAAGCCACTTAACATGGCTTAACACTGCCCTGTAAATAAGACACCCTTTCACGTGTACTTAGTGTGAAAGGGGAATGCAATGGGTGTTGTGGTGTGCGTTCCACCACAACACCCATTGATTTTGTCGCTCCAAAATATCCCCTACAATTTCTTACCAACTCTCCCTCCTTCTATGTGTTAGTTGTCTACTTATTTCGTGCAAACCGTCCTCTCCCCTTCCCACATGAAATATTTTTGGGAAGATCTTTCACATCACTTTTTGTCAAGCGTACCAAAGGTTTCGCAATCAGCGAAAAGTTGCTGATCCACTGGCGACAATATCCCACCATTACAAGAAACATTCTTACTTCTCTCTGAGTAATTGGTGCTCTCATTCCTTTTATTATTCTGATCCTGTCTGCAGTCACGTTCCTCAGGCCTTTCTCAATCTTATGACCTAAATATTGTACTTCCTTTTTACAAAATTGTAATTTTGATGGGGATACCTTAAGTCCTCCATCCGCCAAATGATTTAACAATGCAACTGTGTCCACCACACATGCCTCTCGCGTCTTTGATGCCACCAATAGGTCATCTATGTATTGAACGAGTACTGAACTCGCGGGCATTTTGAAATTTTCTAAGGACTTCTTTAGAATCTGATTAAATATCGATGGACTTTCTGTATACCCCTGCGGGATATGGCACCATGCCAAAGTACGTTCGCCGGAACGCAAAAATGTGTTGGCTATCGGGGTGCAATGGGATAGAAAAGAAAGCATGACACAGGTCGATGACTGTGTACCATTCCACATCATGGGAAATCTGATATTGGATTACCGAAGGGTTTGGTACAATGGGACAGCAGGGCACAACAATTTTATTCACTTTTCTCAAATCTTGTACTATCCTGAAAGTTCCGCTTCTTTAAACCCATGATCAGAGAATTACATGGACTACTCATTATTTCTCTAAAAATTCCCTGTTCAATCATCTTGTCTATGACAGGCGTCACTCCTGCAGTTATTTCTGGTGTTATTTATACTGGGGAATATTCGAGTAGCTTACTCCTTCTTTTACAGTTATTTTCACAGGATCTACTCTTTTCATCAATCCCATATCTTCTCCTGTGAAAAACCATACCCTGGGTTTCACTGTTTTCTTAAATTCCTGAGGCAATTCCTCCTGATCAAATGCAGCAAATGTCTCAGTAGTGTCAGGCTCCAATTTTGCCATTGTCATTCTATACAGTACATCCTCATCAGGAGTTTCAAAAGCTATGCCATCAGGGGTACAGAAGATCGTGCAATTCATTTACAAATCTCTCCTTAACAAATTCACGAGGCTAGTGTCACACACGACAAATCGATGCATGCCGGTGTATTTCCCTATTTTAACTTTAACAGGATCAGTAAGATAATTTTCTATCTGTCTATTTGAGACTCCAACTACTTGGATTGTGTCACCAGAGAGAGGAAGATTTTTAGTGTCAGCTGATCTAACAGTTGAACGAGTAGCACCAGTATCTACTAGGAAAGTAATATTTTCATCATTTACCTTTCCATCCACAAAGGGTCCTGTCTGGTCTACCTCTAGAGTTGCGCCAAGTACGCACTCCTCTTCCTCTCCTAGGTACCGCCAATAACTCTCTTCTGATTCACTCTCATCGTGCTGCAGCTAATACTGCGAAACAGCACTAGTGTGTGGTAGCTTCGTTACCTGTTCCTCGGTGTAGAATCCTGTCTCATTACTGTATCTCTGAGGATTTACGCTCTGTGGAAAACGTGGCTTTGGTACCTGACACTGTTGGGTAACAACCTGCCGCTGTCTCGGCGGTTGACAACTCACCTCATTCTGCACCTGTGGATTCAATTATGCATTATCACCATTAGCACTCAGGGACAATTTACACTCAGATTTCCAATGCCCTAATTTGCCGCAATTATGACATGGCCATTTCTTTTTTGCTTCCTCTAAGCTGATTTGTCCCTTTCCTTTTCCAATATTAGGTTTTTGTCTAACTTGGCCCATGCCATTAGCTTGCTCAATCAGCTGAGTTTCTTGTCTCTCCGCTACCTTAACTTGTGCCCACATTGCCTTCTCTCTCAGTTTGCGTTGTTTGGCTTCGATTTCATCACTAAAATACTTTGCATGTCATAACACTTCATCTATCTTTTTATTTTGCCAATCCACTGTGTGCTGTTTGATATTTCGCTTACCTCAGGTCTTAAACCATAAACAAATCGATATACAAAATGACTTAAATCCTTCTCGCTCAATTTCTCATCACCACTGTATTGCTTAAAAGCTAACAGCAACCTTTCATAATAAGCATGGACAGATTCTTTAACCTCTTGGTGAGTTCTATCAGTTTTTACCCAATCAGTTTCCTTTGGTGGCACTTTGTTTTTCAAAAAAGTAATTACCTGTTCATATTTCCTCATTACATCCGGATCAGGTGCTCCCGTCTTAGGATCCCTAGGGTACTCTTGAGTTGGCCAACCTATTGTAATTTTACATTCTGCCCATAAAACTGCAGGAACAATTATATCAAAAAGACCATTCAGATCTATCCACAACACTTTCGATAATTTAACAAACCTTTCCACCTGTCGGTACCACTCAACTGGTTTTTCTCTTAACCTCGGGAAATCATTGGTAAATGACAAAATATCCTGCCTAGTCCAGGGAACATGTACGTAACCCCCTCTTGGGATCTCCCTCATGGGACATTCAGTTACTACTGGCTCCTTTTCCCTTACCGGAAATGTGAAAAAGCCTCATCTGTCGTATACTCTCTCTTTCGAAACCATCTACTTTTCCACCTATCTACATCACCCCATTTCCTTAACAAGGCAATCAGTTCTTTAATTTGGGTCAATCTGCCTTCAGTATTCAGATTTTCAATATCCTTCTCAGAAAAATCTACTCTATATGGTTTCTGCAATGATCTTATTTTCTCAAAGTCAATACCCATTTCGCTCGCTGTCTCTTCCAATTTCTCATGCAAACTCCTCGCTCTCCAAGTTATACTTTTGCAGAGAAACATTAGCTCCTCGTCCTGATATGCTTTTACGTTTTCAGTTGGAATAGTCCCTACTATTAATTCTTCCAAAGTTACTTTTAATTTAGCCACATCTAAAGGTTGAGGTTCTGTATCTTTCCGCTGTAAGCTCCTTAACCAATCACTTAATTCCTCAGAAGTAGGACCTATAGGGATTACTTCACTTCTTATTCTATCCGTATTTCTCTCTGGGGTTTCTGTTGCTGATTATGTTGTTATCAGTGTCTTACTTGCTGGACTTGGATTTACAGTCAGATTTTTAGGAGTGCTTAAACCTGATGTTCCTGCCATATTTTCCCATACATTTCGCCCAGATCCACTTCTTTCTGTCTCAATTTGTTTACTACTATTGTAGGGTACTGTTAAACAATGCGCACTATCTTTCTGTTTATCAAAGACAGGCATCACCAGCCCTATAGTTACAGTTACAGTCACTGCTTCCATATTTTTGGTTAATTCTCTAATTTTCTCAGTTAATTCCAGAGTAGTTTTAGCTTGTTCAACCGAATTTTCATTTCCAGTCCTAACAGGTTGTAAGACATTTCAGAGTCTCTAAATGGATTATTTTTCCCTAAATCAGGTGGCGTTTGCTTTTTATTTAGCATGGTTTCTTTTACCGGCGTACTCGGTGTCAGCAATGTAGAATTTGGTTGATAGGGGGGAGGATTTTTATAAAAACATGGGGCCCGATTCACAGAATTAACTTAAGACAAAATCCTAAACTTATTACCATTTTCGTATTCACAGAATGTACTTACTACTTTTGGTATTCACAGAATGCACTTACTACTTTTGGTATTCACAGAATGGATTTACGACTACTAACTTTACGTCCGCACTCGGGCCGGAAATTCCGGCCCGGAGGAGGAGCTTCTGGCCCGGAGGTGGGGCTTCCGGTCTGGAGGCGGAGCTTCCGGCCCGGAGGTGGGGATTCCGGCCAGTGGCGGAGATTTAGCCATGGCCAAAATCTCCACCTCTGGCCCGGAAGCTCCGCCTCCGGCCCGGAAGCCCCGCCTCCGGGCCGGAAGCCCCGCCTCCGGGCCGGAAGCTCCGCCTCCAGGCCGGAATTTCCGGCCCGAGTGCGGACGTAAAGTTAGTAGTCGTAAATCCATTCTGTGAATACCAAAAGTAGTAAGTGCATTCTGTGAATACCAAAAGCAGTAAGTGCATTCTGTGAATACCAAAATGGTAGTAAGTTTAGGATTTTGTCTTAAGTTAGTTCTGTGAATCGGGCCCATGTCCTCTAGCACTTCATCCTCCGATTCACTCACACCATATTTATAACCTTCTGACCCTGTGATGTTTCTCTTTTCTATACACTTTCTGCCACTTGTCTCTTCAATATTTCTCAAAGGAAACATACCATCAGTCATGGTTGCATTCCGCCATCTTCTCATTCGGTCCTCATGACTTTCCTGCCCACATTGTCTACCAAACATGTAATTATACCTTCTTCCACTCCGATGCCATTCCCTTTCATACATCTCTTATTCCCACTCCGTGAAAGCCTCGAACTGAGTAGGTCTAGGTCTCGGTTCTAACTTCATCATTCTTTCTCTTAAGTTTCTTAATACAGATAAACTAAACAAACCACTTTCTGGAAACGCTAGAACTTCATCCTCTTTTTTATACTTTGCCCAATTCTCTAGCCAAATACATGTATGGTACCCATATTTCGCTACCATAAAAGATGCAGGCGATTTCGGTGGAGGAAGTATCTGTCCTTCCCTAGTCACAATCGGCTTATCCCTTTTAAATAGGCTTTTAATTTTTCCAAACCATGATTTTTTCTCTTTCTCTGGTGGATCGTAGTACATCATTTTTATTTTGCCCTAGTTCTGAATCACTAGACTTTTCAAATCACTTCCCTTGCGACTATTCCGTATGCTCTCAAATCCCAGCGCGACTCACACTAACGCACCAATCCAGGGCGTCTAAGTCACTGCTGAAGTTCTCCAATCCCAGCGCGACTCACACTAACGCACCAATCCGTGAAAGCTTCGTCTCTCTACTCCTGATTCTGCTGCCTCTCCTTTACAAATTTTATTGGCAAACTTTTCTTACGTTTCTTTTAATCAAATCAGTTAGTAACAACATAAAAACACCACCATTGCCTGTTTCGCTAAACCAAAGAGATAGTTTTTCTCATTTACACAAGAATTCTGTATTTCCAGTAGGCAGTGCTAACCTCTACCCTACCACAGAATTATTTTGTTTCGCCGATAAAGTAGCACTTCCCTCTACCTTACCCTTCTAACAAGCAAAAAGGCTAACCGTTTCTCTGGGGATAAAACACATGAGGAGACTACTCTGCTCCTGAGAATTAAGGCCAGAGTTTCACGAGAGAACCTGTTGCTATTTCACTCACACACGTTCACACAGAAAATGTCCCTACCGATAACACACGACGATGTTACCAACTCGAAACCAGACAATGCGTTGTGCGACTTCACTTGCCGCACCTTTCCCCGTGTACATACAGGGCAACCAAACAATACACTGTGCGACTTAACTTGCCACACATTTCCCCTTCTACATACAGGACAACCAACTTCCTACGTCCCGGAAGTCTTTAAACCAATTGACAACATAAAACGCAACACAACTCAACATAAAGTGTTAAAACATAAATCAATAATCACCAAACCAATGCAATAAAACCATTAATCTGCTACCAGAAAACTGCTCCAGCGGAAAAGGGCAAATTTACATATCCTCCCTATGTCACAGACCCGTCATCACACTTACTCATTCACACATACATTAATTGGTGGGACCCATAACAACAACACTCACACGTCTCATTCGAGTCTGCACACAGGAGGGAAGGAAGCGCTGGATATGTGGGGGGTACCTAGTTACCTATCGGGAGAAAATGTATTTACTTATATACACTGTATACATTATTTACATCTGTACCTATAGAATCCTAACTTTAACATCAAGACACTCCACCACTTGGTTGATGGACCAATTAGTTGGACTGGTTGATGGTGATTTAGAACCAGCTAAAACACATTTTATAGCTTCGGAACCTTTTGGTTAACTTCAATACCTTATTAAAGAATCACAAACTAATTTAGTTTATCTAATTTAGTTCACTCTGTGTTGGCATATACAGTTCAAAATAATTTCTCTATTGAGCGATTTCCAATCTTTGATCTTTGACATAAATTGACATAACGTTTATATTTACCTAAAATGTTAACATTGGCGACCACCTCCAGGAGAACCCGTCAACCCACAGAAATAATCAAATCCCTTCAGATGGAATCGTCCTTTTATAATCACAGAAACCCAGGTAAGTCCAGGAAATCTCCTTCAGCTCGACGCAGTCCCCACGATTCAGCCAAAGGACCGGGCAATCGAACCAACGAACCAACAACCCAGCAAAATCACCCTCCACACCAACAGCAGCCGACCCCCTCTTCTAAAACCCTTCTCTTTTATACTCTTTTCCTCCTTACTTTTAGGTCAATGCGCAACAATTTAGGGGTAGAAAGTGTTCTGATTGGCTAAACCCCGCTGAAATTTGTAATTCTCTTGAATGTTCCCAGGTTTGCCTGTTTCCCATGAGACCGGGCATGACATTTTTAAATTGTATTCTTTTTGGTAATTTCACAGGCAAAAGTTCCGAAGTAACAACATGTAAGCTTTCTTGTACAGGTCTTTCATTGTCCCTTCGGTCATTCACATTAGTCTTCATCTTGGCAGTCCTCCATGTTCCTATCCTTGACAAGGAACATCTCGGTTCCCGTCGGAGGTCGCTTGGAGATCTTCAGAGCCATCCGAGTCTGTGCAGTAGACATCGCGCTCACATGACGGTGGTCACTTCCGAATTCCATTTTAAGTATTGCGGCCTAGTAGGCAGGAATGCCAACTTAAGCAAAAACAAACATAACAGTAATTAATATATAGAAAGGAAGATTCTAATTTTTAAACCCGCACTAATCCCAATATATATTAATATTTCCTAGCTTGTAGCAACATTTAAAGCAATAATACTCACCATTCTGCAGCACTGGAAGCACAAACCATCACAAAAGCACCATGAATCATGCAATTCTCTATTTCAACACATCTTAAAGTTAGTTTGCATACTACAGTTAATCATTTTATTATTTGCCATGCAATTAGCATTTTAGTCCCATGTGTTCCTCGTGTTTATTAAGGTGCAATTGTTGATTATTCATCTCATTATACACAAATTAGTACAAGTTAATATTTAGAATGATTACGTAATTAAATTTCATGCAAAATAGAGGTATACAAAATGTTGCTTTACCTGCTCCATCAAACACATAGGAAGTAGACTCTTGTCTCAAGCGTTTAAAATGACTTTCCACGTTAAAAGCTCACTGCTGATATTTGGTGGAGCCTTCAGATCCTTAAAGGATGCCCAGGACATAATTTACATTACGGCGCTGTAATCTGATGTAATTTCTGGCATTACTCATTACATTGGTTATGAATTTTTCCCAAAGTTACACCATTACGGCATAATGCGTAATTTCAGGTCCATTCAAGTACAACTACTATCATGAGAGCATGTGTACAGTGTGAATAAACAGAACACCAGGGGACGGCATTTGTGTTTGTCACACTAAAATATAGTGCTAAATGCTAATTGTCTGGTGGCTTAGTAGACTAATGTGTCCCCTGTAGGGGTCTGTGCTTGACTGCTTAGTCAAAGGTTCAAATCCCATCATGTTCACTCAGCCATTCATCCTTCAGAGGTCGATAAAATGAATACCATTGAGTTGGGTAACAATAAGCATCTGTTATTCAGCACCAAGATGCCCAAGGGTGAACGTGCACTGACAAAATACACATTATGTTTGAATGCCAGATCTGTATTTCTCTTAATTTTTCATAAATGTTGAGTAATTATGAAAATAGAAATTCCGTGAATTTTAAACAGCTCTAATCATGGGATCGAACTAGGCCCCTCCAGCCTGCAGACATTGATGTATAATAGATCTGCTTTGAGAAAAGAGGTGTTTGTACATATGAATATTGTTTTTATGTGTATTACATTTGTAATTGTTGCAGCGCCTCCCTCTAGTGGAAACAATTTATTGCAGTTCTTTATACTTTGCTGAGCACATTTTGTATGGTTTGTTTTCTACAGCACAATGAAATTTCAAACTGAAAATGACCATTCCCTAAAATTCTAAATTAGTAGAAAAATGTCTCATGATATAGGGTTGAAGCCTCCGGTCAATTTGAATTGTGATCAAGCAGCTAAGGGGTAGGGCGGGACAGTGGTTAATTTGTAAAAGAAAAAGTGCCGGGGCTCTGCTCGGGAGGCAGCGCTAACAGGAGAAATGTGCTGGTAAAGACTGCCTCCTGACTAGAGCCCTGGCACGTATCATTCCATAGAGGACTTGGCATAATGACTAGGCTGCCGATTTTGGAGCTGGGGAACAGGGTTTGAGTCTCGGCGTGGCACAACATCCTGTGATTCAGTGGAAAATAAAGTGCCTTCCAAATGAGTGCGTCCTTAACTGGTGCTATAAGCACCGGTGCTGAGAATCAGGTGCTGGTGCTGAGCACCGGAAAGCACCTGCTCAAATTAAGCACTGGGGTGGGAGGTGTTAAGTCCCCACCGCAAACTAAGGTGCCCCAAGCAACTGAAATACTGAACTCTCCCCCGAGGAGTGACAGACTTATACATTTCTATATTTAAAGTCTGTTTATTGAAAGTAAAGCAAAGAAAAACAGGAGGTGAAGCAAATTGGGGGCTTACGTCCCAGCAAAAAAAGCTGTAACATAACATCGGATTCAAGGCTATTTCTCAAAATGGTAGAGACAAAGGAACTCACAGGAAACAAAGGCCGGGCTGTGCAGAAGAATAGCTATCCCTCCCCCGTATACATTTTTTTTTTTAAAAGCTGGAAAAAAAAGAATGCAATCTACCCCCCCAGTCCCCTACTAACTAGATAACATTCCCAAGTCAAGGGGAGACATTCAGAGAACTGGGCCTCTAGAACTGTTCCATAGTCCAATTATCCTAGGAGGAGGTGTTTCAGGAGCACAGCCAAATGTTCTCATAGATTCGCATAAGAACATGTGATTTGTAGCTTCATCATAGAAAGGACCATCCCACCAAATAAAGACAACATTGTAAATTACAAACAAATTAGAGAATAATGCCAATCATAAGACAGACGAGTAAGAGAGGACAGATGAAGGATAGAAAGAAGAAAAGAAACAGGACAGAAAGAACAGTCAGAGGGAGTTTCCCTAAAAGAGGGAATAGCAGAAGCTGGATGCACTACAGGAGTCTAGGGCTTAGGCTGGGAACCAAAGGGGGCTCAAAGGGTGAAAGAACACGCCTGTTGGTTCAAATGAGTCAGTCAGGGGAGTCTGGTGTGCGACCCCTAGCAAAAGGCTCCAGTGAGTCTTCAAACAAATGCAGGGCTCTTAATCGGGGGAACCATTCAAGAGTGCCCAGTCTTGGAGGGATGTTGTATCAGTGGCTGCCAGATATGCTCAAAGCATGTGTCTGTATGGTTAATGTGGGCTGTAAGTAATTCTAAAGCTAGAACATTCCACAACCAAAGAAACCAAACGGCAATAGGGGGAGGATATGGTTTCTTCCAATATAAGGCAATGGATTGTCTATCCGCCCCCAGCAGGTGAAGGATTAGGTGTCACTCTGCATTTGTCATTGCTGTCAATGTGGTGGGTTTAACACCCAGGAGCACATTCAATGGTGAAGAAGGAATCGGGAAACCCACCACCTCCTTGATATGACTGAGGACCTCTTTCCAAAATATGGTAAGACAAGGACAAGACCACCAAATATGCACAAAGTCTGCTCTATTCCGTAGGCATCTCCAACAAGTTGGGGGGGGGGGGGTAGGAAACATCTGATGCAGATGTGTTGGGGTGTAATACCACCATGTCATCAGTTTATAGGCAAATTCACGTTGCGGGGTGCTTCGAAGGACCCTAAGGATGTCCATCCACAATTAAACCCATACTTCTGGGGAAATGTCCTCGTCTAAGTCTGCGGCCCAATGTGTCTGATAGCCATGTGTTGTTGGATGTTGGGAATGTTGTAGAACAGAGTAGGTTTTAGAAATGAGACCCTTTGAGCCCTCATATCTGGGGACTAGAGATTCGAAGTGGTCTGGTGGCTTCTTGTATATACAGCTGAGAGCTGAGCCAGTGCCGCAACTGGTAGTATTGCAGACGCGCCCATTCAGAGAGATGAACAAATTGTTTGCATTGTTCAAAGGTGTGGGAGTTGTTGCCATGAAAGAGATCCTGTATGACTCGACATTCACCTTCAGTCCAGGCTCCAAATGCCTGGGGTTGTAGGCCAGGGGGGAACCCAGGGTTACGCATTATTGGTGTGTTGGGGGAAGGAAACATCGTAAGACCCTGAGATCTCGCTAATCTATCCCAAATCTCCAGCACCGTCCTCGTAGGCGTGGCAATGTAACCACTACAGGGACAAGCCCCTCGTAGAAGCCATGCCAAATCCCACAAGGGTCTACATGATACCGCCGGGTCTAAGTGAAAGCAGAGTTTTTCACTTTCCCGGACTACCCATTCCGATATGAATCGGAGGCGGCAGGTCCAGTAATACTCCGAAAGGTTGGGGCAGGCTAAACCACCCCGGCTCCGGGTGAGCATAAGAATCTTATTAGAAAAGCGAGGGCGAGATTTCCCCCAGATAAATGAAGTAAAGTCCTGCTGAAGGGCCAAAATATCCGCCTGGGATATTGGAGTAGGGAGAGTTTGAAAAGGATAGAGCACTTTAGGGAGAAGAGACATCTTAATGGCGCTGATGCATCTAACTAGGCAAGGGGAAGGCCTTTCCATCTACGCATGTCCTTTGTATGGTCTGTCTACATCTGGGCCAATTAGCTGAGGTCCAATTTGACAGTGTAGGAGTCAGATCAAGACCCAAATATCTGATTGATTCATCAGTCCATTGGACTGGGAGCATCTCCTGCAGGACCTGGACGTCTGAGGCTGACAGTGTTAGATTAAGGGCATGAGACTAAAGTGAGGTTGATCTGATAACACGAGATGCCTTCAAAGGATTGTAGGAGGGTTGCTACTGCTGGGAGGGAAGTAGACGGAGCAGACAGGGACAGGAGAAGGTCATCAGCAAAAAGGGAGGCTTTGTGTTCAAAGCCACCCATAGGAATATCCCGTATAACCGGATCCTGACGTAAGGCAATAGCGAGGGGTTCCCCTACAAGAGCGAATAAAAGCGGAGATAGCGGGCACCCCTGTCTGGTGCAGCGATGAATGGGGATAGGGGCCATGCAACGTCCGTTAAAGCAAATGCGGGTAGTGGGTTTCGCATACGGAGCCATCAGTTTAGAGATCAACCCAGGACCCAAACCCACTTTGCGAAGAACTGCCTCGAGAAAGCCCCAGTCCACGCAATCAAATGCTTTCTCCGCAACCAGGGACATGAGACAAGCAGGGATATTTCTGAGTCGCGCCTTCCCCACCAAGTGGGCAAGCCAGCGGATATTGTCTGCCCCCTGACGGTGATGAATAAACCCCACCTGGTCGGGGACAATAAGACCCGGCAAGTGTGGTTCCAGGTAGCTTGCAAAAGTCTTCGTATATATCTTGGCGTCAGTATTCAACAGGGCAATAGGGCGAAAGGAAGAGGTTAGGGTATGGTCCTTACCTGGTTTGGGAATAAGCACGACTTCTGCCTTGTTCATTGCAGGGTAGAGACCTGAACTATCAGTGAAACTATTGAAGAGATGAAGCATATGATCTCTAAGCTGCGGATAGAAGACACGATAAAAACCTACATTCAAATCATCAGGGCCCGGGGTTTTACCAACTGGGAGTTGGTTCGAGGCTCTGGATATCTCATCGTGAGTGATAGGGCCATCAAGTAGTTCCGTGAAGTAAGGGTCGATCGGTTTCCACGGGCGGGAGTCGAGAAAATCCGAAATGGCATCGGGTGAACACGGGTCATCTATGTAAAGATCTCTATAGAAGGTTTCTAGTTCAAGGCTTTTGTCCACTTCCAGGTGTCATCCCGGCGCTTGAGCTTAGAAATGTGAGCTCGCGTAGTCTGGGCCCTGAGATGTCGCGCCACGCAAGTCCCAACTTTGTCCCCCCTGCAAAGAAGTCCTGTTTGAGAGTAAGTAAGAGTCATTCGGCTTTGTTGGTGCGATGTAGACGCAATTGGCCGCAAAGTTCAGTAATAAGCTGCTTGTTGCAGAGAGAGGGGTGTGTTTGATCTTTACATTCTAAGTCTTTAATATCCTGAGAAAGGGTGGACTCTACCAAGCATGCTTCACGAGTCCTATGATCGAGGTGGATATGATGGCCCCTCAAATGGTAGCTTTGAATACATCCCACCGTACATCCTTGGGGGTATCAGAGAGGGTATTGGCTAGTAAGAAGAACTCAATCTCCTTCCACAGGTCTGCCACATCAACAGGATCTCAGAGGACCTGAGTGGGTAGTCTCCATCGAGGTAAGGATTCCCTACGTGAATCAGGGGATTGGAGTGAGAACTGTGCATGATCTGATACAGAGATATCTGATATCACGGTGTTACAAAGCATACGTATCAATGGAAGGGAAAGGAAAAATAATCTATACGAGAAGACATGGGAGAAGAAGGAGAAGTCCAGAGAATCTGGGTGGAGGTGTCTCCAGGCGTCAACCAACCCGGAGTCAGTAAGAACATTTCGCAGTGTCGCCGACATTGCCCCGGTTGATTGAAACGTGTGTACAGTGCGATCCCATTCCAGATTCCTGTCCAAATTAAAATCTCCCCGTGGACAACCGGGGTTGTTATGGATTGCAAGAGGGTTCTAAGATGCAAACAGAGATATGCATTGTGATTTTGATTAAGCACGTATATATTGACCAAAGTTAGGGGCCATTGACCCCAGGGCACGTGTGCTCTGAGAAATATCCCCTCAGTGTCCGCTGTAATCTTAGGGTTCACTGTCTGCCAACCAGATTTCAAGAGAAGCGCCACTTCAGCCGTTTTAGCAGAGGAACACACCCAATATTGAAGGGGATATTTAGGGTGTGACATAAGGTTGGAGTCTCCTGAAGAAAAATCCCATCAGGGTTCTGATGGAGTAAATATTTCCAGACCTGGCGGTGCATATTAGGGGAGTTCAGCCCTTTCACATTTAGAGAAAGAAAATTATTAGAGTTAATCATGGTGCCTAGAGGGGAATGTAGCACCCTTCACCTGCAGGTCGGCAGCCCAGACCGTCCATACCTCCCCAAGAGTCATTCTCTCCAGTGCAAGACTAAAAAAGGCCCCCTTGACCTCAATGCCAACAGCACATGTATGAGTAAGCCCCCACAATGTATCCACAATGTATCCTCAGAGGATCTTAAGAGTACGGCCACCACCAGTAGCGCGTCTAACGTAATGAGATAGACAAAAAGATAGGGAGAAGAAAGATGAAAAAAAGAAGAAAAAATACAAACAAATGGCCAACCGGGACAGGTAATTACAGAGTTTAACAGGGACAGCCCACTCAGGTGGGTCAATCCAGAGAAGCCATTCCCCTGTGGGACTCTGCTGTGTGGGGGTGGCAGACACACAGAATTCCAAAGGCCTCTGCCGCCTGCATCCCGTATGAAGGTAAAGTAAGCACAATTCAAACAGGCCACTGGGCCTAAGCTGTGAGAGGTGTCAAGTATAGATGGAGGACTAGCTCAGTTTATAAAATATCATTCATCTGGGGGCGGCAATTTCGTTGGAGAAGGCGAGGCACTCAAAGAGCGGATGTGGCTTATGATGTCCTGTTTGGTTTGCGACAAATCAAGTCCCTGCATTCGATGTTTGGATCTTGGAGGGGGAACAGGAGACCATTTCGGACAAAGCGCTCCAGTTTGACGCTCTCATGATGATGGTAGGTCTTCATCTTCAGGGTCTACAGGAAGATGGAGGAGCCGTTGTGTCTCTCTCAGTGATCGAAGAACTCGTCGTTTGCCCTCCCAGGAGAACATCAACGCAAAGGGGTGGCCCCATTGCTATTTAACATCAAGGTCCATTATAGGTTTGAACTCCTTGGGTGCCAGATCTTGGAAGATTTGTATCGGTAGGCCGTTATAAGAAACTGATTTAATCCCCTGGACCTTTTTCAAGATGGGATCCCTATCTGTAAAAAAGTGGACCCTTGTGAGGATGTCTGGGACAAATTCAGGGCGATTGCGAGGGCCAGGAACTCGATGCGCCCTGTCGAGCAAAGGCAGAGAGGCATCGTCATTCTCTCGGATGACATGCTGGAGGTCCGCCGTGTACTTTAGGGTGTATTTCCCTTCCGTTCCCAATGGAACCCCTCTGATGTGTAGGTTACTCCATCTACTGCGGTTTTCCAGATCTTCCTGCTCTAATTGTAGGGTGATATTTTGAGCCATCTTCTTCCAAAGGTGTTTGAGGTCTTTTGTCCTGGTGTCCATCGTGCGTTCGAGGCCGTCCACTCTATCACCCATCTCCATGACTTCTCTACGTATATCTTGGAGCCCAGCCTTAAAATCCTTTCGAAGGGAGCCAATCTCATCCATAATTTCCTGCAAAAAAGATGACATGAACGCTTGAGTGATTGGCACATCTAATGTGGGTTTCCGAGATGAAGCTACTGAAGAGTTAGGGTCCTCTTGCGCTTGAGAGTTCGTCTTGGACCAGAGAGAGGTAACTGGGTTATCTCGGGAGGCCGAGGAGTCAGCATCCTTGTTGGCCTTATGCTTAGGAAGCATGTCAGCAGTGTCAGTGAGAGCCAAAGGCCCAGTACCAAAGAAAAGATGCATGAGGTGGATCCTGAAGGAGGCGGCAGTAATGCGGAGTAAGGCAGGACACTGGCACTTAACGCTATTAATGTTCCATGTAGTTAGGGAGTACCATGCAACTCGCCAGACCAGGGGCAGGAGGGGGGTTGCAGCAGTCACCACACCAAGACTGCAGGACTATCCACGGCCCAGTCCAGGAGGCGAAGGTAGATAGGTAGCAGTTTATAGGGATCACCCCTCTTGTATCAATCTGCAATGCCAAGACACAGTCTAGGGTTTTCAGGCATCCACAACGGCACCACCAGCCCAAGAGCAGCTAGGGCGAAATGTTCCAGGACCCTCTGCCGTGGGAATATAGTAGGGGCAGATACAGTGTAGGAGGAACGCTTGTACTGGGTCAATCCTGGTAATAATGCTTTATGCCCCAAGGCAGAGTTGCCAAGTTTCTCCAGATCCCCAGTATCACAAGTAGGGAGGCAAAGTTGAGGGGCCACGTGTCCCAGGGCCCAATAGCACGACCCCCAATGAAATGTAGGGTCCCAGGTGGGGGAGAAAGACAGTCGCTGAACAGCCAGAAGGGAGACCTCCTCCAGCGAGCAGCCGCAGTGCCCCGAACGACAAAGGGGGCCCCAGCCAGGAGCCAACAGTCACAGATCAGGAGGGGAGGCAGCACTGCAGGGCGGAGGGCAGTAGAGGGTTTCTTCGTCATCCCTGGGACCCCCATAGGAGAAGCGCAAGTACCACTCACCGTGGTCTTCGTCAAGCGTGGTCCCTTCGCAGTGCCGGATGTCTCGGAACTGTCGCTGGGCAATCTTGCCAATATAGGGGGGTGGGGGATCCACCAAGGGCAGGCAGGACAAGGCGAGGTGGGCACTCGCTCCATGAGCCCCACACAGCTATGCTCCCGCGGCCGGGATACAAGGCCGGGAGCGATGTCGTTAGGGCGGGAACTCCCCAGGTCGCAGGTAGGCCTCAGGAGGCCAGGCGTCACAAGGCAAAGGGACCGAATCCAAGCGGGCCCTCCCAGTCACCGCTGGATGTAGTCATCGTGTCCCGCAGGCTCCGCTCAGCAATGCTGCTCCGGATGCGATGTGCACCGTGTAGATTGTCTGCAGGTCGCCCACAAGGCCGGGCGGCCGGATCAGCAAGGGAGCCGATGTTCCCCCTGAGGAGCCCCGGGGGTCGAGGGGCCCCCAACCAGCGTCCAGGGGCACGGGGCAGTCAAAGGTTCACACCAGTGCTGGGGGCCCCGCCGGGGAAGTCAATCACCCTCAGTGTGCAGTGGTATGGCTGATGATCGGCCGGCGGGCCCTCGCAGCAGTCGTTGCCCAAGATCGTGACCGGAAGAATCCGAGTCGCAGCCGATTGTAGCTTGTGACCGTGTAAGGCTTGCGGGGACGTTTTCTGTTGAAAAAGCAACACCTCAGCATCAGCACTATGGGCTATTTGCCCTGTCCCGGTTGACATGCCCGGTGGCAGATTATAACAGCAGTTGCAGGACATGGCGGAGCAGAGACTCGGGGAGAAGCGTCTCACTCCATTCGTGCCGAAGCCACACCCCCCGTGACATATACATTTCTATTTTGATTGATATTAGTGCTATTCAGTTTGATTGAAATGGCAAGGTTTCTTTCTGATTTCAGTCCTACTAGTGGATGCAAGCTGAGCACCAAGTGCACCCCTTTAGGGTTTTGACTTTCAGGGTGGTGAGACAGAGCAGTCCAAGGCTTATTCAAGGAGGTGACGAGGGTTACAAGCTCAGAACTCTGCAAAACACTCAGGGGCCGACTACAACTTTTGGTGGTGCGAGGGCTGGTGACTTGCCACAGCCGTGGCCCTGCACCACCAAGAGTCCCCATGGCCCGCCAACCAGGTTACACATTTTTAGTAGTCTGGTGGGCGGAAGGCTATTCAGGATCTACTTGTTGGCACAAAAGGTATTCCCATGTCTAAGGATGGGAAGTATCGAGTTAGGAATTTGTAATAACAAGAGCATTCAGGCCAATCTTCCCCCAAAATCAGTGCCTAGGGATAGAATATGAAGGCATATATAAAATCAGTGCAAGAGAAAGCAGAAAGGTGACAAAATGTTCTTAAAATGTATAGCCATAAAGTGTGTCAATCCCTATGTGGCAATCCCTATGGATGGTACTGATTTGAAACTCTCCAGTTTCTAATCACAACCTGAAACTGTAACCTGTATGATATACCCGCAATAAATTTGTGGCACCATCCAAGAATAGAAAAGAATATTAAAGCCACCAAGTAATGACACCACCTATCAAGAAACCATCTGGACACATCATAAGTCGCTTACTCAAGCCTTATATATCTATCGAGAATCCACAGCAAAAATTGCCCATAGCAAAGTCGCCAAGCATCGACTCCTCCTTGCCTCGCCTCAACATCAAGATCCGTCACACAGTACTGAGAATTAAAATCAGTTATATGTAACTGTCTAGTCTACTATTGTGCATACAATGTGCATATTTTCCAATCTGCAGCAATTCAATATGATACATGTGGTGAAAACTTTCTTAAAAACCAATCCTGCAGTGTTCCAATCCGCCATCCAGTGTAATGATAAGAATCATGTATTTATATATTTATACAGCCCCCAACATAACACGATTGGTTACACCAGTTGGTAAAACAAGAAAACTATGGTTAAACAAGAATAAGAGTATTACTAATCCTATAAAAACATTAAAAGCAAAGTTCAACCCTCCATATTAAGCACCAAGCAGACTCCAACTTCCTCCCCTCACATCACGATCAATGTCAGGACAGAAATCTTGGGAGATTTCTCCTATTCGATCTCTCTCACTGTCTGGATCACTAGAAGCATTGGCCTTTGGTCAATATATCTCTCTCTCTTTTTCACTGTCTCTTCCCTTATCTTTCTCTCACTCTCTTTTGCACTCTCTGTCTCCCTTTCTCTATCTTCCTCTCCACACTCGACGAGTAATCAAGTTCACGTCCTGAGTTACTTCACCCATAATTGATACTAATTTTTGAAAAGGGGGGATTTGTAATCCTGAAACGCGTTGGCTTTTAAAAATACAAAAAGGAGCACTGAAGCAGGTTGCATTTGGAAGCCGAATGGCGAGGCTCGGTCGAATGACCTCCCAATGCTTCAAGGCACTTTGGATTGCAATATATATATATATATATATATATATATATATATATATATGCAAACACCAGGCGCATTCTCCCACTTCCAGGCAGGCGAAGAAGAAAGCACACGGACACCAGTCGTGCTTCAGGAGAGTTTAATCAGAGCCAGCACCAACACAGCACGTCATTACGCGTTTCGGCCACAAGGTGGCCTTGATCACATAAAGTAAGCGCTATTGTTAACAACCTTATATACACAGCACTCGAAGGTCATGTGATGGTTATGATGAAGGACATAGAAAAAATCTGTGATGAGTAGTATCTATACAAAGTATGCAAATACAATTGTAATGACTACATAAGAAATATATCACGAAAATCCTTAATGTAGGCTGAAATTTATCGATCTCTTGCCGAGATAGACTCATGAAAAAGTGCAAAAGAGCATGGACAGTACTGTAACAAAGTGCAACTGCTGAGTGTGCAAAATACGCAAATAGAGGTGCAAACTGCAATGATATTGTTGTGCAAAATACGCAATCACAGTACAGAGTGCAAGCAAACGTATAGAATATGTACATAGCAGCAATATTGGCCAAATGCAAGGTGTTCATAAATAAGTTCAAATACAACTCTTTGGAAATTGACACAGAGGCAAGAGATAAAATAGATAAATATATATATATAATAATCAAGCCCAGGATCTCGTAAAAATCAATTACAGCCACGCCTATCATCAGAACACTATCTAAAAAAAAGATTGAAAAGAGTGCAAATGTGAAAAATAAAGGGATAGAAAAAAGGGGAAACCAATGTGAAAGTATTGAAGTACATAGAAACAAGCAACATATGTACTGAAAAGCGGAGACTGGTTTCTCATACATTGGTAGAAACAAGGATTACACAACTTCTGTCGAGATGATCCCAAATAGGACACGGCTGGCAGATGCCAAAGGAACCAATCTGCATGGGACATCAACTGACGAAGATAAAAATAGACCGCAACAGAAAAGAAGAGAAGAGAAAAGAGAATGTGAGAAAGATTCAGCAATAGAAAAAAACAATGTTTCAGATATCAAACATCATAAAGGGAAAGCATATTCATATGCAATATATGTCTCAACATGACCGCTAGAAAAAATGCGGATAAGTAACAGAGAACAAAGAACAGAGAACACCCACCCAAGATGTCGGGGATTGTCTACCATGATCTGAAGGGGCACTGTAAGATGCAGACCATAGTGAACTAGCTGTTCTTATATGAAATTGTGTAGGTCTTCAGTATTGTTGAGCCCTGTGGATGCTTTGCTATCAAACTCAAGGATGTACCTTGTTTCAAGCTGTCTGAGAAGCTTTTCTCTGTTACCCCCTCTGCGTTGTGCAGGAATGTTGTCAATAACAAAATATTTGAGGCAACTAAGATCGTTGTTGTGGTATTTCTTGAAATGCCTTGCTACAGGGTAGCTGGAATCGTTGTTAACGATTGCTCTTAAATGTTGGAGAATTCTAACATGAGCTTGTAGTTTGGTGCTACCTATTTAGTTTAACCCACATGTGCAATTGAGGACATATATCACAAAGTCAGACCTGCAGGTGTAATGACCCTTAATTTGCCTGGTGTTAGGGCCAAATGGAACGGAATATTCAGTATTGTTATGTCCAAATTTGCAGGCCCTACAACTGGCGCATTTGAAAAATCCGTACTTGGGTTTCAGCCATGTGCCACTGGAAGAACTCTGAGTGCTAGACCTGGTGAGTTCTCCCTTCATGGTTTTAGCCCTTCTAAAAGTGAGAGCAGGTTTAGAGGGTAACGTGGGTGCCAGAACACCATCAGTGAGCAAAATGGGCCAATTTTTGGTAAGGATGGCCCTGATTTTGTGATGTTGCTTATTGTAGGTCGTGATAAATCGTGGTGTGTCAGGGAATTAACTGTCAGACCCAAGAATGGGCACATTGGGACTGGGATTGATGGTCTTATCTTTCAGCAGTGAGTCTCTGGAGATAGACTGCACTTTCTTGTAAGCGTCCCTCAGAGTCCTCTCAGTATATCCTCTTTCCTTCATCCTCATTATTGCTTCCTCAGAGCATTTAGCCCTCTCCTCATTCGTACTGCATATGCGTTTGATATGGAGGAGTTCCCCATAGGGGATACTTTTTATGAGGTGTTGAGGATGAGCACTGCTGGCGTGCAAGATGGAATTGCCAGGCGTGGGTTTTCTGAAAAGAGTAGTCTCGATCTTGTTGTCGACAATCAAAACTCTAGTATCCAAAAACTCAACAGTAGTTGTATCAATGTGAGAGGTAAATTTGAGATTAAAAGCATTGGTATTTAAAATCTCGATAAAATCCACCACACTGGTAAAGTCACCATTCCAGACCATAAAAACGTCATCAATATATCTAAACCATTTAACAATCTTGGAATTAAAAACATCAGCGTGAGTCCTCATAAGAACCTGCTCCTCCCACCAGCCAACATGAAGACATGCATAGCTGGGGGAGAAGCAAGCTCCCATGGCAACTCCCCTCTTCTGAGAATAAAGATCACTTCCAAACATAAAATGGTTGTTACACAAGGCCCACTTGACCAGTTCTAAAAGTATGACATTGTGATTGTGATATTTGATAGGTCTAAGATCCAAATAATGTTTGGTTGCAGCGATGCCGGTATCGTGTTCAATACTCGTATACAGTGACTCGATGTCCAGATTCACCAAAAGAAACCCATCCTGCCATTTGATATTATTTAGTTTTCTGATAAAGTCCCCAGTGTCTTTAATATGGGTGGATAGGTCTTGGACTAGCGGTTGTAAGAAATAATCCACATACCTGCTTGTGTTCTCACTGAGACTTCCAATGGCAGAGATGATAGGCCTACCTGGTACCGGCTTCACTCCTTTGTGTATCTTAGGTATGAGGTAAAGCACAGGAATGGTGGGGAATTCATTGTGTGAAAAGTTGAATTCATTGCTCGAAATCAGTCCCTGTCTTTTATAGGAGTATAGCATTTTTTTCAAAGACTCCTTAGAGGTGTTCTAAATCTTCATGTTTATTTTTTCATAGCAGTCCTCATTCGAAAGCTGCCTTTTGGCTTCTGTCACGTAATCATACCTGGGCCAAATAACCACGTTGCCTCCCTTGTCGGACGTGCAAATAATTAAATCATGGTTGTTGTTCAGTTTACAAATAAGATTCTTGTATTGAAGCTCCTGTTGACTGATCTTGGCGTTTTTGTGACTGGTGGCATGATAGAGATTTTTCAAGTCGTTAGTGACCATCTCCTGGAAAATGTCAATGGCATCCTTGGGCATCATGGGGATGAAGCTAGATTTTCCTCTAAATGGACTGAGACCAGCACATGGATCGATGTTGATGAGAGTTGAGAGTCTGTCCAGTGAGGACCGTGTATTGTTAAGACTACTTGAAGAATTGTCGTCCGTACTGTAGAGTTCGGCCAGGTTGAGGAGCAATTGGGCATCTCCTGCCACCAGATTATGATCAATGGTGGTGGCCGTAATTTCAGAAGAAGAATCAGATGTGTTGCTGCTTTTGATGGTAAAGAATTTTTTGAGTTTTAGTTTTCTCGTGAAGCTGAACATATCAACTCTAGTTTTGCAGTAATTAAAGTTGCTGCCTGCACAGTAAGAGAGACCCAAGGATAAGATATTCTCTTCTGCAATGGTGAGGGCAATTTTGGAAAGGTTAACTATCGTATTGTTGTTGTTATGTTTGTTTAACGTTGTTGCCATTGTGCTTTTTTGCCTTTTTGTGCCGCGGGCCTTTCTTCTGGCACTCCGTTTTTTGTTGCGTTTGACCCTGCGGGTGCTTGAGGATTCCGTGGCCTCAGTGTCTGGCGGCGGTCCTCGGCTAAAAAATTCAGCTCTTCTCCCGGTTGCAAAATATTAGACACAGTGTTGGAACTTCTACGGTCCATTTCTTCCCCCTCACTGCCGCTGGTCATGGATGCAGAGTCGACTGTGTCTAATTCCACCAACGTAGGATATCTACTTGAAGTTGGTGCATCACGTATAGTGGTAGCCAATTTGTCAGAGCGTTTTTTTCTGGCATTGTCATATCGTCGGGCGAAGGTAAAAATCTGCCCTAATTCATAGTCCTCTTTATCCCGTGTAAATTTGCGTATTTTTCTCAGTTTGATTTTTTCTTGTTGCTTTTTGATTTTGTCATCAATCTCCTTTCCCTGTTTGAGAATTTCTTCTGTTTCGCTTTGTTTGTTGAGTTGCTCATTGATCTCCTCTATTTTCTTCTAAAGTATGTCACGGTCAATGCGGGCGTATTTAATCAAAATTCTGACCGCTTTCATAGAAGCGCTGAGGTTGTTGTCCGCCCATTCAACAAGCATTTCTGGATGGATGTTATCAAAGTTAGGTGCTAGCATGATCCTCAAACCGCGTGGCACCCGACCTGCCTCTTCGTATTTAGTAAGCGAAATCTCCTCCCACCATTTCATCATTTCGCTTCTTTGGCATTTCTCAAGTGTTTTGAGTAAAGTTTTCATGTCGGGGTTAGGGTCAGTGGCTGCGTTCATACCTTCATCCGCTCGTCTTGTAGATGCCGTGACAAGGTTTCTGAACAGTTCCTCAGCCTCCGCCTCACGTTCCCGTTGGGCGTTACTGGACATGGCTGTGTTGTGCTGGCGATATCTCTTAGCAGTCCGGACCTTGATTGGACCGCAGAAGTGGTGAAGCACTACCTCGACACCCGTGTCTATCAGGAATCTTTCTTGCCCTTACTCGGAAGGATCACCGAGGAGTGCGACGAGGGACATCCCCCGGCAGCGGAACTCAGGGGCAGTCTGGGACATGTAGTCCAGACGGAGGGCCGTCAAAAATTTCCGAAAAAGAAAACAGTGCACCGGGTGGCTGAAAGTGGCGGCCAACAGAAGTCGAGGGCATCCGTGAAAGGTAGCAGACCACTACCAACGAAATGATGCAAACACCAGGTGCATTCTTCCACTTCCAGGCAGGCGAAGAAGAAAGCACACGGACACGAGTCGTGCTTCAGAAGAGTTTAATCAGAGCCAGCACCAACACAGCACGTCATTACGCGTTTCGGCCAAAAGGTGGCCTTGATCACATAAAGTAAGCGCCATTGTTAACAACCTTATATACACAGCACTCGAAGGTCATGTGATGGTTATGATGAAGGACATAGAAAAAATCTGTGATGAGTAGTATCTATTCAAAGTATGCAAATACAATTGTTATGACTACATAAGAAATATACAACGAAAATCCTTAATGTAGGCTGAAATTTATCAATCTCTTGCCGAGATAGACTCATGAAAAAGTGCAAAAGAGCATGGACAGTACTGTAACAAAGTGCAACTGCTGAGTGTGCAAAATACGCAAATAGAGGTGCAAACTGCAATGATATTGTTGTGCAAAAGACGCAATCACAGTACAGAGTGCAAGCAAACGTATAGAATATATACATAGCAGCAATATTGGCCAAATGCAGTAGATAGTTATAGTTAGGACCGAGTTCCCATAGGAAATCTGAAAATTCTATTTTGAATAACTTTGGCGCCGGTTGACGAATCCTCGCGAAATTTTCAAAACTAATAGGGCGCTCGGCTCAGCTCCTACCCTGAAAGTCTCGGGGTGATTCGTCAAGCGGGGGCTGAGAAAAAAGGGGGGTCCCAAAACGCGTTTTCCCCATGCATTTTCCCATAGGACCTTTAGTCGAAGGTATAGCCCGAACGGCTGAACAGAATTACTTGAAATTTGGCAAAGAGGTAGTCCTCAGGTCAGGCATGTGCCTTTTGCATATATGGTGTCAATCTGTTCAGTAGTTCCTGTGAAAATTGCAGTTAAAAGAACATAAATATCTATATGCGCGCACCGTGCGCGCACCGTGCGCGCACCAAATGTCCGCGAGCGTAATTCTGATTGGTGGTTAGATGTCAATCAACATTCCAATCGGTCAAAATCAGGAAGTGTCGGACGCCATTTTGTATGTGACAGTGAAAAAGAAAGGTGGAGAACGTGAAAAGGGGGCAGGGTAGAGAGTTCCTGACCCCCTAGCCTTTGTCAGGGGGTCCCTGAAGGACCCCGAAGGGTGAAAAAAACATTTTATTTTTTTTCAAAAAATCGCGGGGTGCACGCACGGTACGCGCACAGTGCGCGCACCGTGAAAAACCCTTAAAAAAATCCATTTTAAACTGTTTATAAGTTTATAGAAGGTATTAACTATGCTATTCAACTTTATCCAAATTAAAAAAAAAAGAGCTGAGCCATTCCATATTACAGGATACAGTCAATCTATAACTATATACATAGGTAGTTTATTGTAAAATAAATATATAAAAAATATAATAATACATACATAAATTAGCATTTCAAAAACCTTACAAATTCACTAAAAAAACATATGTTTCACACTCGTTACAGTTAGAAATTAGCATTTAAAAAACCTTGCAAATTCACTTAAAAAAACATAGGTTTCACACACATTATAGTTAGGAATTAGCATTTAAAAAACCTTAGAAATTCACTGAAAAAACCATAGGTTTCACACATGTTATAGTTAGCTGGACATTTCACTCGTACAAAACCATTGAAATTCCCCCGTTATAGTTAGGTCAGCTAACTATATCTCGCGTGACCGCAATGCACTGCTGATGACGTCAAATATTACATCACTCATGACATGGTCAGTGACATCACTCATGACATAACTGATGACATCTCAAATGACATCACTGATGACATCATCCAGTGAATATGTGTCTTTCTGAAAAATAAATATTTTTTATATATGTATATCTAAAGGTTAATGGAAGAATAAATGGGTAAATAAGTGTCTAAATGGATGTTTTTTTTGTAAAATTAATTGTATAACTGACTTATTAACAGTATCTTAGTGAATACAGTGATGTAATATGTGACGTCATCAGCAGTGGATTGCGGTCGCGCGAGTTATAGTTAGCTGAACTAACTATAACGGGGAATTTCAATGGTTTTGTACGAGTGAAATGTCCAGCTAACTATAACATGTGTGAAACCTATGGTTTTTTCAGTGAAAATATATATATATATATATATATATGTGTGTATGTATGTATGTATGTATATGTATGTATGTATGTATGTATATATATATATATATATATATATATATATATATATATATAAATATATATATATGGTGTTTGTCCTGTTATTCGGTTATGTAACAGCCATACACAATAGGAGACATTTAAATGAAATATATATGCATGAAACATAGAATATGCCTTTTTGTGGTTTGTTTTTGACTTACATTTCTGTTTTGCAAAGTAATTGATCAAATACGGTTAGGCCAAACTTCCAGTGATGTTGAGTAACATCGCTATTTATATTAAGCAATTGGAAGACTCATCAGAACACATTGTAGACTTTATTACTTATACCCATGTTCTGAGGGACACAGGCTTACTCCATTTATTTTTCTGGCCTGTGAAATAATAGGCCAGGAAAGGTGCAAAAGCTGACAATACAGGGCAACCATGTATTACCAAATTCAAAGGTAACACTTACTCAATTAATCACTCTAGCCATCTTTTAGGGGACATCATTTAAACACTTACATTTATTCGATGCTTTCTTCTGCCGACCCTTTAGAAAGCCTATCATTCCAAACTTAGTCATTTAACCAATGTTGCTCCACAATATCTAAGTTGTTCCTCTGCCTCCCATTTTAGAAATAGATCAATCGTGCCTCATCTAATGTATTACCTAAATGGAAATAGTGTGTCTTAGTAGACTGCAGCTGCAACTTCTCCTCACATCACCAGTGGTATAATATGACGTTTCATCCATGGTGAATACCTCTTAAATCGAATTCAGGGTGGCAGCCTTAAAGATATCCAAAGTCCTTGAATAGATTGTGTGCCTGTCGAGGAATGTGCCGGTCTGCACCACAGAGGCTACTTTCTTAAATTGATCTACTCTTGGTCCCCTTAGCTGTCAGCCCTCAAAGGAATAGTAATTCTGAACCAACCAAGTAATGCTAGCTTGTGATACAATAGATGCTGATACTTGTTAATGAAGATTATATACCCTTACAACGCATGCAAATACATCGCATGCCATTACAATGCGGTCATTACAACGACTGCGTTGTTAGAACGCATACCATTACATCGCAAGTCATTACTACGACTTGCTGTAGGGGGGCGCTGGACTTAGGAATAGTAATATTTACTATTCCTACTGCAGTTTGTGCAACAGCAGGGAAGGCGTTAGAGTCTCAATTCAACACCAGTGCGCCCCCTACAGCAAGTCGTAGTAATGACTTGCGATGTAATGGTATGCGTGGTAACAACGCGGTCGTTGTAATGACCATGTTGTAATGGTACCGCGTTGTGGAGACAGCATTGTACACGCTATTTCCCGTTAATGAATGTTCATCAGTAATCATCCTTTCGTCCTTACTTACTAGTCTTCATCTTATCACCTTCTTTCCCTCCTCCTTTTGCATCTAACACTTGGGACCTGATCAGATATTCTGTAAACATGGTTCTCTAACGTAGAAAGAATATGAGGACAATTGCTGTCTTTCAATCCTTTAGCTTGGACAATTACTGCCTCAGTGCGAAGGACCTCCTCACATAAATAGGGACTGGAACAAAAAAGATGAAGGCAAAGTTAATGCAGTGTACCCAAGAAAGAACAGAGTGCAGAACAACTGTGATCTCTCCCTTTCCTTCAGGAATATGGACTCCACCACTGAAAGCACACAAAGAGCTTGGGGGCATATCAGCAACAACCGGCGATAATTATCGCTAAGCGCACTTAGCGCTAGGATAATTATCGCCGGTTAGCGTGGATTTTTATCGCTGAGATAGCGTGCTATTAGTAACGCTTATCTCAAAAGCGATAAAAATCCTAGCGCTACCTGCCTAACGTGAGATTATTGCTGGAAACCCAGCGATAATCTCACGAAATGTGGCGTTAACTTGTTGATAGGGACTCACAAACTTAGCCATGATATCCACCTTCCATAGCATATCATGGCTAAGTCAGTCCTGAAGCAGGCGTAAGGAAAGTAGCGATAACAGGGATTATCGCTACTTTTCCTGCCGCTATGCTTCATAGCGTGGGGCTTGATGATAGGAGAAATGTCGCTTAGCGACATTTCTCCTGTCATGTTAGGGCAGGAAGGCCCACTTTGCATCTCATTAGAGATGCAAAGCTGGGCGTTAAGATTTTGTGCGCTAAAGCAAGGTTCACGCGTTAGCGTGACCTTGCTAATTAGGCGATAACATCATCACCGCTTTTCAGCCGTAAACGGCCGCAAAAAGCGGCGATAATTTTTTATCGCCGCCTTGTAAATATGCCCCTTGATTATTTATTTCCATCCTTTAAAAAGAGTAATTGGCAGAAATGAAATGAATGAATATAACAAGACAAAAAAAATATTCCAGTCTGGGTCTTTCTAAGTTTCTGTTTCCATGCTTTTTCCATTCAGAAGGGCCTGGCAAGTGCCCGATTGTGTCATTCAAAGAGGCTGACTTTAAGAACAGACTGGATTTTTGCAGCTCAGACAGTGAGTGTGCGGACGGCCTGAAATGCTGCCTCACGGAGACAGGACGCAAGTGTGAGCCTGCAAAGTGGAATATTTGTGAAATCTCCTTTGTGTGTTTGTGATGGCTTGCAGGGCCGGACTGGGAGAGGGGGGGTGCCGCCGAGCTCTTTGCCAGGGCCGGTTGTTGGCCGATTTTGTTACAGGACCGATTTTGCAGCTATGCTGCAAAATCGGCCCTGTGACAAAACCGCCCCCCAGGAGCCCAAAACCGGCCCCCACCCGTGCGGGGGATTGCCCGGTGCACGCTACGGCCAGTCCGGCCCTGATGGCTTGTGTCTGTACACTAGTGTGTTACTTCCAGCTCCATTCTCTCTATAGTATCTTCTATGTTTACTTACGAGTTAGAGTTTTCCTTTTCTCGTGCATCAAGATGATGTTTGGGTGCTGCTTTTTAAGTCTTTTTCCAACAGCGCAGCACCCTAACACCATCTTCATGAGAGAGCTCTTGATTTCAGTAAATGAAAAAGAAGTTAGCGAGAGGGTGGGCTTTGGATCAGTCCTCTGCAGCTATTGGCTTTCAGGTGTTTTTCATGCTTCTCTATTGCTTGGACGGGCAGTCTGTCAATGCAAAGGTTTTGAGGGTGTTTCCCATTTGTTTGTTTTCCTGTTGGACTGTGTCGATGGGATCATTTTGTCACATAAAAGAAATGTTGCCGGTTTAATAAAAAACACTACAATAAAAACACATGTAAATGTAGTAGATAAAAGTAACTGTTAATACCATCATCAAATCAATCAAGAGGCATGAGCAAAAGAAATGCACTTGACCAAACCCCTCCCAACTAAACCCCCTGCCAAATGCAGCATTTGTATTATTGTCATATCAGTCATGTACAGAGGGTTAGTAACAGGAATATTCCTAGAATATTTCTACTGTGTTGAATGCATAGGCAAGTCTGTGACCCGGCAACTGGCCTCTTAATGTATAAAGTATCAATAAAGTGCCAAGTTCTGCGCTTTTTAATGCATCCTTTGGTGCGGTATGCTGATCCATCTAGCATATCTTCGAACTAATACCAGAAATTCAGGATTGATTGTTGGATTTATAGTTAAAGTGTTAGTTATGTATATAAGTCCAACTAAAATTGAATTAAAAGATAGTGCCTTGTGCAATGCGTTTAAATGCAGCCATGACTACATCTCGCCGAGCCCTCGTTCTTGTCTCTAATATGTTGCCAATTGTAAATGACAAATACATGCACTGGCCGGCAGATCCATAAATGCAGAGGGCATTACTGTGTTTGGAGGGCACTTTTACTTTCTCCAGATCAGATATAGCTGTATCCAAGAATTTAATCCTGATTTTCTGAACTGCAGATGCAATATGTGTAGCTTGAAATTGAGACCAAGTTTGTGTTCTTTGATTTATATACTGGGCTATCACATCAGCAATTGAAGTTATGCTTTATGGTTTTACTGCTTGCTGTTTGGATGTTTAAGCTTGTCATAAACTAAAGGGCCATTTCTATACACCGGTCACCCTTGCACTTTAATTCATTTGAGGCTGTTGTCATGATGACATGCTGATGGAATTGCACCATTTTTGTTCCCAACGTAAATGCGTACTGACTCACAGGCTTTCAAAAGTATCTACATTGAAATATTATGCTATGTATGTCATTTAAGTTCACCACTTTCAGAACAAACTTTATCTTCTATTCCTCAATTTCATAACACTCTTCTTTGAGGACACAACATAACTCTGCTAATGCAGTTTGTTCATCAAAGTCCCAAATAGCAGACAGACTACCTACATCTGGGGAAGCAAGCCTTCTCCGTCAATTCTCCTAGGATCTAGAAGAATATGCCTATCCAAGCAAGATCAGCAACAAACCTTTACAATTCACAAAAAAGCTAAATATCCACCCCTTTAAGGAGCGCAAAAACAACAATTGATGGACAGAATGCAGAACAATGTCATACATTCACCCCAGTACAGAGATCTGGGCCTAAATCTATCGTTTTTTTGCTCACAATGCCATTCCAGTTTGAACCCAGCCATATGCAAATCAGTCTTGACCCTGTGCCTCATGGGAACAGTCCAACCCGAACTACCAAGCCAGGCCCTCCCTGGACTGGAAACAAGCATCCTAGGACTGGTTTCGGGGTTTCACCCCTCTTCAGCCAGGATAGCTTGATTCCAGTGGCATGAGGAGCACGGGACGTATGTCTAGGCATACCCGTCCCAATCGGGATGACAAATGCAAAAACAACAATTGATGGACAGAATGCAGAACAATGTCACACATTCACCCCAGTACAGAGATCTGGGCCAAAATCCATCGTTGTTTTGCTCACCATGCCATTCCGGTTTGAACCCAGCCATATGCAATTCAGTCTTGACCCTGTGCCTCATGTTCAACATTCCGTCCATCATCTTTTTGTGTTGCATTTTCACCCTAAGTGGGAAGGGTATGCCTAGACGTGGGTCCCGTGCTCACTACGCCACTGGAGTCAAGCTATCTTGGCTGATGAGGGCTGAAAGCCCGAAACCGGTCCTAGGATGCTTGATTCCTGTCCAGGGAAGACATGGCCTGGCAGATCAGGCTGGACTGTTCCCATGAGGCACAGGGTCAAGACTGATTTGCATATGGCTGTGTCTGAACTGGGGTGGCGTGGTGAGCAAAATAACGGTGGATTAAACCCAGATCTGTGACTGGGGGTGAGTGTTTGACGATGTTCAACATTCCGTCCATCATCTTTTTGTGTTGCATTTTCACCCTAAGTGGGAAGGGTATGCCCAGACGTGGGTCCCGTGCTCACTACGCCACTGGAGTCAAGCTATCCTGGCTAATGAGGGCTGAAAGTCAGAAACCGGTCCTAGGATGCTTGATTCCTGTCCAGGGAAGACATGGCCTGGCAGTTCCGTCTGGACTGTTCCCATGAGGCACAGGGTCAAGACTGATTTGCATATGGCTATGTCTGAACTGGGGTGGCGTGGTGAGCAAAATAACGATGGATTAAACCCAGATCTGTGACTGGGGGTGAGTGTTTGACAATGTTCAACATTCCGTCCATCATCTTTTTGTGTTGCCTTTAAGGAGCGCAACACATGAATCGAAAGTCTTTTCTTGACCTTCCCCATATAATTGTATCTTCATGCAGGCCATGCCACCTGTTTGGTGCTCTATTGCACTCGCACTAGGTTTGCGCTTTACAAATCCCATCAATATATACATACAAATATAAATAAATACAACCAGGAACCCTTTTTAAAATGAGGACTATTATTAAAAACTACTGCTACTACTAATAATAATAATTGTTATATTGATTATGCTAATAATAATAATAACAACAGCAATTCTTCTTGGTTTTCTTCTTATTATTATTATTATTATCAGCAAAAGCACCCGGAAGCAGTTGTATTAATAAACCATTCTTCCACCTGATCAAATTTTTGAAATATGTTTACATTTCATGCTGTGAATTGTAAGCAACAGTCATAAAATATTTGCAGCATCAAATATGATGAACCACTTATCTGTAAGTAAAAGAAGTGCGCCTTATGAATAACAAATAGAATTATAGAGGGGTAACAGTGGATTATGGGGATGTATTTCACCAAGGGTTTCTGAGTGACATGAAATAGGCGATGAGAGCAAAGCTCGAGTCTTCTGTGATGTCACACAGAACCTTGAGGTGAAAAATATCTCAGTAATTCTCTTTTTACCCATCCATAATTTTTTGTTATATTTGGCCCCTCAGCTCAACCACCCAGAGGCATAATGGGGGAGCCATACATAGCATGGCCTCATCCTCCCTGTCTCAAATTAGGAAAACAAGTAACGTCCTGTTACCCATACTGCAGCACTCTTTGTGCCTTCCCTTCCCTCTCCTTCAGAAGCTGTGCTTCCAGCATTCGAGCTCTGCTCTGACAGGCATTCAAAAGACAAATTGGTATTACGTCCTTTCATACTCAATCTACCATGCCTAACTACCATATGTAACACAAAAAGATGATGGACGGAATGTTGAACATTGTCAAAGATTCACCCCCATTCACAGATCTGGGTTTAATCCATCGTTATTTTGCTCACCACGCCACCCCAGTTCAGACATAGCCACCCAGAGTGGGACGAGTATGCTCAGACATGGGTCCCGTGCTCTCCATGCCACTGGAATCAAGCTATCCTGGCTGAAGAGGGGTGAAACCCCGAAACCGGTCCTAAGATGTTTGGTTCCAGTCCAGGGAGGTCCTGGCTTGGCAGTTCGGGCTGGACTGTTCCCATGAGACACAGGGTCAAGACTGATTTGCATATGGCTGGGTCCAAACTGGAATGGCATGTTGAGCAAATAAACAATGGATTTAGGTCCAGATCGCTGTGCTGGGGTGAATGTATGACATTGTTCTGCATTCTGTCCATCAATTGTTGTTTTTGCAGCAGTAACTACCATATGTAGCATACTAAATATACCATATTTACCTCCAGCACCAATTTACCTTATTCTAACCTGCTATACCTACCAACCCTAACCTACCATACCGACCTATCTTCCATACCCACTGAATATAATTTTTTCACCTCAGACCTCTTGGAGGGAAAATATTTTATCAACACTTCCAGATCTTTGTGAAAAAACAGCCCCACTCCTTCTTCACTTCGATCCACAGTAAAATATTATTCCCCTCTTGAAAGACAATTCTTGAAGTGGGAGCTTTGAGAATGACCCCTTTTACAGCTTGAAATGCTGTCTCTTGCTCTTCCGAGCACACACATATGGCAACATTTTTGAATAACTTTCTTACAGGAGTGAAAACTGTGAAAATTGATCCACAAATGTTATATAGAATTTGAACTACTCCCAATACTACCTTATTTGATCTGTATTTGAAGGAGTTACACTTCTTCAATGGTCTGATGTAGGTCTGTCTTGTGTGACAGACCATAAGATGATGTTATTTAATGTCCCAAATATTCAAATTCTAAAACAAATAAGCACCTGTCCTATTGCAGAGTCACACCTCTATCCTGCAGGGTCTCCAATACACCTCCTATAATTTGATAATGTTGTTCAACAGTTTTACGAACACTAAGATATCTTCTTGGAAAGCCACTAATTTCTTTATTTTCCCAAAGAGGTAGGCAAGGAGTTTTTGAAAGATGGAGCAAGCGAAGGTAAGTCGAATGGCATGCTTAAGAGTCTCAATGCCCCTTATGAACCTATAAATGTAGTCAATGTACTACTTTCCGATAATAACTCACTTTGGTGATAGGCTCCACAGAAATCTATGAAATGTAGTGAGGAAAAACATTTAGCTCCATCCAGTGATGCTAACAATTTATTAATTTTCTGAAGTGGATGACATTCAACTATAGTTTGCTTAAATAAGCAGTGTTCATCAGCACACACATTTTTATAAATCATAAAAATCGTATGAACCACCTCTTTCAAATGCACCATGATGATACATTTTGTCTAGTAATATGGAAAATTCCTTATTAAGGATGATTCCGGACTCTACAGCCTATTGATAGCATCACATAATTTATTACATGAGTTGGGCCTGCAAAGTGCAGCACCTCAAATATACTCAGAGGAGTATGCCCCCCCCCCCTCTGTTCAGCTTATGAGCATCCTCAATAAAATGGGGTGCTGGTGGGTATTGTTTTTACAGCTGGTTTCAAGCCGCTGGAAGGAACAGAGAAGTCACCAGTAAACTGACTCAGCGCGCAATAAGACTTCACCAGCATCTTGGAGAAAACCGAGAGATGGTGAAATATTTCCTGCTCATATAGTATTCAACATCCCTGGAAATCCTGCTATTCCCTTCAGAGCAGTAACTTGTTCCCCAGCTGAGAGGGTGCTGGATAGAAAACAGGGAAGTAGATGTGGAACAAGTAATGATAATCTGAGGGTATAAAGTGAGGGATGTCCAATAGCAGGGTCATTTACTGTTCTATGACAGTGTGACAGATTAGACAGTATGCTTGGATCATTATTAAGCGCTCTACTGCTCTGTTGTTGACAAGGCTTGGTTTGCTGCTAACATCAACCCAGAGAGTTCACAGCCTGCGGATAAGGGAATAATACAACTGGTACAGTATTTCTTTGCTCACCAGTTGGTATATGACAAAGGCTAATATCCTGTTGGAGCACCTTAGTCTGAACTCCAGCGACCCGGGCTACTGAAGCATCAATTCTATGGGTGGGTGAGGAGGAGAATAGATGGTCAATCATGTAATGAACATGTGCCTCTTAAAATCTGCACTTAAACATACTTAGCAACCTGTTGGCTCTCCAATGAGGCTGCAGTCAGATGTTTAAAAGGGTGCTTCCATTAGAATGAATGGAGAATGAGCTATTTAGCAGGGTCATATAGGTTTGAAAAAGAAGGTGGCCTCACTGAAGTCTATGGAGAAATGTAGTGTGTTAGGAGAATGAATATGAGTGGTAAGGTGACATTAGTGAGGGTGAATTTACAGGTATGTTTATCATAGCGGTCACGTAGAAGCAGCCGGACTAGGGCACGTGACCAGAAAATGCCTGCTGACAGCATCATTTATCTTTAACAGGAAACACATTGCTAGGCTACAAATGGAAAGGCATGCATGGCCAATACATATTTTGCAAAGCTGGATTAATTCGTTTAGGGGCACAAATAATCGTGTTTCAATCAATAAGGGCTGAAATTCAAACAATTCGGTAGGTGCTCTTTGAAAAGACTGGAAAAAGTCATTCAGGCAGTTTCTTGATGTATTCACAGCTATGATATGCTGATCTTGTTGTGTCCTTCAAACAGGTGCAGACACCATACTCCTCACACTGATCTATGCCTAGGTACACTCTGACGCCAACCAATGGTCCAGAATCTTGAGGACAGCACTTGCAGGTCAGGACTCACTCCAAAAGAGGCCAGAACAGGGGTCCAGGTCAGGTCCAGTTGGGCCTGGTCAGCTAGAAAGAAGCAAAGGCCTCTAGAAGTTTGTTTTGTCCCTGCAGCTCAAACAGGATGTCAGCCAACTGACCCTTGGAGTCATACCTGGAGTCCTGGGTTCAGGGCAAGCAGGTCCTGTCTCCCTTCTTCAGACAGCCGGGCAGTATATTTTCAGAATCTTTTCAAATCCCGGAGTGTTCAAATTTGAGGTTCTGAGGGTACCACTTGTATGAACATTGCCAGCCTGTGGGTGGATGTCACCCCTTTGTCTAACCCTTAAACTGGTTCTGCTTAGTTGTTCTCTTTTCCCTGGGCTTGGTTCGTGTCTGTGTAGGGAAACAAGGGGCAGACAAAACCAAGTGTGAGCTGCTTATGCCAGTGACAGGGTAGGCATCTTCTGAAGGCAGCAAAGGGCTGGGTACAGCCCTCAGGCAACCTTTGAGGCTAAGAATTGGGCCATAGAAGTAGCCTGGCAATAGACAGACCGTTCACCTAATTCTAGTCACTCCAAAATACCTAATATAGATAGTACTGTCTTCACATGCAAATATTGTTTCTTTCTGCAGTCTTACACCCTCAAATTGGATGCACTCTAAATGACATCTTTTATATTCCTAAACCCTTGCATGAAAAACTGATCTTTATGTAAAACTTTCTGATTGTCTCCTCTTTTTTCTTTCAAATGACTCTCTTTCCCTTCCATCCCCCGCATGCCTCCTCTCTTTGAGCACAACCTGCTGTATTACATGCATGTTTGTCTTAATGCCTATCAATGTATTTCTGCAAACTGCCCACAACTCATTTAGAAGGTCAGAACCTCTCTTCCTCTGAAAGTCATACCTCTGCAATCTAACAATGCCTCAACTTCCCCTAGTTTACCTATTAATCCCACAGGCATCTCTTACACTCTCCACTAATGATCACAACTAACTCCTATTAATTTAATCTACCACAAAGATACTGTAGTGAATGCATAGAATGGTTTGCTGAGTGAGCAAACTAATCCCAATAACCAGCAGTATCCAATCACGCTGCACTAACACCAAATTTGGGGTTCCAGAGTAGTGTGCAGCCCGGTGAAAGTGTGTGAACGTCTCATCAGGGGTAGTAAATGCTATATAAATGCAATTGCAATACAATCACAAAGAGCTTCATTAGGAGAGTGATGGCAAACTAGAATTGTTTGAAATAATGACTTCAAAGTGCTCTGGTGTTCAGAGCTACCTATAAGGTTAAACTGCAACCAGTTTGCCTTCATAATTTCAGTTTTCTTGTTGAAAATATGAAGTTACAAAAGGCTGGTGGTGTAGGAGAAAGTATAAGCAATGCAATCACACGTATGCCATGGGCCGCTCATTGGCAGCCTCTGCGGTCATCCAATTTGTGTAGTACTGAAAAGACCAGGGGGCGTAGTTATCAAAAGTACAGCAGGTACAGCGGCACCTTAGCCTAAGGTGTAGAGATAACTCCTACAGATAAAATGTGTCTATCTGCCAATAGTAAACCAGGAGAAGAGAGGCTTGCTCCTGTCTTGCATTAGGGCTTATGACATTTTGTTACACCACTGTGAAGACACTGTCTCTGATGCTTCTGTATTTCAGCTAAACCGGGTTCATGTCCATCTACTGGTACTCGATGGACTTGTGAAAAAGACAGCCGGTGCGAAGGAAACCTGAAGTGCTGCCCATCTAAGTGTGGAACGGAATGTGTGCCGCCAAAATAAGGTACAGTATTCAAAGGAATTTATAGAAAACAGGCTTGGGGCCATACTGCGGGAGTGTCGCATCCTAGTAGTATGGCCTTTTCTTCTACAGTAATTCGATGGATTTGAATTCACAGTATTTCCAAACTTATCAATCTCTAGAGCAGGAAGCATTAAAAAACAAATATATATTCACAAAAGATAACTTTTAAAATCAGAAAAAGTTTAATGCTAAAGTTCTAAGTTCCAGTGTCTGCTGTCACTGTTGGTGCCAAAGCAGTCTATGCCCGACACACCAGTACCGCCAGTGATCAGTATTACCAGTATTTCTAGTGCCAGTACCTCCAGTGATCAGCATTTTCAGTATCTCCAGTGATCAGTTTTATCAGTATTTCAAGTGCCAGAACCTCCAGTGATTAGTATTACCAGTATTACCAGTGGCAGTACCACCAATGATCAGCATTTGCAGTACCTCCAGTGATCAGTATTATCAGTATTTCAAGTGCCAGAACCTCCAGTGATCAGTATTACAAGTATTTCCAGTGCCAGCACCTTCAGTTATTGTCAGTCCTATTTTCCTACAACTTACAGCAGACACAGGTTCCTCTGTTTCCAGTACCAGTACCTGCCACCATCTTCATTACCTTTGAAATAACATGAAGCATCAGTACTCTCTGGTCACTATAATATCCAGTCTCATTCATACCGGTGGTGCACACAGTATACAAATCTTTGTTTTTATCACTGCATGCTAATCTTTGGGAATTGTAAGGAGTGTGGTGTTTTATTGCCATAATGCTTTCTATTTCTGCTGGACAGATTATTGAACTAGACTTATGCTTTGAAAGGAATCAGAAGATAACTGACCAGTGTAGAAGGGGGTAATAACCCTCCACGTGTGAGATGTGAGTAGTCATACAGATGGATCTGACTACAGGAAAGATCAAAATGATTGACACTGAGAAATGCCAAATTGGATATTATTTAAATTAAGTGGAATTGGTAATATTCTTTCATTGGCTTAGTGTGGATCCTCTTGGAGCATCTGTTTGACTATTCAATATACACACATTGGGGGGAAACATTAGTGCCGACTGGAGGTATTACTTTAGGTTATATTTAGTTTCGACAGTTCTTTGACTACCCGACAGAAATTGCATGGACCACTCTGTTTGTTCTTCCTCATTATTTTATTACCCTCCAAGCAGCACTAAATGGCTCTGTCTTGAAATAGGTGTAAAAAGTGTGTCAGTGGGACGCCTGTGGTCCATTCCCTCTCCTGCATCTCCTCCTCATCACCTCCATCCCTCACAATGTAAAGAATCTCTGGATCATGTCTGCTGAAATTTACGCCTTTAAGGGAACCACGGGGCATATCAGCAAGGAACGGCGATGAATAACGCAAAGCGCGCTTAGTGATTTGTTATTCATCGGCGTCTATCTCTGGAATTTATCGCCCTGGTAGCGCGTTATCAACAACGCGTTGCTCCAGGGTGATACAAATTCCAGAGATAGCAGGGGAAATCGCCGTTTAGCAGGGAACATCGCTGGTTTTCCAGCACGTTCCCTGCAAAAGGGCGATAACCTTGCTGATAGGACCCTGTGGTCGTAGCAGCATAATCCACGCTCTATGTTAGGGATAGATAAGTCAGGATTTTAGCAGACGTTAGTTTTTGGAGAAAACAGCGGTTTTCTCCAAAAACTAACGTTTGGTAAAATGCTGGGGCAGCCTTGTAAATATCGCGATGTGCACATCAACGATATTTGCAAGGCTGTACTGCCTAGTGACGCCCACTTTGCATCTCATTAGAGATGCAAAGGGGGGCGTCGGGAAAAAGGGTGCTAACATGCGATTATGAATGTTAGCACCCTCTTGTAAATAGGGCGATAGTTTTATCTCCGCTTTTTTGGCTTTTAAAGCCAAAAAAGCGAAGATAAAGCCCTTGTTAATATGCCCCCATGTCTTTGAGTACTGAGCCTCCATATTTTAAGTCACTGAGACAAGCTTGTCTGGTTCTATTGGACTCTCCAGACACACATACACAGAGGAATTGTGGTTAGCAGGCACAGAGATAACAGGTTTGGAGCAGGGGGAGTCGGATGTGCACTTATAAAGATATTTAGAGTGTATGTAATTATATGATGAATTGTTTAAAATAAAACAAATACCAAAATATATATGTTTTTCACATAGTGAGTGACATCCATCTCTGCTTGTTCATTCCAGTGGAGAATCTGTCCCTGTCTAAATATGTATATATATATATTATTGTTCAGATTCTCAAAAATAGGAATTCCCCTGACTTTTGCTTGGTAATAACTTTGCCACCGTTCGACTAGTCTACAAGAACTTTGAAGGCCTATTCCATTTCCTACATTGTCTGACGATGAAAAGTTCTGTGGTGATTAGTTAATGGGGTGCAAAGAAGAAAAGGGGGTCCCACATACGTTTTAAGCCGAGTGCATTTTCCATGGACTTTAAAAAAAAGACATAGCAGCAAAAGGCTGAACGGATTTTGATAAAATGTGAAGCGGGCAGGGGATGCAAAGCTGGACCTGATAGGAGCCTGCAGGTAACCCCTACCAGCGGTGGGAACACTGGCAGTACTGCGGGCCAAGCCCATGAAAAAAGAGGCAGAATGATTGGACATGTCTTTTAAATTCAGGAACCGGCCAATAAAAATAGGAGGGCGGGGAGGACAAGGGGCTCTTGGCCACAGCTGACCACCGCCTCATAACATTGGAAGAACATCGCTGCTGGGGGCAGTTGCAAGAAGGACATTGGTACGAGAAGCAGCATTGCCGCGTGGACGGGCAGGAAGGAATCACAACTGAAAGATATTTTGTTGCAGGATCTGGCTCGGCGAACAGATGGTTGTGAGGTGGTAGGGGGAATGTATACGGCTGGGGCATGGAGGCGCACTCACCAGCTGAACTGCAAGAGCCCCGCCTCATAGGACGTGTCTCGGCCGTGTGAAATACGGGAATGGGGCAGGCCTAGTGGGGGTAGGCGCCACTAACAATGAAGGGACACAGCAGTCAGGGTTACTGGTGTGGGCCAAAGACCACGAGCGGTCTTGCGCCCGTTTATTTATGCCTTCGGGCGTGCCCGCCCTCCGGGTGCGTGGGTGCGTGACCTGCGTAGCAGAACGGGCCGGATGGCTCCGTCACCACATCCCTCCAATCTTTCAGATATAGAGATCACTCGCTACGGAACAGTTCGGCTCTTGCGCACACCACGCAAAGTCCCTCAGTCTCTGATTAGGGGCCGGATTCGGCCGGAGGCCATACTGCTGGCTCCGGGGGACGTCTCTTCGTCCGGTCCCACAGGTTCCATTTCCAATGGGCACCACCACACCTTCAGAGGACCCATTCTCTCGTTCTTCCACGCCAGACGGTGGGGGCGTGCTCCGCTGTGGGCTTGCCTGCCCTCCTGGTGAGCTACCCCCTCCTCCGGCCTCCAGTTCCTCCTCTTGCGGGTCAGTCTCTGGTGGGGCCGTGGTGACCTGCTTGAACCAGGACGTGTTTCGGGTCACGGCCCGTGTTCCTCTCTGGACCGACACCATGGTGCCCTGCACCCTGACTACCTCCCACACTTCCGGTTCAAACGGGGTGCGATACTTCCAGTTTGGATAACGGTCTTTCATGATGACCTTGTCCCCCACCTGGAGACTCCTCGCCTGGGCCCTCCTAGCCCGACTGGCGTTCTCATTGGAAGTCCGCCTTCTGTCTTGAGCCGCCCCTTGGTCCAGCGGTCGAGGCTGCCACACCTGACTCGCCGGGATGTTGTCTCTGGGGGCCTTCTTGAATAAGAGGTGCGCAGGCGCGCACCGAGTGGTACAGTGGGGTGTCCGGCGGTACGCGCTGAGAAACTGTGAGAGGCATTGATCCGCATCTTCCCCTTGGTCCACTCCTATCCTCAGCGCCCGGTTCATCGTGCGCATAAACCGTTCTACCTCTCCATTGGCTTGTGGCCATTGCGGGGTGATCTTCCTGTGCCGGACTCCTCGGGCTGCCAGGTATTCTTGGAACTCTCTTCCTTGAAAAGGCGGCCCATTGTCCGACCGGACTTCCTCCGGCAGACCCATCATGGCGAATATGCGGTCCAGTGCCGCTCTCACCTGGCTGAACGCTGTGGAGGATACCACTTCCACCACCGGGAATTTGGAGTGCGAATCCACTACTACCAAGGTGTGTCGCCCATCAGGGAAAGATCCAAAGTCCACACACAGCTTGGACCAGGGTTCTAGACACGGGTCTTCCGTGATCACCGGATGTGGTGCCGGCTCGCCCCCGGTGATGTTGCACGAGTGACAGTTGCGGACGACTTCCTCAACCATGGCATCCATCCGAGGGAACCACACTTTGCTCCGCAGCCAGGCCTTGGTCTTGGAGACGCCTTGATGCCCTTGGTGAGCCAAACGAACCACCTCTACTTGGAGACTCCTCGGAATGACGAGTGAGGCCCCTCTCATGACAACTCCCTGTGGCCCCTCGCTGAGCTCACTCTGTGCCTTCCACACCTGCTGCCGAAACACTCTCTCGTCTTCAGTGAGGGCTTGCACCCCATCCAGGAAGTTCCGCCAATTGCGGTTCACCAGCGTGCGCTTCACCTTGACGAGGCACTCGTCCAGCTCCGTGGCTTTGCCAATGTCTTCCAGCGTGAGTGCCACCGGGCACGCCGCTTGCGACACCATCCGGACGAACTCTTCCGTGCCGCTCTCATCCGACGGATCGGGCCCGATTGGGCTGGCCCCGGGTGTCTTGACAGAAAGTCCGCCGGGTTATTGGCTCCGGGTCGGAAGACAACCTCGAACCTGTAGGCTTGCAGCTGAACTGCCCATCTCTCGATCCGCGGTGGGCCCAGCCGTGCCGTGCCAGCGAAGAGCGGGACAAGGGGCTTGTGGTCGGTGACCACCCGGAAGTCATGACCGTACAGGTAGAGATGAAAGTGCTGGCAGGCCCACTTGATGGCCAGCGCCTCTCGCTCAATTTGCGCATACCGCATTTCGGTGGCCGTCAGGGCCCTGCTGGCATATGCGGTAGGGACCCACTCCCTAGCTTCCGTCTCCTGCATCAGGACTGCACCCAGCCCGACGGGGCTCGCATCCACCACCACCTCTGTTCGCCTTTGGGGTCTGAAGTACGCCATGACCTTGTCGTCGATGAGCGCGTCCTTGACCGCCTGGAATGCCAGATCTTCCTTCGCTGCCCAGGTCCAGGGCTGGCCGCTCTTCGTGAGGAGCCGGAGCGGCTCCGACAAGGACGCCAGGTTGGGAATAAAGCGTCCACAGTATGTTGCCATCCCTAGAAAACTCCTGACCTCGGTGGCAGATGTGGGCCTCGGGGCTGCTCGGATCACTTCCGCCTTCTTCGGATCGACTCTCAAGCCTTCCCTGGAGAAGACGTAGCCGAAAAACTCGACCGACTCCTGGTAGAAGGAGCACTTGGCCTCGTGCAGGGTGAGGCCATTGTCCGCCAGCCGCTGCAGCGTGTCTCGAAGATGCCGATGGTGCTCTTCCAGAGTCTTCGAGAACACCAATATATCGTCGCTCAAGTTGATGACTCCCTGGAGTCCAGAGAGAGTCTCCCGTATGGCATTTTGGAACACCTCGGCAGCTGACGAGATCCCAAAACTCAGCCGCTTGTATCTCCGTAGGCCAACGTGGGTGGAGAAAGTGGTGATGTTGCGGCTGTCCGGGTGGAGTTCTAGCTGATGGTATCCTGCGTTGAGATCCAGTTTTGTGAACCACTGTGCGCCGTTGAGGTCGGCCACTATATCGTCCATGGTGGGTGTGAGGTGTCTTTCGCGCTTCACTGCCTTGTTCGGGAGGCGCATGTCGACGCACAAGCGGATGGCGCCTGGCTGCTTGGGTTTGGGCGCCACAACTAAGGGGGACACCCACGGGGTGGGGCCCGATACCTTTTCGATCACCCCCAGGTCCTCCAGCTTCTTCAACTCCTCCTCCACTCGTGGTCTCAGGAGGAATGGTATTCTCCTGTGTCGGAGCGCCATGGGCCGGACCGTCGGGTCCACGTGCAGTTTGAACTGTTTCCCGCGTAGGCACCCTAGACCTCGGAACAGCATGGGAAAGTCCTTCAGCATCTCCCTGGCGTGCAGGTCAAGCACCTGGTTCGCGAAAAACACCAGCGCCAGATCTTCGGCGGTGTGACAGCTCAGCAGGGTGCCCCGCTTTCCTTCCGCCACGTGGAACGTCGTGGCCAACTTCCTGCCGTCACTAACGACTTCAACTTCGATCACCCCTCGCAGGGACAGCGGCTTGTCACTGTCATATGTGAAGATTTGGGCTTTGGAGGGTCTCAGGGGTGGTCTTGGCGACAGTCTCTCATACTGGCAGCTGTCCATTACGTTTACTGACGCCCCCGTGTCGATGAGGGCGCTCACCGGGGACCCGGCCACCGTGATGTCACACATGGGCGGCGGCCTGCGCCTCGTGCCTTCCCTGCCCACAAACGAGACGAAGAACACTTCGTCATCCTCCGCCTCGCCCTCGAATTCCGTCTTGGTGTTGTCTCTCTGGGCGGCGGATTCTTCCAATGTCAGTTGGCGCACACTTGCCGCTGCGCCTCGCATGCCCCCAGCACCGCTGCGCACCCTTCCGCCTCTGCAGACCTTCGCGAAATGGTTCGCTCGTCCACACTTCAGACACGTCTGTCCTCTCGCGATGCACCTTCCGCCAGGCGGGTGATCTAGGCCGCAGTTGCCGCAGGCGTCCCTCTGGGGAGCCCTCGTGGCTCCGCGCTGCTGGGTCGGTCGCCTCTGCAGTACATCCACTCTCTCCTCCTTGACTGCAGGCGTTTTCGGGGCCGCCGCTGGCCGGTTAAGGGCTGCTTCCATCGCGTCCGCCCGAGCATTGGACAGCTCGTGGGACCGGCCCAGGACCAAGATCTCATCCAGGGAAATGCCTGGCTGCCGTAGGATGAGGCGCCGCAATGGGACCGACCGGCAACCCTGGATAAGCTGCGCCCGAATCTCTGCTCTCTGGTCCGGTAGCTCGCATGATAGCGAGAGTTTTCGAAGGCGGGCATAGAAGACGTCGATGCTTTCCGTTTCCTCTTGTCGTGCCTGGCGGAGCTTGAACCACTCGAAGTCAGGGTTCGTCTGGGGGTCAAAATGGCGATTTAGGGCCCTTATGGCGCCCGCATAGTCGTTGGCGTTCCCTCTGTCTGGTAGGGTCTCAAAGAGGTCGTACAGCTCTTCGCCACCGTAGCACATGAGGAGGGACCTCTTGACTGTGTCATCCGTCTCCCGCACCCCGACAAAGTAGTGCTCCAACCGTCCGAGCCATGAGCGCCAACGCACTGCCGCCGTAGAGGGGTCCGAAAGCTCGCTAAACGGGGGCAGCGGGGCCACCGCTCCATGTCCAGGCGCGGCGGGCGCTGGCTGTGCGGCCCGCTGCTGTGGCGGTTGCGCGGTGCCTCCTCCGCTGTTGGTAGGGGTGGTCATGCTTGCTGCACCTCTACGTCACCACCCACCTCACTGACCGTGGCTGCAGGTCCGCTCTCTGGGCGAGACCACTGTCACTCTCCTCCCCCGCTTGGGATGAGTGGAGCTGCCTGGCTGTTGCTGCGCGCAGGCGAGACCACTGGCTGCTTCCTTCCAGGCAAATTCAGCATCCAGGCAGGTACTGCCGAGGACGCCCCTGCAGCTTGCCTCCCTCGCGCACACTTTCCAAAGCAGGCGGGGGCCTTGCACATCAGACTATTTCAGTGCACTCCCCTCCCCACGCAGACATCGGCCGGGCTCGTGAGGGTCGATTTCCCCCTCCGGGCGAGCTTACCAGCAGTGGGCGGGACGAGGGTTTCCCCGCAGGGCTCCGGATCGTCAGGAGCGGCCCAGACAGCCAGCGCGAGGGCGCGCGTGTAGAGGCTCGTGGTGCTCCGCCTCCGCGGACTGCCCGGAACACCGCCAGCCAGCCGGATCACTTCGATGCGAGGATCGCCTCTATGCAGGTACACAGGAGGGGCGATGCGCGGGTGGGCTCCGCTCTCGTCGCCAATGTGAAATACGGGAATGGGGCAGGCCTAGTGGGTGTAGGCGCCACTAACAATGAAGGGACACAGCAGTCAGGGTTACTGGTGTGGGCCAAAGACCACGAGCGGTCTTGCGCCCGTTTATTTATGCCTTCGGGCGTGCCCGCCCTCCGGGTGCGTGGGTGCGTGACCTGCGTAGCAGAACGGGCCGGATGGCTCCGTCACCACAGGCCGTACAAGGAGTTGGGGCTGGAGGTGATGGGGAAACGGACAATCGCCCCCCGCATCCGTGCTGCGTGATAGTGTGGCAGGAGGACTCTTACTGGCGGCCTTTGGGGATCCTGCAGGATTAGGATCAAGCCCGCACACAGAGTAGGGGCTGCAGTGGCCAGGCCAGCAGTCAATTGCCACCTGCATCCGATCTGAGTGGCATTGTGGCTGGCAGACTCTTGCCTGCAGACTTGCCTCGCCACAGTGGTTACGTGCGCCCTAACCTGAGCACGAAGAAATGGTGGGACGACCCACGCCAGTGGGCAGGCAGAGAAAGAGGCCTGCACACTTCCAGGAGGAGGCAGGGGGTCATGAGGAGGCAGGGCCGAGGAGAATGAGGCACCAAACACCCCTGGGAGAGTCAGACCCTGAAATGGACGAGGACCTAGAAGCCCTTTTGGAGCAGGCAAGGGCATTGGTAGCAAAGAAATGGAAGGCCTGGATGGACGACCAGATGGCAACTGGCATGGGTGAAAGGCCAGCAAAAAGACACAAGCAAACACCAGAGAGAGCAGCAAGGGCAGGAGCAGAGCCCGGTGGGAAGGGGCCATGCAGCCAAAATGCCCCCCCCCCCACCAAGGGGAGGGGGTGGAAGCCTAGAGCAGCAATCGGAGGGGACAAAGCAAGACAGGCCAAAGGAGGGCAGGCCGGGCCCAGCAAGAGTAAAGCTCCAATTCCCCTGCCGTTGGAGGAAGAAAGCAGTGATCCATAAGGGTACTGCAGTGATGGCTCTGATGGGGGGCCTGTAGCTAAAACAGCAGCCCCTGAGGCCACCCGCGGACAACGGTGCAACCAATGGAACAGGTGAGCAACTTGCGCAGAGCAAGGGGACAGGGTCATGCGCGGGATGCGGTCACGAGGGGCCAGGGGGCATCAGTGAACATTGCTTACTACCAAACCCAAATGAGTGTCACCAACTCCACTGCGCAGGGCCAATGGGGATCCCCTTAACCCTGGCAAGAATACCAGAGAGGTGGGCAGAGTCAAAGAGACTTTCAAGGGGAGGCATGGTAACACTTACCCTTCCAGCCACAGGTCTCTCACCCATCAGCATTTATGCCATGGTGGCCGTGAGCAGGCATGCATTTTAGCGCCATATACCCCTCTGCCATGATGGGACCTTAGGGAAGGCAAAGAGCCATTGACAGAAAGGTCCATCCGAGCGAGGCCTAAGAAGACTGGGGCAATTGTAGACAAGGAAATGGCGGGCGAGAGCACAAGGGACACAGGACAAGGAGGCAACACAGACAAGGTAGGGGCCGGAGAGTCTGGCCAGGGCACCCCAGTCAGCATAGCAGCAACCAAGGAAGCGGAGCAGCCCAAGGCTGGTGCAGGAGAAGGGGACACGGGCAAACACGCTAGCAAATACAATCGTCCATCTCTAGGGGATCCTCCTATCACAATTTGCGTAACTGGGCTAGCCAGCTTGATACTACTGGCAGTAAAATAAAGGATCTGGCGGAAGGAGTACATTGACATATTTTTCCTATTGGAGATATGCCAAGCAGGGTTAAATATGATAACTCAGGACAAAAACTTGGGTTCAAAAAAAGTAGGACAGGAGGGACAGGCATAATCCCAGGATGGAGTGGCCAAGGCTATCAGAACTCTGACATGCAGGTATGTAGAAAAATGTCCCCAAAACGGAGCAGCACTGTTCCTACATGAACAAAAAGTGCACGAGGCACAACATAAATACCAGGGGGAAGCATGGCTTCACTATGATGAGGGATTCAGGGAGAAGATGCAAACATGGATGGTCATAGAATGGGATCTACAGGACATAGGGGCATCACGACTCAAATGGTGGCTGCCAGGAAAGGGGTAGGCTCTCGCAAAAAGAATTTTAGTCCCTCATTTGTTAAGGATAGACACGAAGGCCCCATGCAGGACACCAAAGCCAGAGCCCCCCACTGGGGGGGAAGCCAGGAAGGGGAGCACCTCAACTCCTCAACTTGCTGGAAGTATGACAAAGATGAGTGTAAGTGGGGAAACGCCTGCAGGTTTAAACACATTTGTAGCAACTGGTGTGGCACCCACCCAGCAGTCTACTGCAAGCAGGCAAAAGGAATGGGGAAAAACGGAGCACGGCAGCGAGAAGTAGTGAGCGACGCACAGGGGTGCCCTTGTTGGGGGGACAGGAGATTAAAGGGACAATTCTCACCCGTATCGGAGGAAGGAGACTGATTCAGTTACTAAACAGATATCCCAACAGCAAAAAGAGATAGCTGCTGGCAGCCAGTTTCACAGAAGGCTTACCTATCCCTTATAATGACTCATTAGCCAGACGGCTGATCAGCAACCTAAATTCCATAAGAGACAACCTGGAAGTGGCCAAGCAGAAGGTGAGAAAAGAGGTGCAGCTGGGGAGAGTGGCAGGCCCCTTCAGCTACCCCCATTGGACAATCTCATAGTGTTCCCGTTGGGGGTGGTACCAAAGAGAGAGATGGGGAAATATCGTCTTATACACCATTTGTCACACATTCAAGGGAATTCAGTAAATAACTGGCTGGAACAGGACATCTGCTTAATGTGATATGCATCGATAGGTGAAACGTGGATATGATTAAGCGGGTGGGGAAAGGGGCGCTGCTGGCCAAAACAGACATAGTGCCATATGCATGAACACATTTTCTCATAGACACAGAATGGGCAAAACCCTTTGATGCATCTGGCCCATGGAGTCCACGTTCTGCCTCTTACCAGTACACCCACAAAGTTACCACTTGCTGGGTTTCCCTCTAGATGGGGCTTATTATTATGACAAGTGACCACCTATGGGTTGTGCAATTTCATGCGCCTACTTTGAGGCCTTCAGCAGCTTCTTGGAATGGGAATTGGGGTCGTACCACCTGGCCGGGGAGCACATACACTATTTGGATGACTTCCTTTCAATTGGCAATCCAGATTCAGAGCAATGTGCTGCCTTGCTCACACAGTTTGAACATTTGGCTGCAGAGCTGGGTGTCCCACTAGCCCCAGAGAAAATGGAGGGCTCAGTCATCAGGCTATCATTCTTGGGAATTGAACCAGACTCAATGGAAGGGGTATTCAGGCTGCCCAGTGACAAAGTAGAAAAGCTGCGGCAGATCATAAGCCAATTACTCCAAAGAAGGAAGGTGACTGTGGTAGAAATTCAACAGCTCTTATGGAAACTGAACTTTGCCAACAGGGAAATCCCAACCGGGGCCCATTTACCAGGCGTTTGGCCTGATTGACCAAAGGCATGACAAAAAGACATCATAGGATACGTCTCACACAAGGGGTGAAGGAAGACCTGGAGCAGTGGGACATATTCCTAACATTCATGTGAAGGGAGCCCTGAGTATCATCCAAACAGTTGGAGCTCTTCACGGATGCTGCCAGAAGCCACGCAAATCATGGAGAGCTGTTCAGGGGCCAGAAGGTTGGCACACAGCGGGGATCACAGGAAACATCACACTCTTGGACCTCTTCCCTATCATAGTCACCTTTATGGCGAGACAGACTAGTCAATAGGCAGATCACACTAGGGTCAGATAATCACACAGTGTTGCAAGCAGTAAATCCGGGAATGGCAAGATGCCCAGCAGTGGTGCGCCTGCTACAGGAGTTAGTAGGCTGCCAGTTAAGGCCAAACTTAGCAATTAGGGCCAAACACATTGCAGTGGTAGCAAATTCTGTAGCTGACATGATCTCTCATTTTCAGTGGACACCGGACGCAGAGCAGAGCATGACACCAGTACCTGGATACCTCTGGAAACTGATGGACACGGATTACTGATGCTGGTGGACAACGCAGTAGCCCCCAAGCCTGCTAAAAGATACCACAAGTGCTGGGAGGTATTCGGGGGTGTGACCAGCACAGCGAGCCATAACAAGGTCACCCTGACAGCTGTAGCATTATTCACGGAATGGGCAATCAGGAACGGGAGGACCAAGTCATAGGCACAGGCACTCCTCAGCTCTGTGGCACACTTCGGCAAATTGGCACCTGGGAAAGACCCAACAGGGCCATTTTCCTGTAGGACAGTGATGAAAGGCTGGGGTAGGCTGCAGCCCAGGGCCCCGGATAAGAGGAGGCCCATTGATTTCATGGTCTTTAAGGCTGTACTGGGCACATTACCAGGGATATGCACAGGACATCATGAGGTGGTGTTGTTCACGACAGTTTGGGGCATACAGCATTAGTAAACTGTCTGCTCCAGCCAAAGGGACGCTGGATACGGCATGTGTGTACACAGAGGACATTCACATGGGGAACGGGTACATGGTAGCGCGCCTAAGATGGTCCAAGATGGACCAAGAAGGCGGTGAGTACCATACATGGTTAGACTGCATAGCGGACAGGGCATGCTGTCCGGTGTGCCTCATACAGGAATATATAGGACAGGGCATCCATGCCGCCAGTCCATTGTTCTCACATGAAGATGGTTCATGCCTCAGCCGTTTCCAATTCACTGCAGTATTGAGAAAAGCCTTAGAAAATGTGGGTCTCCCTCCTAAAGAGTTCAGGCTGTACTCTTTCTGCATTGGGACAGCAACCACCGCAGCCCACTTGGGGTTAAATGCTGAGCGTATCAAGAAATTGGGGCGCTGGGCCTCGGGTGCATTCAAAGGGTACATCCAGTGAGACAGGAACAGGTCCAGTTTGGGGCCTGTGCAATGTTTGGATCGTAGAGCATTCTTACATCACACAAGCGCAGTTGTGGGTGGCGGCGCGAAGAGACTTCAAAGGGATATGGCTACAAAACAAAGTGGTAACCTGGTTGGGTCGATCTGGCATGAGATGGGTCAGATGCTCTCCTCTGCGCAACAGGTACTGCGACATGGAGAGCGGCCAGACACCTTGGTCATTCACCTAGGGGGAAATTACCTGGTGAACATTGGGCTAAGAGAGCTGATAGGGGCTATGACAGGGGGGCTGGCAGCCCTTGCCAGGCTGATTCATCCAGCAGGCATCAGATGGTCCGAATCAATGGCCCACTAGGTATGGAGGGAGTCAGTCGACCAAAGGGAGGTCACAGGTCAAGACGTAAACTAAATAAAGATATGTAATGCCACCAGCTGGGGGTTGTGCGTCATGGACTGATAAACTTAAGGACACCAGGTTATCACTTAGAGGATGGAGTACACTTATACGGGTAAAAACTGACATGTTCTTACTCAACAGAGTTGGGGTGCTAGAACATATGAGTTTCTCTTGAACAGGCAGAAGGGAGAGTTGCCACCGATTGGGTAACCGATGGCAGCGTGGCGGAGGCAGCACAATGGGAGAGCCAGAAGAAAGAGTAACAAGGGTAGAAGAGTGGCTCAAACAGTGTCCTTGGGATGGCTCACGGCAGGGACACAGGGGAGCAGATGATAGCACACAATGACAGCAAGAATAGATGAGCTGATCAACTATTGTACATGGGATGCCACACGGCAGGGACGCGGGGGACCAGGCGAGTTGCCAGCAAGGGTCCAGGGAAGTGGATTGGCACTTACAGCCCGGGCTGGGCAACCCACAAGGTTGGTAGCAAGGTAAGTCTAGAACCAGCAGAGACACCTGCAAAAGGGGCACCAAGCTGGGTCAGGGCTGTCAGCCGGAAATAGAGATAAAACACTGGAACAGTGTTTAAGGGAGAAGTGGAATATGTAACAGATAAACATCGGTCGCGAATGACCAACCAGTTGGATTCGAAATCTATGATCCATGTTGTGTAATAAACTGTGACCTTTATGCACCATAAACTGTGTCCCCTGAATGTTTTGCAGGGGGGATGATACATGATATGGCCTGTAGGGCAGGGGTGAACTCGCAAGCTTGTGAGAGATTGTGAAGCGGGCCAGGGGAGGCGAAGCAGTAGTTGATAAGGGGCCCTGCAGGTACACCTACCGACGGTGGGAACACCGGAAGTACTGCATAACATAACATAACATAACAGGTGTATTTGTAAAGCACACGATTACCCGTAGGTGTCCTGGCACTGAATAACAGATGTTTACTGCAGGCCAAACCTGTGAAAATAGACGGGGAATGAATGGGTGCATCTTTTGAATTCAGGAACTGCCCAATAGAGATTGGAGGGTGGGGAGGTCAAGTGAGTCAAATGAGGGCAGGGGGACCCCCTTTTGGCCACAACTGACCACTGCCTCATAACATTGAAACCCACTCTCCCACACCAAAAGAAGGCAGTCATCGCAGCCGCAAGGGCAGGGGAGAGGGGCAAGTCGGAGGCAGCATAGAAAGAGACCCAGAAGAAATTTGGCAGGAATATAGATTATGATGTGGGAAGGGTTAGCACTAATTGGTTCAGTAATTTATTAGTTATAAAGCACAAAATCTCAGTAATATATTAAGCCCCAGTGTACTGTGGCAATTGTGCAGAATAATGCAGTGTATGCCGATGGCAAAGCAGTATTGGATTGGTTAAGGAAAGCACTTACAAAAGTAAAAAAAGCAACCATGTTTTTAAAGCACAGTTCGGAGGTGCTCTGGGTTTATGACAAACAATAAAACAATAATAAACTTTATTGTTTTATGTTTGTAATAAATGGTATTCAGTCAAAATATTGAGTTGAAAATGTCGACTTACACTAATATCGAGTTTTAAATATTGTGACACAGAAAATACGACAGCAAGAATATCGTGGTCGAAGAATATTGACTTTAAGGTAATAAATATAAGTTTGAGAAATATAGAAGTCATTAATATCGTTGACAAAAATATAGGGGGATATTCTCAAGAACGTGTGATAACCATCGAAAATTTTGCGTAATGCAAATCTTCACATCGCAGTCTATTGCGGGAAAATAACACTGTGGTAACGTGGTATTCTCAACCCGGCGGCACCATGCGATAGTCCCACGATAACGCATCAAATGACCGCGATAAAGTCAACGCGACACTGCAAAAATGCGAAATACGAACGCAAAAAAAGCTGCTATGAGGCCAATCGCGATACAAAAATGTGCGAAAACCAGCGACATGCCTGCAATTCCCACACATCATGCGGGAAAATGCACCATAAAAGTCGGAAAAAAACCATAGACAAAAGCCAAACAATAGCGAAGCCCAATGGAGGTAGCCGGAGCAAGTGCAGAGGACAACCAGAACCCCACAAGACCCCCGGAGGACCAGCCTGGGACTTCGAGGTCAGGTAAGATCAAGGACAAGAAGAGTAGGAAGAAAAGGTTCAGTCCGCAGGAAAACAGGATCCTGATAACGGAGGTGATAGAACACCATCAACTACTGTTCGTCACCTCCACTGTGTCACTGTGTATCAAAAATGGAATATGGCAGACCATCAAGGACAAGGTGAATGCAGTCGGAGTGCTGAAGAGGACAATAGAAAAGGTCAAGAGGCGCTGGATGATGTTAAGCTCAAAACCAAGCATAAACTCGCAAACAACCGGAAGGCAGCAATGCAGACTGGAGGTGGGAGTCCAGCGCCACAGGAGGAGCTGGACGAGATGGAGGAAATGGTGTCTACAGTCATCAGTGGGGAGACGGTGGCAGGAGTTGGGGGCCCGGACACTGCTCAACATGACCGGACACAACAGCAACAGGGTGAGTAACGACCAGGGACTGGGGGGACGGGGGGAGATGGGCACAATGGCGCACATGCACAAGTAGGCATAGCACATCTGTGGACAAACCATGCCTCAGACCCCCAACTGCCACCAGGAGATCAATGCACCCAAGTATGCAACAGCTCAGCACTGTATAAGACCAGACGTCAGAGGCACACGGCATGTAAGGGATAAGGGGCAGCCAAATCAGAGCTGAAGGGGTGACTCTCCCAAAATGCAGCACACTCACATCACATGCAGAGCGCATCAACATTGACAACGATGTGGCACAATCCGCAAAACGTCCACAACAGAACAGAGGACACAACTGGTGCTGCTTGTGTGCAGAAACTGGCCAATCACATATGACATCACATGGAAATGTGAGTTGACAATGTACAAGTACAAACACACATCTGCGATGTTGTCGAAATTTCCTCTGTCCCGCATCATATAGGCAGCTCCCCACAAACAGTAACAATGTACACTGTCATTTAGGTGCCGATTACGATCCTGGTAAAAAATTCCCCGTACGACTCGTATCTGGTCTTTTTACCATACGAATCGTACAAGTGCCGTACAAACTGCCAACTACGATTAGCATGGGAAAAAGACCATACGAATTGCATTGGGAATTATTCCCCACACGTCCTCGGGTCGGAAAATGTGTCCGACACATCCTCGGACGATTTACCGTACAAATGTGAAAAGTGAAGTCCGACCGCGCTAGTACGATCCATCCCGTGCGTCCGATGTTACAACCGGATGGAAAAAACACAGTCCGCACCGAACTCCCATAGCAACCATGGAGACATGTGCCCGCATACGCGCCCAACACTCCCCCCAGCCCTCCTATGTACGAGTCGAATCCCCACCCGTGTATGTACACCTGTGTATGTACGAGACGCACCACCACCTGTGAATGTACACCCGTGTATGTACACCCGTGTATGTACACCCATGTATGTATGAGACGTACCCCCACCCGTGTATGTACACCCTCGTACGTACGGCCCGTACCCCCACCCGCATATGTATGGAGCATACCCCCACCCCAACCGTGTATGTATGACCCGTACCCTCACCCGCGTACGTATGGAGCGTACCCCCACCCCAACCGTGTATGTACGGACCGTACCCCCACCCGTGTATGCATGGAGCATACCCACACCCGCATACGCATGGAGCGTACCCCCACCCCAACAGTGTATGTACGGACCGTACCCCCACCCGTGTATGCATGGAGCGTACCCACACCCGCGTATGCATGGAGTGTACTCCCACCCCAACAGTGTATGTACGGACCGTACCCCCACCCGTGTATGCATGGAGCGTACCCACACCTGCGTACGTATGGAGCGTACCCCCACCCCAACCGTGTATGTACGACCCGTACCCCCACCCCAACCGTGTATGTACGGCCCGTACCCTCACCCGCGTATGTATGGAGCATACCCCCACCCCAACCGTGTATGTACGGACCATACCCCCACCCGTGTATGCATGGAGCGTACCCACACCGCGTACGCATGGAGCGTACCCCCACCCCAACAGTGTATGTACGGACCGTACCCCTACCCGTATATGCATGGAGCGTACCCACACCCACGTACGTATGAAGCGTACCCCCACCCCAACCGTGTATGTACGACCCGTACCCCCACCCCAACTGTGTATGTACGACCCGTACCCCCACCCCAACTGTGTATGTACGGCCCGTACCCTCACCCGCGTATGTATGGAGCATACCCCCACCCCAACCGTGTATGTACGGACCATACCCCCACCCGTGTATGCATGGAGCGTACCCACACCGCGTACGCATGGAGCGTACCCCCACCCCAACAGTGTATGTACGGACCGTACCCCCACCCGTATATGCATGGAGCGTACCCACACCCACGTACATATGAAGCGTACCCCCACCCCAACCGTGTATGTACGACCCGTACCCCCACCCCAACTGTGTATGTACGACCCGTACCCCCACCCCAACCGTGTATGTACGACCCGTACCCTCACCTGCGTACATATGGAGCGTACCCCCACCCCAACATTCTAAGTACGGAGCGCACCCCAGGCCCCAACACCAGCACCTTCACCCAACATCGCGCATGTACGAGTCGTACCAAGCCAGACACAAGGACAGCACTGTACAACAAAATTGCCGAAGTACACACCGTACACATGCTAAAAACGCACGTACACAACCAGGACGAAGCACAACAACACAAGAATACACTATTCGAAGGGCACAAAGCCACAAAACATGTCCAACAAGCACAAATACAACACATTCACTGACCTGCAACTGCCAAAATCCAAAACAGAGGCCCAAAACACAACCACTCCTTATAACACACCCACCCAAAGTTCAAACACAGCCACACCCACCAATGGACCAATAAAAAGGGCCCACAGACACAAACCATGAGCCTTTGCAACAGACTCACTGCTGCCAGACCCCACAGACAACCTACAGCACCACACTTGAACCTTTACTACACCTTCACTTGCACACCTTCACACACACACCTTCACAAACACCCCCTCATCACATTCACACACACCTGCACAACCACACCCACACACCCACAACCATCCACACCCACACCCACCACAACCATCCACACCCACACCCCTCACCATGCCCAGTAACAATAATCCAAAGTTCACTAGCCAAGAGTTGGAGGTCCTTGTCGACGAAATCCTCAGAGTCGAGCCACACCTCTTTGGAACATTGGTCAGACAGACCAGCATTTCCGAAAAAACAGCCATGTGGCAGAGGATTGTCGATGCTGTGAATGCTGTTGCGTCCACCAGAAGGACCAGGCATGAATGCCAAGCCAGGTGGTATGATCTGCGGAGGAGGGTCCGAGCCAAAATGACCGACGACCACAACCAGGCCAACATCACTGGAGGAGGGCCGCCCCGCAGACCCGTACAATACCATCCTTGGGAGGAGAGGGTGATGGCCATACTGCCGGTGGTGGCAGTGGACGGATTAGAAGGACTCCGAGACCCGGGTGAGTACACAAACAACTCACCTCACATGGAGGGAACGTCATCCACAACCAAACTCACAATCAGTCACGCAACCACCCCAAGCTATCGCATGACTCAACCACACTCCTTGAACACGCACATGCCACTAGCGCCACCATGCCCCATGCACCCAGCTGGACAATGCCAAGTCACAGGCCACAGAAAACACCAACACAAGACACGGTAAGCCGGAGGGCGGGAGTGTGGGCCCCAAAAATCACAGAGTGCAACTCAGAAGCAGACAACAATGCCCTCTGCCCATATGGCCTAGGTCACAGCCAGACAAACAGTGTGTCCCCACACAGGAAAGACTTGCCAGCAAAGGGCGGACACCTTGCATTAAGACATGGGGGTGAAGGCACGTTTTTGCACATGACAGCAGCTAATGAACAGCCAACACTGTGAAAGAGTGGCAGCACACACCACCACAGCAGCAGCGCAGACACAGACACTACACCCAATGGGTGCCTGGAGATCAGAAACAAACTCACATCAACAAGCCAAGGGCCATTCAAAGATCTGCTAAAAGTGTGTGCCTAGGAAGCTGGGCTGAGGTGACAGAGGGTGACACACAGAGGGAGGGAGAGGGGGAGAGAGAGGGAGGGAGACACAGGGAGACGGACAGAGGGAGGAGGCTGACACAGGGAGGGAGGGAGAGGGGGACAGAGAGGGAGTGAGAAAGGGACACACAGGGAGACCAATTCAGCCTTGTGGGGTGTGGGAATGTCTGCTCGTCAGCAGGTGGACTGCGTGCATGTAGACAAGGGTGGCCTCAATCCCCCTCTCTTCTCCATGGCCAAACACAGGGCCATGTCTCAACCTGTGCACAAGCACAACGCCAGCTACCTGCATTATATAAGTGTGTGGAACAACTCCATGTGCCCACGTACAGTGCAACACGGAAGGCGCCAATGCATGGCTCGCCACACCTGCTCACTCCACTGCTGACTGCAGTCACAATTGACAAAGCAAGTAAGACTGTGCCACACATAGGTAAAGTCTCAAAAGCTGTGGCCAAGGGACATACCCATGCACAAGTGCACTGTGAATGGAATGCAAGACATATCCAAATTCCCAGAGGAAATGTGCCAACTTTGAAATGAATGAAACATGGATGTTGCATGGAACATAAATAACATTGTCTCTCTCACACACAGGTCAACGTCGTGGATCACCCCCCAACACTGGGGGGGAAGACTCACAGGACCCGGCTCTGCGGGATGCCGATCCCACCGGCAGCGACGACTCTCACCACTCTGTGGACGACCCCGACCAACCTGGCCCCTCTGGTGTCCAACCACCTGCAGCACCTGCCTCAGGTACAACTGTGCCAACCACCACCCCCACTCCTGCCACATCCCAGGAGACACCCAGGATCCCTGCCCCACCACCACAATGCAGCCAGGCTCACCAGGAGGGACACGGTGTACCGGGCACCCAGGAGGAGGCAGGCGACAACGCTAATGCCACCCCTCAGGGGTCCCGGAGACCCGATGTGCCCACAAGGGCAGGCCAGGTGCAAGTGGGCAGGGGTGGTGGGAGTGGAGGACGGCGGAGGCGCGAGCCTGACCAGTTGGCTGCGGAACCGGTATATGCCCATGTCAGAAACATCCTGGACACATACCGGCAGGACACCACGGGCATGGCCCAGGTTGTGTCCATCCTCGAGGAGATCAAGACCCAGCAGGCCCAGCAACATGCGGAGCAACATGCCTGTCTACTGCGACACCAAGGGCGGATGGAGGACAGACAGGCTGAGCTCGTGACGGTGTTCACGGGAATTCACAGTACACTCCGTCGGATAGCCGACAACATGGGCAACCCTCCCTGTGCCGCCAGGCGTAGAACATCACCACCCACAGGGAGGGATCAGGAGGAGGAGGAGACATCCGACGGAGCATCCCAAACATCGTCACGGCCTGCTTCTGAGGGTTTCCGCAGGAGGGCGGGTCGTCCACGGAAAAGACCATGAGGGTCGGCGCAACAGCACCATCTCCCAGGACACCTGGCCTGGCACCTGGCCCACTGGACCAACAGCAGCACATCAGCAAAAGACATTCTCTGCCACATGGACTTGCTGGTCACTGTCTGACCAATGTTGACAAAGACTGTGGCATGGACTCTGAGGATTTCCAATGGCAAGGACACCAACTCCCCTAGTGAACTTTGGATTCCGCACACCCGGAAAGCTCCTCATGTCATACCCCCCCCCCACATACCCCAACAAAAATACAAGTTACACGATAAAGAGATGATGCCTACATTTTGCATTATTACCTTACATGTGTCTTGTTAAGTCTAACCATGCCTGAGTTCTCATATGACTCCAACCATCCACACCCTGGGGCCTGAGTCTGGCACAGGACACACATGGGTCACAATGTATTAGGCAAGACACACATGGAGCACCATACACACCCGTGATGGGCCCAACCAGCTGAGGGGGTGGCCGCACAACCGTGCCGACAGACATATTGAGTACAGCGACAGCCATGCGCAGAGGTCAGGGATCATGTGGAGTGTCCTGGGGGGCACCCAGGTATGTGTGGACAGGTGGCAGAACCATGTCCTGCAAGCTTAAGTCAGGTGGATGCAGAGAATGGTGGCCTGGCCAACGTTGGATGCATGGGGATGGCACATGTCACAATACCCACACAGTCATGGACATCATGCACAATACACAGTCTAATCCCTTGCATCTTGCTACTCGACACATAGACACATAGCCACTATCACGGAAAACCATGCCAGACATGCTGTATGCACCGTGGCAACACACCAGCATTGACGGAGACCTTGGAGGCATAGGGACACCTTTATTATTCATGTATTCGGGAATACAGAGGCAACTCGGAGTACACATAAACAGGCCATGTGGAGTAACATGTGGGTCCAACACTGGAACCCCCCTTCTGCTGCACAAATGCGTGATAGCCATGGAACTGGCACACAAGTGTCGGGTAACAGCTAAACACCCCCTGCTGCTCACGGAGAGGCTGCCATACACCATTGATCCTCTGATGTGGAAGTTCCACACCATGACAAGCCAATGCAAACCGTATGTGTCCGAGGGCAGTGTTACACACATTGATGCCATCATCACAATCCACTATCCCATCACAGATGACTGTCAACAAGTCTGACCATCTATTCAGGTGTACCCAGCTACATGTCATGTGTACCATGGTGATGCGACATGTCTGCAGAGGAACCAAACATCGACAGGGGCAGTGTGCACACATCGGAAACAACAGCCACACCCAATACACCCCTGATGCATCCCTTACCCTAAGGAGACTTCCAAACTTGTCCGTGCGTGTAACGCTGAGTCAGCACACGATGACGTGTCCATGAAGAATAGCAGTGCCACAACAATGCAACCAGCAGACGGCATGCGCAAGTACCTGGGGATGAGAGACACACAAGAAGTCAGCCACATAAAGCACAGCCACTTGCATGTGCATGTACTTGACACATGTAAGGATGACAACATGCTAGGTCACAATTATGACTGGGGAAATACACTCATCACTGGCACCATCACTCGAGTGACACATCCACACACACCTCTGACTCACGTGGCATACATGCAGATGGACACACACATCGCAACACATGCCACACGGGGACCAATGCGTGAACACACAGACACTGATACTCACCACTAAGCAAAGAAGTCGCGTATGAGCCGACTCCGGATGTCCTCTTGCAGAACCACATCCTCCACATCACTAGCCCCATTGCCAAGCCCTTCTTCCTCCACGGGTGGATGGTCCTGATCATCTTGATCCAGGATGAGTGGCACAGCTTTCTCAACTGCCATGTTGTGCAGCATGCAGCAGACCATGAAGATTTTGCAGACCTTCGCCGGGGCATATGGGAGGGCGCCGCCGGTCTTGTGGAGGCATCTGAATCGGCTCTTCAGGAGGCCAAATGTCCTCTCTATCACTCGCCTTGTCCGGCCATGGGCGGTGTTGTAGCGGAGCTGGGCCGGCGTGATGGGGTTGCGGAGAGGTGTGATCAGCCATGGCATGTTGGGATAGCCAGCGTCCCCCACATGGAAACCACATGGACATGAGCAGGACAGGAGAAGCGGTCGTGCTGTAAGTCTACGCAAAATACAGGACAGACAGAGTGTACCCACCAACAACACATGCTTGTTCGTTGCGCAGCTGCGTCATCATTTCAGGCACCCTGCTACGCCTCATGATGTAGGCATCGTGTGCTGATCCTGGAAAACGAGCACAGACATGTGAAATCACCATGTTGGACAGACACACCACAAGGGCATTGATGGAGTGGTAGTGTTTGCGATTCCTGTACGCTACCTCCTGTGCCTGTGGTGGTACCAAAGCCACATGTGTCCCATCTATGGACCCAATGACATGGGGCATCCCTCCCAGGGCATAGAATCCACGCTTGACCCCAGTCAACAGTTCAGGAGTTGGGAAATGGATGAACTCATCCAGGTGAAGCAACATGGCCTCTAAGAAATCATGCAGCACACGGCTGAACATGCTCTGGGACATGCCACCAACATGAGCTATGGTATATTGAAAGGTACCCGTGGCAAGAAAATGTAGGGCTGCCATTACCTTCAGCTTGGGTGTCAGTGCCGTAGGATACCTGTGCAGCGGTTGCAGGTGTGGTGCCAGCCTTGCCGTCAACTCCTCAATCAACGGTTGGGGGAAGCGGTAGCACCGGATACAGTCATTCTCCCGCATGTCAGCCAAGTCCGGAATTGGTCGGGGAAGAGGCGGCGCTCTGCAGTAATTTGGAAGTGACAAGGAAGAGTGAGTGCACTACAACAACAATTAATTTGTACTGAGCACATGTTAATCTGTGAATACACATATGCTACATAGGGAGTCAGGTATGTGCCACATGCCCTGGACACGTATGGCTGCCAGGTGACACTCCTACCAAGACCCAGCTACACACGGAGATTGTGAACCTCCACATGCCATGGCATGGGATTAGCTGTGTCCCAGTGTAAGTGAACAGCCAGATGCAACACAGGAGTGACATACATCAACACATCAGCAGAAGTAGGATGTCGATTTCAGAGACAGGTAGCGGAACACTAGAGCCACAGGTCACATGACATTACACTAGGACAGCCCACACACCTTGCCAATAAGGTGTACATGTAATGACTCACCACACATACATTGAGAGGATGCAGACATGTCCTTGTTACGCTACTCCGTGTCCCATGCATACATACGCACCTCACATCCGATACCACATGTGGCCTGGTGTGCGTAACAGTGTGCCATGTCCATCTACACACAGACACATGTTGGTTGCTGCAACAGCTGATGCTTTTGAGGGAGCACCAACATCAAGCTAATGGGAACACACCACACATACATGACATAGACACATCGTGCACCGTGGGTAGTGACATGTCTGGTGTGGTAACCCCTGTAGCGGGCATCAGGGGACACTTACGTGTGTTGTTGACTGTGCCATGCCAGTGACGCTCATCCCAAGTGTGCAGTACGACATGCACACATGTCAAAGGAGTTAAGGGCATGCCTGGCGCACATTGCACCGTCACACATAACATCTGTACACATCTCATCATACATCTGTTGCCTTCTTGACTCAGGAGTAATGTGCCACATCACAGACTTTCACACCTGTGCCCCACACATGTAGTAATGCCCAGACAATGCCTTGATGTCCATCCATGGACAAGTATGTCAGCTCTATTCCTTCCTGTGTGCTGCCTGTCACCACTGTGATGTGTGAAAGGCACCGTACATTCGCTCAGAGGGCCTGTGTACGTTCCCTATCACTATGGGTGTGCTCGCGTATGCGTACCCATAGTGATAGTGAGCGTACAGGCGTGTGTACGGTCCGTATCACTATGGGTGTGCTCGCGTATGCGTACCCATAGTGATAGTGAGCGTACAGGCGTGTTTACGGTCCGTATCACTATGGGTGTGCTCGCGTATGCGTACCCATAGTGATAGTGAGCATACAGGCGTGTGTACGGTCCGTATCACTATGGGTGTGCTCGCGTATGCGTACCCATAGTGATACGGACCGTACACACCTGTACGCTCACTATCACTATGGGTACGCATATGCGAGCACACCCATAGTGATACGGACCGTACACACGCCTGTACGCTCACTATCACTATGGGTACGCATACGCGAGCACACCCACAGTGATACGGACCGTACACACGCCTGTACGCTCACTATCACTATGGGTACGCATACGCGAGCACACCCATAGTGATACGGACCGTACACACACCTGTACGCTCACTATCACTATGGGTACGCATACGCGAGCACACCCATAGTGATACGGACCGTACACACGCCTGCACGCTCACTATCACTATGGGTACGCATACGCGAGCACACCCATAGTGATACGGACCGTACACACGCCTGTACGGGCCGTTGCTATGCATTTGGGGTGCCCTAGGGCCCCGGTACGCACCGTACCTATGTGTGAAACTCCAAATTACATAGGGGACACATGAGGGACAAGTATAAAGGCCTACATGCATACTGGTTGTCATGGAGATCAAGTTTAAAGTTTTAATTTTTTTCAGCAGGTGCACAGCAGAAGTCAGTTTGAATGAATCTACTTTGTTGCAATGTGGTTCTGGAGTTGACATCATGCTCAAGAAAAAAACACAATAAGAACCCACTGACTGTGCTAGGTTTGAAGGGATTGGAGGAAACATAGGATGCAAATGTGAGTGACCAATCACTCTGTACTCCTGTGCATGAAACAGGCTAGCAAGGGAGATATAAGGCAGCCAGGTCCCATGAGGGAGCACTTGCCTGCACATCTTTGGATTCTACGACCCAGCTGCTGCTACTGATTCCCTGGAACCATGTCAAGATCTGTGGAGAGGGCACAGCCTTTCACCCTGGAGGAGAACCTGGCATTGCTGGATGTGATCCTCCCACAGTACCCCCTGCTGTATGGGCGACCAGGGTATCAGGTGAGTGCAGAGTCTACTAGCACAGACTGTGTCCCTTGTTTGTGACTGTGACTTCTGGCATTGTGTCCAGGTGTGACACACATGCTATGTACTGTAGGGGGGGTCCCGGGGGGGGGAATGCCTGATGTCTCCCAGCCAGAGCATGCTGTGGTGCATGTCTGCCGTCCTCACTTGCATTGTGTTTACTGTGACAATCACTGCATGGTGCATGCCACATTCTGCCTGTCTTGTCCTCCTGGGAATGTAGCCTTTACAGTCCTCATTTGATTATGTGGTCAGCCCAGTGTGATAGGTGACTGTACCCACAGATGTGTGTTAAATCTGTGTACCTGTGCTGAGAGTGTCCACATGATGTGTTCGTACCCTGGACATCGGTGTGTGTGTAAGTCCCCTGTCATGTGGGTGGGTGCATATGTGGAGTGTGGCACCCGGGCTGCATGAGGGATGGATATACCCTGCCCATGTGATGTGAGCAGGGAGCAGTGCTGTGTGTCTGACGTGCAGAGCCAGCCCCACACCTGTGAGCCCCCCCGTCTAGTGGCACATGTGCAGAGTGAGGTTTGTCGCTGCATTTGGCAATGGCAGGTGAATGTCCTGTGCCTGTGTGTGTCTGTGTACTCTGCTGAGGTAGCGTCAGTGGCCTGTGGCATGTGACTGCTTAGAGGTGCTGCACATTATCCTGGTGTAGCTTGTGATGCACAGTGTGAGCCTGGATCATTGATTGTGTCGTTGCCCTCATTCCACCTGTGTACTTTTAATGGCACGTACTGCTTTTGCCCTTCCCCAGAGGATCATGTCCCTATGACAAAGGTGCAATGCGTTGGATGCATACTATGCCTTGTTGTAAACAGCAAATTTGTTCTAATATGTGTCTCTGTGACATGTGCCAGGTGTATTGATGTAGTGTCACTTGTTCATCCTCACAGGTAGGCGCCTCTGCCAAGAAGCAGATCTGGATGAACGCCGTCAGTGCCGTGAGGAGGACGGACGGTCGCAAGCGGCGCCTGGCCCAGGTGAGGAAACGCTGGCAGGATATCCGGTGCTGGACGCAGAGGATCGCACGGGTCCTGCTGGGGGACTCACCTGAGACCCATAAGAACCGCGGGCGCCGCCGTCTTACCCACATCCACAAGCGTGTGCTGGCGGTGGTATTTCCAGACTTGGACAGGCGCTTACAGGAGAAGCAGCAGCAGGAAGGGGGTAGGTACATGTGTGTTTGTTGTGTGTCACCAGCATTTGTAAGTGCACAGTTGCATGGATACACTGCCAGGGTTTAAAGGTGCTGTGCAGATCCTGTTACCCACAGTATAGCGGTGCTCTCCTGCCTCCTTTCCCCTCCTTGCAATGTGTTCCCTGGTCTGTGTGTAGTCACTCCTTCACAAGGTTATGTAGGCTGGCACTTTCTCCACGTGAACTATGCCTGTAGCATCATGTGTGGGGGTGGTGTGTAACAGGTTTTGGGACCTTGCCTGTGCCCTGTCCAGTTCAGTACTTGTGGGTTCCATGTCAGTTGGCACTGATGCTGAGTCCAGACATGGGAGTTAGTCTCTCAAGTGTCATGCCTTACAGCACGCATGTCCTATGTTGTGGCCTGTGACATGATGTGCATGAGTGTGCGATACACATAGTGCAGGGATGGTGGCGTGTGTTGCAGTCATTCTCATTCAGGACCATGGAGTTGTGTGGCCACTACTGTCCCCTGGGGCATATTTTCCTAGGTGTCATGTGTGTCATCACAAAATGTGGACACTCTCAGTGTCTACAGCATAGGTTGTGCTCTGTGCCATTGTCCCCTGGCACCATGTATATTGACGTAAAATGTAGTACAAGTGTCCACTGTACAGCCTGACCTGATTTTCCTTGTTCATACTCACAGTGGCCAGTGCCTGTGTGTCTTGTTACAATCATCTGATGATGACCATTTGTACATGATTATTTGGACAGGCGCACCTTGGGTATTTTGAGTCCAATCTTGCATTTATCCAGCCCATGTGTATTTCACCCAGACTAAGAGATGTAAGTGCTTCCTGTGTCTCAACAAATTGTCTCATGTAGGGGGTGGTTGGTGCGGGCAAAGCCTACATGTCAAAACCTGATATCTCCTTGCTAGGTCTGGCCAGTGTGTGATGTTTGTCTGCACATACACTCAAGGTGCAGTGAGCCAGTCATGGTGGGCATGTTTTCAGTATTACCTATGTAGCATGTGCCTCAAGTTCATGGATATGGTCCCTGCTCATCCCTATTTTCGGCAACGCTGTGTGGTGCAGATGCAGTGCTGGATTGTCCCCAGGGCCTGGCTCCTCTGTCAAACTCCATTTCATGTCATTTGCTATTGTGTCATGCTCTCCATAGTTTTTCAGTGGCATGGTGGGTCAACCAACTGTGTGTTGCATGCCCTACATCTGTACCTTGTTTTGTAGATGTTACTGATCTTTCTTTTCAGGCTATGCACTGTAACCTATGTAGATTGCACTCATGTGACATATGTATACAGGTGTATGATTAATTGCTGTCTCTTCACCTTGCCCACAGCATCGTCGGGGGACACGGAGGGAGACATGAGCACAGACGGAGCGGAGGGACCGAGCACCAGTGCCAGCGGTGACATCGTGGCTGGCACATGGAGTGGAACTGAGGCGGAGGAGAGTGAGGCCGAGGACCTGTCCACTGGCACGACAGAATATGAAGCTGACGGGACCGAGGATGATCTCTCCGAGTGGGCAGAGGCTGCACCAGCAGCTGACAGCGGCACAACATCTCTCCCCGCCCCCTCCATTGCCATCAGCCACCTCCCACTTGCTCGTGTCCCTTCCCAGCGTGCCCAGTCACCACATGTCTCCTTCCTGCCAGGCACCGCACCCCCTGCCCCTGTCTCCACTGCTGCCGCCAATGCCGAGTCTGTGGACATCCAGCGGCAGTTGCAGGTTGGTCAGGCTGCGATGCTTAATGTCCTCCATGGCCACAGCCAAGTGCTGAACAACATGGAGGCATACTTGGAGGGCATTTTTTCATCGCAGGCTGACCAACGCAACTTGCTGAGGTCCATTGACTCAAAACTGACTGCAGCAGTGGGTCTCCTGCAGCGCTACGTCCAACCCCCTACCCCTGACCCATCCACACTTCCCACTCCCATGCCTGTCCCACGTACACCCAGACGTCAGCATGCACCCACCACAACAGACACAGGCACCACACCAGCAGGGAAGGTCAAACGCACACCTCCTGGCACGCACACACAGGGTGAAGTAAGCACACCCACTGGGTCGGGGGGCAAACGTAAGATACGCAGCCAAAGTGGGAGTCCGCATTCCACCAAATCCACTCCCTCCAAATCCCCTCCCCTCAGCTCTCCTGGCCACATATCCGGCAAAGACTCCTTCATGGCCGCTCTGTCCCTGAGCCCCACAGTGACACCACCCCGCAAGCGGTCAAGGGATTCCCCGGTCAGGGTGGTTGAGTCCCCCCCCTGTCCACACCCTCACCCAGTGGCGCTGCGACCCATCCCTCCGCCCCCCCCCTCCTTGGTGTCTGTGGTTCCTTCGGGTGCAGGGGAGTCGCTGGAGGACCTTGCTAAGGTGTGCAGCGCCATCCTGGCCTCCGCCTTTGGCCCTGCCCCACCCCCTGTGGTGGAGTCCTCCATCCCTGCACCCACGACGCCTACCCTTCACCCTCATGTCTCTGCGGTGTCTGACTGTGCAGCCAAGCTAGGGGACACGCGTCCCACTGTGTCCCCCACCTGGATTTGAACTTTGGATTGCCCTATGGGCATTGTACATTTTGAACTTTCAAGGGACAAACAGATTTTTGGATGCTGAATAAAGCAATTTTTTTTTCCTTAGTACACTACTGTCTGTCTGGTATTGCTGTTGGGAGACCTGCCCCATTATTTTGGGTGGTGGTAATGTGTTGGGTGTGTGGGAATTGTAGTCTTGTGCTGGTCATAGGGTGGATCCTGGTATCTGTGTGCCATCACAAGCTGTTGGCTACATAACTTTGTTCATGTAAGCAGTTACTGCATGGTGACATCGTCCCAAGGTGTGTTCCTTCCTCTGTGTAACCTGACATCTTCCCTGCAGGGTCTTTCCAATATGTGGTGCTGAGCTGTGTCTACATTGGCTGGGTGTGTGACGGACTCGTTAGACTTGGGCCATGCATGCTGAGCGATGTCTCCACCTGCATCATTCGTGGCGTCCTTGGTGGTCACTGTACTTGTGTATGTAGACTGTTGTCATGACTTCATGTGTACATGTTTTCTTTTTGGCGCTATGCATGTGTATACTCCCAGCCTCGCACACATGTGGTACATGTACTGCAGGATCTTTGTGCACCTGACTGACATTTGTGGGCATTGGATCTGTGGGTACTCCACCCTTTTCTTTGCAGGGGCACTGCTGTGAGTGTTAGGCACCCACCCCTCCTGTGTCTGGGCACTGCTGGGAGGACTCTGCACCCACCCCTCTTGTGACTGGGCACTGCTGGGAGGCCTCTGCACACACCCCTCCTGTGACTGGGCACTGCTGGGAGGACTCTGCACACACCCCTCTTATGACTGGGCACTGCTGGGAGGACTCTGCACCCACCCCTCCTGTGACTGGGCACTGCTGGGAGTGTTGGGCACCCACCCCTCCTGTGTCTGGGCACTGCTGGGAGGCCTCTGCACACACCCCTCTTGTGACTGGGCACTGCTGGGAGGACTCTGCACCCACCCCTCCTGTGTCTGGGCACTGCTGGGAGGACTCTGCACACACCCCTCCTGTGACTGGGCACTGCTGGGAGGACTCTGCACACACCCCTCTTATGACTGGGCACTGCTGGGAGGACTCTGCACCCAACCCTCCTATTTCAGGATATGTACGCTTAGAACATACACGGGTGTGGGTTCGCTCCATGCATACGAGGTGGGGGTACGGTCCGTACGTACACTGTTGGCATGGGGGGTACGCTCCATGCATACGCGGGTGAGGGTACGGGTTGTACATACACGGTTGGGGTGGGGGTACACTCCATGCATACGCGGGTGAGGGTACGGGTCGTACTTACACTGTTAAGGTGGGGGGTACGCTCCATACGTACGCGGGTGAGGGTACGGGCCGTACTTACACTATTGGGGTGGGGGGTACGCTCCATACGTACGCGGGTGAGGGTACGGGTCGTACATACACGGTTGGGGTGGAGGTACTCTCCATGCATACGCGGGTGAGGGTACGGGTCGTACTTACACTGCTGGGGTGGGGGGTACGCTCCATACGTACGTGGGTGAGGGTACGGGTCGTACTTACACTGTTGGGGTGGGGGGTACGCTCCATACGTCCGCGGGTGAGGGTACGGGTCGTACTTACACTGTTGGGGTGGGGGGTACGCTCCATACGTACGCGGGTGAGCGTACGGGTCGTACTTACACTGTTGGGGTGGGGGGTACGCTCCATACGTACGCGGATGAGGGTACGGGTTGTACTTACACTGTTGGGGTGGGGGGTACGCTCCATACATACGCGGGTGAGGGTACGGGTCGTACATACACGGTTGGGGTGGAGGTATGCTCCATGCATACGCGGGTGAGGGTACGGGTCGTACTTACACTGTTGGGGTGGGGGGTACGCTCCATACGTATGCGGGTGAGGGTACGGGTCATACTTACACTGTTGGGGTGGGGGGTACGCTCCATAAGTACGCAGGTGAGGGTACGGGTCGTACTTATACTGTTGGGGTGGGGGGTATGCTCCATACGTACGCGGGTGAGGGTACGGGTCGTACTTACACTGTTGGGGTGGGGGGTACGCTCCATACGTACGCGGGTGAGGGTACGGGTCGTACTTACACTGTTGAAGTGGGGGGTACGCTCCATACGTACGCAGGTGAGGGTACGGGTCGTACTTACACTGTTGGGGTGGGGGTACGCTCCATATGTACGCGGGTGAGGGTATGGGTCGTACTTACACTGTTGGGGTGGGGGGTACGCTCCATGCATATGGGGGTGGGGATACGGTCCGTACATATCCGCTATGGAATGCTTGTGCGGGCCGTACCCAGGCCTTTGCCACGTGGGTACAGCCGTCCCGCCATTGTTGGGGTGACGTAGGTGTGGGCGTGGTATGACTCGTACCCACGCTCTTAAGGCGTGAGTACGGGACGTACCTGTATTGTTGTGTTACCGGTTCGCGTCGTTAAGCACTTCCGTTGTGGCGGACGCTGGCTTTGCTGGACACGCCCCCACCCCCTCGTGGTGACCAGGGCCTGTGGGTCAGGTATGTCCAGGGCATGTGTGCTGTGTGACTTTGGTGGGGGTTTTGTGGCCTGCCCCTGCTCCTGCCCCCCCCCCATTTTCCCCCTCCCTTTGTTGTTCTGACCTTCTGCGGCGTCTACGTCGTAACCTGTAGAGGAGGTCGACTGCTATGAGGGCCGGGATGACACGTAGGTCCATGTCTGTCCGTCGCGTGCAGGTACTCCTTGTTCGCGTCGTCCTGATTTCCCTGCAGTTTTTGGCTGCCGGAAAATATTGTCCGTGCGGGATGACGTCGGTGCGAATCGTACTTCCTGGTTCGTGAATGGCAGGCTGCGTGCGTCCCAACGTCACGTCGGCGCTTTCCCGGATCACATTTGCATGTTTATTTTCGTTGGTCGGGGTTTTGTACGATTCGTACGGAAATAGTATTTCCGTGCGAATCGTACTTCCATGTTTGTATATTGTTACGACCGGGTACGCGTCGGACAGAGAATGTGCTCCGTCCGACGGCTCGTACCCGGTTTTTACAGGATCGTGATCGGCACCTTAGTCTGAATGTAAACATGTACAATGCGTCAACATACATGTGAACACAATGTTAAACTGCATCTCCCCTTCACATTGCAGAGGGAAATTCTACACCTCCTGCAGAGCAGTCCCTAACTCTCTTCTCTTATGACGAAGAGGACCACCACCCCTTCGACTCCAACGCCCTCCAACAGCTCGTGGAGAGCCTCCGCAGCTCACTTCCAGGAGCAGTGCAGCCCAGCTGCTATGAGGAGAGCCCACCCCCTGCACAGAACCCACAGCAGGCAGCACCCATCATCACGGCTGCCTCCCAGGACCCCCATGACGAACACATGGCCTTCCAACGTTGTGTGTTGGGGTGCCAGGAGAAGCTGGCTGAACAAGTGCAGGTGGGGTTCGACTGCATGGCAGACAAACTAGACGCCATACGTGGGTGTCTAATTCCCATCAGGGACCACTCACAGTCCCCAACGGACACCGACAGTCCACTCCATGCCCTCCAATGAACCATGGCTGACATCGCCAGAGTCCTGACTGAGCGCCAAATCACGATAGTAAAAAAACTTACAAAATCAAATGGGACTTTGAACTAGGGCCCAGCAACCCCTACAACTCCTCCAGGCTCCCCTGTGGGTGTTCCTACTGGCAACTAAAATTTGGAATCAAAAGAAACGTAAGAACAAAAAGACATAAATTGAATAACATTGGGCTGCAGTACACCCAAAATGGGGCCTGTGTTGTCAAGGAGCCAGGAATCTCCTAAGAGTACAAGGAAATAAAAATGTGCTCGGGAGGAGCCAGGTGGAGCTAAAGACAGCAATATCATCAAAGTGAGTGCACTAAAGGACTTTGTTCACCAACTTTTGGGAGGTGGCAGGAGCATTCTTTAATCCAAAGGGCATAACAGTAAACGTGTAGTCCGCATCCGGGATTGAGGATGCTAATTTTTCTTTTACTCCAGGGGTCAGTCCTATCTGCCAGTACCCTGATTTGAAATCAAAAGTACTGAGATATTTGGCTGCCCCGACCTGTCAATTAATTCCTCAGCCATAGGAATTTGCTTTGCTCAGATGTGGTCACAGCATTGCTGCTCTATAGTCCACACAAAACCTCATCTCGTTCCTTCCACTCTGGGAGTAAGTTTTGGGGACTTAAACAACTGAGCTGGCCTAGGGCCTCTCATATGGCTCCATGACTGCCAATTTCACCATCCCACTTACTTCAGCTTTGACACTCTCCTTGACGTGACCAGACTGCCTGTAGATTTTATTTTTGACAGGTAGGCTTTCACCAGTGTCCACATCATGTGTGCACCAGCTAGTCTGATAAGGGGTCAAGGAGAAGAACTCAGGAAACTGATTTAGGACTTCCCTGCAATCAGTCGGCTGTTGGGCAGTGAGGGTGTCTGACAAGACCACTCCATCAACTTTCCCATTTTTAGGGTTGCTTGAGAGGAGGTCAGGGGGAGGTTCATTCACTGCTTCCTGATCCTCATCTGTGACCATCAAAATGGTCACTTCAGCCCTGTTATGATAGAGTTTAAGGCGGTTTACATGGATGACCCTCTTCCAGTTCCTGCATGTGCCAAGGTTCACCAGGTTGGTGACCTTCCCTTTCCTCTCAAGGATAGGGTAGTGCCCAGTCCATTTATCCTGAAGGGTCCTAGGAGCCACATGCTCCAAAACTCACACTCTCTGTCCAGGTTGGAACCCCACCATGGCAGCCTTTTGATCATACCAGAACTTCTGGAACACCTGGTTGGCCACAAGGTTTTTGTGTGCTTTTTCCATGTACACAGCCATTCTGGAACAAAGGCCAAGCACATAGTCCATAATATCCTGTGTGGGCTCTTTGAGAGGTCTCTACCATCAATCCTTCAGAAGACCCAATGGTCCCCTTACATGATGACCACACAAATCTTCAAAGGGAGAAATCCCTACTCCTGTTGCACTTCTCTGTAGGCGAAAAGCAGGCATGGCAGTAAGACAGCCCTTCTCCATCTGAGTTTTCCACAGAGTCCATCAATATTACCTTTCAATGGCTTGTTGAATCTTTCAACATACCTATGGGTCTACAGATCATATGGGGTAGTAAACCTTTAGGTCACTCTACATTTATCCCACATGTGTTTTAGATACGCAGACATAAAGTTTCTACCTCTGTCTGATACTACCTCCCTAGGAAAGCCAACCCTGGTAAAGATACCAAGGAGACCCATAGCCACTGCAGAGGCAGTGTTAGTTCTAAGAGGAATAGCCTTAGGATACCTAGTAGTATGGACCACTACTACTAGTATAAATTAGTTCCCTGATGCTGTTTGAGGGTCATGGGGACCAACAATGTCAATCCCTACCCTCTTTAAAGGGAACACCGACTGCTAAAAGTTGAATTAAGTGGGCCTTCGGGTGGCTACCTGTCTTGCCGATGGCTTGACAGGAGGCACAGGAGTTATAAAACTCCTTCACCTTCTGCGACCTGCCTGGCCAGTAGAAGTGGTTCACCAACCTACTCCATGTTTTGGTCTAGGTAGGATGCCCAGCTAGGGTGATGTCATGGGCCAATGTGAAGAGAAACTCTCTAAGCTGCTGAGGCACTACCACTTCCCTAGTGGCACCAGGTTTGGGGTCTCTGACTTCTTGCCCTTTCTCTTGAAAGGTTGGTCCATAATTGCAGACTCCAAAACTTCTTTTTCACCCTGGGTTATACACTGTGATCGTGTTTTTACACACACCCACTCAGGTATTCCCAGCATGGTTACATAAGTTTTTCTTTCTACGTCAGCCCATGCTGAGGACTCCAAATTATTGCTAAGCAAGCACTCTACAGGAATTGCAGAAGATACCACCACCCTTTTGTGGTCAGTAATCCCCTTCTAAGGACCCAAATGCCATTGGATGCGCCCTGGCCTGATTGTCAGCATTGAGGATTGTGTAAGGCTCGCGAAGCAAGTACTGGTCTAAGGACACCAGTTGCTCAGTCACCATTGTGACACTGGCATCAGCATCTTGCAGAGCTACAACTCTAAACCCATTAATATGTGGCTGATGTCTGTATTTTTCAAGAATACTGGGCCAGAGAGCCAGGGTGGCTACATCCACTCCACCCTCTGCGACTAGAGTTGCCACCGCAGGCTCTCTGACATAGTCAGGGCCCACCTGTGATCCCATCTGGAGACATACCGATGCATTGACTGCAGGTGTACTAGAGGCATTCTGCTTGTTTTTTCAGTTAAGGTCTCCTGGTCGGTGTTCAAGAGCCTGACAGTCATGTCAGCACACCTTTTTGGGAGCCCAGTTGTTACTCTGGTACCCGCCCTTAGACTATGAAGAGTTTCTGGGCCCACCCTCCTGAACAGTTTTTTTGAGAGCCTTTCAAAGACTTTTTTAGATTTTTATCTTTTTGGTCACCATCTTTTTGGCCTCTTTCTTTTGGTCACCCCCACCAGTGGTAGTTTTGGTCACCCTTGTTTTGACCCAGTGGTCTGCCTTCTTCCCCAGCCCTTGAGGAGTCATTGGACCTAGGTCTACCAGGAACTGATGTAATTTGTCTTGACAGCAAATACTCAACAGATGCACTTTCATGATTAAATTGTAAAGCCCATCATAGTCATGCACATTGTTACCTTTCAACCAGAAAGCCCTTCATAGTCATGCACATTGTTACCTTTCAACCAGCCACCTAGTGTCTTAACTAAAAAGTCCCCATAATCAACCGAGGACGGACTTGCGTGTTTTTAGTCTCCCTGAATTTGGTTCTATATTCTTCAGTGGTAAGTCCAAAGTCTTCAATCAGGGTACCCTTTATAAGGTCAAAAGACTCAGCATATGTCTCTTTCAATGTCAGGAATCTATCCCTGCATTTACCTGAGAACAGTTCCCACAGGAGAGAGTCCCAGTGCTTCTTGGCTACCTTTCTACTGATGCAAGCTCTCTTGAATGCAGTAAACAACTTGGTGATATCATTGCCCTCGGCATATTTGGGTACCACGTCTTTGGGGCTTTCACTTTTCTCTGTTTCTCTATGTCGAGGAGTTGAGCTTCTAAAGCTATCCTCTTGGCAAATCTTTGTAGAGCAAGCTCTTCCTCTGAGGGAGCTTCTTCTTCTGAGGCCCGAGTCTCCACCACCTCCACAGCATCTTCCTTTCCTGTTTGATGAGACTCCTTTGACTCATGCTTTTTCATTGGGTTATCTCTCCATAGTCTCTCAAAAACCTTCTAACCTTATCTTTGGTAGCATGAGAGCCAGTTTTAACCTAATAACGTTTACAGAAGGCTCATAACTGGGAGTGAAACAACTCCAGGTACTATGTCAGGTTGAGCTCCTAAGCTTGCCCCTGTGGGTTATCCATTATGCACTAAAGTTGGGAACTGTTTGTAAAGTTTCAAAACCTTAACACTTTTCTTTTGACCTAACTAAAGTAGGATTTTTAAATTCAAACTACTAATTTCAGGGACTTAACCAAGACCCTAACAGATAATTTTAGAAATTTGGAAAACTAGACCAATCAAAAAATACAACTGTCTAAAGGCAATTTTTTGATTTATGTGTGTTGTCACTTATTGATAGAGTAGTATCAGCAAACACAAAGTCGTAGATCCTACTGCTACCACCAACGTAGGAATGTGGCTCTATATACAGTACACTAAAATGAAGTATACTGTGCAGAGAGTGCAGTGGATCCCAGATTAGTACACAGAGGCAAAAGTAAATAATACCAATGCTCTATTTGTGGTAGTGTGGGTGAGCAGTTAGTCTTATCAGAGGGTAGTACTAAGCATTTGTTGTATTCACAGAGGCAATAAATGAGACACACACTCAAGAAGAAATCTGAGACCAATTTTCAAAAATATCACTGATTTTTATATCATTTTGTAAGACCGAGAACTTTTTCTAGAGCAAATACTTTTAAAGGTATACATTTTCAAAGTTCATAAAATAATTCACAGTTGTGTGCAATAACAATGATAACCCATGGGAGAACCTTCAAATATGCATGTAAAAATGTACAGCCAGTACTCAGGGTCACCTTAAGAGTTTAGGGTAGCAGCAGGCCAAGGTCCAATTTCCAACAGCAGTTCCATTGGAGCATTCCGGATTTGGCCAGGAGCAGGCTGTTGAGGTTGTTGGTAGCTGGTGCACTACGAAGAAAGGGGCCACCTAAAAGAACGCTGCACAGGAGGACTTACAGTTATGTCTGGGGGACTCCAAAACAAGAGATTGGGTCACAAGGGCTTCAGGACCATGGGAGCAAGGTTGGTATCCAGGCTGGGCTGGGTGCAAAGCAGATAAGTCAGCCGGGCTCTGTGCGTCAAGGTGATCTTCGCAGTCAGGTACAGCCAGTTTGCAGGAATGATTTCTGGACACCTGGGTCACTCATAAAGTTGATCTCAGGCATCTTAACGTCCATCAACAAATGCTTGCTTTTTGGGTAGTTGGAGTCCGGATTGGATCCATCGTCTCGGTGTCAGCTGCAGGTGGTTTGGTACTTGCGGTATTGCTACAACACGACTCCGGTAGGTCCAGGTGTCCTCTCGCTCAGTGGGGATACAGATCTAACTCTCTGGAGCTGGTGTACCTCTTCTTGCTTTGATGCTGCGTCAGAGTGCCAGAAAGCAGCAAGTCCATAAACCAGACTCTGCTAGTTCAGTGCCTGTGGTCTGCAGGCATGACCGCACATGTGGTAAAGTGCACCCTGCCTTTAGGCAATAAGGCTTGCAGTAGGGGTGACTTATCTATACCTCATGCAGTGTGTGTGGGCATGGCACATAGGGATGTGTGCTATGTCAACTCTTCAGTTTTCTCTGCACCAAGACACACAGACTGCAATGGCAGTTTGCATGGTCTTGGTGAGGGGTTCCTAGAGTGGCACAATTTGTGACGCAGCCCTAGAAGACCCTCTTCAGTCCCAATGCCCTTGGTACTAGGGGTACCAATTACTATGACCTTCCAGGGTTGCTGAAGTTGTGCCAATTGTACTATGTTTTAGGAAAGAGATCTGGCACTGGGGAACTGGTTAGCAGTGACTCGGTGCACTTTCGTTCAAAATCACATCATGTTTCATGCATAAAGTGGGACAAACCATGTCAAAAGAGGCACTTTCTCACACACGGTGCATGCATAGCTGCATTGGCACTAGGCAGCCTCAAGGGAGCCAGCCCAAGGAGAGAGCAGAAATGTGCTATTTCTTTGTAAATATGGTGCATTTCTGCTATCTCCCTTTCACACAACACAACACAGCAATGTAACGTGTGGCCTTGCATTGCACATAAATGGTAAATTTGTCCCAACATTTTTAAATGCCAATGTTTCAATTGCCAAAGTATGTACATCACTCTTTTGATAACCAGGTACCTGTCATTTAAGCCAATATCCTCTGCCTGTCTGGTAAAGGTGCCCAGATTCAACAGAACCAGAACAGGGGGCAGATCCTTCAGTGTTGCAGCGGCCAAGCTGTGGAACAGCCTGCCCACTGACATACGTCAGATATCACAGCTTCTTCCATTCAGGAGACGTATCAAGACCTGGCTCTTCCCCAAATAAATTGTCCGTCTGACTGTTCTCCCGGTTATCCGTTAACAGAGTAATTTCCAGCGCCAGGAAGCCTGCAAGGTGTCAGTCGCGCTTTACAAATTCTCAAAATAAATAAATAAATAAAATAAATATGTATGTCCATATAAAACTAACTACTCCAACAATAAAGATTTACTTTGACAAACTAAATAAGGAAAGTCCAGAATGGGTACCACACGGTGCCTGCCACCTGGTGGAGGAAAATGTAGGGGTGCACCATAGGTGCCCCCAAAGTACAAAACGAAAGTACCCCTGCAGGAGGAACCTCCATGGAAAGGCTGGCCGAATTCAGCATCCTAATGTGGCGGACGGTGCCTGCTAGGCACTTCCACCATTCTTGGGAAGCGGGCCGGGTCTGACAGGCAATTGTAACGATTGCTGTGTCAGACCTGTGGCGGCCCCCGTCCACCAGCACACCGCCCACCATCCTTATCTGGTGGGCAGAGAATGACCTTACGATGGCGGTGAACCCACTACTGGCAGGCTACCAGTGGCGGGATCACAGCCATCGTAATCAGGGCCACAGTCTTGCCATTGTCAACACATAATAAGGACCTCTTAACACTTTCACACCTATAACTGAGCCGTGCCTTGCAATGGGTTTTCATTGTGTACAGGGTAAATAGCAAAACATTTGGTAAAATATAAAGAGTGAAACATAGGTATCAAGGACACCTGTGTATTTCCGAAATGGGAACAAATTATAGAGTTTAGAAGCAATAATTATTTGCACATCTCCGAAATTGTGGATATCCATACTAGCATGTGAATTATAGGATATTTTTCAAAGTTACTACTTTTTTACACATTGTCTCACATTTGGAAGGCAGAAATGCATAGAAAGTTAATAGGTAATAACAGAGAAAAATTTGATTTTTTTCAGCTAAATTTGAGATTTGCAAGGGATTGTGGTTAGGAAAACGTTGGGGGTCAATGCAAGCCATTCATCCCTAGACTCCATCAGGTGTCTAGTTTTCAGAAATGTTTGGGTTTGGTAGGTTTCCCTAGATGGCCGCCGAGCCTGGAGCCAAACACCCAGGTGACCCCCCTTGCAAAACCAGGTATTTTTGTGATAGGTAAGTTTGATGTCTCCACAATATGTTTTGGGCCCTTGCCTGTCGCGGGTACTTGGCCCACCCACACAATCAAGGTTCCATTTTTATCAGGACACCCGGGGAAACACTGATTGGTAGGAAATTTTTGGCAGCCCGGTGATCCCACAACTTTTGCACACAAAAGTGAGCAAAATTTGATTTTATTAGCTAAATTTGAGAATTGCAGGGAATTCTGGGTAGAAAAATATTGGGAAATCCACGCAAGCCAGACCTCACTGGACTGCTCTAGGTGTCAAGTGTCCAGGAATGTCTGGGTTTGGTATGTTTCCCTAGATTGCCGCTGAGCCCAGGACAAAAAACGTAACATTTTCCTTCCCAGAATCTGTTGCAAACCTCATATTTAGCTAAAAAGTCACATTTTCCTCTAATATGCGTGTGGGAAAGTTGTGGGATCTCTTCATGGCACAAATTTCCTACCACTCAGCATTCCACTCAGTTACCTGATAAAAATGATACCTTACTGGTGTGGATGAGCCAAGTGCCTATGAAATGGAAGAGCCAAAAACATGTAGAGATTGAGCTGGGCACAAAGCATGTTCAAAAGGGCAGGTTTGTTTATACGTTTTTAGGCTGATGCCACTTTGGACACCCAAACAAGTGAGGTATTATTTTTCTCAGGTGACCAAGGGGAATGCTCGGTCGTAGGAAATTTGTGCCTGCGCAGTGATCCTACAGCTTACCTACATAGAAATGTGAGGAAAATGTGACTTTGTAAGTAAATTTGAGGGTTGTTGGGGTTTCTGGGTAAGAAAACGCAGGGGGATCTATGCAAGCCACACCGTCAGTACATGCACACCATCAACCATGCACACCACCAGCAAAGCGCCATCCACGCACACTGACAGCCAAGTGCCATCCACACACACTGACAGCCAGGCTTCATCCAAGTACACCGCCAGCAAAATGCCATTCATGCACACAGTCAGCCAAGTACTATCCACACGCACCACCAGCCAAGCGCCACCCAAGCACTCCACCAGCCAAGCGCCATCCCTGCACACAGCTAGCCAAGTAGGGCCGGACTGGGAACAGCAACCAGCCCTGGCAGATTGGTGCTCGACCAGCCCTGGGAGGGGGGGGGGCGTGCTAGTAAAAAGAAACGCTCCCGCTTTTGTTGCTGGGTCTGATATTGCAGCAATGCTGCAAAACCAGCCCCCAGTGATAAAACAGGCCCCAAGGCCAGAAAACTGCCCCCTCCCCTCCATCCCACCCGGGAAACCCACAGTGCCCGCTACGGCCAGTTTGGCCCTGCAGCCAAGCACCATCCATGCACACAGTCAGCTAAGTACCAGTGCACGCACACAACCAGGCAAGCAGCAACCTACACTCACCGTCATCAAGCTCGAGTCCACACACACTACTAGCTAAGTGCAGGTTCACACACACCGAAAGCTAAATGCTAGCCAAAGGTCAGAACATGTATACCATCAGTCAAAATCAAGTACACACACACACACACACAAACTCTCCCTGGTTGCTAGTGGTTTTCTGCATCCATTTGGGGCAGATGAGACTAAAAATATCACTGAAAGCACAAATGTGTCCCTAAAAAAAGGGAAGTTGCCCTTGCCTATGGGGCTTCTCCCTGACATGCCAACTTTCCTTTGGTTTTTGCTTTGTTCGCCATAAATTGGCAGGGTATGCTCAGACGTGAGTCCCTTGCTCACTTTGCCACTGGATTCAAGCAAGCCTGGCTGAAGACGGCTGAAATGCCAGAAACCGGTCCTAGGAAGCTTGTTTCCGGTCCAGGGAAGACATGGCTTGGCAGTTCAGGCAGCACTGTTCCCATGAGGCACAGGGTCAGACTGATTTGCATATGGCCATGTCTGAACTGGGGTGGCAGAGTGGGCTAAAGAACGGTGATGGATTAAACCCAGATCAGTTGACTGGGGGTGAGTGCTTGCAATGTTCAACACTCCGTCCATCATTTCCTTTGGTTTTTGCTTTCTCCCTGACATGCCCATAAGCATATCCCTGGTGCCTAGTGGGCTTTCTGCCCCCCGGGGGGGGGGGGGGTAAATAAGGGGCTATTGCCCCAATCTGCCTTCTGGCCTTCTGGGAGGTCAGAAATAATTTTTCGGGAGTGGGGGCATTAGCATGATAATTCTCTGCAGCCCCCAACCCTATTTATTAAAAAAAATACCATAATCCCAGGTGCCTAGTGAGCTTTCTTCCCCCCAAGAGGGGGCAGATCAGGGATTATTGGCCCATATGTCTCCCAGGGGAGGCAGAAAGGCTGTGGCCAACTATTATGGGGGGTGGGGCATTGGCATCCCTATTCTGGGCAGCCCCCACCCCTTGGTATAATAAAAAACATAATCCCTGGTGCCTAGCAGGCTTTATGCCTTATTGGGGGGCAGATAAGGCACGATTGTCCCCATCTGCCTCCTGGGGGGCAGAAAGACTGTGGAATTGTTGGATGGTGGTGGGGACATTGTCATACCCATTTTGGGCCGCCCCCTGCCTGATGTAAATAAACAAAAAATCCCTGGTGCCTGGTGTGCTTTCTGCCCCCCAAGGGGCAGATCGGGAGATATTACCCCCATCTGCCTCCCAGGGGAGGCAGAAAGACTGTGGCAATTTATTTGGGGAATGGGGGCATTGGCATGCCCATTTTGGGCAGCCCCTACATATAAAAAAAAACTCTGGTGCCTAGTGGGCTTTCTGCCCCCTCCGGGGTCAGATCAGGGGCTATTGCCCCATCTGCCTCCAGGGGGGGCAGAAAGACTGGAACTTTAGTGGCATCGAAGGCATTGGCATGCCCATTTTGGGCAGCCCTCACCCTATAAACATAAAATAAATCTCTGGTGTCTAATGTGCTTTCTGGCCCAGGGGACAGATCAGGGGCTGTTGCCTCATCTGCTTCCCAGGGGGGGCAGAAACACAGTGGAATTTTTGGGGTGGTGGGAGCATTGGCATGCCCATTTTAGGCAGCCCCCTACCCTTTATGCACAAAAAAGAAATCCCTGGTGCCTAGTGTGCCTTTTGCTCCCCAGAGCAGGCAGATCGGGGCTATTAGCCCCATCTGCCTCCCAGGGGGTGCAGAAAGACTTTGGACTTTTTAGGAGGGGCCTTGGCATGCCCATTTGGGGCAGCCCCGGCCCTATAGACATAAAATATAAAATCCCTTGTGCCTAGTGTGCTTTTTGCCACCCCGGGCAGATCGGGGGCTATTGCCTACATATGCCTCCAGAGTGTGGCAGAAAGACTGATCTGGCTCAAAAATATGGGGGAAGCAAAAGCCCTTGCCCAAGGGGTCGCTCCCCCCTCCCTGGTGCCTAGTAGGTGGATCTCTGCTTGAGGATCACCCTTGTTGTGTAGTTCCTACTAATCTGTAGAATCTGTGCATTGTTTGGACGGGGAACAGCCATCACAACGTGGATTTTACTCCGCGTACCATTACATCGCATGCGCTACAACGCATGCGATGTAACTACGCATATCCATTACTACCCGTACCATTAAATCGCGTGCGCTTTTACAACGCATACAATGTGATGGGTATCCACGTCGTTGTGAGGAAACTGAGGCTGTTTCCTCACAACGACGTGCACCGCCCCTGGAAGCAGGAACCGGGAGCAGAGATGGCGACGCTGGAACCACGAGGAAAGAGGTAAGGCTGATTGTGCTTTGGGTAGTGTCGTAGTGTTTTAGGGTTAGGGGTAGTGTAGGGGTGGGAGTAGTGTGGGTAGTGTTGCAGTGTCTTAGGTTTTAGGGTAGTGTAGGGGTGGGAGTAGTGTGGGAGTGTTGTAGTGTAGGTTTTAGGGTAGTGTAGTGTAGTGTAGGAGTGAGAGTAGTGTGGGTAGTGTTGTAGTGTATTAGGATTTAGGGTAGTGTAGGGGTGGGAGTAGTGTGGGTAGTGGTTTAGGGAAGGCTATTTGCCCCATCTGCCTCCCAGGGGGTGCAGAAAGACTTTTGACTTTTTAGGAGGGGCCTTGGCATGCCCATTTGGGGCAGCCCCGGCCCTATAGACATAAAATATAAAATCCCTTGTGCCTAGTGTGCTTTTTGCCACCCCGGGCAGATCGGGGCTATTGCCCACATATGCCTCCAGAGTGTGGCAGAAAGACTGATCTGGCTCAAAAATATGGGGGAAGCAAAAGCCCTTGCCCAAGGGGTCGCTCCCCCCTCCCTGGTGCCTAGTAGGTGGATCTCTGCTTGAGGATCACCCTTGTTGTGTAGTTCCTACTAATCTGTAGAATCTGTGCATTGTTTGGACGGGGAACAGCCATCACAACGTGGATTTTACTCCGCGTACCATTACATCGTATGCGCTACAACGCATGCGATGTAACTACGCATAACGATTACCACGCGTACCATTAAATCGCATGCGCTTTTACAACGCATACAATGTGATGCGTATCCACGTCGTTGTGAGGAAACTGAGGCTGTTTCTTCACAACGACGTGCACCGCCCCTGAAAGCAGGAACCGGGAGCAGAGACGGCGACGCTGGAACCACGAGGAAAGAGGTAAGGCTGATTGTGCTTGGGGTAGTGTCGTAGTGTTTTAGGGTTAGGGGTAGTGTAGGGGTGGGAGTAGTGTGGGTAGTGTTGCAGTGTCGTAGGTTTTAGGGTAGTGTAGGGGTGGGAGTAGTGTGGGAGTGTTGTAGTGTAGGTTTTAGGGTAGTGTAGTGTAGTGTAGGAGTGGGAGTAGTGTGGGTAGTGTTGTAGTGTATTAGGATTTAGGGTAGTGTAGGGGTGGGAGTAGTGTGGGTAGTGGTTTAGGGAAGGGTAGTGTCATAGTGTTTTAGGGTTAGGGGTTGTGTAGGGGTAGGAGTAGTGTGGGTAGTGTTGTAGTGTCTTAGGTTTTAGGGTAGTGTAGGGGTGGGAGTAGTGTGGGTATTGGTTTAGGGTAGGGTAGTGTCGTAGTGTTTTAGGATTAGGGGTAATGTTGTAGTGTTTATGTAGTGTTTTAGTGTTTAGGATAGTGTAGTAGTGTTTGAGTAGTGTAGTGTTTTAGGGTTTTGGGTAGTGTTATAGTGTTTGTGTAGTGTAGTGTTTTTGAGTTCAGGGTAGTGTAGTGTTTTAGGGTTTAGGGTAGTGTTGTAGTGTTTTAAGGTTTAGCCTCTTCCACGCGTGTCACGACCCCACCCACTGATTGATTCTCCCGCACAGGCGGGGAATCAATCACGCGTGGGTGGGCCGTGACGGTTATTACGAGCCCAGCTCGTCATGAGCACCAAAGCGGTTAGGGTAGTGTTTTAGGGTTTAGGCTAGTGTAGTGTTTTAGGGTTTAGAGTAGTGTAGTAGTGTTTGTGTAGTGTAGTGTTTTAGGGTTTAGGGTTGTGTTTTAGTGTTAGTGTAGTGTAGTGTAATAGGGTTTAGGCTACTGTCATTTTTAAGGGTTTAGGGTAGAGTAGTAGTGTTTGTGTAGTGTAGTGTCCTAGGATTTAGGGTAGTGTAGTAGTGTTTTAGGGTTTAGGGTCATGTTGTAGAGTTTGTGTTGTGTAGTGGTTTAGGGTAGTGTAGAAGTGTTTGAGTAGTGCAGTGCATTAGGGTTTAGGGTAGTGTTGTAGTGTGCGTGTGTAGTGTAGTGTTTTAGGGTAGTGTGGGGGGTCGTGTATGGTAGTGTAGTGTAATTGTAGTGAGAGGAGTCGGGGCGGGGGAGGGTTGTGTAGGTGTAGGGTAGTCACTTACCTTGCAAACTAACCACGAGTAAAGCTTTACCACTCATGCCTTTGCGTTGTAATGGCATGCGTGGTAAAGGCATATTTGTGGTATTAGTTTGCGATGTAATGGAATGCGATGCCATTGACATCGCGTAGTAATACCCGCGTTGTAATGGCATGCGCGGTATTAGTATGCGATGTAATGACAAACATCCGTTTGGACAACATAAACTAAGGGCTTAGTGCCTAGACTGGTTATGGGCAGCCCTGCAGGATATGTTGGCCTAAAGACCAGCTAGCTCATAGTGCCACCATAAGCCCCCCCATAACCTCACCATGGAACAAATGGACTCAGCCAACCACTAAACGTTACATCCCTGATGATTTAGGTATTGTGGAAACAGTACAGAATCTTTCACTCAGTCACCCATGCTTGTTTACTCTCAGAGAAGTATACAATGAATACACAGTGGGCCATTTTCAATATATTTATTGAACCAACGTTATTCTTGTATAAAATAAATGTGCTGCAATGATTGGGAGACGGAAGCAAATAGAAGAGATTACAAGCACCAAAAGAATGAACAGTAGATACATTTTTACCATGGTGATGGAGCAATAAATAAATGCAAGCATATATGCAAAAAGATAATCTAACACACTCCTACGATGCGGACCCTACTCTAAGTGTACCTAGAGTGTGAATGGGTGTAGAGCTAATAATCCCCCCAGGGACAATCCAACCCCATTACCAGATGGGAGAGATTGAAGGAGCATGTCCTGGTCTAGAGTTGGGCACCCTTCATGGAATGTCAGACCGGTGCATGGTGATTTCTCAGCATGCAAGGATTTTCGTGTCAGCAGAAGTGCCTTGTCTACCAATCTATCAGGATGCTTATTATTCATAATAAAAAACAGCCTTTGCGATGTGTGTGTTAGATTAGTGATGTTATGGATATATAGATAGCACTGTAACCTCATGGATGAAGATAGGACAACTTTTGTACCTAGTGCGTAGAGAGGCCAAGTGCACGGTGTTCAAGGCATTGTGAAATGTTGTGCGAAGCGGGATGTGAAAACAAAGTTGTTTCAGAGAAAATAATCCAACATTGTCGTGCATGCAAATGTGCGCAAACGTTCATAGCTAAGATGTTATTTTCTAGGACAATGTAAGAAATAAGCTGGTTCGCTACATGGGCCTAACTCGGGAATATAACACCCTAGGAAGGAAGCTTCCCATTCAAAACTCTGATTTCAAATGTTGACAAAACCTAAGTTAGATCACAACCTCACAGGCAGCCTGACTGACCAAGTAGGTATAATTATTTATTGTTGTTTGTTTGAAGACATCCCAAAAAATTTAACTGTACCAAGTCAGGGAAGTATACTTTGCATTAATGAGTGTAGAGCACACCAGTGTTGCTGTAGTGGGATCTGGTAGTTCCAAAAATGTAGTCCTAAATTAGCCACATTTTTACAATAGCGGTTCTTAACCTGTGGTCCGGGGAACCCTGGGGTTCAGCAAATTTTCATCAAGGGATCTGAGACTGCTTAGAAAAACAAATAATGTTAACAGAATATTAAAAGTATATAAATAAATAAAGCAAAATATAAAATTGAAAATGTTAAAACGTTTTATAAATGTCCTGGAATTTAAAACTGAAGGGTATAAATCTGTGTACTCAAATTGATCTGTGGGAGCAGGTCAAATGCATCAAGCAGAATGCAGTATGGATGATGGGTTGCCTCAGTTGAATTCAAATTATCCATTAAAATTGAATATTTCATTTTTAAATTTGCTTGTGAATTAAATTAAATATTTAATCATTTGTGTATTTGTTGGATGAATACTTGTTTCTGTATATTTGAGCATTGCTTTAAGTTCAAATCTTCAAAATTGCTTACGGCAGGGTCCCCAGCTTCAAGGAATAATTCTGTAGGGGTCCCTGGCCTCAAATAATGATTCAGGGGGGTCCCTAATTCCAGTAATGAGTATGGGGGTTTGAGGGGGCAGGGTTTCACAGAAGTCAAGAAGTAAAGAACTGCTGTTGTAGAAAGCACAGTTTTATCAATTAATCACATCCAATTTTATTTACAGAAAGTAATATCACATCATAGGGAAAATGAATCAGGAATACACATTGAAATGCCCACTAACACTATAGGGTAAGATGGCTGCTCTGTGGTCCAGCTGAAGTTATTGGTTCCTGGAACAGACTACCCAATGCATCCCACTTCTCAGAAAACTCCGGGGATGAAGGGTTATTTCATCAGTGTTTTCTATTGCTTGGGCCTGACAGCTTAAATCTTTGGAAGAATGTGAAGCTGTTAGCGACAATACAAGTCCATTTTTAGCAAAACATAGTCCTCCATTGAGTTAAGGAATATTGAGGGGATAGGGAACCATTATACGTGGTGACAATATTTTTGGAAGGATTGCTTAGGACAAAACCTGCACAAATGGAGCTAGCTTAGATCAGGCTTTGTTTTGACTGCACTTCCACCAGGCTCTCACCTGGTCTATTTCCAAAAAGAAAATACGTCGATTTGGTTTTAATGGTATCCTGTGAAATATTTCAGTCACGGAAAGCACATTCAGAGAAGCAGCTGCATTCACTGGAGCCATAGGCTCATGGATACTCATACTTTTTGGACAGTTGGAATTATTCCCACAAGTTTTTAAGAATTATGTTTTTCATGATATGACTATATTTAGATGAGTTGTACTGTTTTATGAAAAAAATGGAGACTGATTTATAACAGTTATAAAATAATATTAATCGGAAATAAATAATAAATAATAAAAAAAATGTTTTATAAAAAAGGAAAAAGACTACGTACTTGTGCATTTGGATGTTCAAATTATGTATTGACTACATGTAGTTGCCAACCCATGCATAGATTGAATCTTAGGTAAAGCAATATAGGTCTAAGGGGAGTTGCTCCTTATTTAGTATATTTAGATGAGTAGCTCCAGATTTGATGTGGGATAAGTAAGACAATGCCCTTTACCTTGGTTGCTATGACCAGTGCTTAATTTGAGCCAGTGGGTTTCAGTGCTCATCAACGGCACTTAATCAGCAACACCGGCGCTTAACCAGTTAAGTTCACATTCTTTTTTGGGAGATTAAATGATTTGCCTAGAATCACAGGATGTTCAGCCAATATCGAGACTCAAACCTGGCGCCCCAGCTACGAAGTCATCAGCTCTGGCCACTATGCCACATCCTCTCCCCACTTATATTTATTTATTTATTAATCTTATAAGGCGCACAGCCACCAAAAAGGTTTCCCAGCGCCGCTATACAGGAAAAGGAGAAGAGCAACCTAAGCTATCCGCAATTTATTGATTAAATAACCACGCTTTTATGTGTTTACGAAAATTGCTGAAAACAGTTTCCTTCCTAAGAAATAGGGGAAGGGAATTCCAGAGATGAGGGCCTAGGTAAGCAAAAGACCAACCTCCCAATCGAGACCGTTTAATCCTAGGAACTAGAAACTTAGCCCGGGTAGAAGAACGGAGAGAACGTGGAGGTATATAAAAATGGATGATGGCCCTTAGATATTGAGGGGCACTGCCAGACTTCACTTTAAACATATAGCTCAGGGTCTTGAACTTTACACGGTTCTCAACCCTGAGCCAGTGAAGCTTGCCGCCGCGTTCTGCACCACTTGCAATCTGTGTATCACATCCTTATTGGCTCCCAAATATAGGATGTTGCCGTAGTCCAGTCTAGATGTGATAAGAGCTTGGACTACCGTTCTTTGAGTGGAACAAGGCGACGTCCAAAGGATCTTACTGAGCCATTTCAGGATTGTGAAGCAGGTAGAAGCCATCTTTACGGCTTGCTGCTTCATTGAAAGTTGGTTGTCAATGATAATACCCAGATTGTGAACTTGAGTGGTGGGTTGAGGGAGAATTCCCATTTCAGGCGGCCAGTGCTGAGGCCCCAGAGGTCTCTATTCTTTCCCAAAATAAGGACCTCCATTTTATTCCCATTGAGTTTCAGTGAGTTGGCTTCCATCCATCCAGCAATTTTCCTGAGACCTGTCTGGAGAGAAGAGTTCTTAGAAGTCCTGTTTGCCGACAAGGAATAAATTATTTGAGTATCATCGGCGTAGGAAAAAATAGACAATCCTGCTTCTTAGGCAATACTTGCCAGCGGATTAACATAAATGGTAAATAATAAAGGGCTCAAAATGGAGCCTTGAGAAACACGGTAAGGAGACAAATGAGTTTTCGATGCTGCCTCAGAAGAAAAAACCTGGAATGTTCGATTGGTCAGAAAATCGCTAATCCAATTAAGGGCTGAGCCAACAACACCTAGTGAACGCAGAGCTGTCCGTTGCACCAAATGAGACACCGTGTCAAAGGCGGCGCTTAAATCAAGCAGGATAAGCGCTGCCATATCCCCGGCATCCAGATGACCGTGTAACTTCTCTGTGATCCCCAAAAGCGCAGTTTCAATCGAGAAAACTTCCTGAAAGCCTGACTGCGATGGATGTAGAAAATTCTGGGTGGCAACAAATTTAGTTAGTTGAATATTTATGTTTTTCCAAAATTTTGGAATACACTGGAAGCAGAGAAATTGGGCGAAAGTTGGACAATTGCCCCGGATCAGCATTTGCTTTTTTTAAGAGCGGGAGAACCATAGCATGCTTCCACTCTGCAGGTATAATGGATTCACGAATGGAAGCATTAAGTAACTCCATAATCACTTTCAAGGCTGCTGAATCCAATTTCTGCATAACAGGAAGTTGATCTCCTGGTGAGCCCGATTTAAGGCTACCCAAGATTTGCTTAAAAGTGGTAACATCTAGAAGTGCCCAGTTTTCAAGTAAAGAACCGGATTCCACATGTTTATCATCCAACTGTTCAGATATATTAGATGTTAAAAATGTGTGGTTGGTAGTCTGTGGAGTATTGTCTTGTTTAACATTCAAAGCAGCATCATTTTTTTCTATTTTATCAAGGAAGAATCCAGCCAGATCCTCACATTGTGTTTCGGTAAGAGTAGGCGGGCTGGGAAGGTTATCTGTGCCAGACAAATTTCTAACTACTTTGAACAGAGTTTTAGGATTATTCTGTGCATTTTTTATGGTGATATTCACATATTCCGCTTTTGCAGTATTGCACAAAGAGTGACTTATATGGCTTCTTACCCTCTTGTAGAGGTTCTGTTTTAGGGAGTGCTAACAGGAGAAATTGGATGTTGCAAGTTGCCTCCTGATGAGAGGCCTGGCACTTTTTTTTCTTTAAACAAATTAATCACTAGTCATGACCATGACCACAACCTATTGAAATACTGTGCATTATGAAGTCTCAGTCAGTGTCAGGCCCAGTTTCTTGGAAGCGATGCTGTCAAGATGTCCTCCTTTTCACAGCACTGACACTGAGTTTTACATTTTTACCAGAGCATTGATGTGGGTACTGCCGGGAAGATGACCTTGAAAGAAAAAGGTTGGTCAACATTTCCAAATTCTACTTTCAAATTCACACAAGAAAACACTGGTTGTTTTCGCTAAGAAAGCAAAGCACACAATCGCAGTTCCTTATATTAAATAACACAAAGTTCTTGATATTCATTTATCAAAAGCTGTAACAGTTCTTTTCAAGGTTCACTGCAAGTTCCAAAAACAAGTCTGGGTAGACGAGTTGGCCTTACGGCTAGGGCGGACGGCCTCGAATCTGGGGAACTTGGTTCGAGTCTGGGCAACATCCTGTGATTCTGGGCAAATCGCGTACTCTTGGGGCAGTGTCAGCGAGTTTCCTGTGGTGTACTTATAAGAATAAAGAGTAAACCTACAAAACCTGTCTACCAGAGCTTCATTGGATAAATACCTTCCTCACCGTTCCTACATCTATTGGTACCAGGAATGTGGAAGAAGATAACTGGAAATAATTTTTGGAAGATTGTAGAGCCCACCAACTGAAAGTGCACAATGCGGGCCCCGGGGGAAGAGAGGTCAGCGGACTAGTCTTCCCCCGGGGATTTCGCGCAGTAGAAGGACAGGGGAGGAAGGGGTGGGATAAGGGGTGGGGTCGTCAGGTAGGGGTTAAAAGGGGGAGGAAGAGGAAGTCCTTCCTCTTCCTTTCCCCAGCGCCTCAGGGTGGGTTTAGTTAGTGGAGCTTTGGCCACCCGCCCACCCTACAATCACATAACTAGTTGGTGTGATGTTACGTTAGCAGCGTGCCAGTTTAGGACAGGTTGTGTGTGTGTGGGGCGGATTGGGGAGGGGGGAGGAGTCCATGACGGGCATACTCACCCTTCCGGGGAGGGGGATACTGGGGAAACGTGGGGGTGCGTCAGACCAGTGTACGACGAATGGAGATGATGGTGGAGTTTTTGGAAGAGAATGAGGAAACGAATGGAAGTGAAAAGGTTGCGGTGTGAAGTGGGGATGGAGTAGTTGGAGTCTTGGAGAGTATGGGATAGTGAGGAGTGTTGCTGTTGGGGATTGTTGGGGATTTGTGTTATGTTTTGGTTATGATTGTCCAACCCTGTCCTAATAAATGGCCTTTTACGCTAAAAGTACCTTGCGTGGACTGATTATTGCGCGAAGAGTAAGTAGTGGAAGGAAAACCTGAGAGCAATTTCTTTGCACCTCAAACCGTGCAGTGGATTTACATTTCCTCCAAAAGCATGGCTTTCCATCACGTACCTCAAGGGTAATGGTACCATTTAGGAGAGCTGCTGTGCATCTTTCAAAATAGCAAAATTCTATCTTGAGTCTTCTTGCTTTCTTTGCGGTGATGTACAGTGCGCGTTGCAGCATCGACATGAGGCAGTGAACTTTCACATCCGCATCCCGACTCCCGAGCATTCTGGCGTTTACGTTCGATGTGGGTGGCCATTTTGAATATCTTATCTTCCTCATTCTTTGTGAGTCGAGCAACAAGCAGTATTGCATAGCACATATTGCTTTTACTAAATCGGCACATCTCCTCGCAATCGGAAACTGAGCTTTTTACCGCGCAGACAAAGTCGGACTGCACTTTTCAGGTGAATTTCACAATTTTATTTTCTTAATTGTTTAGCATTGGCTCGCACTTTCTCATCCTCAACTTTTATATTCTGAGACTCTTCAAAAAGTACTATACGCAGACACCATGGCTACAGTTCAAGGGGTTATGCAGTCTCTCCTTTTTTACGAAAGCCAGGCAGACCTGAAATTAAATGGAAAGAATGGTGACACAACTTTGAAAATTATATTATGGCCATAGATGCTAATGCATACTCACCTGTGAGGAAAGCAGCGTTATTATTTAACCATTTGCAGGACAGAGAGTCTTTGACAATTTGCCAATGGTTCCAGCTCCTGGTGGAGAGGATGCACACTGGCATGTCTATTTAGTGGCTAAAGATAGGATGCGCAAGCAATACACTGATGAGACAAGTGTGCTGTTGGAGTGGCATACTTTTTCTAAATGCAAACAGGCTATGGATGGGACAGTGGAGGAGTTCATTGCTACTTTGAGAGTCTTAGCATCAAAATGTGAATTTGAAAACAATATGGATATTTGTATAAGGGATCAATTTAGTTTTGATTGCTATTCCAAAAAAGTGCAAGAAAGTCTCTTAACCTGCAAGAACCCAAGCTTGAACAAGACCATTGAGAGATTATTCATAGCCTCACAGGTAATGAATAAACAAACACTGCAAAGTAATTGTCAAAATGTAATGTCCCCTATCAGTTTAGATAGTGATGAATTACTGGTTGCTACAATTAACAAAACAAACAGAGTGAAGATGGGCAATCATCCTGCTTGTCTGGCTTTATCATAAAGATGTAACCATTGTCGTAAGGTGGGTCATTTTATAAGTGTTTGCAAAAGTGCACCATTTAGTTCAGATAGAGTTAAGATAAACCACATTGATGTACTTGTTAATACTACTCAGAATCTGAAAGAATGTACTGACAGATTTTCTAATATAGTCCTTACTAATGATGCACCTTTCCTAGAACCAATGAGGACCATAAAGGGACCCTTCTGTCAGGGCACAGTGGGTGGAAAAACTATTGTCATGGTGACAGATACGTGTGCACCTGTCACCATTTTGGCTGATTCTACATTCCTAAACTTTGTCCACCTGAGATGTTTTTGAATTCTCCCGATATTTACCCAAAGGGGTTTGGCGAACAGGACATTGAGCTCACAGTTTATTTTTTAACTTTCGCTTGAGTGTTTGGGAAGGGAAACTGATACTAAAGTATAGTTGCAGTGAGAGGAAGAGACACCATTGGTACGATGGATCTGGCCAAATTAGGAATATGTTTACGTCCCGGCATTAATGTACCAATAGTACTGGGAGACATATCGATTTTAGCTGTAGAGAATCAAGGTAATGTTACTCAGTTTTTGGCTGAGACATTTCCCAAAGTTTTCTGCAATGCCATCGGTACTGTAAGAGGTTTCGAGCATATTATCATTTTGACCCGAAATCCCTCAGGGGATTGGAGGTTGTGTATGGACTTGAGGTCTCTGAATCAAAACATTTTGGTGGATTGTCAGCTCCTTCCTTGCATATAGAAAATGATGGCCAATATTGCTGGTGCCAAGTTCTTCTCTACCATGAACTTCCACTCTGCTTATCACCAGATACCTCTGAGTTTTAATTCACAATCCTTGACTACCTTTGTCACCCCTTTTGGGGCGTTCAAGTATCGGAAGCGTCCTTTTGACCTTTGCATCAGCTGCAAGCGTGTTTCAAAGGATGACCTCCTTGTTTGGGTATGAGCTTCATGTGCAAGCGGTTCAAGATGACATACTGATCTGCACAAAGACCAGGGAAGAACACATGCTTGCTCTGGACAAAGTGTTCAAAATGTTGGATAAACAGGGGATGACAGTGATGTGAAAACTATTTGTGAAACAGGTTGAATACTTAGGTCACACCATTTCTGCAGACGGTATCAAGCATAAAACTTGCAATGTAGAAGCTATTAAATCTGAACCAGCACCAAAAGATAAGGATGCCTTAAGATCCTTTTTAGGACTTTGTGGGTATGCCTTATCAGTACAACCTTTACGTTTTTTGTTAAAGAAAGGAGCAGAATTTGAATGGTCATCACAAATTAACCAAGCATTTGAGGATATTAAGGCATTAGTAGTTAATGCTCCCTCTTTGCAACCTTTTTATCCAAAGAGCAAATCATTCATCATGGTAGACACTAGTCATAAGGAGATTGGAGCTGTGCTTGGGCAATGGGTTCATGGTCAAGAGAAGACGGTAGCCTTTGCATCATGCACCTTATCCACTGCTGAGACAAATTACAGTACCATCAAATTAGAGGTACTTGCTTGTGTATAAGCAGTGGATACATTTTAAACTTACATCTGGGAAACTTATCTTGATTAATTTACATTCCACAAATAGCTTGTGTTTTTGTTAAGTGGCAATGGGCTGGGTAAGGAATCTTCAGGCCTAGTAAGCTTAGAATTACAAGAATTTCACATGTCCGTCAAATACATTCAGGGTGGTTAGAACTTAACAGCTGATTGCTTATCTCGCTTGCCACTTGGTTTAGAAGCAGACGTTGGAGGGGATGAAGAATGTATTGTAGCTAGGGTGGAAGTTGTAAATGCATGCAATGGAATAATATTGGAAGAAGAAGAGTGGGCATCTTCTACAGACAATGATGATATGCAAAAGGTTATAAATTTCACAAAGTTTGGGTGGCCAGCTGGCAAATTGCAGTCTGAAGAATTGCGCAGTTTTGCTAATGTGGCACCAGACCATTTATGCATAGGTCAAATTTGCATGAGGAGTCATTTATTTGTTCCACCCATAGGTTTACATGAATGCATCATTACAGTGGCCCATGAGGGCCATTTAGGTATTTTTTTCACATGCAAAAAATTAAGACAATACTTTTGGTGGCCAGGTTTGGACAATATGGTGGCTGCTTTTGTTGACAGGTGCCATCAATTTCTTGTTTCAGGTAAACATAGGATCACAATGGTTAAGCCACTTCATCTTTTTCCTCTTAACTTCAGGCCCTTGGATTAAAGTAGCTCTGGATTTTCCTGGACATTTTTATTTGTTACCATGTAATCAGAAATTCCTTATAGTGTTGGTAGATTGTTTCTCTAAATGGATTTGCTACTATTTTGTTGATTCCCCTTCCACCAAAATTGCTCTTGAATATCTAAAAATAGTATTCCTTATTAAAGAAGGCCCCCGATTCTTAGTCACAGATAATGGGGCACATTTTGCGTCCAGAGAAATGAAAAGCTTTATGGCAAGTGTTGATCTAATTCATCTTCAGGTTGCTCTTTATAGTCTAGCTTCCAATGAACTTGTTGAGAGAGCTAATCATATTTTAAAGGAAGAAGTACAAACAGCTGTATCTGCTTATTTGAATGTGAATGATTACTAGGAAGACACAATTTGGAATTACCTAATCACACCTCTTAGTAGCTTGAGAGGTTGAGAAGCTAAAACCAAACTAACTCCAGGTTGGTTAAAATTAGCTTCAAGATAAGAATCTCCTAAGCAAGAGGGGAATACTTGGAAATGAATATCAAGTAGAGAGTTTTGATGAAACAGAACAAGCAAAAGACTTGGAATGACATCAAGCATAATGTGTGTGAACGTGAATCTAAGCTTAATTTTTTGGTTTGGATTAAAAAAAAACAACAGAGTCCTGAAAGGTAAGTCTAAATTTACACCTCTTGTTAGAGTGATTCAAACAGTATCAGCATCTGTTTTACTGCAAGGTAGAGACTGGTGGAATACAATTAGTGTGAGATCTATCTCTGAAACACAAGCAAGCATTTATAATCAAACTTGTAATCCACAAGGAGATACTGATTCAATGTTGTCCTATGATATGTCCTCAGCTGGCAGGAATATTGTCTCAGATATAAGTAATTCTACAAATCCTTGTACTTCAGAACAAATTGTCACTAGGAAAAATGTGTCTATCAATCAAAGTGATGTTGTCATTTGTTCCTCAAGAATAGTAAAATTACCCACTAGATTCAAAGAATATGAATTGTATTAAATATCACCATTCAAGCATTTATTTTGTTTTCTTTTGGGGGGGATGTAGTATGTGACATAGTGTGTATATTTACACAGTAGTTGATGTTGCTTTAAATCAGGTTGTATCTTATGATTTGTGTTTCCTGTTCGGAACAAAGGAACACAACGATGCTTGGAACTTGCGGGCAGTGTCAACAAGTGTCGTGTGGCATCTGGGCATTCGTGCCGTTGTGGGCTTCATTTATAAGAATATAGAGTATACCTACAAAACCTGTCTACCGGAGCTTCATTGAATAAATACCTTACTCACCGTTACTACATTTACATGGCCGGTGCAGGTAAGCGGGGCGGGGCGGGCCACGGCGGGTGGGGGGGAGAATTTGACAGATGACGGAATAGGTATTATTTATTTATTTCATTTTACCTATTCTGTCGACTTCCCCCCTCCCACCTCACCCACCGCACTTACCTTTGCCAGCCTCCGCTGTCTGTAAATCCAATAACAAATCTCTCCTGAGGGTAAATTGGAGTTAGTACCCAAGCTGTCTCACATGCTATGGATGGCTGATCTCCTTCATGTTTGGATTCTGAAACAGGCATTGAAAGTTCACGGAGGTGCATGAATTCCTTAAGGCTAGGGCCACTGCAATTGTGTGATCCTAAGACTGCAACGTGTTCTACTTAATTGCACATTTGTCACATAATCCATCATTGGCTGACGATCCGCATATTTTAACCCAAACAAATGATTCAAGCCCATATAGACTAAATGTTACTAAAAACGTAGCAATAAATGTTACTGCATAGTGGAAGACCCATCACAAAGGTTGACTCACCACCTTTTAGTTAAATTAAATTATTCAAATTCAAATCTTTAATGGTTGATTAATTGAAATCATACAATGTAAAATCATCAGTCATACAGCCGTAATAAAATAATTTTTCAGTTCCGATGTCCAAGAGAATAAATAATGTGGGCAAATTTAATTCCTCCATATTACAAATCTACACTTCATATCTTTATATAAAAAGGACATGTTTCCCCAATAAAATCATAAATTATATACAAATTATCCTGTGCAAATTAGATTTCTATACTAGTCGGTTTAAACTACCAAGTTTACTAGCTTCTAGTTTCTTTTTTGTTAAAATCTGAAATTTTGTAAAGTTTGCATTCATGGTTATATCAGTTGTCTTAAAACAGACTACCAGAGCTTGCCTACAAGATCGTACCCCTCGATTATTAAAATAGTCTTTTAAATATCTCCTTCTTTCTTCCTTCATTTCTGGGCATATTCAAACTAAGTGGTTCATATTTTATTCCCATTGGTTGGGGATTGTCTTGGATGGTCGCAACCGTAGCATTGCATGCAAACACATGATTAATGTGCTGATAATTCCTTCGGTGCTCTTTGTAAATATTTCCAAAACTGTGAACTTTGATTCAGCTGTACTTCGTGCCAGAGTAAGCGGCACATTGAGTTAGCGGTATTGGTCCTTATTCGTTTCCGTACCTTTATATATTGACCTATCCATGTAATTTGCTGGTTGGCTATGCCAAATTCCAATCTAATTTGTACCGGTGATACGTTGGTGGGAAGTCGAAGCAAAAACTTTAAAACTTTGGTAATAGCATTATTTAAAAGTGCAGAGTCCTTGCCACAAAGTGCTTCGCTACCATAGGTGAGATTGGGCAGCAATTTTCCATTTATACCCTTTAGCAGTGGGAGATAACTAGGACCACCCTAAGGATTCTGCAATGTACGAAATGCCATAAGTGGGGTATTACTTCTCTTTGTGAGCTCTGTTTTATGTTGACAAAATGAGCCCTTATCATCAAACAAAACACCCAAGTATTTATAGGCTTTCACTTGTTCCAATTGTCGATTTTGCAAATACCATTTATATTTACTGTGATTCAATGCCTTATTATTAACTTCTATTAATTTTGTTTTGGCTTTATTCATTGCCATCCTGTTCTCCATTGAGTATTTTGATATTTTATTGGTAAGCCGTTGTAGTCCTATTTTTGTTTGACTCAGCAAAATAACGTTGTTGGCATATAATAAATTTGAAATATGTCTTTCTGCTAATTTAGGTGGATGAGCAATCTCGTTATCTAAAGCATCTGTTAAATCCGATAAAAATACATTAAATAGATAGGGTGCAAGAACGCACCCTTGTTTTAAACCCTGAGTTGTTTCAATCAATCAATCAGTTAATTTGTAAATTTGTAAACCCGTAAGGGTTTCAAGGCGCTGGGGGGGCTGCTGCTACTGGTCAATAAGCCAGGTCTTGAGTCGTCTCCTGAAAGTCAGCAGGTCTTTGGTTTGTTGTAGGTTGAGGGGGAGGGTGTTCCGGGTCTTGGCCGCGCGGTGGGAGAAGGGCCTGCCTCCGGAAGTGGTTCTATGGATGCGCGGGACCGTGGCCAGGGAGTGGTCAGCGGAGCGGAGTTTCCTGTTGGGTACGTAGAAGGAGAGTCGACTGTTGAGATAAGCTGGGCCGGTTTTGTGGAGTGCTTTGTGTGCGTGGATCAGGAGCTTGAAGGAGATTCTTCTGTCGACGGGGAGCCAGTGCAGGTCCTCAGGTGGGGGGTGCTGTGGTCGCGGCGCGGTACGTCGAGGATCAGGCGTGCAGAGGCGTTCTGGATTCTTTGCAGTCTGTTGATGAGCTTGGACGGGGCTCCGGCGTAGAGGGCGTTTCCGTAGTCGAGTCTGCTGCTGACTAGGGCCTGGGTGACTGTTTTCCTCGTGTCTGTCGGGATCCATCTGTAGATCTTGAGGAGCATACGAAGGGTGTTGAAGCAGGTAGAGGAGACTGTGTTGACTTGTTTGGTCATGGTGAGTTTCGAGTCGAGGATGACTCCCAGGTTGCGTGCGTGGTTGGTAGGAGCCGGGGGTGTCCCCAGTGATGCGGGCCACCAGGAGTCGTCCCATGCTGAGGGGTTGGGCCCAAGAATGAGGATCTCCGTCTTGTCTGAGTTGAGCTTAAGTCAGCTTTCCTTCATCCAGTCGGCGACGGCCTTCATTCCTTGGTGGAGGTTGGATTTGGTGGTGGGGGGGTCTTTGGTGATGGAGAGGATGAGCTGCGTGTCGTCAGCTTAGGAGATTATGTTGAGGTCATGCTGTCGGGCGATGCGTGCGAGTGGACCACGTAGACGTTGAGCAGCGTCGGGCTGAGGGTGGATCCCTGTGGGACGCCGCAGATGATCTCAGAGGCTTTGGACCGGAACGGGGGGAGGCAGACTCTCTGAGTTCTGCCGGAGAGGAAGGAGGTGGTCCAGTCCAGGGCCTTGTCTCGGATCCCTGCGTCGTGGAGGTGCATGCGTAGTGTGCGGTGGCAGACGGTGTCGAAAGCGGCGGAGAGGTCCAGGAGAATGAGGGCCGCCGCCTCGCCATTGTCTAGCAGGATCCTGATGTCGTCTGTGGCGGCGATGAGGGCGGTCTTGGTGCTGTGGTTGCTGCAGAATCCTGATTGGGATGGGTCCAGGATGCTGTTGTCTTCGAGGTGACGGGTGAGCTGGATGTTAACTATCTTCTCGATGACCTTTGCTGGGAATGGATGCAGGGAGATGGGCCTGAAGTTCTTGAGGTCGCTCGGGTCTGCCTTGGGTTTCTTCAGTAGGGCGTTGATCTCGGCGTGCTTCCTGCTCTCAGGGAAGGTAGCGGTCTCGAAGGAGAGGTTGATGATGCTGCGCAGGTGGGGTGTGATGGAGCTGCCGGCTTTGTTGAAGATGTGGTGAGGGAGAGGGTCAGACGGGGAGCCGGAGTGGATTGTGTCCATGGTCTTAATTGTGTCCTCGATGCTCACGTTGGCCCAGGTTGCCAGGGAGTCGTGGTCGATGGGGTGCGGTGGGTCTGGCGTGTCGAGGCCTGTAGGGGTCGTCCGGGGTTTGAAGCTGTCATGGATGTCAGTGATCTTGCGGTGAAAGAAGGTGGCGAGGGAGTCGCACAGGGCTTGCGATGGCGGGATGTCGTTGGCGCTGGAGCTGTGGTTGGAGAGTTCCTTCACAATGTTGAAGAGCTCCTTGCTGTTGTGTGCATTGTTGTCAAGGCGGTCTTTGAAGGAGGTCCTTTTGGCGGTCCTGATGAGGTGGTGGTGGTTGCGGATGGCGTCTTTGTGGGCAGCCCGGCTGTCCGGCGTCTTGTCGCTGTGCCATATGTTCTCCAGTTTCCGGCAGGTGCGCTTTGATGCTAGGAGTTCCGGGGTGAACCAGCTGGCTCTCTTGCTGGTGCCTCTGTTGGTTGGCTTTTCCAGCGGGGCTAAGGTGTTAGCGCAGTCATCCATCCAGCGTCTGAGGGTGCGTGCACCATCGTCGGGGTTGGTGGGGTTGGTCGGTGGGTTGAGTGCGAGGTTTGTCTGTAGTTGTTCTTCAGTGACTTTTCCCCCGCAGCTGCGGGGGATCAGTAGGGTGCGGTGGTGTGTGAGGGGTTTACGGAAGATGAAGTGGATACAATGGTGGTCTGTCCAGGTGAATTCGGAGGCGTGGCTGAAGGCGACGATGGCATCAAGCGTGTGACCGGCGATGTGGGTCGGCGTCGTGACGAGCTGTTTAGTCCGAGGTTGGCGAGGTTGTCGATCAGGGTGGAGAAGTTGTGGAGAAGTTGTTGTTCTCCAGATGATAGTTCAGGTCTCCAAGGAGGATGTAGTCGGTGGAGGTCAGCACGTGCGTGCTGATGAGGTCGGCGATGGAGTCGCAGAATTGGAGTCCGTGTGGATCTGGAAGTGCATGTGTTCGGCGGTGCTGGGAGTGTCGTTGGTGTTTGTTGAGACCCTGATGGTGTTCTTGTGGACGATGGCAATTCCTCCTCCAACTCCGTTGGTGCGGTCTCTGCGGGTGATCTTGTACCCTTCGGGGATGGCTATGTCGATGTCCGGAGAGGAGGCTTTGTTCATCCAGGTCTCGGTCAGGGAGGCGACGTCCGGGGATGCGGTGTCGAGTAGGTCCCAGAGCTTGACGGTGTGTTTGCGTGAGGAGCGAGTGTTGATCAGGATGCATCTGAGCTGGTTGGGTTCCGTCGTGGAGGGTGTCTCGGCGGCTTCGAAGCAGGAGAAGGTGCAGTTCTGGCAGGCGTGGGTGTGCTTCGGGGCGGCCTTGCAGCAGGTGTGGGTCCTTCCTGGGTTGAGAGCGACGAGGGTGCTGGCGTCGTAGCGGAGGTGGTCTTCATGGCGGGTGCGGGGGCCAGGGGTTGTGGCGCTGGGCGCAATCCAGGCGCGGATGGGCGCAGATGGGCTTGCCTTAGGCGTGCTTTTGGCGTGCCAGCGTTGCGCCCGCTGCGCGCGGCCGCCCAGCAGCCATCATATATGGGGAGGTAGGGAGGGAGGAGCAGCTGGAAGGCAAGAGGCGGGTGGCAGGGGCAGTGAATGGGCACGGAGGGGCGGGGCCACAGGGGAAGCAACAGCGGGGAACAGGAGCAGGGAAGCAGAGCGGTCGTGGGTAGGAGACAAGGCAAAAGGGGTACAGAGCAAACCGAGCAGTGTGGGCACAGAAGTAAAGGAGGTCGCGGTGGCGATCGGGGGGCAGGGGGGTACAAAAGAGGAACAGGTGAACAGAACGAAGGGCAGCAGAGTACAGGAGAGAGACTGGCAGACAGAGTACAGGCACAACAGAGAGCAGATGCAAACCTAAGGCCACCACTGGCCACCAGGAATGAGGGGCAGGTGGTAGCCTGCAGGTGGTGGAGGGCCTCAACTTCAGCGGCGGCAGCAAGCGACAGCGGGAGTGCAGGCGGAGCTGCAGCGGGGGGGGGGGCGACCTACCAGGCAAGGTCAAGGGTTGCTCTCCTCACCATGCAGCGGCTGCCATATATGGGGAGGTGGGGAGGGAGGAGCAGCTGGGAGGCGGAAGGCGGATGGCAGGGGCAGCGAATGGGCACGGAGGGTGCGGGCCGCAGGGGAAGCAGCAGCAGGGAACAGGAACAGGGAAGCGGAGAGGTCGTGGGTAGGAAACAAGGCAAAAGGGGTACAGAGCACAAAAGGGGCACAGAGCAAACCGGGCAGTGAGGGCACATAAGTAAAGGAGGTCGCGGCGGCGAGCGGGGCAGGGGGGTACCAAAGAGGAACGGGTGAACAGAACGAGGGCAGCAGAGTACAGGAGAGAGACGGGCAGACGGATTACAGACACAAAAGAGGAACGGGTGAACAGAACAAGGGCAGCGGAGTACAGGAGAGAGACGGGCAGACAGAGTACAGGCACAACAGAGAGCAGATGCAAACCTAAGGCCACCACTGGCCACCAGGGATGAGGCGCAGGTAGTAGCCTGCGGGTGGTGGAGGGCCTCGACTTCAGCGGCGGCAGCAGGTGACAGCGGGAGTGCAGGCGGAGCTGCAGCGGGGGGGAGCGACCTACCAGACAAGGTCAAGGGTCACTATCAATTTTTCTTGATAGTTGTATGCCTTTACCTAGTTGAACCCTAGTCCAAGTCTCAGTATATAATAATTGAATTGCTTTTAACAGGCCTGGGTCAATACCTTGTTTTTCCAATCTTTCCCAAAGAATTTGCCGATTTACACAGTAAAAAGCTGACTTAAAATCCACAAAACATAAATATAGTGATTGTTTCTTCAGTTAATATTTTTCAATTAAGGTTGCAAGTGTTAAAATATTGGTTGCCATACCTTGTCCTTGCATTAAACCTGATTGATTTGGCAGAATTAGCTGCATTTTTGTTGCCCAGTCTGATAGAAAAGACAGGAGAATTCCTGAAAAGAGTTTAGCTTCTGTGTCTTGCAACATTTAATCGATAGTTTGTTGGTTGTGCCCACTCTATGCTTTTATAGATAGGTAATATTATCGAGCCTTTCCAAGACTCTGATATAGTCGATGTTTGTAAAGCTTGATTAAAAACTCTTGTTAGGTAAGCTCCCAAATTGGAGCAGATCGCCACCGCCCTCCAAAAACCACCGCCCGCATAGCAATATCCCCCACCACATTACCATGGCGGGGGAGACCCCAGCAGATGGAAAGACCATCCGCCGGTTTTCCGCCGGTAGGCAATTCGCCCGATTGCCTACCGGGCGGAATAGCTGTTAATACATATTAGAATGCAGGCGGGGACATGCCTTTCTGTGGCGATGTTAGGCGGTTCTCACCATTGGGGGTCCGTAGCGGGCCATCAGGGATTCTGGGAGGTGGGGGTGCACATGGGGGGTACCTATGGTACCCCCCTGCAGTTCCACGCACAACATGGCAGACACCGCGCATTGTGCATGGAACAGCACAACATGCCTTCTTGGCATTGTGGCAGTCGGTGCCGAGAACACTGCCCGCCACAATGTCAAGAATGCAGGATGTGCACCCCGCACCAATGGTGGGCGGTCCCATTCTACGATAGGATGGCGGTTGGAGGCTTGCGGGGATAAATAAGTGCCTTCGGGCAGTGCCAATGGCGTAGCCAGCTTCCTGTGTACAGCAAACTGGGACTTGCAGTCCGATCCCCACCGACAAAGCCTTTTCTGTCCCACACAGCGGGAGCCTCACTGGGATAAATAAGCATCTCTGGGTACTGACAACGGCGTAGGCTGCTTCCTGTATCACAGCAAACTGCGGCTTGCAGTCCGGCCCAAACTGACACAGGCTTCACTGTCCCATGCAGCTGGAGCCCCGCAGGGATAATTAAGCGCCTCCGGGCCCTGGCAACAGTGCAGGCAGCTTCCTGCTGCACAGCAGACTGGGGCTTGTAGTCCAGCCCCCACTGACACAGGCTTTGCTGTAGAGTGAGGATTTTGGGGAGTTATGTTTGCATCTACCATGTTCTGTAACTGAGAAAAACTCAAAAATACAGATGTTAAAAAAAACTACCTGAAATGAATTGAACTTGAGGAATATACACCTGTCAGACTAAGAGCACAACACCTATTAGAAGCACAGCTGACCAATAGCATTCACTTTACTAGAAATGTAAACCTCCATTGCAAACAACAACCCGGAAAAATTGCATGTAAACTACATGAGTGCTCCACCACTGCTCAAAAACTGTTACAATAATAAAGATGCATAGGTGATAGGCAAAAGAGTGGGACAAGGCAGAGGAAAGCGATGGAGGGAGTGGGAAATTCAGTAAAAGTGATTTATGGGCTATTTTGTTTTTACTGTTATATTAAATTTTAATAAAAATGACCTTCACTTAAATAAAAGCATGAGATACACACCCATAACACTACATTCTTATTGTCACTAACTTGAATTCCAAGTAAAAGCAGAGGAGCAGGAAAAATGCACACTCCGGTGTGGATCTTTTGGATTAATTCTTTTGCTTTTTTTATCCGTGCATTGTGCATAGCAACAAAGGCCTACGCGTTTCGGCTGGTGCCTTCAACTGGGCCATAGAGTGGTCACATTTATGGTGTGTTTTTAAAGGGCACTGCCCTAATTTTCTCTACCTCCATTTAAAAATAGCACTAGACCGCAAACATCACTTGTTGTGACGTGCATAAACACTATATAAAGTTATTATATTATACAATGGTGCCAAATCAACACCAAATGTGATATTTTTACATGAATTAAAATCCTCTTACTTAGTTTATCAAAATGATTTTAAAAACATTCAAAAAGTAGGAAATTCTCAGGATTGGAGTAGAGAGTTGTTGCAAATAAAAACATCTGAATACATCAGGAGGAAACAGAACATAAATGTAATGTTCTAATAGGCCATCTCGATATTCACCTCCTCCTTCATCCATGGCCCAGAAGTTCACTTAGTTTTTGGACTTTGTAAGCAGGCCCATGTTTCACTGGTCCTAAATAGCTTGCCCTTGTTGCCCATCAAGATCATATTTATTTAAAAATTGCATGCCTTTCTATAAACGTTTTTAGGTCAAATGTGCTCTACAATGCCTTCTTAATCACCTACCCCTTATTATTGCTTTTTACTCTACCTGCAGAAGGTTTAAATCCAGTGGCTATGCATTTGTCTGCCCAGGGTGCTAGAAACTGGAATCAAGTTCCCATGGCTCTTCAAATCTACTTCACTCTGGCAGGTTTGAAAACATCAACGGAGACTTGTCTTTTCTAAGAACTGCACAGTTCACAGAAAGCCCAATGCATTGAGATCCCTGGTAAAGAGCACTTTAAGTATAGTCAATCATAACTTCGTCTGGTTTGGACCGTATTGCTTAGGAGCTAGTGAATGGTAGGGTTGTAAGACAAAATATTGCCAACCGTCCGTGACAACAATTTTGCCAAATAAAATATTGAGGACACAAATATCAACTTTACATACTTTGTAGGTAAAGTAAAAAATATTAACAAAAAAAATAAAAGACCGCAATATCATCAAAAAACATGCAAGTAAATCAAATTTTTACTTTATGCACAATATTAACCTTAAAAAATCTACAAACTTAAAAATATATAATCTAAAAAATATAAAAGTATAGCTTGCAAAAAAATAAAAATATATACTTTAAACTAATTGCCAAAAACAGACATAATTAAAAAATACAAATATAATTTAAACAATGAGAACTAAAAAAGTAATTACAGTTATAAGCACTGAAGGCCTAGTTACGGTGTCAGGTGGACTCACGTCCGTCCGACACCGTTGTGGAATCGGGGCCGACTGACCTTCAGCCGGAGGTCCCATCTGCAGCATTACAATGCCACCGCACATGGTGCGTTCGCATACTCCCATTTCTCTATGGGAGCTTGTGCTGCAGCGGTAAACCCGCTGTAGCACAAGCTCGAATAGAAAAATGGAAGAATCTATTAATTCCTGCACTGCATGGCAGACACCTCAGGGTGTCTGCTCATGGTGCAGGAATTAACAGGGGGCACCATAGGTGCACCCTCAGCCCTCCCAGCCTCAAACTGGAAGCCACAGGGTGAAGGGGGCCTGGGTTGGGCCCCCAATGTCGTTTTCGGACAGGCTTTCCATGTCAGAAAGTTCGAGATGGAAAGCCTGCCGTAAACCGACATTGTAATCCCTATGGCAGAAACACTGTCTATCAGGATTACGGGCAGGCATCCGACTGCCCGATGGGCTCCTTGATCCCGTCAGAATACAGCCAATATGACCGTCCGGTTTCACTTTCAACCTCCTGCATTGTAATGCGGCGGTCGAAAGTGAAACCACTGATGAGACTCCGAAAGCCTCCAACCTGTAGGGCCTAAATATCAAAACATTTAAAAATGTACATAATAACATTAAAATACAAAATAAATTATTAAAACATATTACTACAAAAATAAAAATGTTAACGTTAAAACAAAAAAATACCTGAGATAAAAAGATTTGACTTGAAGGAGTAAAATTCACTACGCCCACTCCAACTAGAGCAACATTAGGGATAGTGTTGGACTTTGGTGGGATCAGATTTGCTATTTCCATTCCAACATAATCAACATTAGGGAAAGGGTTGAACTTTAGAGTGGTTTTATTAGCTATTCCTCTCCAATGTAAGCAATGGTAGTGAAAGTGTTTCACTCTGCAGGGGTTAGCTGTACTATTCCCACTCCAACCTCAGCAACAGGACAAGGCACTTTGCAAACTTGGTAAGATAAAGAAAATAAAGATCTGATATAATGCCCTTGGATTCTAAGAGGAGCAATCCTCTCCAAAAAGATCAACAAAGCTCTTTTGACCTCTACATTATGGACGCTCTTATCCTCTGGAGAAGTAAGGGTGGGAAAAATCAGGTAGAATCACCTCCTGCTCCAAATAAAAATAGGAATAAATCTTATATTTAAAGGACAAACCTAACCTAAGAGAAATTATATCTGGAATTATTTCAAAGAATGGATGCCTAGAGGAAAGAGAACCGTGCTCTTCCAGGTATCACGTAGAAGGGATCGCAAACTAAAAGAATGTTTTCAGGATCAAAATTGTAAAATGTACTGATTGTAAATATATAATGCACTAATCCTTCCTTCTTCTAATTCTTATACTAAAATTGTATCCCAGATAGGAACTGTTGACTTAATAGTAGGCTTCAAATTTGTGAATCCTTCAAGTAGATGAGCCACCAGAGAGCCCCTATACTGGATTCCACTCCATGGATTCTAGAGGCTCTAATTGCAGTTCATTGTACCTTGAGAGAATGAACTTTCAAATCTACATGAAGTTTAGCCTGCAAAAAATTCACAATATGGATGGTTTCTGCTTTAAATAGATCTAAAGTCTCCCTTTCACACCAAACTCTAAAAGTATCCCAATGGAATTAATAAAATTGTTAAGTGGAACTGAAACTGAAAACTTGAACTGCTAACTCTAGCTATTCAGGAAGACCCTTTTTCTTCAAACCAACCCGTTCAATTTTAATTCCACTAAGCAAAGTCTTTATAACATCTAACATCTCCAGAAGAAGAACAGCTCAGAGGAGAAAGAAACTGGAGAATTATCTTTGAACTGGACTTCCAGAGAATCAGGAGAGGATACCAAGACACCTCGGGCCATACTGAAGCAACTAGAAACACTGAAATTTTCCTCTCTCAAACTAGACGGAAGGGGAAAAATAAAAAAGAAAGCATAGTGGCCAAGGGTTTAACAGCACACCTATCCCTTAGGTTTATTTCCTCCTACCCTCGAGCAAAATAGCATAGAAGAGAAATTGTCTGGATGAGAAAAAGATCTATTACTGTATACCCACATTTCCGGCACAGAAAAGAAAACACTTAGCGCTCAAAGTTTAAAATATGGCTTTTTCACCAAGTGCAGTGTGCTATCTAGCTGACAGGGAGTGCTGACAAATACCCAGTTTCATGAAATTTAGTGTTGTGGTGCCCTGCTGTGGGATGTTTGTTAGGACTTTACAAATGTCCAAGTTCATTTCATTTGAAAGCAAGAGGGGGTAAACCCCCACTCTATCAGGTGTTTGGGGCTCCTGATCATTTCAAAACAAGCTGCTGGTATAATAACCAGGTACTCTCACCATTACATTCAGGTGACGATTCCGATCCGGGTCGGAAAGCACTCCGACCGAGCCGGATCCGGAGTGTTTCCCGACCGAACCGGAGTCCTGCAGTCCGACCAAGCGAGTACGATGCGGCCGTATGCTGCCGGACTCGGTTCAGTCGGACTCCCATAGAAGTCAATGGGAGCCGGTCGTACGACGTTTACATGGGCTCCCATTGACTGAATGGGTACGTCGGAGACAAGTGCGCCCCCTACAGTGAGTATGCGTCGGTGCCATCCGCACCGTACATGCCTGTGTTGGGGAGACCCATGGGTCTCCCTCTGTGTCCGAGTCGTAGGTCTGCGGGTGACAGGGGGTCCGATGCGGACCCCCAAATGCAACCACCCAGACAATTTTCGAGCCGGACACTCCGGCTCACACAGGCTGTCCGACGCGTGCATCGTACTGGCTCGGTCGTGAATCGCATCCATTGCAAGCCACGGTTAGCTTACGACCGAAACGTAAAGAGCGGTTTGGACCCGGAAACGACTCGGTCGGTGAATTTCATGGAGCTCGCATTGTACTTGCTCGCTCGTACAGCTGTACGAGTCGTCCGGAAAACACACGTACTGCTCGTAGTTTTTCCATTTGGATCGCGTTCGGTGCCCTTCCGACCCGGATCGGAATCGGCTCCTCAGTAGAATGTCTACCCGTGAGGCAGAAAGCAGCATTACCAGGGCTGGACTGGCTACCGGGCGTTTTGGCATGCTGTCGAGCTGGAGGCTGATGTTACTGTGGTGGGGGCTAATTTCGTTAATGGAGACTTGCGTGTGCTTAGAAATAAACAAAGCAAAATGAATTTCGTTCAGCACATGCAGGTCCCCATCAACAAAATCAGCCCCCAGCTCGGCAGCATGCCAAAATGCCAAATAGCCAGTCCGGCCCTGATCATTACCCTGTGGTACGGCGTGTAGTGCCATTTGTGCTAATTTTACAGCGTGGGACAAACATCAGTGCAAGCAATAACTTAACAGACTTCGCTGCTGGCGGAACTCTGCAGAGGGCGGCTGAGTTTTTCTGACGCTTCGTGGAATTCCATGGAGTAAAACTCTGCAAACTCCACCCAGGCCTAGTTAGTAGCTTCTTGGCTAACACTGAGTTACTGTTACCTGCTGGCATCCAAGCCTGGCTAACTTCTGAATGTGACTTCCTAACTGGGTACTGTAAGGTATCAAATTAATTGTGGCATTAAATCCGACTTGATGCTCAAGTAAAAATTAATGTCACTATTGAAGTTGAGCAACTTTCAGAAACTTGCCACTCTGTGCTCCAGTTGGTCTGGTGGCCTCAGAGGCTCTGGCTACAGACAGCTTTCAGCTCACCTGGGGCGATGTGCAAACGACTCCCTTGGTTTATGAACAAAGGTAGCTGCTGCAGAGCAAGGTGTTACCACCCCTCTCGGTGTTAGTCCAAAAGGCAAGTTTCAAAGTGGAAGCCGCCTTTGAAGAGCAAATGCTGATAACACTTCTGAGCAGACTGCTTTTTGTTCATGTAGACAAGTTGGGGACAGAGGGGGACAACTTGTCCCCAACCCAGTTTTCCTTTGGGCATGTAGCCCCAGTGGCGTAACATAGGCCCCCCTAGCCCCTGTGGTAAGGGAGGGCCCAAGCTCCGGAGGGCCCCCTCCGCACTGTACCTTGGCCTAAGAGGTCCTGACTGACTCTGCAAGGGGGGCCCTATATGTACTTTGCAGAGGGGTCCCTCATGTTTTGTTACTCCACTGTGTAGCCCGTAGGTAGCTACAACTCTGTGGTGGACTAGCAAGCTCTTCAAAATTGAAGAATGGCAAGAATATTGCACTCTGGGAATGCCAAATGCCACACATCACTGGAATTTTGACACCAAAAAGGAGTGGACCTATGAGCCCATTGGCTAACGAGCACATTGTCAATTCGGGGCTTTTTCCTGGGATAAAATGGGCTCCCCCGGCACCCTGGACCTCAGTGCATATTGGATGTGGGGAAAGGACCAAAGAAAAATTGCCATGCTGCACTTGAAACTGCACAAAATGAGGCTGAACTATCAGAAGTACTGCACCAGCTGCACTTTGGGCTAATGAAGTTTGGACTGTGCCTGAGGCGCCTGGCTCGGGGAAAAATGTCTTCCCAGCCCCAGATTGAAGCAGTGACTCCAAAGGTCAGTAGGCTGGCTGCCTGGACTAGCACCAGGGACATTGAAGCTGAAAAGCCCAAATCTGCAAAGTAGTAGCCACTTCTGAGGATCCATCCTAGTCAAAATTTGCACATGAGTCTGCTGTACCCGGAAAAGCTGTCAGATACCGGATTGGTTACCTAAGAGGGACACTAACTCCCACCAAGGATATTTTCTGTGTCCGTGTGTCAGGAGATTGGTAGTCCAGCCTCAACTTGCTTTCTACTGTCACAAAGAGGGCGTCGTGGGGCCCCGAGTTCTGAGGCCAAAGTTACCCCACATCACCAGTGGATCAAGGAATCACCCACAACTCCCAGGAGCATCTTTGAGCATCTTTCATTATGCATCTCCAGCATCACAACGACTCCATTGTAGTCCATGGCAGTCATTTCTTAAAGAATGGAACTGGACTGGAGAAGGACCTGATGGCCAGGTAACTTTCCAAAGTAACCTTACCTCGTAGACCCCTGACTTGTCAGATTTGGTCACCAAGTTGCAGAACAAACTCTTTGAAACTTTTCAAGAGTTTACACATTTTTTGTTACCCAATGCTTGTTTGAGGTTGCATTTTAAAGTATTTCTATCTTCAAAATTCATTCTCCGGACCCCTTTAGTGGATTTTGATGATCAAATACTCCATAATTTCATGAAAACATACTCTTTGTTTTATAAATTGTTTTTTTGTCTCATTCTTGTTGCGTCACTTTCTTTTTCCGTTGTTTGGTGCTGTTAAATGATTTACACTAAGTTCCTTTGTCAAGCCTTGCTGTTCGAAGCCACAGCTACCCAGGGTTGAGCAAAGTTGATACAAAAGGGTCTGACTGGACTCAATACAGTTTTTGGGAGTATATTCCATGATACTGCCATATGGTCATATCATATAATGAGCCCAAATCTTCACAACAAATGTGTTAATCATCCACCTCTGAGCTCCTGCACTTATTGTATAGTTCTGTCCCCATATTCTTCCACTTTGACATTTTTTTGGTGACCAATACTCCCTGTGCATCATAAAAAAGACAATTCTGCTTGAAGGAACCTAACTAATTTGCAGGAGAGTAAATCAAAGGGTACTTGCAATTGATCCTCCAAGTCTTCTTCAGGGAAACAGCAAATTCAACAATGATGGGGCAGGAGAGACTCCAAATAGTCTGTATCACACATGGGGTGATACAACCTTGCTATTTTCTGTTCTGACCCGCTGTTCTAGGGCAGCAACTTTTTTAAGCTTTCCCCAATGTACTCACTCTCCCCCTTAATCCTGGAAACCCATGAGGAAAAGTAGATATATTTCAAATTAGAGATTCCTCCCTGAGTTATTTAGGAGAATTCTCGCCATGATTTTAAACCATTACTGTCAATGAGAACCTCCCATTTAAGAAGGTTTGATGTCTTAAGGAGGAGGCTTGTTAAAAGCTTCTCACTGAATTACAAACTGGCACATACTTGTTGTGATACAGAATCAACCATCAATGTTTGTCTATGCCTTTGTAAAGCTCCAGCCTTCAACACTTTTAATTTAATGATTTAACCTTCTTGAAAAAAATGGCCACAGTAAAGCGAGTATGGGCAATTAAGGCGTATTGTGATGAGGACAAAATACATATTAAAAAAGAAATACATTTTCAAAAAAAATAACATAAATAAATTTAGGATGCAGACAAAAATTCTTAGATGACAGAAACTGGTCAATAAATTCATCACATGAATATGAGTTGCTGACAAAAAAATTCAATTTTTATCAGTGCAACTGAAAATCTTTGGTCACATACTTTGATCTTCCTTAAGAATCACTAGTTTGAATGTTTCCCTCCTTATGTGGACTTTTGCAGTCATATTATCTGTCCAGATATGTGTGCTTTCCACACCAAAAGTAAGGTAAACCCCATCAAAGCCATGCTAATTGCCTCCAGCTCTTACTAATTGGAAGAGTGATCTTTTTGGAGAGAATACCAGTCCCCTTAAATTACCTGAGTCTTTGTCCATGCACAAACCATGAACCCTGGCATCTGATGTAATCGCTCAACATCCTAGGTGTGATAGCAATACTCCTTCTGTTAAAGAATTCAACCACTGCTCCAGATCATGTCTGATGAGCTGCAATAAGGGTGCTCCCTGATGGTATTTCAGGTAAAGAAGCTCCGAATGATGGAGATTAAGATTCACAGCTATTTGCAAATGGATCTTGCATGTGGAACTATGTACAGAGTTGCTGCCATGTCCCCTGGAATCAGCAACCAAATTCTTGCTTTTGTAGCATCTTGATACAATAGGGGTCTGAGTGGGTCTGTTCTCCGGAAGATTCACTATCGCCAGATACTTTCTGAATCTGCCTCTAATGAATTGTATGTTCTTGTGCAACATCTACGTAATATTCCTGCATGTTTTTGAAGACGCCATCAAACTGTTGGGCTTTAGTAACATTTTCTGCCTCCTTCAAAAGTGAATCTCTGAATGTACAATGTACTCTCCAATCATCTAGATGTGAATGAACTAAGAGGCCTTTTTTGTGAAGCAGTGCCACTAATGGACCCAGGACCTTGGTGAAGACTTTCAGAGGTGACTTCAACCCGAGGGGAAGGACTGCAATATTAAAATGGAATGGTCCTACTGTAATCCTCAAATACGTCTAATGGGAATGAATTAGTATTTGAACATATCAATCTTGTAATTCTCAAATCCAGAGGAAAAGATTCAAAGTCTATTCGATAGCCTTTTTCCCAATATTCGGAACCCAGAGATCCTTATCTTCAACATCAAGAAATAACTGATTTCTCCCTCCTACAATATTTCACCTTAACATTAGAAGATCATGGCCAAAATATAGAGGACCAAAATATCATAAAGATAAGTTTTTATATAGGAAAATATATGTTTAAATTACTTCACTCCACATTTATGTACCACAATATACATAACTGTTGAGTTAAGTAAAGTAAACCTATAATTATCTGTATAAATGTACCTTCACAATATTTTGGTCATCGAGATTTTGGCAGTGATATTTTGGTAACACAATATTTTTGTTATTGATATTTGTCATTGAACGCCCCTTACAGCCCATGGATTGCCATCCTCTGTTAGAATCTCAGGGCCAGATGTCACAACCACTAATTTGCGAATCGCAAATTGCGTCCCATTTGAAACTCGCAATTTGCGACTGGCAAATTGAGATGCACAACAGTGTCTGAGACACTGTTTGTGATTCCCAATGGGGTCGCAAATTGCATGCCTCATGCATATTAATGAGGCTGTCGCAATTTGGGACCCCATTTGGAATGGCTGGCACTCCCAGGGATGGTGGCCTGCTGGGTTCAGCAGACCTCCTTGTCTGGGACTGCTTTTGAATAAAGCAGTTTTCTTTTTTTAAATGCAGCCCGTTTTCCTTAAAGGAATACAGGCTACATTTATTAAATAAAAATGTAACATATCATTTTTATTTTTAAGGGCAGATAGCGCGCATAGCTTTCCCAAAGGGGAAGGGGTCCCATGGGACTCCTTCCCGTTTGTGAGTGCTTTACCACCCTTCTTAGAAGGGTGGTGAACTGCGAGTGTTTTGTGACCGCAATTGCGGTCGCAAAACATTCTTACATAGCTTTTGGAGTCACTGTTAGGATGGGAATGCCCCTTCCTAATAGCAAGTCGCTAAAAACCCTTTTTGCGACTCGCAAATTGTTTGCGACTCGCAAAATAGGATTGGTGCATGGACCACATGTTTTTTGCAGTTGCAAACAGGCCTAAAACCCCTTGGCAAATGCAAAAAACGGTTGTACATCTGGCCCTCCGTGTTTTTGTTTTGAGAGGATTTGGTTTGGTTTGTAAGTGATCCACAGCTATATGACCAAAGTATCATGATGACTTCCACTTTATAAGCCATAACATGCTTTCCTGCTTTGAAAGCTTTTGTCACGATAACAGTCACTGCTCACCAAAAAACCTTTAACCCTCAAAATAAATTTTCAATGATTAAGACTTCTATTCAATATCAGTGTTCTAGTCCTTGCCCTTTAATTTACTCTGGCTAGATATAGGTCCCTCAAACCACTGCAGCTGATCTGATAACATCGCAAGCACCAATAAATTCACGTTTTTGCATAGCAGCTGCTTTAAAATCAAAATCCTTGACCAAGGGCTGAGTTTTGAAAGCAGATGGGTACAAGCGCTCAACCCCAAAATATTAGCAACAAATAACTTCTTAAGAGCACCTTTCATATTCTTATCCACACGGTCCAAGGGTAAACAAATCCTGGTTTCACAAAAGTACGCCCAATTAAAATAATCAAAATAGAGCCACTTTTGATTGTATGAGGTGGGTTTTTTTTTGCTTCTAACAAGAAATATATTAGGTGTAGGGAGTGAATATCATTGAAATGCTCCTTGTTCTTCCATTCCCCCAAAATGAACTCTTTAATCTTGCTAAGCAGTGGTAAAGTAAAATAGGTAAATCTATCACTTTTAGGAATTACACCTAGATGATACTCAGTGGTTGACCCAAGAGGAAGGAAAAAGTCTCAGTGATGTGATCCAGAATTGACTTATTCCTCTCCACATATTTACCCGAAGAGGAAGTACTATAACACCCTTGCTCTGATTCAGTAGAAACTCCATATGTCAAGTTCCTTTTACCAGCTTTAAAACCAATTCTTTAAGTTTTCCTGCTGTAAAAAGTTTGTGAACTGCATCATCAATAATTCCTTGAATATTAAAAGTAGCCATAAATACTGGGCCTATGACAATTGCTTAAGCCATTCTTATCATCAGATGGAGGCAAGAGGAGACATAAGAATTCCACTGTGGAAATAATTATGACTCTAAACAACTCATATAAGGCTATTGACCAATCATAACATATAAATTCCAACAAATCAAATAGAGAAATTGTATCTCACTTTTTGAATCCATAGAACGTAACAAGTTCAAGCCTTAAGAACAGGTTAAAACAAATTGACACAACCTCTGCTAATCTTTTACCTCGACCTTCAGGATGGCTGTCATACATTATATCCAAAAGACACTCTCTTCCTTATTTCTTGTTACATTAGCAAACCAGCTCCTCAATTCCCTTAAGAAAGAAAAAGTGCTGTTCTTCTAAACAAGTCTATTCTCTCTGCTAAATACACAAACACTAGGGTGGCTTACTTTCCTGTTGCCACCTTACCTCTATCCAAAAGCAGATTCTTGAACTGGTAAAATTGTAAAGTCCAGCTGATGCTAGTATGCCCCAACATTATCAAGGTGTTCTGATGCGCTGACAATGCTCTGCATCCCCTGACTCAGAAGGAGAACATGTTGAAGTAGGAAGCAGCACAAGAAAAGACTCACCAGTGCTAATGAGCTCGTTATTTTCTCATTTAAAACAGGGGAAAACATACTAACACTTTGTGCTGGGTTTGCATCACTGGCACAAAGTGTTGTGCTGCGGTTTACTACTACTTTGCCATGCTTTGAGTCAAAAGGGAGTTCCATGGTTAGGTTGTGGTCCTCCCTATGCAACCATACCAGGTCTTTGGTGCAAATGCCTTTCTATTAACATTTGTGGATGAAAGAAATTATAATTCCTCAAAGAAGACGTAATGGTGGAGCACGTTTAAAAAGTCACCAATCTTTTCCAACTTTACATGTGTGCTGCACTGTACAGTACACATACACAGTGAGATAAGAGTTAAACTCTGTCAAAAAACAATGTTTTGCAGAACACTCACACAATTGCACAAAGAAGGTTGTGTGCACTGGCGGATGGCAACGGAGAAAAAAAACTGTGCCCTATCTTAATAGATGAAGCTCCGTCTTTCTCCTTTTGATGCAACGCAGCACAGCGACTTTTGTTGCTGTGCTGGGTTGCATCAGAAATTAGTAAATATCCTCCAGACTGCCTCAGTATTTCCAAGAGGCATTCTCCAGGGACACAAGTACAAAGTATGGGAAGTTGTTCATGCCAAAATTTCATCTCTACAAATGGGACACCCCCTAAAATACAAAGCACACAGCAAAAAAAATATATAACACAAAGAAGAATGAATATAACATATTTCAAAAGCAATATGATACATGGTAGAATAAATATTCCATGTAACAAAACAAACACAATGCACAACCAAAATGAATACTTTTCTTAAAGAATTATATTATTAAGACATATTTCAAATTGAGTAAAACATATTCTAAAATATATGTCAACCATATTGAACTGAATATAGGCCTCACTGGAAAGAATATAGAAAGCACTGAAATGAATAAGACTTGAATTTTTTTTTAAAGTATTTACCTAAGTGAATGATGAGTTAAAAGAAATATGACACATGTTGAAATAAATATGATGTATTTAATTGAACATAACCTTCAGTGACAATCATATGACACATGATACAATTGTATTTTGAAATTGAGATAAGAGAAGACCATGATACAACTTGAAATTAACATTAACATATTACAATGATTATGACTGGTGTTGAAATGTACATGTCAAACACGGAAATGAGCATGACTTTTATTGAAATTAATATGGGATTCTTCAATATGACTATATCATGCATGAACTTTGATACAAAATACATTAAACTGAATATAAGCCACATTAAAACGAATATGACACAAGTTTAAATGAATATAACATTTCCTGAAATGAGTATGACAACTGTTAAAATCATTGTGACGTATGCTAAAATGTATGGATATTTCCCATGTTGAAATAAATATGACATACATTGAATTGATTATGATGTATATTGAAATTAGCCTGATCCATCTTTAAAGAAATATGACATGCATTAGAATAAAATGGCTTATACTGATATGATAATGACATATGGTGAAATGAATATGTCAGGAATTGAAAGTATACAACTCTTATTTGAATGAATTTGGCATACCTTAAAATTAATATGACCTATACTGAAATAACTATAATATTTGCTGAAACAAATATGGCATGCATTAAAAAGAATATTACACATTTTTAAATTAATTTAACATACATTAAATGAATATGACTAGGACTGAAAGGAATATGACATATTATAATGAATATTGCATCTGTTGAAATGAATTTGGCTTGTGTTAAAATAAATGGGATGTGCATCAAATTGAAAGAGAGCATCCTTTAAGATAATATGAAACAATGAAATAAAAATGTGGCCTGCAATTAAATAAATAAGGCATGTGTTGGAATAAATATGACCCCATTCATAAATGAAGATGGCATACGGTAAAATCATAATGACATCCTTTGAAATAAATCTGATTTGTTTAAATGTATATTGCTTGCACTAAACTGGATATGATCTGGCCTGAAATTCATATAACATGCAGTTAAAAGAAAATGTATCATTTGAAAATGCAGTGACATGCAGCATGTGGCGGTTGAGGCACAAAGACAGACTATGGACTGCAAGAAGGAGGCATTACTAAGTTGAGGTGAAAAGTGTTCATTTACTAATAACTGTGGCACCATCTGGAAAATTCGATAACATTCTCCTGGACTATATATGTTTCGTTTTCTGTCAAGTTAAGATAACTGCTAGGATTCCAGATTTCATTCTTATCTGGAAAGTGGTAGGAAAAGTTAAAGTAAGGACAGGGAGGTCAAACAATCTTTGATTTTGTAATAGATTTAGCATCATTTGATGGCTTTGTATGAAAGCGAAAATACCAGAATTATATGTAACTTGCAAACTACATGTGCAGCTGGTGGTTGGCCGCAGGGGATGTTGGTTGCTTGCAGAAAACAACTATTGCATTACAAAAGGTTATATGAAGTAGTAGGTGGCTGAAAGTTGAGTTTGAGCAGTGACCAGACACTGCAGTGAATTCCCTCTGCACAGAGCTGAATGCCGAGCACAACAGGGGGTAGATTGCAACATGATACAGTGGCATTATCATTGACTGCCATACTCACCACATTTATCCATGCAATTACCAGTAAATCACTTATACCTTTCAATTTAAAAAAACAAATATGAATATAAAGTTGGGGTTAGCTTTGATCATAACATCCTAATGCATGTTTAAAAACCTCAGAATATCACATAAGTCACAGTTAAACTGCAGTTATTGATAAGAAGAAAAACTGAAAATCCCTGAAATCCTCCATTTAAGTAACCTTAGTTTGCATATCTGCAATGTAAACCAAAACTCACACAACAAAAGCTATTCTTATTTAAGAGTATACCAGAACTTGTGTGTGAGACACAATCAGTGACTCTTGTAAGGAGACAGATGTGAACTTTGCAGAACAAACTTGAATGATTTCAAAAGATTTTCATGAATTTCTAACAAATAATGTTTTTAATGCATTTGGAGGAAAACACACACACACATTATAAATTGACAAAAAACACACTAATGGATCTGCTCCTTCCCCACAGGAGGTACCCGAAGAGTCAGACTGCCACCCTTCTCATCAGAGTCCAAGAATCTAATTTTCAGAGTCCCCCAGGGATCATCCTTCAGCCTGACACTGTTCAACATCTACATGACACAGCTTGCTCACAGCATCCAATCCCAAGGCATCACTATCATTTCCTATGCAGATGACAACGTAACTTAGGGAGAGGATGTAGCCTTACGGCTAGAACGATCAACCTCAAATTGGGGAACCGGGTTCATGTCTCGACACCGACGCTCAAAATCCTGTGACTCTGGGCAGATCACTTAATCTCCCCTTGCCTAACAAAAAATGAATGTGTCCTTGTGTAACGAAAATGGTGCTCATGTAAAGCGCTCTGATACCTTATATCTTTGGGTCTAGTTTGCGCTATATTAAACTCTAAAAAAAAAAAAAATCATACTCTCTCTGACAGACAAAACAACCACCACCCGGACCAACTTCACCAACGGCATGACCATGATGGCAGAATGGATGATATCCAACTGCTTGAAGCTTAGCTCAGAAAAGACAGAAGTACTGGTCATTGGAAAAAAGAACTCCCTTTGGGACACTACCTAGTGGCTGACAGAAATAGGACCAACACCATCACCCACTGACCATGCCAGAAATCTAGGGATCATCCTGGATAGCAAGTTCAACATGACAGAACGATTCAGCACAGTGAGCTCCGCCTGCTTCCACGTCTTGTGAATGCTGCAGAAAATATTCAAGTGGCTGCCACAGAAAACCAAAGATAGTTTCAAGCAATTTCACATCACAAGCAGACTCAACTACAAAAACTCACTCTATGCCAGAAATTCCAATCAACTATTGCCCAGACTTCGGACCATTCAGAACGCCGCTGCAAGACTCATCCTCAATTTTCCTGCATACCCACATCTCTCCTCAACTCAGAGAGCTCCTCTAGTTATCCATTTACAAACTCAACAAATTAAAATTCTTTAAGCACACCTACAAAGCCCAGCAAAACACTGAACCAGCCTACCTGTACAGCCACATACACTTTCACAATCCTGCCAGATGCCTATGCTCAGCCTCACTCTTACTTTCACCCCGCCCACGCATACACAAAACCAGAGCAGTAGGTTGTTTGTTCTCCTACATTGTATCCAAAACATGTAACAACCTCCCACAAAACATCAGAGGCTCCTCCTAGCTTCTTAAGTTCTGCAAGACGCGAAATACCTGCCTCTTCGAATACGTCAGCCGGGGTCACATGTCTACACACCTGCTCAGTGCCGGGATATCCTCATGGGTGACAAGTGCGATCCACAAATTAACATAACATAACAACATAACAAGTGTGTAAATCAATGAATAAGATGCCCAACGTAAGACAATGAAGGTTACAAGGTGTAGGACTTACTCATCATTCTCTGTAGCTCACTGTGATTGCAATTTATGAACTGCAACTAACAAAAGGATCTCTGTATTAAAAGCAGTAACACACTTACCCATATACATAAAATAAGACTCTGTCATCAGCATTTTACAAAGGGGTTTGCAGAAGACACATTGATCCCCCCTGCTACTTTGAGCCAAAACTGTGACTAGACAAAACACAGATCTCTCCAGAAAATGTATTAATCACCATAATTATTTTACCATTATTATTATTCCCTGAGATTTACTAGGCAAACAAAGATTCCTGCAGCAGTTGTCACCACCCCATATATATTATAAAATACACTCTTGGCAACCAATTAAGGCAGACGAGATTTACTTTCACGTTTCTCCTTGATTTTTGTAAAAATAAATGCATGAGTAGACTCCCAGACTGCTTCCATGGCTCCTCCCCTCGTGTCTCCACCCCCTTTTAGTTTCCTCACCTTGACCCCAATTTATAGTTTCACTGAAAAATGTTTTTCCGATTCTAGCACTGCTGTATGGATCACACACAGGGCAGTAGCAAGGCTGGAAAACCATTTTAAGCGAGCCTTGCATCCATCTGTGATTTTTCCAAGCATGCCCAGTGAACTGAGGAAGAACATAGAAAAATGTCCAACCAGGGATTCTCCCAGAATGCAGCCTGCCAGGAACCTGAAAGATCAAAATGTATTGCACACCATTCAAAGAGTTAATCAGACAGAATGTTTTCCCCCACACCTGCCTTTGTCCCTCTGAACCTTGCATTCCATTGGTTTGGAGCTGGAGCACATGCTGCACACGGACAGAAAGAGGAAGAAAGAAGAAGCAAGATGGGGATTGCTGTTGGAGAAGAGTCGGTTGTATCCAGTTCTTTATTTCTGTTCTTGGTTAGTTCTACTACTCCTGTCCGACATCACCCCATTACACTGCAAAAGTACTGTGTCTTATTATCTTTGGACAAAGTTCAGCCAATGTGATGTGGCATCTACTTGGCATATGGCCCAATTCCTAGGACAGGTTTATGACTCCAAAGGCAGGGCCCACGGGTGCCATTACAATCACCAAGGCCCTAGCTTAGCTTTCAGACCCTAGAATTTTTAGAAGTGGGCAAGCTAAACAATTGAATTGACAAGGAGAGCTCTTGCACGAGCTGAGCCATGAAACTGGCAAGTGATTAATGCCCCAAAATATGCAAAGTCACGTTCAAATTCAAAAACGTGAATTGGGTTAACGTGCAGAAATTCACCACAGTATTTAAGATTATGTCACTGCATTGACAGGCATTTACAAAATGTGATAGCTTGCATTTTCTGTTAACTTTGAAACATTCATGCCCACCCCTGGCCTGACAACAATGTTAATAATGAACTAAGAGGGAAGTCAATTGTCATGAGCACCCTTTATGTGGTCTAGATTCTTATTGTACATAGAGCAAGTTTATAGTCTATTAATTCAAGTGTAAGGGAAAGATGTACCTTGGATCATACAATTAGATCAAGTGATGATGCCAGGATTGATCCCAAGTTTTCTGCTTTCACTTTGTGTCATTTTCTTATTGCCTTTAATTCATGGTACATGAGCTCAGAGTGTGTGTGGCAGGCAGAAATAACATGCCGTGTGCTCATATATATGGGTAGATTCCTAGTATACATGGATAAACATTAAAGTCACAAGAGAGGTTTGCCTAGGATCATGAAAGTTGGTCAAGTGTGGAAACTGGGATTGATCCCATGATTTCTGCTCTCACATTGTTCAAATCATCCACTAGATGGCATCTCTTCATTTCTCTTGTTTTACATTAAAGGTTAACAATGTTTCTTAATTCTTGGCACATGTGGTTGCAGCATGAATGGCAGGCAGAAACCACAAGCAAGTCAATTGTCAAGTGCACCCTATATATGGCCTAGATTCTTATTATACATTATAGTTGATTACATCCCTCAAAAGAGTTATCTGCCGAGCACTCATAGCTAAGTCCTAGTTCAGGTTCCACTTTCTGCTGTATGTTTTGTAAAAGTGCATAGACCAATGTATGTATGTTACACATATTAACTTGAACCAATCATTTCACACATGGTCAGTTCCACAGATTGATGCACACTCATTTGCCAACTTGTAGAAATTGTGTGCTTGTTTCTTCTCTCATCCATGTTGCAACTGTCCATTTTCCCCTTTGAATAAGGACTAGTTTGCATAATTCTGCTTGCTCTTTCTTTACCCGAGTATTTCAGTTTTGTGCAGAAGTATCTAAATCAAACATTTGAAAAATTGTGTGTTTATTTTCCAGTTCCAATCACTAAATGTTGAGCTGGTTTCCATAAAAGGAAGACAATTTGCTTTTTAGATTTGATTACTCTGGAGTTCTGAGAGCAGTTTTCCAAATTGCTACCCTGCCCAGGTATGGCTGGTTTTGTCCTTTGCCCTTCTCAGCCCTTCCTACTGCAGCGATGCTGTAGAGTTTGTGATGTACTGCATCATCACACAGTATGGAAGGAGGTGATCCACTTTAGGGTATTGTGCTCTTTGCTGACATTGTGAAATGAAATTAAATATTTGTAAAGCGCTACATGTACCTGAAGGTATCTAGGTGCTGGTTCGGATTGATGGAATGTTAAGATATCCAATGAAGTCAGCATTAAAACAGCCAAGTTTTCAATCCTTTCCTGTGTTTAAATACATTTGATTCTTTTTTAAAGGCTATGGGGAGGGAATTCCAAAGCTTGGAGGTGGTATGTGTAAAACCTTTACCTCCCCACTTTACTTTCCGTACCCTAGGAACGATCAAATTGCCACAGTCCAAAGGCCTAAGCGGTCTGGTCAGAATGTACGGTTTATAATATTGTGACAGCTGCCACGGACCAAGTACATGCAGAGATTTGAAAGCTATGCATAAAGCTCTAAATTGAATACGCTTGGCTATGGGCAGCCAGTGTAGTTGTGGGAGAGCCTTGCAAACAGAGTCATAGCGTGTGAGCGTGAGAAGGACAATAGCAGCAGCATTCTGACCAGTTTCAAGTTTATGGATGCTACAATTGCTTGCACGGGTGAAAAGAGCATTGCAATAGTCAAGCCTAGAGGCAATAAGTACCTGTTACCACCATTTTCTTTAGATCAAGGGAAAAAAAGGGAAGCACTTTCTTCAATATATTAAGAGTAAAAAAGCAGACGGATGAGATGTGATTGATCTGTGATTCGAAGGATAGAATGGTATCAAAGAGGGCTCCAAGAGTTTTCACTTTATTTGAGGGTATTGGTAAATGACCCATATGTTTCTGCCACCAGCAGTCTGACCAAACTGAAGATGAATTCCCAAAGAGCATCACTTTGGTTTTTAACAAATTTAATTTTAAACAATTATCTTGCATCCACTCTCCTACATGGCATATACAGACTTGAAATCGAGCTGCAAAAGCAGCCGATGCACTGTTAATTGACACAATAATCTGCATGTCATCCACGTATGACACCAGGGTGAAGCCATAGCTTTTGATTCATTTGGCCAACGGGATGACATACAGATAAAACAAGGTAGGGCTCAAAGATGAGCACTGGGGGACTCGGCAAGGAAGGGAAAAAGCGAGAGAAATGAAATTCCCAAGAGCCACCACTTGAGATCTGTCTGACAAGAAAGAAGTTAGCGGGCAGAGCGCTTTGTCCCTGATCCCCAGCAATGAGAGATGGTCAACCAACATGTCATAGTTGGCAGTGTCGAAAGCCGCTGACAAGTCTAACAGGATCGTGGCTGCGCTCCCACCACCATCTAGGGTTTGTCTATGTTCTTCCGTGGCCGTGATTAGAGCGAACTTGGTGCTGTGATGAGCCCTAAATCAAAATTGTGAGGGGTTAAGAATGCCGCGTTGTCGATAATGAAGGTGGATAATTCTTGATTCAGAAACCTTTCTGCTAGTTTTGCTGGGAACAGCAACTGTGAGATTCATCTGTAATTGAGGGGATTGTTGGGATCCAGATTGGATTTTGTTAGAAGTGGTAGAATAGAAGCTTTCTTCCAATCACTGGTAAAATACCCTAATGTGAGACTGTCTATTAAACTGTGGTGGGAGACAGTGTTGAATGCCGCAGAGAGGACAAGGCGGATCGGGGGCCACAGTTTTTCTGCATCAAGTAGAGTTCTGAAGTCATCTGCGACAACGATCAGCACTTTCTCAGTGCTGTGGCTGGTGTGGAATCCTGATTGTGAGCTGTCGAGTAGGTGGTTTTGTTCTGGGGATCTATTGGTTGATGGCTTTCTTGAGCACTTGGCTGCATAGGGGAGCAGGGAGATTGGTAGGACATTTTTTAGGTTGATGGGGTCGGCAGAAGGCTTTTTAAGGAGGGGGTTTGACCTCCACTTGTTTCCATACGTCGGGAAGTTTGCTGTGAAGATTTAGGTGTTGGGGATGCTGGTGAGTTACCTGCTGATTAGATTGGCTCTGAGGTGGAAGAGATGGTGGGAGCAAGGGCCATTGGGCACCCCAGAGTGGATTGACGACATGATTGCTGTGGTGCTTTGGGTGGTGAGAGGAGACCAGGTAGTTATCTTTCAGCTGTTGTTCGTAGGTTAGTTGAGGTTGTCGAGGCTGAAGGTGGTGGGTTAGAGGTCAAAGTTGCTGTAGCAGATGGCAATCTTGCTGTGGAAGAACTCTGAGAGGGTGTCCCAGAGTTCTTGGGAGGAGAGATGTTGTTTTCTGTGGCTGTTGGGTTGGCGTATTCCTTGACAATTTTATAGAGTTCTGGCTGGCTGGCAGCGGTGTCTATGCGAGTAGTGATCGCTGCTTTCTTGGCTTCTTTGATGCGCAGGTGGTAGTTGCTGAGAGCTGCTTTGTGAGCGGCTCTGTGAGGGGTTCTTGAAGGCACCCCATCACTTCCCGAGGCAGTAGCAGTTGCACTTGGTGGATCTGAGCTCCAGGGTGTATCAGTTGGCTTGGTTTCAGAATTTGTTTGTTTTCGTGGGGCGAATCCTTCAGCACACTTTTTGATCCAGGTGGAGAAGTTCTGGACGGCCTGTTCAAGGTCTGCTACAGTTTTGGGTTGTGAGGTGCTGAGGGCTTGTGTCCATAGGGTTTCGGTTACCTTGCACCAGTTACAGTTGGAGGTGCTGTGGTGTTTGGAGGGGTGCTAAGCGTCAGATATTGTAAAGTGAAGAATAAAAAGTTCAGTCCAGGTGGGTTCTGTGACGTGGGCAAATTTGATTCTGTCACTTGAGGTAAATATGACATTGAGTGTGTGTCCGGCTTTGTGCATGTGTTCAGTGACCAGTTGGGTGAGGCCGAAATTGCCAAGGTTCTCGAGGATGGCAGCAGAGTTAGTGTTGCTGGGGTTGTCGATGTGGAAGTTGAGGTTGCCAAGCAGGACGTAGTGGAGGGAGTTGATGATAAGATGGTCGATAAGGTTAGAGATGGTGTTGCAGAAGGGCGGTGAAGGCCACAGGGGTCTGTAGGCAAGGATGTCTCTTATCGTGGTCTTAGCATTGGTTTGTAGTCGAGGTGTTCCTGGAGAGGCATAGGCTTGCCGTTGGTAACAGTGTATTGAATGTTTTCCTTGAAGATGATTGCGATGCCCCAGCAGTGTTTGTTGGTGTGGTCTCTGTGTATTATCTTGCAGCCGTCTGAAGTTTTGAGATGGTTCAAGGAGGGGTTGAGCCATGCTTCGGGGAAGAAGGCAACATGGGAGATGGTAATGATGGTATCCCAGATTCCATGGCGTGTTTGCAGAGGGAGCAGCCGTTGAGCAGGATGTATTGGACCGATGCTGGGTTGTTTGCAGTCTTCTAAGTGGGAGTGATGTGTGGTCCGGTGCAATCCGGGGGTCCTGTGTGGCAAGCAAAGTGTCAGTAGCAGCAGATGCCGGGTTGTGGGGTGGCCACGGGACCTGGCACTGGGCGCAGTCCAGGCACAGATGGTCGCAGGCAGACTTGCCTTTGGCGTGCACTCTGTGCACGGCCACTGTGCATTCGCACAGTGGCCTCCATAAGTAGCCCTGGGATGTGGGAGGGGCTGTCAGGGAGGCAGGAGGGCGGAAGAGGGAACAATTGGAAAGCCGTGAAAGAAATGGAGGGAAACAGGGGGGGCACCCAGCGGACTAGTAACCCAGAATAGCAGTGAAAAATAACACTAACAAATAGAGGACAGATACCAAGTAAAACATAAAATGCTAAATAAATAACAGAAATCCCAAATAAAGCTACCTCAACACAGGGAAATCACTGCAATAGCGTGCCCAGGAAGGAAGGTGATGGAATTCCAAATGGCAGGCCTCCGGGCAGCGGGATCGAACTGGCAGCATTGGGACTAGGATTGCTGTGCTGATGTGATTCCAATCACAAGGAGCTATGAGGCAGGCGAGGGGGAGCATTGTGCAAGGCCACGCCTCACTATTAGGAAGTTCTAATTTCTCATAAGTAGTAGACAGTGAAAGCATCTTAATGTCATCATCAGAAAAAAATATAAAGTTCTTATGAAGTGCGAGAAAATGCCAAATCTCTTTCAGTTGATTACTCTGGCAGCAGCAACCCAATGCACATTTGCTTTAACAACACAGACAAGCACATTCGAAACAAACCTGTCAGGAAAATGTTTCTACTTTACTGGGGCACCCGCAAGCCACACGTTCGTATTAGGCCAGGGCAAGGAAGCTTCTAGGTAATGCCCACATGCTCCTGCAGTACACACCACCTTGTCTACTCCTCAGCTCCTGGCTGCCAGTGAAACACTGGAATCGCAAATAGATTATGGTGTCTGCACGGTCCAACTATTGCTTCAGCAGGATGGGAAGCAGAGACCTCGAGTCTGGGCAGTGTGTCTTCAAAAGTCCTGATGGCAAACAGCTCAGACTCAATTTCTTAGCTTCCTGCCTACCTGCAGCTTCTATCCCACCCAGTCCCAAATCATCACAGGGCAGGACCAAACCCTGTGATGAGTTGGGACGGGGTGGGGGGACAACCTTCTCCAGTCCCTGACTGACGTAAAGCCCCTTGTGCTACAGTGGTTCAGCCTGAAGGGCCTGGGGCTAACTTTAGCCCATGCCATTATGAGGTTGAGACTGGTCCTCGAAGATATGCCTTTGTCAAGCTGATGACCTCACAGGCCTCAGGGCTGTGGGCTTGTCAGCCCGGCAAATACTATAGACTCACAGTGAAATGCATTGTCATCGCTGCCAGTGTCATGTGACATGAGACTCTCATCAGTTATGATCACATCAACAACAGCCCCACCCCAGCCCATAGCAAGAGGTGTGTGTACATTGTTTTTTTGAAGCTAATTAATAGAGTTTGTTTTCAGTTTTGTAATGGCTGACCCTGGGGGTGAATGTAAAGGTGGCAAAGGCCCGACACCCTGACACAGAAACCACTACTGGCTCTTAGGTCTACCAGGCTGATGTAATTTAGAGTAATTTAGAGTAATGCTATGTATGAGATGAAATATCTTGTGTGCTTATATGGAGCTGGGTCCATCAGGATTAGGTTCGAGTGAATAGGCGAGATGACAGGTCATAGTTACAGCAAAAATGTAGGTCTTCACCAGTGCACCATGTTTGCAGTATAACATCTAGGAAGTGCACAGTTTGTGTTAGTAAATGTAGTCTAATGTAAATACTGATTACTGGCTGTAGGTTGTGATGTCTCTCACTTTTCCTACATCTCCACACCTATGAAGTTAATCTACTCAAGCTAGCAATATTTTCTTGGATATGCCAATATTTTCTTGAAAGTGCTAGTTAGGATTAGTATTGCCCTTTTCTTGTGAGTTAACTCTATTACCATTTCCTTGTCATCCTTGGACACTGGGTAGCTTACTCTTATTTTGATGTGCGGCTGATACCTTTTACTGTGAAATGTATGGCCTATTCTTTGTGTAGGTATTCTGGTGGTACTGATTCCAGAGTGAGCTGTCCTTCGGTTGCACTGCTGAAGGTGAGGGTAGTTTAGGTATAGGCATTCCAGCAATAGGAAAATGAGAGATGTCTGCTTTGAAATGTGTGTGTGACAACCTTTTGGAGGGCTGTGTATAATTTGTAAAAACATAAATGCAAAGCCTCAAATATTTTCTTATGGTCCCATTGCTGAATACCAGGGTTGCCATTACTTTTTTTTGCCACTACCCCCACACTTGATTTGACTTTATGTTACTCTTGCAAGTTCATTTTTCATCCACTTTTCAACCTTAATCATTGTTTTTCTATCTCTCCTTCTCCTTCTTTCTTCCCTTCCTCTACTTATCTCTTGCCCTGGATCATGGCCTGTTCCTGAAAAATGACCCTCAATCTCATAAAATGAGTGCAGGTGCCCACAACAGCCCAATTAAGTGGTGGGAATGGCTAAGTTAGCATACTTCACATATGAAGACAAGCTCACCTCTGGATAGTTCCGGCAGCTAAAGCAATCATATCTACATGAAAATGCACTGGATATGGTATATTACGCCTGGTGGCGTCAGCTGGCAGCAGAGTTAGTTTATTTAACCTTTGTGTAAAAGAAGTTTTACGCAACAATGTTTGAAGTGAAGCTTACAAAAGTGTGAGTCATCTTCAGCCAAAATCAGGAGCGTTGGAGTGTATATTTCTTGTTTCATAGGTCACTTCATAAACTCTGCAAGCATGCTGGATGGTTTCCAAACATGGCACGGATGGCGCTTACTAAGTTTCTCACAAGTTTGCCACTGGTCTGTCTGACACGTTCTAGCACTTTTCTTGCAAGTTATTAGGTCTCACTCCAGTCAATTCAAGTCAAATAAGCTTTATTCGAGTTTTTTTCGTCAAAATCATCAAAGTGTATGAACACAGTGCATAAAATCATCACTCCAGTCATTCTCTGTATCTCAGAAATTTATATGTACCTAATTCAACTCTGTGGTTCAAATTACAGTAGTTTTCCACAGTTGTGAAAGTTTGACGTGGCATTGCTATTAATTCAAACATATCTGTACACTAGACATAGGTCTCACTATTAGTAGACAGTTAAGACAAACAGCTAAATGGCCAGTTCACTACTCTGTTTAAAATCTTACTTTGTATATTTATTCCTTGATGGATTTAAAAATCCCCACAATGTTTTATATTTTTTCAATGCTGATGTCGACCACTTGATACTTGGATGCAGAAATGTTCTTCTTGTATTCTTGTACTACTTTTTCTTAGGAGATTTTACGATGTGGGGTTAAAGCAGAAGGAGTCATGGCCACACAGCATGCACGGGCAACTTACGTATGTTTTGCAAGTGCTGCTTATCCATGTTCCTAAGGACCTTGGATACACTAATGGCTTCAGAAAGAGCCACCTATCCGGCCCCTCAAACATATGCACAGAGAGTTATTTTGAGTGAATGTAGTTTTTGGTAGTAGGAGGAGGGGGTGGGCGCATACTGCCTCGCATCCCAGCACTCAGCTTGCCCCGCAGCATCATGGTAAATGCTGTGCATGAAAACTCTTACTTCAGTGACAGGCTTTAGTTTTTCACCCATGTTGGTGCAGCCAGTGCTATGCATCTCTAGAAACGTGTTTCAGGATAGTTGTCCTTCTTAAGTAGAGAGCAACATTTTCTTTTTGGGGATGCTGGAAATGCTGCCCAGAGTCTTCTCAGGTCTCTGTACCAGCCTCGCTGAGTGCAGGTGCATCAACCAGAGCTCATCAGCTCATTAGCTCAATGGAACCTTTTCAAACAGGAGGAGGATGGACGCACACTGCCTCACATCTCAGCACTCAGTTTGCCCTGATGCATCATGGTAAATGCAGTGAATGATAACACTTACTTCGGTGACAGGCTTTAGTATTTCACCCTTCTTGGTTTTTGTTAGTGTATTGTCCTGTGCAGGAGAATCTCTCTTAATTATAAACCCTTTCAGGTTTCAGAGTCTATATTGAGATTTGCGACAATGAGATTACAGAACAACTGTGACCTGTTTTGAGGGGCAATAAACTTACTACTAGTGACTTCAATTGACTGCAAAAGGGTTTTCAGCACCATGAACATGTTGATGCCACTCATATTAAACTATCTTGGTATCATAGATCTTTCTTTACTAATCTTCACAGATCTCTTGGGCCAGCTGCTGCTTCTTTGAAATCCATTTCCATATGTTAACCGGTGTCTGCCTGCTCATTGCCATGCGGGTGATACTCAGTATATAGAAAGGTACATCCTACTCACTATCACAACAAAAAGATACCAGATGCATTGGATTTTTTTTAAGTGATTTTGTCACTCATGTTTCCTAGATGCTATGATGTAAAAGGCCTCACTAATTACTTATTCCTTATGGTTAAACATCCTGCGACAATATAGCATGAGTCATAATGTCTGTGTTAATCTATGTGCAGACTATCCTGTTATAACGGTGTCTTTCATAGTAAATAACGTTTGCTATGCTCAGAATACCAAATGCAGGGAGCAGCTTAATTCATGTTGCTTATAATGGGCAAAGTGTGTTAAAAGTGTCAGTTTATATAATAGTGTTATGTTGGTAGGTTAGCAAATGTTATAGGGTTGTGATTCACGGTTGTAGTTTCTAGAATTTTTAATGCACCATGCTTTGTTCTTGGTGCCGAACTTGTAGAGCTTAGTGAGTTGTCTATTGTAGATAGTCAGACAATAAACTTCATCCTTATTTGGGCTAATAATTATTTCAGATAAAGAAATCAAGACACCGGCCTAAGTACTGATCAGCTTTCATTTGTCAAATCTGGTAATGCTCCCACACATACTAATTATAGAACTGCTAAGCATAAGTGTAAGTTCTTAAGATCTGACGTCACTCCTTTTGATGTTACTACCTGCGAGGGGATGGGTTGTGATGCCACTTCCTGTGATTCCTGTGATATCACACACAATGTCACATGCAGTGATGTCACATCCTGTGATATCACTTTCATACTGCATAACTTGGTTAGTCCCTCACTTCTATTTTTAGGACTTGTGCCCTGAATGAGTCAGTAAATGCAGCTGTCTCTTGCCATCTCCAAATGGTAGAACTTGAGACAAATGGTTGTACAAAAAAGATGTATTTAGTCGTGAACTAGTTCATTTCGGTTACCCACAATATTTGCTTGATAATGATTACATTATAGATGAAACATATGAGCATTAGCAACATGAAAGTACATACTGTTGCCTTGTCCTGTGAACAGTTGCTAGATAGAAGGACTGCAGAAACATGGTAAGTCTGGCACCACTAGGCTATACTCCTGAGGTTATAAAAGTTCTCCTATGAGAAAAAAGAACATTGACCTCATGGCTGGCAAGAGCATGAAGCTGGTGGTGCTCGCTCGACTAAGAGAAACAGAAATGGAAGTGTATGTATGTATGTGGGATTTGTTTAAAAAAAACTGCTGAAAGGCAGTAGTAGTAAGTACAGGCCGAAGGGCGGAGTGGTTCTAGGGAGGAGGTTCTGGGTTCTGGTCGGGGAAACAGCATTTACATCGCATGCGATTCATTGCATGTGATTACAACGCGGTCGTTACAACAACCGCGTTGTTACAATGCAAACCATTACATCGCAAGTCGTTTCTACGACTTGCTGTAGGGGGCACGCTAAACTGAGGAATAGTATCATTTACTATTCCAACACCTTCCCTACTGTTGCACACACTGGAGTTGGAATAGTAAATTATACTATTGCTAAGTCCAGCGTAGAAACGACTTGTGATGTAATGGTTTGCGTTGTAACAACGCGGTCATTGTAGTGACTGCGTTGTAATCGCATGTGATGTAGCTCATGAAATGTAACATCGCATATTCTCTGGGCGTGGTGGGCTTACTCCATAGTGAGTCTTTTGCTTTGTTTTGGTGATATCCTGCACTTCTTTGCCTCTGGTTTGATGGTGTCCTCTCTGCTTGTGTGCCAAGAGCCAGTAGAGAGGGTGAGCTTGTCAGCCAGATAGGCAGTTGTGCTGGTGAGGGTGGCATTATTCATGATGCAGCTTGCCTTGCAGGTGGTGTGGTCAGGAAGGAGAGAAAGTGAAGTTCCCTCATGAATGGACTGATGTGGTCACTAGTTCAGGCCTGCATGTATGTGCTGCCATACTGGCCTCAGTACAACTTTTCACTAGGGATCTGGAAAACACCAAAGGGCAGTTTCAGGAACAGATTGAGCTGTAGCCTCGCATCTTTGAAATAGTAAGTCATTTTATGTGCTAAAGTGCTTGCCATTTTTTAGGAAAAGTCCTCCACAAATGTCTAACCCGGCTATCGTTCTTCAAGTTTTTGATCTCCTTGGTGTTTTTTGCTGCTCTGTAAGTGAGCTTAGATGATTTGGATATGAAACATCAAATAATCCATTATTTCCTTTGTTCCTTCTCTCGAGCTGTGTATGTCAAATGGTGCTTGAACTGCAGCAGGGTGAGATGAAACTCGAGCCTGTCTGTCTGTCTGAAAGATAATTGACGCGAGCCAATCATAAATCAGGTATAGATTGCCGAAATATATTGTTACAGCCTAAGTCATATGTCATTTTGTTATTTGTTTACTGCCAATCTCAGTTGTGCCATGTGAAATCTGTCTGCAGTGCTTCATTTGTAAAAGTATAGGTGCCGGGCCCAAAGTTTGGCACCAAATCCAGTGGTCAGCACTGTTAAAGGTTCTTGGGGTGCCGCATAATAAGGCTGCTTAGTCTTGATTCCACCTCCTGCCTCTTTAATCCACCACCAGGCACTTCCTGCCTCTTCACCTCACTCTTGGAGGTTCATTTTTCATCCCTGTTGTCTCCATTTATTACTGTTTTTCCATCTTTCTCTTCCTCCTTCTTTCCCGCCTTTTATAAGTGCCGGTTCCCAAAAACGAGGTCTCATCTGAAATCACCGGCTCAAATTAAGCACTGTCTGCCTATCTAATACTTATAGAATTATTTTTCAACATGATGGTGACTTTCTAGCAGCCGTATTTTTTCAGCTATCAAACCCCAGTATGTACATTTAAATTTACCAAGTGTGCTTCCATTAGTCCCAGCATGTTAACTGCTGTGGACTGAAAAGATACTTAGGCTGCACATCTGGTCCAGGTGAAGTTTCCCTTATGTCAGAGAAATCCCATATCATTTTATGAATATCATGGTATGTTTGTTACGTTAAGTACTTGAAATGCTGCTATTATACCACATCAAGAAGTGCCGTTTTAGCACAGAAGCCAGGGAACAATGCACACAACCAGAATACAAGCAGCTATTGTTCGCAGCAGTTGTGTTTTTTGCACTATTTAATTTGTGCAAAATGCATTCTTGTGCCCATTATGGAAGCAGGAACACATTTCATGCTATAATATAACAGTAAATTCAATTTTTGCATTTCCATGATTTTGCCTAATTGTTGTGGAATTTATGCAAAGTACACAAATTTAGTCCACCCCTAATTTTAATAGGCTTCACAAATTCACACTCATGAATAGTATCTGTAGAGAAGCTAATGACTGATTGGGAATTGACTATTCACAATGTAAAAACCCAAGCAGCCTCAAACGTGTGAGTATAATTAATAATGCCTGCACTGTTGTCGCTGAAGCCTTTTGAGTTCTTAGTCCGGCCACTTATAACACACTTTATATGAATAGGACATGTTACAACGCAAACATTCACAACGCATGTCTTTACAACGCGGTTTTTACATTACACATCCATTACAACGCATGATTTCACAACACATGCCATCATAACGTATTTTTAGAAACTACATTTACAATGCATTCCATTACAATGCATACCTTCACAACGCATAACATTACAGCGCATAACACTTTTAGGGCAACACTAGGTAGGGTGACCAGATTCTCAAAACAAAAAACGGGGACAGGTCATAGACATAGAAGTAGGACTACGATTTGCAGTAACCACCGACATAAAAGTAGGACTATTTGACAGCTGTGATAAACATAGAAAAAGGACTACGACAGCTCCCTCCAAGACCGAGATGAAGCATTACAGATGACAAATCAGAGGTCTTTTATCGGCAGTAAGCATTAATTCCATTTAAACAGACTTTGCCTCAACATTTGCTTTAGTCCAAGTTTGTTTTCTTATTAGATAAGTATATATATTGGGATTGTTAACTGAACAATAAAGAAAATTGCACAATCGAAGAGGAGTTTGTGCTCTTGTTTTTGCCACGAGGAAGTGAACGAGTGCATCGCTAGCGAGTTTGATAGATATATATATACACACATATACACACACACACATTCTGTCATCGTCAAAATCAGATACTGCTGTTTGTAGAATACTCCTTCCCATAAAGCACTCCCCCTACGTTCAGCGCAGTTGACTGAAATATAAATAATGTTTGCTTTATTTACGTGGAAACATTTACGCACATTAGCATAGTAAATAGTTTAGAACATATAAGACAGGGCTGGCTTTAGTGCTGGTGGTGCCCTGTGCGACAATGTTTGTTGGCGCCCCCCCCAATCACCACCTCCACCACGGATTCTCTCACTAGCACCCTTTAACAGTGACCAAGTCACCATAACCACACTCTATCAGATGCATTGAATTAGTTATATAGCGCCACTCATACCAGTGTAGGGTGTCCAAGCACTTTGCATCACACACACATTACACAGAGACAATCAATCATACGTGTGTAAATCAGTGTATAGGAAATGTTACATAAGCCAAAGGACTGAAAGTGTAGGAGTCACATGTCATCCATACTGGTAGGCAGTATAGTTTAAGAGTGCTTGGTGTGGAGAAGCACAAACGCAGAGTCGAAAAAGAAACAGCATAGTTGGGAGTTTTCTTTAATATTAAGAATCGATTTCTAGCCAGATTAACCCTTTTTGAAACATTAATCAATGTTCTAATAATGTATACTTTGCAGTGTGTATGCAGTTCTAGGATGAAAGTTAATAGCTCACTATTCTATATTAGGACTTTAAGTTATAAATTGCAAGTAGCAAAAAAATGTCTCTTTTGAAAGCAGTAACCCTGCTGATCTGTTTACATCATACGCACTCTGTAATCTACTTGGTACACGTTCTTTGCAGCAGGCATATTAACCCTCTGCACTAACTTCAGCCAAGTCAAAACCTCAACTATACAAAATGCCGATCTCTCTCCAGGAAGATAATTAATCACACTCTTGACATTTATGTGAGGCCTGGTAATTGCTGGGGGAAAGAAACGCTACACGGCGCCCCCAGGAAGAAAGCACTGGTGCGGATAAAACTCTCAGGGTTAAAATACACGTTGCGGGCTTGCAGGCTGGGAGGGCAAGGATTCCTGGATGATGCAGCTCTGATGCAAGGCAGTGTCCCGACGGTGCTGGTAGGGCTGGGGAGGCGTCACGAAGCTGCTGCTGGATTCTGCTGTAGTTTGAGACTGTCCGACCCTCGCTCGCTTTAAGGCAGAGCAGGGTCACGGTGGATTGCTGCAGGCTGTAAAATCAGGGTCATGCCGGTCACAGGTGGTTCTAACCAGCTGCATGATGACGTAGGTGGCGCTGTGTAGACAAAGAGAAGGGAAATCCCTTCCTGCTACAGCGCTCACCTCAGTGACGTCACCAAGCTGTGGAAACAGAGCATGCGCGCAACCGGAACAGTTAAAAACCGGGACATTTCTTTGTTCAACCCGGACACTGTTCTAAAACGGGGACATTTGACTCCATTGGAGTACAGTGTCGGGACACGGGGACATTTCACAAAAAACGGGGACCGTCCGGGCAAAACCGGGACGTCTGGTCACCCTAACACTAGGGTAAGTGTTGGATTGTGTAGGGGCAAAAATTACTATTCCCACTCCAGTGAATGCAACAGTAGGGTAAGTGTTGGATAGTGTAGGAGTAAAAATTGCTATTCCCACTCCAGTGAGTGCAACAGTAGGGCAAGTGTTGGATAGTGTAGGGGTAAACATTTCTATTCTGACTCCAGTGAGTGCAACAGTAGGGTAAGTGTTGGATAGTGCAGGGATATTCCCAATTACTTACCTTATAATTTGTTGTAATGGAATGCGTTGTAGTGACATGTGTTGTAATGGCATTCGTTGTAGTGACATGTGTTGTAATGGCTGCGTTGTAATGGCATGCTATGTAAAGGCAGTTGCGTTGTAATGACTGCGTTGTAATGGTTGTTTCCCACTTTATATTCACACAGGGACCTAAGATTGAATTAATTTGTAAAAATTTTAATATAGGGCAACTCCCTCCTGAACTCACATTCTCAAGCACACACATAGTCACTCATGATACCCATACTAATCTAGCAGCACTTCTGAGTGTGTCATTTAGAAGTATTTTCTGGTGCTTTGCTTTGGAAGTTTTTTGAATTTCACTGCATTTTATTTGTGTTTTCTTTAATTCTCCCGTTGGTTTTCTCTCCTGAGTGGAATTGTTTAAGCTAAAAGTATACTATAGCTTTCTTTGTCACAGAAAATGCAAAAATCAAGACTGTGTTATGGAGATCTGTAGAGCACACTCTCAGCCCAAAGTGTACCCTGGTGCTAAATCTAAATCTGTGAAGCACAAACTACTCACTCTTAGGGGTGTCAAAGAACTGGGGGCTGTCGTGTCAATTCAGTGAGCTATTGCCCAGAGTCACATGCTGCTGAGCTGCCGCCAGAGCCAGGGATCAAACCGTGAACCCTGTGCTCCAAAGTCAGCTGCCCTGGCCGCTGCACCACACCTCTCCACAGAGCTGCGTTGGTGTGAGCCTAACCAAACCTTGAGCCTAGTGGGATGACTCAAAAAGCCAGGTTTTCAGCTCCTTGCAGATTTCAGGAAGTGAGACAGAGACTCTTATGTGTAGTGGCGGATTGTTCCACGCTTTAGGTGCGATGCAAGAGAAAGCTTGACTGCTGGATCTAGTTTTTCGTATGCGTGGGATGTGTGCAAGGAGAAGTCTATACAAGCAGAGGCTTCAGGAAGGTTTGAGAAAGTAGATTGTTGAGGTATGCTGGGCCAGTGATACATGCAAAATATCACAAGGCATCTCAATGCATCAAGTGCTGCAAGCACAAATAACTCTAACTCTTCATTTCTGAATAGCTGCCAAAGGCCCCCATATTAGCTGTGTCACATTCGGCCAGTCCTGGCTTTTAAGTTCATACAACATTGTGCTTTGAACTTGTGGGTTTGCTTTTAGAATTGCAAGTACAGAGTCAAAATATCTGCATGCATAAGAATGTTGGCTACAAGTCTGGTATGGTTGGATATGTGCATGTGGCCACTTGGCAGCTAGGATTTTGAAACAATATGATGGATCCAAGTCAAAGCAGTCCAGACAATCAGTAAACCAGCAAAGCGTCAACACACTGAGCACCAGAAAACAGATTAAAGACAGAAAAGACAGAATTAGATTATGATAAATCCAAGGAGGAGAGGTCTGCCGGAAGAACCTAAAAAATGAACATAAACTCCAAACTGGAACACAACAGCCTAATTTACAGAGGCACTCAAAGTGCTAAAAATGCAATAAAATAAGATATAATTGCAAACCAATTGTGTATGTGCAAGGCGAGAAACCTTGAACATACGGCTGCCAGGCTGGTAAAACAGCAAGGGTTTATACACTGTACTGCTAGTTGGAAAACCTAAATGAACAGAACCTTGGTTTAGGAGAGCTCAGGGCAAAATTATAATTGAAGTGACATTTGTTCTTTTTCTATTTAAGTTCCTTGCCAGAACTGTGGGGCTTCAAAGTCTGGGGACATGGGCAAAATGTCCAGCTGCCGCCCACTTTGGGTAGGCAAAATGGCCTTCCTGGTTGCTAGCAGGATTATGTGGCAGCAAACCTTTATATGTCTTTCTTTAAAATGTGCTGGCCAGGCGTGTCTTGAACAAAAACCCCATGACCTTACTACAAACTTTTGTTTTCCTGTAACTCTTTTTCCTGATTGGTCACTTCCAGTTCAAGTGGTTAAATGCCAGCTGCACTTGTTCTCTCTTCCACACTTGCAACATCACCTGCAGGGCAGTGGTAGCTCGCAGAGGGAGTGCTGCGGGGAAGTGGGGTGGAGGAGAATAGGGTGGGAGGGTAGTGGAGTCGTACATATGACGACCAGGAGTAAAGTAAATAAATAAAACTATTTACTTTGCGCTCGCTGCATCGCCAACTAGGCGATGCAGCGAGCGCAAGGTAAATAGTTTTATTTTTTTATGTATTTACTTTACTCCTGGCCGTCGTATGTCTTACCCCGCTACCCCCCCCCCCCATCCTGCCCCTCCCCCGCCACACCGCCCCGCAGCACTCCTTCTGCGAGCCACCACTGCTGCAGGGCCATGACTGACACTGTTATTTGATTCTTCTTCCTTTGGTGATTAGTGCTCCTCTTATATTCTAAAATGATCTAATTGCCCTTGCAATCTGAGAGGCTGAGAGGTGGCTGAAGAAAGTAGACTGGCTGCGGTGTACAGTTTTCCGGTAGGACACCATGATGAGGGATATTGATACAGGAGGAGAAGGGCAATGAGATGAAAGAAAGGGATGGTACAGCCACTGAGACAAAATATGGAGGAGGAGAGGTGCAGATCCTACAGAACGTCTTAAAACAACATTATGGGCCATATGTATGGCAAACTAGCACAGTAAGTCACTTTGCAGTGCTGCATTACAGAGAATGCAAAAGACACACAGAGAGACAGGGAGGGAATGTGCCTCTTTTAACAGAATACGATGCATTTCTGTCCTCGCACTGACACCGTTTTTGCATGGTGGAAGGGTGCCTGCATTGCAGACAGGATTGGTTTCACAAAAACAATCCTTAGAGGCAAATTCCTCTATCTATGTGTGCTGCAGATGGCAGAACACATAGAAAGAGGAAGTAACAAGGAGGAATACAGATATTCTCCTTGTTACACCTTTCCTGGGAAGGCGGTTCATTTTTGGTGCATTCCCAGGGTCACTAGTTCTGGTAAATCAAGGAATGCATCAAAAACCATGGGAGGTGCATGGGAACACCCACGCAATGCACCTGAAATGCCTGCCATTCACAGAGGGAGGTAATGCAGCAATTTGTGCTAAGTTGCTTTACTCAAGATTTATTAAGCCACTCAAGGCCGTGCAAAGTGGCCTGGGTTCATAAATCAAATTTTTCTGTTGTGTTGTGCATGTACCACTTGTTGTGATACAAGAGCAATGTATCTAGGGTCATAAATATGGCCTTACAGGTTTACGTGTGAGTTGGGGCAAGAGTTAGATAGAAAGGAACTGCCTTTTGCCTGACACCACTATTATTTCAAGGCAATGGGGGATAACAGCAAGCTGTAGTCAGCTGCTAAATGAAGAACTTGCCCCTGGCTTGGCAGTTTGGGCTGGACTGTTCCCATGAGGCACATGGTTATTACTGATTTGCATGTAGCTGGGTCTGAACTGAGGTGGTGAAGTGAGTTGAAGAATGATGATGGATTCAACCCAGATCTGTGACTGGGGGTGAGTGTCTGAAAAGTTTCAGCGCTCCATCCATCACGTCCTTGTGTTTGCTTTGTTCGCCCTAAGTTGGCAGCGTATGCCCAGACGTGGGTCCCTTGCTAACTTTGTTACTGGATTCAAGCTAGCCTAGCTGATGAAGGGTGTTACCCAGAAACCGGTCCCAGGATGCTTGTTTCCAGTTCAGGGAAGACCTGGCTTGGCAGTTCGGGCTGGACTCCCCATTTGCCCATGGCATGCATGCGTCATTCCTCTGCCTGTGTTTAACCCTCCTAGAATGCATGGACCAATTACTGCTATTCATCCACTGCTCCAATTTTAGCAGCTGTTTTAGGAACTACTTTTTTCATTTTTGAAGAGCACTTCACATGAGAGCTTGTGTTTTCACTCGCTCTGATCTCCCTTTCTGTAACCAGGTCTGAAATCTTGTTCTTATCTCATCACATTTGGCCGAAGTCAAATGACAGACGCTGTTTTCCGAGGGCGCCTGTTTACTTTTCTTTCTCAGACTTCAAAGTGAGAAGATTGTTTGTACATCCTAAACGTGTTTCATTAAAAACATAGTGTACATTACCGTTTTTTATATGTCACATCAGCGGTACCTCGCGGTAGCAGCTTTCAAGCTTCGCCATCTAATATGCAACAGAAATGGAGGAAAATAATTCGCTCAAGTAAGATTTTGTCGCATAATCTGAAACTTTTTTATAGTTCTCCATTTTTTTAAAATAAAAATGCAAATATTTGTTTAATGTTTTCATTAATAATGGACTGCGTTATCACATGTGCTTTGCTTAAGAGATTTAACTCAAAAAAATGTCTATACATGTTGACATTTTTCCATTTACACTTTAATTATGTGCACGTTTATGCAAGCAAATGGATAGGTTCCTATATCTCGAACCCCACACTTCTCTCTGGAGCTTAGAAGAAAGTGAGAAAATGTGTTCACAAATATCATTATTGTAGCAGTGTGAAATTAGCCATTCCTAACCTGTCAAACACCAATGTATGAACCAAGAATACATTTCCCTGTAAACTCCTCTAGTTTGGCTCTCAAGACATGGACACTGGCTGAAATATCTTCAGCTTTATGTAACAAGAATTAGACCCAGATGGGTGGCAGATCACTTTAGACAAGATCAGTTTCAACACATAAACTCCTGAAGCTTGTTGCAATACATTTTGCTAAGTTTAGGTAACAAGCAATCAAGAAAGGCAGGGCAAACTTAAAACTATCTTCAGTCAAATAAAAGCCAAAATCTGTCTGATCTGGACAGCCAAACCTGGAGTCTGCCCTGTCACTCTGTGGGAGACCTTCCGTCACCTAGTAGTTGCCACTTCTGCTGAAGTTTACTTACCGCCCAGCAATGCTGCTATACAACATGGCTAAAAGACTTTGACACCACCAATAACTCTAGCATTGCAGAGACCTATTGGCTTTGCCAATGCTAGTTTTTTTTTGTCATTATATTTCTGAGCTGTGTAGCCTACATAGCGTGCACTAGTCAGCATCTTGTTTTACTGCTGGCCAAGGTTCTACTTTGAGCACCAGCACTGCCCTTGCTGGTGTAGCATACACATTGGCAATATAGGCTGGCCCTCAATGGAGACTTACAGTGAGTCTGCCTAGACGTACAGTAAATGTGATGTGGGGTTAGAGCTTCTTAGACAGTGGTGCAGCTGGGTACCATGTTTGAGTTCCACAACTGTGTTTAAAACTTGGGGTACAGAACTCTCTAGGACAAAAAACAATTTTAATATGTATTACAATCTGTGTTTGAAAAACCTGCACATGTCTATTTTGACCATTTCTTTCTCTCACGAGTTGTAGGAAAAAACAGTGCATCCTTACCAGGGCCATACTAGATATTGTGTGTCTCCTTCTAAATGAACAATACAAAAACAAATGTTTTTAAAGTATGTTTTAGCCCTTTCGCTGCTAGGCTTTTTGGCTATTTGGAGTTGTTCGCACACAGGCCTCCAAATCGTTTTGTCCACATAAGTTATCCACAGTATCTTATGAACTTTTTCCCAAGTTCCTGAGTATTCTATAGGTACCCAGAGATTGTTGAGTACTTTGGAGGGGACGTAGAAAATAGCCAAAATGTCGCTACATTTTGAGTTGTTTGGGAAACATAGGAAAAAAGTGTTCTGGATATAAGTTTTAGTTTTTTGTAGAAAAATTGCATCAACAAATGTTTTGATGTGCTAAAGTCACCAACTTCGCCGTTTTCAGGAACATGCAGAGCTGAATCAAAATGTCAAATTTTTTATCACAGTTTTGCCATTTGACCTATTTTTTGTGCTTTCAACCTTTTTCCAGTTTATAATGCAAACCAGCATGAGATGCATGGATAATAACAATCCCCAATCTGACCCCCCCAGAGGGGACAGAAAGCCTTTTGGGCCTGGGGGGAACGGAGCAGCACTAGCCAATTGTGAAGAGGCCACTCCCCACCTACACATCCACACACTGGTGGTCTAATAGGCTTGCTGGCCCCCGCTAGGGGTAGATTAGAGGAAAACATCTCCAATCGTGTTTTTTTTTAGGGTGGGGGCTAGGCCCAATGCATAGGTGGGCTGCTCCCACACAGTTACTCCCCTATGAAAATCCCTGGTGTCTAGTGGGCCTTCTGTCCCCAAAGGGACAGATTGGAGGAAGCAACCACCAATCTGCCCCCTGGGGAGGCAGAAAGCCTTTTGGGCCAGGGAGGAAGGGTGAGCATTAAGCAATTGTAAAGGGGCCTCCTCAGAAGATAGTCCCTGGGGTCAAGTGGGTGGATATCTGCTTGGGTATCACCCTCCTGGGGCTATCCTGAAGCCGGAGTCCACTAGAGAGTGGAACTACACAGAAAGGGAGATTCTCTACTTTCCAATGACACCTCCCCATTCAAATCAGTTCTCTGGGGCTGGGATATGTCCCCAAACAGCAACGTAATTGAAAGTAAATGAGCCGATTGGCTCATTTTACTTTCACTTTCTGTGTAATGACATTGGCACACCATGCCTAGGGTGCTGTGGAAGCTCATCACCAGTGGCTTAAAATAATAAAAGTAAATTCCTCTGGTGCTCGCACCAGATGAATTTCCTGCCTCTGGATCTCCAGCCGGGTGCGAGGTCCTGTGCTGAGAACAGCACGTAGCCGTCCTTCGCACTGAACCAGTTAAGCAGGGTTTAAAACCATTTGGTTTTACATTTTCTGTCTAGAAGCACTACAGGTAGGATCATGTCCAGCAGGATTCCAGCAACAAATCCGGCCCCATAGCAGTAAAACTAGCCTCCACCTGCCAGCCTACTGAAATGGCAGGTAGCCAGTCTGGCTCTGCCCCTTACCTTATGTGGATCATACAGTGGCCAAAGTGGACTGTCTTTACTGAAAAGGATATGTTGATGAGCACTTTATTTCACCCAATGGTGTCTTCTGCCCACTATTTAGAACAATATGGATCTTGTTTCTGGGTCAGTGCGTGCTCAGTCTCTGGCTCCCTAGAGACAAAGCATCTCAGGACACTGGTACTGGGTGGCAATTGTGGGTCTATGGTTTCACAAGTGGATGAACGAGTTGGGGGCATGCAACAGCGCTGAGGCAGCCTGCTTTTCCGTGAAAAATTGAATACTTGGTATCCTGGGTACCATGACAACTTCTCAGCGACCCTTCCCAGCCGCTAAATGCTGTCACGGATTGAGCACAGGAAAGATGATGACTGAAGCACGTGTACTAGAGGGACTGGGCTGATTCCTAAGAGAGCGCTAGATTCAGGGCCGGACTGGCCGTAATGCGCACCAGGTGTTTTCTTAGTGGGCCGGAAGGGTAGGGGCCGGTTTTCGAGCTTTGGTTGTTAGTTTTGTTATTGGGGGCTGGTTTTGCAGCAGTGCTGCAATATCGGCCCCCTGTAACAAAAGTGGCCGGCTGCATTGCTAAAGTGGCAGCATTGCTTCTGACTAGCGCCCCCGGCCACTGGCCAGTTCAGCTGAATTGCCAGGGCTGGATTGTGTTCCCAGTCCGGCCCTGTCTAGTTTGCATGACAGTTTCTTGAAGTGCAGTGATGCAGAACAACGTATAAAATTGCAGTACGCTGACCTCCGATGAGTGATACTTTGCAGTGCTGAGAAATGTCTGTATTTTTTCATAACAAACCATATATACTGTTCTGAGTAAGGAACCACACAGTTTTTTAGTCTATTTTTTAAAAGTTTACACACACCTCGCATAAGCAAGAAGCGCTGCGCACAGCTCGCACCCAGACTGCACCCAGCATATTACACAGAAATAATTGCACACTTCTTGTGTACATGGGAAGGCCGTTGATAATGCAGTGCACTTAAGGTTTGTCCACAGAACAATAGCACCTGTCTTGGCTCTATCCAAATCCAGGGTACAACCAATTCATAGAGCATGGCCTTCAGCCATGTGCATCAGGCTCTAAGTGTGCATCAGAGAAAGCTGCTGTGTTACTGTGTTGGGGGGCTTTTATACTATTGTGTCACTTTATTGAATTATATTTGTGTAATTGACGTTTTTGTTGTTTTAGTGTCTTTCTGCTCTGTAATTTTGAATGATGTTGTTGTATGCTTATGAATTGCACAGTATCTAGCATTGTGCTGTGTGTGTTGATTTATATTGTTGCATATTGTTGTGTTATTGTGTTGAGGAGTGTTGTGCTGCTGTGCGGTTTTTATGTGTTGTGTGTTTTTTGTTATATTTCTGTGAGGGGGAGTTTGTGATTGGTGTCATTGTGCTATTGTTATGGACTCATGTTGTCTTTATTGTTGTGTTAATGTGTTGCAGGTTTTGTTCAAATTTGGCACAGGTATTGGGGTCCTGAAAAAGTAAATCATTTTAGATCTTGATGATTAAATGTGCAAACCAGTTTGTGAACACTCAACACCTCAATTACTCTGCTTCCCAACTAAATTTCACTAAGCCTCAGTAAGCCATAGGCCCAACCTTACCAATTTTTCACACAGTGCAGCCCAGCAACCAAACTGTTGCTGTGCAGTGGTGGCCGGCATGACTGATGACGCTGCAGGGGCTGATGGGGGGCACAAGTTAACCTTGCCGTCTGTTACGTCGCTTAGACGAGCCAAACGGACATGAGTTTTATGTTCTCCAACCCAGCTGTTTTGCACAGCCAGGCTGAAGAACAGCCTGACCTATCCTGGTGCTGCTCTCATAGCATGAGAGCAGCGGCTGAATTGGGTGATGAGCCTGTGCTTTGTGGCCCATCCACTTCCGGCCAGACAAGAGGAGCAACAAGGCAGCCGGCAGCGTCAGGTCCATTTTTACATTTTTATTTTATTCCCTAAACGCCCCCTGCCCCGGCTGCTCTGTCACCTTAGATAGGCGACAAGCCACCACTGCATAAAAGGCAATCATGTAGCTGCTAACAAACCTTGGGTATAGAAGATTTGTACTGTCAGGATCCTTGTTAGGCCCTCTTAGGAGTTATAGTATTTTGCTTTGCCCACTGAAATTTGTATGCCATGCAATTTTAAGACTAAATGCCTGATGGTTACCTAGTAGGACAGTTTATGCTCAGTACAGGAGGCCTAATTAGTTTAGGTCATAAGCCATTGATAATACTTAGTGGCCTCATTGCTGCACTAGAAAAATATTTCTGTTGCCATAATCAAACTTAGGATTGACATATTGAGTGTGAGACCATATATTAAAATAGGCATTTAAGGGTGAATTTTCATTTCTCTTTATTAAAGGCTACATATAGGTATTGTTTTTGCACAAAATGTCAGATTACCGATCTGGAAAATGATTTTCCGATTGGTTTCTACCTCTGTCAAACCAGGTAGACGTGGTTGTAGGGGCAAAGATTTGCAGTGTAATAATTCTTCCTAGGATCTTCTAATTAAACAATGCATACATCCATATATAGAAATATAGATACATATTCTGTTTTCTGCCATTTGTATGTCTGTTATTTACACTCTGCTTCCATCCGTGACAGCAAACCGCATAGGTAAATGGTTCAGTCTGCATCCGTTATTTTCCCTTTTGCCCATTGAATGATGGCATTTTCCGATCACATGTGTATATTCACCTAAAAATGAGTGCTCTTCAGTATCAAGGCTAGTTGGCCAGTTCTTTAGTTTGAAATTGCTCCTTTTTATAGTTCCCTTTTAATTCCTTTGTCTCTTCTCTTTTTATTTTATTGTTTCTGGAGAGGATGCTAAAGACAGTGCTAAAGAATTGCTTGCTTGTTGCCCATTTCATCTGCGGTGCACCCATAGTCATCATTTAGGGGCCACCAGGGGTTGCAGCTGGTACCCCTGGCTTGCCCCTTGCAAACCCTGGCACTACCTTTGCGACCCCTGGCCTCAAAGGTGGCAAAATCAGTGCCGGTAACACAGTGGCAGCTTGGCCTTATGGAAGTCAATTGGAAGTTAATCAGACCTGCACTCTCTTCGTATTCTGTCAATTCTTTTATTACACTTATAGTGGATAGTATACAGATACATATATATATATATATATATCGAGCACGATCCAGCATTAATCCGTTGAACGAAAGAGCAGGAACGGACCACCACACAGCCAAGTATTCTTTTGAATTTCAGTGCTTTATTCCATATTTTCAGCCAGCATGACGCGTTTCGACCGGGAAACCCGGTCTTGATCACATGACATGCCCCGATCACCTACGTGTTTAAATACAGGTGTAATTGAACATTGGCCCCTCCCAGGAGTAAATAGGGACAACAGACTAAACACTCAAGTTTTCTAGTTACATAGTCGCTGTTATGTGTACACATCTAATTCAATATATATTTTTTGCAATTGCAGGAGTAGATGTGTGAATACAGACAATTATAAATATAATTATAAACACAATGGTTTTTAAATTTTAAAATTTTAAAATTTTTAAATTTCAAAGTTCTGGTGGGCAAGTGCCCCTAATTCAACATATATATATTTGTTTGAATCAGAAAAGAAGCATAAATATGCATGTCAGAACAAATATAAACATAATAACAGTTATGTTATAATGGGCAAGTGCCCAATATTTAACATATGTATCCTTGTCTGTACTCAGGAAGGGGAACATGTGTATTTATATACCTGCATTTTCTTTCGTTTTTGCTGTTCTGATATAAAGTGCCAAGTGCAAAAACCAAAAAATTATCTAAATATAACACATTAAGAGTTTCTCCATAGGGGTTTAGCATTAATACTAAGATACCTGTGATTAAATTCATAACTGATTATTTCAGCAAAAATCATGTCTCATGTTCAGTTTCGCTTATTCTTTTTAGAGCTTCTTAACAGTACAGTGCATGAAAAATGGTAAATAAATAAGGATAAAAAACCGTGTGCAAACAGCAATTAACAAAGCCACCCACCTCATAAATACCAGATAAAAACCAGTAAAAACAAGTAAAACTAGTTAAGATCCAATAAAATGAAGATCGTAGCTCATATAAAAATCATTCTTACACGATTAAAACATCAATCCTAAAAACCATTATCACAAAATAATTATTAATAGACTTATATTTCTTTGATCAGGTCATTTGCAGCAAGTTTAAGATACAACGTTCAAAGATCAAATTTTTTGCCCTCTCACGAAGTTCTTAAATAAAATTGTACAAAAAATACTCCATAGATTAACTACAAAAAGTTGTGCAGGTCTTCCCCAGTGTTTAAACCGTTTGGCATTTTAGTATCTAATTGTACTATATACTGGCTTTCTAATCTGCGTAATTGTTTCTCTCTGTCACCACCCCTGATGGATTTAGGTACGGCATCTATGACAAAATATTTGAGGTCATTTAAATTGTTTTGATGCACTAGTTTAAAATGTCGAGCCACAGGGTAGTTGGAATCAGAGTTGACAATAGCCCGTAAATGCTGAAGAATGCGGTTAAAAACTTGAAGTTTTGTACTGCCCACATATTTTAATTGACAAGTGCATTCCAGGACATAGACCGCATAGTCAGTTTTACATGTAAACTGCCCTTTAATTTTACATGTGTTTGTAGAGAAAGCGTCTATAAACTCTGTTTTATTGATGCCAAATTTACAAGCCCTACATGAGCTACATTTGTAAAAACCTGTCTTATTCGTTAACCAGTTCGTTTTTTCTTTTTGTATTTCTGGGCTAGTTTTTACAAGTGCATCCCTCATAGAGAGTGCTCTTCTAAATGTGATAGATGGTGAATCCTGTATTTCTGATGATAATGAAATGTCAGACTTTAAAATAGGCCAATTTCTTGTAATGATGCCTCTGAATCGTTTGTGATGACAACTATACATGGTTATTAATCTGACTAATGATTTTTCTTTTTTATTTGGTTCATCATTGGTGCTCAGAGGAATCACATCTTTGTCAATATTTGTTGTTGTGTCTGGAGGGCTTTGTATTTTGGCTAAAGCAGTTTTAAGATCATGCATTTTGTAACCCCTTGCTAAGAATCTCTCTACTGATTCATTTAGGCAAATAGTTAAATCTTGTTCATTGCTGCAAATTCTTTTAATTCTAAGAAATTCCCCATAGGGAATACTTTTGATCAAATGTCCAGGGTGGGTGCTGCTAGCATGGAGAATCGAGTTCCCAGCAGTTGTTTTTCTATGAAGTGTTGTATTAATGATATTGTTAGTAATATATATCTCAACATCCAGGAACTCAACTCTCTCTTTGCTAATGTTTGCTGTAAATTCCAGGTTAAGATTGTTGATATTGATAGTATCAACAAATTTTTGTGCGGATTCAGTGGTGCCATGCCATATTATGCAGACATCATCTATGAAACGCCACCATCTTACTATGTTAGATATGTCTGAATTTATCAAGATGTGTTTTAAGACATGCTCCTCCCACCAGCCTACATGCAGACATGCATAGCTGGGGGAGAAGCATGCTCCCATCGCCACGCCCCGTAGTTGTTGATAAACTTCTTTGTTGAACAAAAAATAATTGTTATTTAGGCATATACGTATCATAGTCAATAACATTTTGTTATGTTCATTGAATTTTACATCCCTGCTTTCGAGATATTGTTTTGTGGCTTTAAGGCCATCTTCATGATTGATGCTGGTGTAAAGGGAGCATATATCCATCACAATAAAACTATATTCGCTGTTCCATGTAATCTCCCTAAGTTTGTTTAAAAAGTGGCCAGTATCCTTTATATATGAAGGAAGCAATTCTACAAAATCTCTAAGAAAAAAATCAACATACTTGGACATAGTTTCTAATAATCCACGTTGGGCAGATATTATAGGTCGCCCAGGTACCGGGGTTATTTGTTTATGTACTTTAGGTATGAAGTACAACGTCGGAGTACATGGGTGATCAGTTTTCAGAAAATTATATTCTTCTTTGCTAATAAGACCCATTCTTTTCCACTGTGCTAGTTCCCTAAAGACCAGATCTTTTACTGCTCTTAATTCAGAAAAAGTTGCCTTCCTATAACATAATGGATCCCCAAGATGTCTATAGGCTTCTTTAATGTAGGCATCACGTGGCCAGAGCACAATATTGCCCCCTTTATCTGCATTTTTCACAATTATGTTGTTATGCTCATTGATTTTCTTAATTAATCTCGAATATTGTTGTTCATTATAACTTCTGTGTTTATTTTCACATAATATATTTCTGTTCAACGTTTTCAATTCATCAATAACACAGTCACTGAAAATGTCTATAGCATCCCGTGGCATGATTGGAATGAAAGTTGATGGGGGACGGAAAGGGCTGGTGGCTGGGCTGGTACTATTAATCCCCATTTCACGAAGCTCCTCCTGTGTATTTCCCACTGTTTCATCTGCATGGCCTGCTAATGAATAGACATTTCTCAACATAGGCAGATCTGATACCTGGAATTGATTACTCGGTTGAGTCTCTATATTGATCGCTGTAGCTGTATTGGTTGCTCTCCTAAGTTTGTGAAATTTTACAAGTTTCAGCTTACGTATAAATTTAAAAACATCAATTCGCGATTGTATATACTTAAATCCTGATTTGGGGCAAAATGAAAGTCCTAAGGCCAAGAGTTGAGTTTCTGCCTTGTCCAGGTTCAAGTCAGTCAGGTTAATTACAGTGTTTTTGTTTTCTTGATTTTCTTTATTTCTTACTTCTGGAGAGGTCTCCCCCTTCCTCTTTTGCCTCTCCAATTGCCTCTTCCGCTTGCGCCTCTCATTGCGGCGCTTGTTTCCTTTAATCCTTTTGGTTTCTGTTGTAACCTGGGCCTTAGGGTATTTTTCCGGTCCTCTATGATAAACCCCAATTCTTCAGATGGAGTAAAACTGGCAGAATTGGTTATTCCTTCATTCGAAAGACTGCCTTCATCTGATTCACCACTGCTTACCAGAGAACTTGCATCTGTATCAGACAAAACTATAGCATTGTCTTCATTTTGTGTTTGGGTTATTGGTGCTTTTTGACCCAAAGCTTGTTTTTTCACAGATTCAAACTTTTTGGAGAAAGTGAATATTTTTCCCATCTCATAATCTTTTTTGTCCCTGGCGAATTTGAAAATTTTTCGCTCCTTGATGACAGTCTCATGTTTATCTAAACATTTCTTAATGTCCTCTTTTCCTTTTTTGATTACATCTTGTTGGTCCATGGTTTCGAGTTCCTGATTCAGTTTATCTATTTGTTTAACTATTTCCGCTCTGTCAATTTCCGCGTACTTTATCAGTATGCATACCATGTTCATTGATGCATCAAGATTGTTTGTGGCCCATTCTTGTAGCATTAGGGGGTTGGGGTTTTCAAACGATGGTGCAATTAGGACCCGCAACCCCCTTGGAACTCTTCCTGCCTCTTTGTACTTCTGCAGGGATTTTCCTTCCCACCATTTTGTTAGTTCCGTACGTTGTAGTTTCTCTAATTTCCTCAATAGTACTTGGACATTTTGTTTCTCCCCATTATCGGTGTTTGGAATGCTCTTAGTGTTTATATTACTGCTTTCTGGTACATTTAAATACAATGCGTCCGCAGCTGCCTCGCGGTCACGGAGCACGTCTGCTGCTGTAGCCATCGCGGCGTTTTTCGTATGGAACTTGTATTGTGCACTATTCGCCGAAGAGTATATATGCTTTTACTCCGCTCGGCTCGTGTTGCTTGTTTTGGACTGTGTTGAATCTCTTCACCCTCTTAAATGTCAATATTTGTAGACACTGTTCAATGTAATTGCATGCGCGCGGCTCACCTCAGAACGTCCCGGTTTCACCTCGGTCAGTCCTCCGACTCCAAAGTAATTCCCGCGTTGCTCCTACGAGGTTTCGCCGCAGCACACAGCAATCAGCAATCAGTTGTCGTATCTCTCATGTGACTTCAGGGGGGCTGGCTCTCAATACTCCTTCCGAGTTCCTCCACAAATCGCGAACGCGATGTTTGTTACCATGAGCCAGCCGCTTTCCGAAGAGGGGTCCGTATGTGGCGGTTGTAACAAAAAACCGCCAAAATGATAAATCGAGCACGATCCAGCATTAATCCATTGAACGAAAGAGCAGGAACGGACCACCACACAGCCAAGTATTCTTTTGAATTTCAGTGCTTTATTCCATATTTTCAGCCAGCATGACGCGTTTCGACCGGGAAACCCGGTCTTGATCACATGACATGCCCCGATCACCTACGTGTTTAAATACAGGTGTAATTGAACATTGGCCCTTCCCAGGAGTAAATAGGGACAACAGACTAAACACTCAAGTTTTCTAGTTACATAGTCGCTGTTATGTGTACACATCTAATTCAATATATATTTTTTGCAATTGCAGGAGTAGATGTGTGAATACAGACAATTATAAATATAATTATAAACACAATGGTTTTTAAATTTTAAAATTTTAAAATTTTAAAATTTCAAAGTTCTGGTGGGCAAGTGCCCCTAATTCAACATATATATATTTGTTTGAATCAGAAAAGAAGCATAAATATGCATGTCAGAACAAATATAAACATAATAACAGTTATGTTATAATGGGCAAGTGCCCAATATTTAACATATGTATCCTTGTCTGTACTCAGGAAGGGGAACATGTGTATTTATATACCTGCATTTTCTTTCGTATTTGCTTTTCTGATATAAAGTGCCAAGTGCAAAAACCAAAAAATTATTTAAATATAACACATTAAGAGTTTCTCCATAGGGGTTTAGCATTAATACTAAGATACCTGTGATTAAATTCATAACTGATTATTTCAGCGAAAATCATGTCTCATGTTCAGTTTCGCTTATTCTTTTTAGAGCTTCTTAACAGTACAGTGCATGAAAAATGGTAAATAAATAAGGATAAAAAACCGTGTGCAAACAGCAATTAACAAAGCCACCCACCTCATAAATACCAGATAAAAACCAGTAAAAACAAGTAAAACTAGTTAAGATCCAATAAAATGAAGATCGTAGCTCATATAAAAATCATTCTTACACGATTAAAACATCAATCCTAAAAACCATTATCACAAAATAATTATTAATAGACTTATATTTCTTTGATCAGGTTATTTGCAGCAAGTTTAAGATACAACGTTCAAAGATCAAATTTTTTGCCCTCTCACGAAGTTCTTAAATAAAATTGTACAAAAAATACTCCATAGATTAACTACAAAAAGTTGTGCAGGTCTTCCCCAGTGTTTAAACCGTTTGGCATTTTAGTATCTAATTGTACTATATACTGGCTTTCTAATCTGCGTAATTGTTTCTCTCTGTCACCACCCCTGATGGATTTAGGTACGGCATCTATGACAAAATATTTGAGGTCATTTAAATTGTTTTGATACACTAGTTTAAAATATCGAGCCACAGGGTAGTTGGAATCAGAGTTGACAATAGCCCGTAAATGCTGAAGAATGCGGTTAAAAACTTGAAGTTTTGTACTGCCCACATATTTTAATTGACAAGTGCATTCCAGGACATAGACCGCATAGTCAGTTTTACATGTAAACTGCCCTTTAATTTTACAGAAGCGTCTAAAAACTCTGTTTTATTGATGCCAAATTTACAAGCCCTACATGAGCTACATTTGTAAAAACCTGTCTTATTCGTTAACCAGTTCGTTTTTTCTTTTTGTATTTCTGGGCTAGTTTTTACAAGTGCATCCCTCATAGAGGGTGCTCTTCTAAATGTGATAGATGGTGAATCCTGTATTTCTGATGATAATGAAATGTCAGACTTTAAAATAGGCCAATTTCTTGTAATGATGCCTCTGAATCGTTTGTGATGACAACTATACATGGTTATTAATCTGACTAATGATTTTTCTTTTTTATTTGGTTCTTCATTGGTGCTCAGAGGAATCACATCTTTGTCAATATTTGTTGTTGTGTCTGGAGGGCTTTGTATTTTGGCTAAAGCAGTTTTAAGATCATGCATTTTGTAACCCCTTGCTAAGAATCTCTCTACTGATTCATTTAGGCAAATAGTTAAATCTTGTTCATTGCTGCAAATTCTTTTAATTCTAAGAAATTCCCCATAGGGAATACTTTTGATCAAATGTCCAGGGTGGGTGCTGCTAGCATGGAGAATCGAGTTCCCAGCAGTTGTTTTTCTATGAAGTGTTGTATTAATGATATTGTTAGTAATATATATCTCAACATCCAGGAACTCAACTCTCTCTTTGCTAATGTTTGCTGTAAATTCCAGGTTAAGATTGTTGATATTGATAGTATCAACAAATTTTTGTGCGGATTCAGTGGTGCCATGCCATATTATGCAGACATCATCTATGAAACGCCACCATCTTACTATGTTAGATATGTCTGAATTTATCAAGATGTGTTTTAAGACATGCTCCTCCCACCAGCCTACATGCAGACATGCATAGCTGGGGGAGAAGCATGCTCCCATCGCCACGCCCCGTAGTTGTTGATAAACTTCTTTGTTGAACAAAAAATAATTGTTATTTAGGCATATACGTATCATAGTCAATAACATTTTGTTATGTTCATTGAATTTTACATCCCTGCTTTCGAGATATTGTTTTGTGGCTTTAAGGCCATCTTCATGATTGATGCTGGTTTAAAGGGAGCATATATCCATCACAATAAAACAATATTCGCTGTTCCATGTAATCTCCCTAAGTTTGTTTAAAAAGTGGCCAGTATCCTTTATATATGAAGGAAGCAATTCTACAAAATCTCTAAGAAAAAAATCAACATACTTGGACATAGTTTCTAATAATCCACGTTGGGCAGATATTATAGGTCGCCCAGGTACCGGGGTTATTTGTTTATGTACTTTAGGTATGAAGTACAACGTCGGAGTACATGGGTGATCAGTTTTCAGAAAATTATATTCTTCTTTGCTAATAGACCCATTCTTTTCCACTGTGCTTGTTCCCTAAAGACCAGATCTTTTACTGCTCTTAATTCAGAAAAAGTTGCCTTCCTATAACATAATGGATCCCCAAGATGTCTATAGGCTTCTTTAATGTAGGCATCACGTGGCCAGAGCACAATATTATATATTATTATTATTTTTTTTTTAAACCATCAGAATCGCTCCTGTGGGAAAAGCCTCTCTCGTGGATCACCTCTCCCTCAGAGGCCAGCCAGTAGGCAGCACAGTTTGTCCGAGTCCATAAAATTCATTTTCGCCATACGTGTTTCGGGCTGGAACGCCCTTATTCACTGGCAGCATGAGACAACTCCAATTAGTTAGTAGTTACGCCTTTATTCAAAATTTAGCCCCGCCCACTGGCCTCCGGGCATGCTGGTATATGCAGTGCTACTAAAACATAACAACCCCAGTGGCCATCAGTGTTGTCCCAATCATAAAATGCAAATTGAAACCCCAGTGGGCTGGCTATGACGTCTGAAAACAGTCTGTTGCTTTCTCAAACACCTCCGAGGGAAGAAACCACGTGTCAGTTACACCACGCAATCGTTGCTTACGATCCGTTTCTCTCCAGCGGGCAATTCCCGTGGCCGAGCAGGCCGCTAAACATTAAACCATCATAATCGCTCCTGTGGGAAAAGCCTCTCTCGTGGACCACCTCTCCCTCAGAGGCCAGCAAGTAGGCAGCACAGTTCGTCAGAGTCCATAAAATTCATTTTCGCCATACGCGTTTCGGGCTGGAATGCCCTTGTTCACTGGCAGCATGAGACAACTCCGATTAGTTAGTAGTTATGCCTTTATTCAAAATTTAGCCCCACACACTGGCCACCGGGCATTCTGGTATATGCAGTACTACTAAAACATAACGACCCCAGTGGGCATCAGTGTTGTCCCAATAATAAAATGCAAATTGAAACCCCAGTGGGCTGGCAAAGACGTCTGAAAACATTCTGTTGTTTTCTCAAACACCTCCGAGGGAAGAAACCACGAGTCAGTTACACCACACAATCGCGGCTTACGATCCGTTTCTCTCCGGCGGGCAATTCCCGCGGCCGAACAGGCTGCTAAACATTAAACCATCAGAATCGCTCCTTTGGGAAAAGCCTCTCTCGTGGACCACCTCTCCCTCAGAGGCCAGCAAGTAGGCAGCACAGTTCGTCAGAGTCCCTAAAATTCATTATCGCCATACGCATTTCGGGCTGGAACGCCCTTGTTCACTGGCAGCATGAGACAACTCCAATTAGTTAGTAGTTACGCCTTTATTCAAAATGTAGCCCCGCCCACTGGCCTCCGGGCATGCTGCTATATGCAGTACTACTAAAACATAACAACCCCAGTGGCCATCAGAGTTGTCCCAATCATAAAATGCAAATTGAAACCCCAGTGGGCTGGCTATGACGTCTGAAAACAGTCTGTTGCCTTCTCAAACACCTCTGAGGGAAGAAACCACGAGTCAGTTACACCACGCAATCATGGCTTACGATCCGTTTCTCTCCGGCGGACAATTCCCGCGGCTGAGCAGGCCGCTAAACATTAAACCAGTCGGTCCGCGAATCCCCAGATACTACTTGTCGACCAGATCAGATAGGTCAATTTTATTGCAATTGTTGTTTACACAAATGTTTTTTTGACAGACTTATAAAAATATTTTATTTGTTTCACACCAATCATCAATGTTTGTCTCTTTCTTTCTTATATCTTTCATGATCAGCACCCAGGGGCAAGAAGACGGGGGCAGAGTCGGCGGGAGCAGTTCCAGTCAGACAGGAGGACCAGAATGAGGGCTCTTCTGCTGGCCCCAGTAAGTCTTCCTGTTCTTAATATTAATTCTTATTCACTAACTTTTACTGCACCGTATTTTTTTTTCCCGAACTATTGTTTCGGTTTCCTAATGCTATTTTTTACCAACAATTACCCTTCGATCTAGACTATCTGTTTCTAGAGTCTTGTTATCGCCGCATCTAACTGCCTCTGCTATGACTCTCTGTACTACTACTATTAGTCTGTCTGTAGCTAAGCATGTCCAGTTGGCCACCCTTTATTTAAAATGTTTTAAATAAAACTCAGATTCACCAGTAGCTCTAGCCATTGATGAGTCCAGTCCTTTGGGTTGTCCTCTGGTACTCCTTCTATTCTTCTTAATCTTTGAGGCTTTATTAATCTTGATGTTTTTCGACAATTTCCACCAACAAAATGCCCAACCAGATTTTACTATTTTGATAGGATAGGACATACTACTACTGTTGTAGGGATTTTCCACATACAGAACATTGCACAAGAAAATAGGATGTTGGTGATGGGAGGTTGGACCTTCCTCACACTCACACCTCAATCAGAACAGAACCCACCACAATCCCCTGCCCGACTAGTTATAATAGTGTTTTATTACTATTAGCTCTCCGAACCCCCCCAAGATACCCAATGAGTAAACAACCCAGAACATAACACTCCCGACCTTTCAGTCGTGGAAGCAATGCACATGCACAGTTTGCACACCCTTCCTTTTCCTCGCTCACTCGTGTAAGTCCATTCACACCAAATACCACAGAGTCTATGTAAGTTGAAATTTTTTATTTGCAACTGACAAGCTATGTTCGTTGTTCTATAATGCAGCACCAACAGCAAAATGCATAAGATTAAAACTATAAACATTGTTGCACTTAGTTACACTTACAACAACTACAAGTCCATAGAATGAAGAAAAAAAAGCAAAATCATGATTAATAATAAGTGAACAGTGGTGGAAGCACCACCATCCCCTTTGTAGGAATAGGAATATAGTTTATATAAAATTATAAATGAAGATCTGAGCGAATTCTGTGGACCCCTCACCTTAGAAGAAGCTAGTACTGGTTACATCATAAGCTCTGCAAAGATCTGGTTCGTAGAATGGAATATTCCGTCGGTTAGGAGAAAAATTGTGCGCGCTAGTATATTGCAAGTAATTCTCACTCGTGGCAAAAAGTGTAGCATTTTGGATAAGCAATATGGACTAACACCAGAACTCCATAACAAAGTGGCTTGTTTTGACCTTGTACTCAGCGCTTAGACAGTAGCAGTATGAGCTCATGTGGGCTCAAAGGCGTCACTCTTTATACAACAAGCTGCGAGGTAACGACACGTGTGCTAAAATAAAAGACACAAAGGTAAAATGGTAGCATGGCTCGGGCTAACTAAGAAATGACTAGAATGACTCTAGGGACCATATAACTACTAGTGTCTACTCTACTATTACTTGATTTGTACTAGTGATGTATGTTGTATATATATGTATTACTATTAACTAATTTTTCAGTCTTGCTAGTGAAAAATAGGGGGAGGTGGATATTACACCTAAAAAATGTGTGATGTTTTTTCAAGGCGCGCTACCAACCACCAGTGCAGGGGCCAGCGGCAACGCAGCTGCTGACGGAGGAGAGGAGGAGGCGGCAGTTGCAGGAGGAGCTGCAGGGGGTGAGCCAGCATCAGTGGCGGGCAGTGGTAAGTTAGATTCCTAATCCTTACTTATTGACATTACACTCACTGCAAGGGTGTACTGTATAATACTGTACAGTTGACTTACTAAGTAAGAGGTTGTGAATGGTTGAAGACACCCTTTACTTAGCATTACTAAAAGCATTAGTGGCGGGAGTGTTGAGTAACCAATGGCCTCTTCTATCTGATGATTTCAACTCAGCTGTGAAAGTTTTAAAGAGAAGACTAAAAGTCAGATCAGATGACCTTGATGGATGGGTTGAACGAAAAGGGAAAGAAGAGTGGAAGGAAGAAGGACGGGCGAGATTTAAGATTTATGACTGGCAGAGAAGGATTCGTGGGATGCATGCAGCATGCATACGGGTGGCTGATAGGAATCAGATGCATGGTTGGTTGAATGCCTGAAACTCCCACGAATGTTAAAGTCCAAGAAAGTGGGAGGATAGATAGTACATACCACAAATGTTATCTGCTTGCTAGTGCTACTGTGACACTATGTGTAGAAATATTTGTCTTACTGCTTTGCTAAGAGTATATTTTACAATAGTCTTGTTTTTTCTTCTTCATATATCGCTAGTCCTTCCAAGGGGAAACCTGACTGGAAGGAGTTGGCAGCCAAGGCCCGGTGCCGGAAATTGGAGGCCATACAGACCGAATATAGTCGGCTGGTGGTCCTGAAATAGGAGGAGGAGGAGGCGGCAGCAGCTGCAGCCTCCTCCAATGCCCCGGGCCCCAGCCACTGCCCTCCAGTGGTACGGCGCCACCGTCTGGCAGTCGCCCACCGCCGCCCCTCCATCAGTGCATCTCCCCCCCCCGTGGATGCAACTGCCACGCATTCAAGCGCCGTGTTACCCGCCTGGAGGAGCACGTTCATGTCCTCCTGAAAAAAGCCTGCCGAACTTAGTTCCTGTTATTATTGCCCCTTTTTTAATTATTCTTGGGGTGGGTGGGAATCGGGCGTTGGGTTATCTCTTTTGGACAATTGGACATTTTCTTTACGGACACTGGTTGGGGTTAGGGAGAGGTGTGGGTCAGGTGTGGGATTTTTTTTACATAGTTTATTTTTGTTAGGGTATTAAATAATATATTTCTACTTAAGTTTACATACAATGTTGTTAATGTTTTCTGGGTAGGGTTACTGTTTTACATCACACTGTATCCTTCTTTCCTTGCTGGTTCAGGGCCCCCCACAGCCAGTGTTTGATTTTAATAATTGGATGACTTTGTAAGACAGAAACAGATAGATGCGGTACCCCTCACTGAGTGACTTGTCCTACTAGTACTGTCAGTCTCTTCTACTCTAGGCACTCTGCAACTGGATTCAAAGGGGTATGTGAAATTGAATTAATGAAAACATGTCCATTTTTAATTATGCCTCCCCCAAGCTTATCTTACCTTTGCTTGATGTTTAAGTTAGGCACAGCGATGGCTGCATGGTGATGATGGTTTTCTTTCCTAACATGCCATGGTTGTGGTGGTGGTAGTAGTAGTAGTAGACACTGGCAGCAGCATTTGCCAAAAAAGAAAATAAGACAGTCAGTAGCCTGAGAGAGATTCTTCGAGGAGTAGTAGAATGAAGTACAGTACAGAACTTACTGCCAAACAATAATATTCCCAAATACAACAAAACATAATGGTGGTGGGGATAGCCTAGTAGTACACAGAGTTACAAACTCTAGTTGTGTCGAGTCACTTGACTAGGCCTACAGTACACTGGACACAAGCGTACCTGTTAGTGCTATGTAAGAGGATGACAACAAATGAAATCCATTAATCCAATCAATGCCGGGAATTAATGCTGATGTATTAGCCAGTTCCTTTGGTAAAAAAATTACCTCACAAATATACTGCTCATGGGTGGGCAAGCAGAAGAAGATCCCTGCCCTGCCTTGAAATTGAAGTACTGTTGCTTTTGCCACATACGCCCCAGCAAGCGTGTGATAAATTATTGGTGTACATTTAATGTAGTCATACCTCAATAAGTCACACAGCCCGGGGGAAGAAGGTTAGGATTTGTTGAATGGTTGGGAAGGGGGTTTTGGGGAAATGTTTGAGAAAGAAAAACAGTATGCATGGACAAACATCAAACAACAGAATCTTTGTAGACTGCCATATCCATATCAATATGTTGTGGGAGAAAAAGGAAATGCATGCATGATGATTGATGATAAGGAGAGACCCGGATTACATACAGTTTGTGTTCAGTGTTACCGGGCTTACTTTTACAGACAGCAAAGAAAACTTTTAAATATCTGTAGGGATAAATTATAGACAGAGAGCAAACCTAATGATAATAATAGTAATAACAACAAGAACACACTGTTGTAATGATTGTAGACAAAAAAATGAATCAAATTATTTAAAAGTTGTAGAAAGTTGATACTGTTACTGTGTTATCCTGGTCAAATGGTGAGTTGAATCTCGGCATTCCTCTTGCTCCTCCCTTCCATGTATGCTCCGTCCATCAATCTTGGGGAATGCCACTGCCTGCCTGGCAGATGTAGATTCATTGGTAAGGTAAGTGTGCATTGTTTTCCCAAGTATAGCACAGGGTAAGGCCCGGCCTGTAATTGTAGATGCAAAAACAAAAGGGATATTGCGATTGAAACCAAGTTGAAAAAAATGGACAAGTTAATGGTGTAGTGCAACAAGAACACTTTCCGAGGCGGCATGGATGCATCATCTCTACTCTAGTCTGTTTCCAGCATTAACCTACAACACCAACAGGACAGAGCAGGCCCACGGTGACGGCACCCTTTGCACATCCTCCATTTAGCGTACATTTTTTGAAAGAGTTGGACAAACCACATATCCAGTAACATAGCATTTTACAATGTACCGCAGTCATACCACCGCTACACTTGACTCCACCGCTACACAGACATTTAGGTCTGCTGTGGTTGTTGTTTACTTGTTTACCTTATATGCTACTCATGAAACAGCCTGACTTATTCCATTAATCATCTCCGATCCGTGTCACTGTGGTCATCATGATGGTGCTGTTCAACTCAGTCTGGGTGTACCGAGTGAGTCCCCTTCCTATATTCAAAATGCAATGTATCGGCCTGCAGTGGAAGTACAAATTTGGTATTAGAAATACAAGAAGGGAAAAGGGACTTGAGTTATTTTTAGTGTGTATATTGTTACATAAAGTATACAATGAAGTAACTTCATGCACAACAAACAACAACAAAATCACTCAGTCAGCGTCCAATGCATGGCATCATTCAGTACCTGTTCCTTCTCATCTTCAGTTAATGGGCAGTCTCTCTCGGATCACAAAGGAGGATAGCTATTGTAGTCATCATCAATCATGTCCCACTTATTTTGGAGGAACTTGGAAATATTTTTTCTTTTTTCTTCTATTTTGCATCATCCAAGCATCATTTGACTTCTTGAGGGCAATGGATTTAGGGAGATTCAGGAGGATGGAGGAGCAGGATTTTGAGGAGTGTACCGTGATATGCAGCCAGCCGAAACTTGTATATGGCAATAAAACAATTAGAAGACGGTGGTGATGGATTTGTTGTGATTCAAAGTTTCTAACCAGAAAGACCGATACACCAATAAAAGAAAATAAGTGAGCAAGACAGTAAGAACTGGAAGTGCAAGCCTAATTGTCAGGGAAGTATAGCTCGTCCTCAAACTCTGGGGGTTCAACCAGAAGTAGGTAATCATCATCTAACACACCAGTTCCGTCACCTGAGCCGCTGTCCTCATCTTCCTCCCTTGATTCATGTATTGTGTAATTTGGTGGTATAAAGTGTTGATTCATTTTGATCATTGTTAACCTCTCCACGTTTTTGGATGAGAGACTGGTCCTTCTCACTGTTACAATGGAACCAGCAGCACTGAAAACACATTCCGAAGAGACACTTGCGACAGGGCAAGCCAGATAGTTTATCGCCAGCCTGCTGAGCACTGGCCATTGGGCCCCTTTCCCACACCAATACCTCAATGGGTTTTGATCAATGTACACCTCTGTTGGGTCGTCCAGATAGGCCTGGACCATCCGCTCAATGTTCAGGGGTGCAAAACCTTTTTGGGCTCTTTTCTTGTTGCATCAGCACTGGACTTACCAATGCCTTGCTGTAAATACCAATCCTTTAATGATTTTACTTGGCCTGAAGATCCAGTTCTTGCTGTTGTAGATAGTGTTGGTGAGTGTTCTGAGCCAAATTGACTGCCCTCAGGCTCCCAAGTTGAACTTGACGCCGGATGCCCTGCTGCAGTACTTGTTGTGGGTTTATCTAGCGGGCTTTTAATTAGCAGCCGTTCATTTTCCAACTTACTCGCTGACTCAGTTATCCAAGTTTTGTACAAGGCAACATCCATTTCTGAAAAAGGAATTAATGTCTTCAGTGCCCATTTTGTCAGTGGATCCAGAATTGTGGCACAAATGTAATGATTTTCTGACAAAATCTTATTTTGCACCCTTGTATTGTCAGCTAAGCGACGGGCTAAGCTCTCCAACAAGTCATATGCTTCTTTTTTTTCCTCTACATCTTTGTATGCTTCAGACACCTCCTTCAGCTGATGCTCTAGCATTTGCAACAATGGGATAGCTTGGCCCATAGTACAGTCCTCCTTGCTGACTTCACGTGGGAAGACTTCGAAAGGAAGAAGCATCTCAGTCAGGCATTTAACTAGGCATCATTGGTCCATCTGAAGGCTCATGCCTTTCACAGTAGCAACCCCTCTTCGCATGACATATTCACTGATTGGCCTGTACTGCTCAAACAGATGGTCAAGCATGTAATAAGTTGAGTTCCAACGTGTTGCCACCTCCAGGACGAATGCTTTGACTGGCATTCTATAGTCTCATTGAATGATCCTCAGCTGCTTCAGAGCTTTAAAAGAATGGCTGAAATGAGTGCATATTCTTCTGCATATGGTCAATAAGTTGCTGACTATGGCTTCGTTTTTCATAAAGTCTTGAACAATAATATTAATGCAGTGCGCCAAACACGGAACCCTGAAATAGGAACCAAGCTCCATGGCCTTAAGTACATTACTGCCATTATCTGTGGAAACAAAACCAATCTTAAGCCCTCTTGGGCGCAGCCATTCAAAAACCTTGCTCTAAAACTCTTCCAGTATGTTTACAGTAGTATGAGATTTCTCCATGGCGAACATGGATACAGTTGCATGTTTCCGAGTAGCTTTAAAAATCTCAGCTGTGTCAACAGCACCTTCAGATAGCTTATCTCTAACCCCCACAAATGAGACCCAGTGTGCAGTGATGCACATGTAATCAGTGGCTTGGCAACTGGTCCACATGTCTGTTGTGAGATGGATATTGTGAACCGCACTCTGCTGCAAAGCTTGTCCAACCAATTCCAGCACATCATGATGTAGTGCTGGAACAGCAACTCTTGTGAAATAGGACCGGCTGGGAACCTTCCATTTAGGGCAGATGGTTGACACAAATTCAAGGAAACCCACCCCTTCCACAAATGAAAAAGGGAGAAGGTCCAGCGCTAACATTTTAGCCAGCTTCACATTGTATAACAGTGCCATTGGGTGGTTGCGTTGGTACTGCCCCTCCAACCTAAGCATGCTGTTAATGGTAGTCTGGATTATTGTCCTTTGTGGTCCAGTTTTCTTTAACCCAGTTAGGCTCAACGACGCACTTTGTTTCATAATCATTGAAGTACTACTTGGTCGCCTTGGTGTCTCAGCCTGACTCTGACTCTTACTGCGGTGCCACTGAGATGTTGCTGAGGAGGATGTGGGCGGTACTACTACACTACTGGGGACAGGGCTAGAATTGTCTCCCTCTTGTTCACCTTCCACCGCGATAATATCGTCCCCTGATACTTCATGCCCAACAACAATGGGTTGAGTTTTACTTTGTTCTAAGTGAAGTAGGTGAGCCTCCCACACGATAGTGTGGTGTATTTTGAGATGACTTGTTTGGCCTCCGGTACCATAGTTTGTACCAAGCTTACCCCGCCTAACAGCATGTCGTCAAATTGAGCATATAGCAATGTTCTCCTCCTTACTGCTAACCGAAAAGAAGTCCCAAACTGGGGAGGAGAACTTTCTGGTGCTGCTGGATGTACCACTTTCAATGCCAGATGAACTGGAGGGTGTGCTTGGAATGTGACTCTGAGCAGCTACACTGCGACTTCTACCACTACCTACTGAGGTGGTGGTTGAGCTGGATGTAGGTCCCTGCCTTTCCTTTGCAAATGAAAATATGGAAGCTGGAGGTCGTGGTGGTGTTACCTGTGTTGGTGGTATCCGTGCTACATCCCTTGCAGCCATTTTGGATAGGGTAATAATGTTGTTCTCCATATCCTTTGGGCCGGGAGTGATGTCCGTGATGATTGGCTCGTCATCATCATCATCCCCCTCTTGTACATCTACCTCCATAACTTTAAGGCTTTCTGGAACCTTCCTTTTCACTAGCCTTGTCTTGTGGCGTGCATCACTCTCAGACTGAGCTGGTGGCTTCCAAGTGGCATCAAGATCATCAGAAGCGGGGCTTGAAAAAGAAGATGATGGAATAACCCTCCTTTTACTTGCTGGGGGTCTGGAAGACAATGGATCTTCTGAAACAGTGGCTTGCCCCTCTTTGTCTGTAGAAAGCTCGATTTCCTGAAATGCCCCCACTTCAGGAGGAACAACTACTATTGCGGGCTGTTGTGGCTGTTCTTGCGGCTGCTGCTGTTCTTGCGGCAGCTGCTGTTCTTGCGGCTGCGCCTGCTGCTGCTGTTCTTGCAGCTGCGCCTGCTGCTGCTGTTCTTGCGGCTGTGCCTGCTGCTGCAGACTTATCTGCTGAGTTTCCGCATGCGTTGATTGTGTACTACTTTGCGATACTGACATTTCAACATTGCTGGTCGTTCGTAGACTGGCTACCTCTGCGACACTCATGGGCTTGGGCCTAGGTTGGTGCGGTTGGCCAGCTGGTGCGGAATGTTCTGCTCCCAGCTTGGTTCCCGCCGGACAACGATGCTGCAGGCGTGTGTTTTTTGGTCCCAAAAAACACATTTGCCGGCACACCAGTCGTGGTTAGTGCCTCTTGATTTTTCTGTTCCTTATTCTCACCGGCAACTTTCTTGGTACTGGAGGACCTGGTACCTTTCTTTGGGCCCATTTTCTTCAGAGGTCAGACAGGACGCAGGTGCACAAGTTGCAGAGATGGCTGTGGTCACAGTTGGACGTGATGTGGTGCGCAGCAGGACTTCTGTCTGGCAGTACAACGGATGATGTTGATAGTTACCTCCTCCTCTGTCTTTTTGTGCACCTAAAAGCAAATAAACCAGGAGAAGAAGATCAGTGAAATGTTGCATTTGTTGTTGTGGTTCAATTAATACTAGTACAAACAAAAAAATAGAAGAGATAGTGTAGCCATTTGTGAGACTTTGGCAACAAGGGCTTTGGTATACTACTTACTGAGTACAGTATACACACACTACACTCTCAGGAAGGATAGGAAAGAATAAGAACAACCACAAAAACACAAATGTAATAGAAGGGAGCTGCTGCTGGCAAAGGGGATGGATGGAAGCAGTAAGCCAATAGGAAAACCATGCAGCCCCATATTAACTCCCACCAGTAAAGGCCACAAGCCACATGGACACTCACAAGCAACAAGCAGGAGGCCTGAGAAACAATGAACTGCTAAAAGGCCTATATAAGAATCCAGGCAAAAGATGCATGCTAAACCACACTGCTGCAATAAAATGCAAAAACGAAAACCCACAGGGCAAAACAAGGTCTGCAGGGCGACACCAACGCACCAGGCACACACAACAAAGGCATTTCTTTAACACACCCCCAAAAACAGAAATACCCCCCAAAAACACATTTTCCAACTCAATCCAATGCCATCCATGCCCTATATGATGTTTAAATTCAACAGAACACACAGATAAACACTTGTTTAATGCACTTGTGGCTACCTGCTCTGAGCCTACTGGATGAAGGCAGGCCCGTGGGCAGACAAGGCCACACAAGCTTCCAGGCCTAGGCTTCAAAATGGCCACCAGCCACATGGCCAGGCCCACCCAACTACAAGAAACAGAAGACAGACAATGCAGGCCTGTTGCAAAAACACACTGCCTGCCTTCAAAATGGCCACCAGCCTCATGGCTAGGCCCACAACAAGAAGCCTAGGCCACAAAGGAATACCATGCAGGCCTATATATGGCAAAAGCAGCACACTAATAACTCCCACCAGAAAAGGCCCACAGCCACATGGACGCTCGCAAATCACAAGCAACAAGCTGGAGGCCTGGCAAACAATGAACTGCCAAAAGGCCTATAAAGAAGCCAGGCAAAAGATCCATGCTAAACCACATTGCTGTGCCTTTTTAATGCAGTAAAATGCACAAAACGAAAATCCACAGGGTAAAACAAGGTCTGCAGGGTACACACCAGGCACACACAACAAATGCATTTCTTTAACACAACCCCAAAAACAGAAATACCCCCCAAAAACACATTTTCCAACTCAATCCAATGCCATCCATGCCCTAAATGATGTTTGAAAAACATTCAACACACACCAAAGGAACAGTTGCTTCATCATGCACCCACCCATGACTAGCTCTGGGCCTACTGGCTACCCCCAACAATTAAAAAAAAAGAATGATAAGTACAAAAATTGTAGTTGCAGCAACTGCAATGCCCCCAATCAAACAGAAACAGCACCAACTTACTTGTAAAATATCAAATTCAAAAGTCCTCAAATCCAATGATAACGATGCAGCAGACACAAAGAGTGATCCTTCCAGCTGAAATCCAAAGGCAGAATGAACAGGAGATGAACAAAGGACTGGGAGGAGCCTGCTGGACAGGAACAGGAAGTTGGAGACTCTGTGGCACTTCCTCACTCTCCCCCTCAAAAGTTTACCTTTTAAAAAGGACTCCTTGCACAAAAAAGGACAGCCAAATGTCAATCAGAGGAGTTTTTTCCATCCAGGTCATCATTTAGAGAAGGTTTTATGCAGCTAGAGTTAATATTCTTCTCCATATCGAAAATTTGGTGTGTTCGTGATCGCGACCTTCACCACACTTCCGCCGGATATCGATGGCGCGTCCAAAATGACGTGTTCACGTTCTCATGCTCTTTGTCGCTGTAGAGATTGACGTGTTTGCGACCTCACGCTCTCTCTCATGGTGGAAAATGACGTGTTCGCGATCGCAGACTCTCGCTGTGTCTGATGACGAGGAAAATGATGTGATCGCAATCGTGAACTCTCACGGGATAGCACGACCGGCTCATGGCGCACGCGAACGGATTGGAAAACTCGTCGGCGAACGCAGGAATCCCGGTTAGGCGATTGCGTGCGCGAGAACACATTTTCAAAGCGCGAACGTGAAAAAAATCTTCGCAAACGGCAAATAGCGGAAATTTGGGCATTTTCGCGCTCTCCGCGGAACGCGAAAATGTAAAAATATCACAATTTCGCGAGCGGAACGGAATTTGACGCCCACCCTTAGGTTTCAATTTGTTTTTTATTATTGGGACAACTCTGATGCCCACTGGGGTCGTTATGTTTTAGTAGTACTGCATATACCAGCATGCCCGGAGGCTAGTGGGCGGGGATACATTTTGAATAAAGGCGTAACTACTAAGTAATCGGAGTTGTCTCATGCTGCCAGTGAACAAGGGCGTTCCAGCCCAAAACGCGTATGGCGAAAATGAATTTTATGGACTCTGAAGAACTGTGCTGCCTACTTGCTGGCCTCTGAGGGAGAGGTGGTCCACGAGAGAGGCTTTTCCCACAGGAACGATTCTGATGGTTTAATATATATATAGGACAGGCGAAACGCGTCCAGCAGCTGATTATTAAAATAGTTTATTGTGGCAATACATGGCGTCGTCATCCTTTACTTTGGTAACGGCAGTTTAGAGAATATATATATATGTATATATATATATTCACTTAAAAAACCATAGGTTTCACACATGTTATAGTTAGCTGGACATTTCCCTCGTAAAAAAACAATGAAATTCCCCCTGTTATAGTTAGTTCAGATAAACCTATGGTTTTTTAAGTGAATTTGCAAGATTTTTTAAATGCTAATTCCTAACTATAACGTGTGTGAAATCTATGGTTTTTTAAGTGAATTTGTAAGGTTTTTTAAATGCTAAGTTATGTATGTATTAGTATATTTTTTATATATTTATTTTACAATAAACTACCTATGTGTATAGTTATAGATTGACTGTATCCTGTAATATGGAATGGATCGTTTAAAATGATTTTTTTTTTTGTAAAGTTTTTCACCGTGCGCGCACCCCGCGATTTTTTGAAAAAAAATAAATGTTTTTTTCATCCTTCGGGGTCCTTCATGGACCACTTGACATAGGCTAGGGGTCAGGAACTCTCTACCCTGCCTCCTTTTCACTTTCTCCACCTTTCTTTTTCACTGTCACACACAAAACACACAAAATGGCGGCCGACACTTCCTGATTTCGACCGATTCGAATGTTGACTGACATGTAACCACCAATCAGAATTACGCTTGCGCACGTTAGGGTGCGCGCACCGTGCGTGCACGGTGTGCGCACGGTGCGCGCTTATAGATATTTATGTACTTTTAACTGCAATTTTCTCAGGAACTACTGAACAGATTGACACCATATATGCAAAAGGCACATGCCTGACCTGAGGACTACCTCTTTGCCAAATTTCAAGTAATTCTGTTCAGCCGTTCGGGCTGTACCTTCGACTAAAGGTCCTATGGGAAAATGTATGGGGAAAACGCGTTTTGGGACCCCCCTTTTTTCTCAGCCCCCGCTTGGAGAATCACCCCGAGACTTTCAGGGTAGGAGCTGAGCGGAGCGCCTCATTAGTTTTGAAAATTTTGCGAGGATTCGTCAACCGGCGCCAAAGTTATTCAAAATAGAATTTTCAGATTTCCTATGGAAACTCGGTCCTAACTATAACTATCTACTGGCGACCGCCAGTAGATAATAAAAAATATATATTCACTGAAAAAACCATAGGTTTCAGGGACGTTATAGTTAAAAATTAGCATTTTAAAAACCTTAGAAATTCACTGAAAAAACCATAGGTTTCAGGGACGTTATGGTTAGTTGTACATTTCACTCGTACAAAACCATAGAAATTCGAACATTATATTTAGCAGAGCTAACTATAACTTGCGCCCCCGCAATGCACTTCTGATTACGTCACATATGACATCCCTCATGACATGGTCAGTGACATCACTCATGACATCACTGATGACATCATCCAGTGAATGTGTGTTTCTGTAAAGTTAAAATTTATTTTATATATGTTAATGCCAAGGTGTATTGAAGAATGAGTTGGTGTAGGATGGGGTGGAGGATTTATTAGGTGTGTGACTGATTGTATAAGTTAGTGATTAAATGTGTCTTACTGAATGCATGGTTTAGTGACTAAATTGTGTGAATGTCTGTATCAATCTCTCAGTTGTTGTGTAAGCTGCTGCAGGGGTTGATGATTAGGTACATGACTGTCTATATGGGTTACTTATTGGTTGCATGAGTATCTGTATAGGTGCCTCAGTGTTTGTGTGTGTGGGTGGGTGGATGGTGTGTGACTTTCTGCCTACATGTGAGAGGGGATAATTTACTGGGTGTATGGGTTCACTAGTGCATGTGGAAATAGCTGTATAGGTGAGTGAGTGTGCGTATCATTGTGTTAGTGAGTGAATGTATGTCTCACTGGAATATATGTGAGTAACTACATATGTGAAAGGCAGTATATGTGAGTGTTGGAGTATATAAATGACTATATGTGAGTAATTGTGAGATTGGCAGTATAAATGAGTGTGTGCTTGTGTCAGTGATTGTATAAGAGAGTAAGTATATGTTAATGTCTGTATGAATAGGTTAGATAGTGAATGTATAACTGTATAGGTGTGTAAATGGCAGTGTTATTGATTCTTTACATGTCTAGCTATGTGTGTCAATAACTCTATGGATGAGTGACGGTGTATGAGTGTTTGTATAGGTGTATGAGTATATATAATAGTGCTGTATTGATGAGTGACTGCATGTGTGAGTAACTGTATGGGTGAATGAATGAATGTGTGTGTATAGCTAGGAATTAGTCAGTGGGTTTATAGTAACTACTATTGATTTGTCTATGGTTTCAAAAATGGTAGTCTGTATTTTAGAGTGGGTGTATCAAAGGTTATATTAGGGTGTAAGGCGGTGCATCAGATTATCACGTGGATGATGTCATCAGTGATTTCATCCGTGATGTCACTGACCATGTCATAAGTGATGTAATATGTTACATCATCAGCGGTGCATTGTGGGGGCACGAGTTATAGTTAGCTCTACTATAACGTTCAAATTTCTCTGGTTTTGTACGAGTGAAATGTCCAACTAACTATAACGTCCCTGAAACCTATGGTTTTTTCAGTGAATTTCTAAAGTTTTTTAAATGCTAATTTCTAACTATAGCGCCCCTGAAACCTATGCTTTTTTCGGTGAATTTCAAAGATTTTTTAAATGCTAATTTCTAATTGTAATGTTCATTAAATCTATAGTTTTTTCAGTGATTTTAAATTATCATTCCATTCTCAACCTGGTGAAAACAGCCAATATCGGCAGTTTTCCAGCAATAGATTCCGCAAAAAATAAATCGCCACAAATGAGAGCAACAACTAACGCTAATATTATGCAGAGTAGGCGTTCCTGTGCAAAAATAACACGAAACACCACTTCCCGATATTTTCAACGAGCAGCCAAATCTGCGGTGCAATCCAAAAACAGGCGATAAGCTGCATTAGCAGTAGGAATGTAACATCTGCCTTTTACTAGTGCAAAGTAGGACGACTACCTACAGTGTGAAAGGGAGCTCAGCCCAGAATCACATCTGAAGACCAACATATGTCATAGAGCTACTGATCATGCACCTCCGACCCCCAAGAAGGCCACAAAACTCCCTGCTATCACCCTCAGGACCTCCCCCCCGGACCACCCCCTCTACTACCACCAAGGTGGCGCACAACAGGACAGCAGACTTTTCCAAAACGGCATGGCCCCTTAGCTACACAATAGCTGAATGTTGGGATATGTAGCAACCAAACATGTGTAAAGGACGCAAGTCACCCACCAATAATAATACACACAATACCAAGTGTAGTGGTGATGTGCGGGACAGATCTCACTATGCAGAGCACAAACCTCTCTGTGTGTACATATACTGCTGGTGCTTGTAGTGTTGTGGACAGTGGACGCAACCATGTTACCTCAGGCAGTGGGGACGATCTTGGTCATGTACCTGTATCGTCGTCCCCTGTAAGCAGAAGCGCAGTGGGCTGGTCCAACATACGCCACTCCAGTAGAAGTGTGAATAAATAGGAGGGGGCTCTGGGCGTGGTTCACTTGTGTAAAGGCCAACACGTCTGCCAGAGCAGCGACTCTCACCCTGCCATGTGACTGCCACCATGTCCGCCAGCCTCCTTGACACAGGCCCCTTGCGAACACAGTGGCACAGCACCTCAGACTTATGTCTGTCTACACTACTGCCTTTGATCTACACTGCGGACAGCAGGGCTCATAATTCAGATGGAGTGCAGATTGCAGATGACGCAGTCCAGTAGGCAAGACACATTGCTCCCAGTGCGGCCTGCCCTGACCACGCATCATCGCAGGCTGCGCACACGCTGAGCGCCAGAGGTACCACTAACTCACTGCACCACAAGTCATCACCACGTAGCCTTATTAAGGCAGAATTCATTAGACAAAAGACATTGCTACCAGTGCGGCCCGCCCGGACCACGCATCATCGCAGGCTCCGCACATGCTGGTTGCTTCAGGTGCCACTAACTGAGCAACTCAACTCAACGCCATGTGGCTGTGAGCCCTTGCTGACCGCTGCCTCACACTGCGGTCAGCAGGGCTCACAATTAAATTTGAGTCTTGATTCATTAATTACAGAGTCCAGTAGGTGATTCAAGAACGTTTTTGATATCAATTATAGCTTTAGTACAATGACCGAATTCATCTTGCAAGTCCAAAGGAACACTGAATGGCAGTCTACACTGCGGACAGCAGAGCTCACAGTTCGAATTCAGTTTTGATTTATTTACTGCGGAGTGAACTGTACTCTATGTCGTTGGATTTTCTCAAGAAGAAGTCACAAAAAGCATTTCTTAATGTCTGTGCTGACTACTGCATTCGATCTATACTGCGGACAGCAGGGCTCACAATTCAGATGGAGTCACGATTGCAGATTACACAGTCTAGTAGGCAATAGAGAATGCTCCCAGTGCCGCCCGCCTACATCACGCATCATCGCTGGCTGCGCACACGCTGAGCGCCACACCTACCACTAACTCTATACAGCTCAAGTCAACGCCACATGGCTGTGGGCCCTTCCTGACCACTGCCTCCATTCTACACTGCAGTCAGCAGGGCTCACAATTCAAGATTAGCACCGATGCAAATTGTGTAAGAGACTATATTCGGTTAAGAAAACCAAATGCTCCCAATCTGTGCAGCTAAAGTCAACGCCTCATGGCTGTGAGCCTTTGCTGACCACTGCCTACGGCCTACACTGTGGTCAGCAGGGCTCACAATTCAAATTCAGTCTTGATTCATTCATTTCAGAGTCCAGTAGGCAACCAGCTATAACGTCCGCAAAACCTACACATTTCAACAATGTATTTCATACAGATTTCATCTTTTGTTACCTACACTGCGGTCAGCAGAGCTCACAATTTACATTGAGACATGAGTTAATAATTGCAGACAGAATTGTACTCTATGTCCTCGGATTTTGTCAGGAGTAAGTGACAAAAAGCATTCCTCGATGCCTGTGCTGACTGCTGCCTTCCATCTACATTGCAGACTGCAGGGCTCACAATCCAGATTGAGTTGCGATTGCAGATGACGCAGTCCAGTAGGCAACAGACATTGCTATCAGTGCGGCCCTCCCGGACCACGCATCATCGCTAGCTGTGCACACGTGGAATGCTTCTGATGCCCCTACCTCAGTGCACCACAACTCATGGACCCTTTATGATAGAATCTTTTGTGTATGATTTCAGATCTGCTGCCTCTACCTCAGTGTACCAAAAGTCATGAACCCTTTACAATAGAATCTTTTGTGTATTATTTCACATCTAGTGCCGCTAACTTAGAGCAGCACAAGTCATGGACCCTTTATGATTGAATCTCTGTGTATGATCCGATGATTACTGTTGTACTTGTTACCAGCACCAACCATTCCCGAAGGGGTGGCTTACACTCACACCACACGCATCCAGCACAGACGTCACTGGACTTGTGACCCTGGTAATAAAAAAGAGTCGAGCACACGTGCCCGTACCCAGTTCGACTATCTATCTGTGTCCGTGTGTGCAAGATGCTGCCCCTGGGCCCTACCACATTACATTGTGCAGTGAACAGCGTATGCAACCATGTTACCTCTGGCAGTGGGGGTAAACTTTGGTTATGTAACTTTGGATAGTGTATAGTGAATTTATAAGTGCTTGGGGATTGGTGGAGTGATTGTATAACTACATATGTTGGCGCAGCCTAACCCCGAACACGAGCTTGGCTCTAATTGGCTGCCCTCCATGTGCCAAAAACTGAAACTTTCCATGTCCCTGTATTGCTACAGCTGCAACACTCCACTGAATGTGCAATAAACATTCATAGCCACACAGATGTGTCATGTCCACCATCTTTCATGTGTGGAATTATGGATGAATGTAGGGTCAGTGATTCCCCGTACATTTCATGTTGGCCATGTTGTGGGACTTGGCTCACAGAGTGACATATTGCTGCTTGCGACCCGGATGATGGCAGCACTGCAACATGGACACCCGCATCAGTTGATTTCTCAGAAAGCTCACGACGGAGCCACACCCATAGCTCCGGAGTCATTCTTCACAGCCTCACGCAGGACTGGCATACGCCAGGCCTGCCCACTCCGCTTACTCTTACAGGGAAGGATAACAACTATACTGGCCCAGGCTTTCATTGCAGTGATCTGCTGGTCACAGGCCTAGTTATCAGTACACCACAGCCACTCACTCACGGCTGGTATACACCGACACCACACCCATCCAGCACAGACTTCACAGGACACGTGACCCTGCCAATAAAAAAGACCGGGCGCACGTGCTCTAAGCCATTTTAGAGTTGCTCGCACTGGATGCACTGCGGCCAGCACAGGCGCACTGGCACGGGACGGTAACTTTCGGTCTAATGAGGTACGGGTACGGGTACCGTAACTACTGAGCGGGTGTGCAGCCTGCGGTGATGGTCCGTCCTGGCGGTCTGGACAGCTCAGGTTTTGTGTGCCTTGCTGGACTGCAGTGTTGGCCTGAGCCATCACAAATCAAAGGGCTACCACCACTTGGCATTGTCTCGCTGGTCACTGAGTTAGTGGCACCGCAAGGGCTGAGCGGATGTGCAACTTGTGATGAAAAACCGAGTGCACTGGTATGTCCTCTGCCATGGCAAAATCAAGACTCAGCACCAAATGTGAGACCTGGTGGCCTGTGGAGCGGGGCTGCATGATATGCAGGGTGCCCTGTCTGCAGGTCACAGGCTTGGGGCTTGCAGCGGCACGTGGTAGGCCCTCTTTCTACATGCAGGTTGCGAAAGGTGAGCAAAGAGGCTTGTTTTTGCAGCGGCAGGCAGTCACCTCCGGGCAGTGGTAATGCATGGGGTGCAGCAGCCTGGATACGCAGCGGCGGGCAGTCACCTTCGGGCAGTGGGAGTGGATGGGGTACAGCAGCCTGGGTGCACAGCAGTGGGTAGACACCTCTGGGGAGTGGAAGTGGATGGGGTGCAGGTGTCTGGGTGCACAGCGGTGGGACAGCAATTTAGGTGTGTTCAGTTGTATGTACTCTGCCATTACTGATTCCATACTGCGTTTCAGATGAGTAAGCTTGAGGGCTCCACTATGTCCCGGCATGTGGTTTGAGACACCGGTGGCGGAAAGGTGAGCTGTGAGGGTTTTGTCCACAGTGTGGGCACTCACTGTCCCTCTCCATCTCTTCCTTTCTGTCACTCACACTCTTTCTCTCTCTATCACTCCTATCTCTTCCTTTCACTCTCACACACTCTTTATCTCTTTCTCTTCCTCTCTCTCATTCTTTCTCTCTCTCTTCCTCTCTGTCTCACTCTTTCTCTCTCTCTCTTCCTCTCTCTCACACTGTTTCTCTCTTCCTTGTATCTCACTCTTTCTCTCTCTTTCTTCCTCTCTCACTCTTTCTCTGTCTTCCTCTCTCTCTCACTCACTCTTTCTTTCTTTCTCTCGCTCTTCCTCTCAGCCTGGGTGCACAGGAGCAGGCAGACACCTCTAGGCAGTGTGAGTGGATGGGGTGCAGCAGTCTGGGTGCGCAGAAATGGGCAGTCACCTCGGGCAGCGGGAGTGGATGGGGTATAGCAGCCTGGGTGCACAGCAGCTGGCAGATACCTCTGGGCAGTGGGAGTGGATGGGGTACAGAAGCCTGGGTGTGCAGAGGCAGGCAGACACCTCTGGGCGGCAGGATTCGATGGGGTGCAGCAGCAGGGGCGAAACAGAGAATTAGGTATGTGCAGTTGTATGTACTCTGTCATTACTGATTCTATACTATGGCTCAGATGACTAAACTTGAGGGCTGTACTATGTCCCGGCACGTGGTTGGTGACACACCGGTAGCAGAAAGGTGAGCTGTGAGGATTTTCTCCACAGTGTCAACACACACTCCCCATCTCTTCCTTTCTGTCACTCACACTCTTTCTCTGTTTCTCTGTCTCTTCCTCTCTCTCTCATTCCTTCTCTTCCTCTCTCTCTTCCTCTCTGTCTCACTCTTTCTCTCTCTCTCTCGCTTCCTCTCTCTCACACTGTTTCTCTCTTTCTCTCTCGCTTCCTTGTATCTCACTCATTCTCTCTTTCTCTCTCTCTTCCTCTCTCTCACTCTCTATCTCTTCCTTTCTGTCTCTCACACTCTTTCTCTGTTTCTCTGTCTCTTCCTCTCTCTCTCATTCTTTCTCTTCCTCTCTCTCTTCCTCTCTGTCCCACTCTTTCTCTCTCTCTCTCTCTTCCTCTCTCTCACACTGTTTCTCTCTTTCTCTCTCACTTCCTTGTATCTCACTCTTTCTCTCTTTCTCTCTCTCTTCCTCTCTCTCACTCTCTATCTCTTCCTTTCTGTCTCTCACACTCTTTCTCTGTTTCTCTGTCTCTTCCTCTCTCTCTCATTCTTTCTCTTCCTCTCTCTCTTCCTCTCTGTCCCACTCTTTCTCTCTCTCTCTCTCTTCCTCTCTCTCACACTGTTTCTCTCTTTCTCTCTCGCTTCCTTGTATCTCACTCTTTCTCTCTTTCTCTCTCTCTTCCTCTCTCTCACTCTTTCTCTATCTTCCTCTCTCTCACTCTTTCTTTCTTTCTCTCTCTCTTCCTCTCTCTCACCTTTGATGGACGCATGACGCACAATATTATTTGTCTTTTTGTCTGGCAGGCTGTGATTCACAAATGGTCCAGGGATGACACGCCACGGCTGTACCTAGTTTTATTTGTTGTTGTTTTGTTTAAATAAAATGTTTTATATGTAAATCCACACATGACTGTGATTCTTATTTGTCCAACCTCACATGCATGTTCTTAATTCTAACTGTGCGACATCAGCCAATTTGTTATGTTCCAGATTTCCTAAGGTTGCTGTCACATTTGTTTGTGGGAGGGGGTGAGGGAGGATGGCGGACACGGGGCTGGTGACGGGGGGTGTTGGAGCAGTGTTGGGTATCCGAGCTGCATGATCGTTGGCTCCATTGCATCTGTTGTTGTTCAGGTGTGGCTCCGTGCTGGGCTCCCTTTCATCTTTTAGGTTGTAGTCCGACTTTACACCAGCTCAGAGCAGGTGTAAACTTCCTGCTACTAACGCACCATATCACCTGTTTTGTACTCTCTTCGACGATCTTGCTGGTGGTTGAGAAACTTGCGAAGTGATGTGCTTGCTGCTTTTTGCACAGGAACGCCTACTCTCTATTTCATAAAAAATATTTGCTGGGGTTATTCGTGACAATGCTTTTTGAGGCTGCTATCGCTGGTAAACTGGTGATATGGCTGTTTGCTCCAGCTTGTGAATGGTGCGTTAAATTTATCACCATTTTGGTTGCAAAAAAGTGCTGTTAACTCTGTGATGTGTCCTTGAGAATATACCCCTCAGTGTTTGAAAGACTTAAGAAGTACTCGAGTGCCATGCTGAGAGCCGTACACCCATCGCTTTCACACGGGGGGCCGCGCTGAGAGCTGCGCTAGAGTCGCGACACAAAAAAAGTCCTCTTTCACTAATTTACATTCGCCTCGGGGGCCCCATCCCCCAAAGCATGCCGACATGTTAATTATTTTAAAAAAATAAGGGAGAAGAGGACCACGTCAGCACCCCTCCCGTGGCCAATTCCGGTCCCGAGGACCCCATCCCCCGGGGCCTGGCCTCGCCGTTGGGGACCGTGGGAGGAGCCCCAATGCCCCCATGGTCCCGCTGGCTCCCTGCGTCCTGCGGGAGCCGGCATTGCTTTTCCACACTGGGAGCTGCTGACATTTACCTCCCCGTGAGGAAAAGCAATCAGCTTTGGATTTTGGAAGCGAGAGCAGGTTCCCCAGCTCTCGCTTCCAAAGTCCAAGGCAAATTTGCTATGACAGAGCGGAAGCCACGCGGCTCCCGCCCTGTCATAGCAAACAGCACTGTCCCGGGGTTGGGCACCCCGGGACACTACAAGAGCTGGCCCTGGGGGGTGGCGGTCCCCAGGGCCATCACACGCTTCATTGTTTTTTCACAATTTCGGTGGAATTCACGACCCCAGCACAAATTGTGCCGAAATGTAAAAAACAAATGCTTTTTTTGGCACTAGGGGTCCTTCTGGACCACCTGAGCAGGCCTAGGGGTATCTAACATGCCCCCTTCGCTTGTTTTATATCTTTGTTTCTCTGTTTTCTGGTGACTCGCTTCTACCGAGTCACAAGATGGCTGGCAACACTTTCTGGTTTGGAGTGTTGACAGCCAATTAGAATGAAGCTCGTGGTTGTGGCAGCCAATTAGAATGAAGCTCATGGTCGGGAGGGGTCGCAACTCCACCGCTGCCCTAGATATCGAAACTTGTATTTTTTGAACTTCTCAGCAACTACTGAACGAATTTACACCATTGAGAAAAAAAAGGTCGCTTTCTGAACCAAGCACTACCTTTTTGCAAAATTTGGGGCAATTCCGTTCAGCAGTTGCGCCTGAAGCCTTGCCCAAAGTTTCCTTATGGAAATTGATTGTTTGACTCTTATTTTTTGAATTTCTCAAGAACTACAGAACGGATTTACCCCATTTAAAAAAAGGTCGCTTTCTGAACCAAGTTCTTCCTTTTTGCCAGATTAGGGGTAATTCCGTTCAGCAGTTCGGGCTGTAGCTCGTCTCAAAATTTCCCACGGAAATTAACATGGAGAAAACGTGTTTTGAAGCCCCCCCTTTTTTCTCAGCCCCTGATTGACGAATCACCCCCAAACTTTCAGGATAGGAGTTGACCTAGATAGACTTCTTTTTTTGAGAATTTCGCGAAGATTCGTCTAACAACGCCAAAGTTATTAGCAATTCCTCTGGGATACTAACGGTAAAAAAGGATTGCTCAGTTATCTACACTCCATATCTATTGAAGTAAATTCCCTCACTAGCAATGCCTAGAGGAATATGCTATACAATCAGCCTATTGGGGAGATAGTGGGTTACATTTTAAGGCCTTCCTTCTGATTCCCCACATGTGGCCCAGGGACATTGCTGTTACACATTCAAATACAGGTCTTGTGTCTGTTTTTAGTATGCACAAAGCTACCCCTTGGTCTCTGGTTCTGAGCTGTTAGCAGATAGGGATTAACCATTTTTTCTGGGTCCAGAGTATGCAGGGCAACCAAAGAGAGCATGACCGAATGACTGAATTGGGGCAGGGCAGCATTTCATGACAATAAGTTTGGAAGTGAATTCAGGGGTAGAGAGCCATGCCTGAATTGGATGTAGAGTTTTCAACTGGCCATCTTCAAAATAAGGTAAAGGTAACCTTCCAAGGTACATGATATTTTAAAGTCAGCAAATTCCTCAGTTAGTCTGCCCCAACTGCTACCCCATGCATCATTCTGTACTACCCAGTCCCAATACATTAGTTTAATTTGTTTATTTGTTGGCAATTCTGGGCAATTGATACATCTCCCCTTTAACCCAATTTTGTTGAGTAGGATTCTGATGTTTCTGATCCAGCCTATTTTCTTAGATGTGTCTAAAGGATATGGGTACAGTTCAGGGGTTGAGACTAATCTCTGCCAGAATAGGAGTGTGCAGAGTTTTACAAATTATTTAACAGATTTAACTCCCATATCCAATTTGAGAGGGTAAAGTGGTGTACTTGGGGCAAGGGGCACTAGGGGGCATATTATCAAGCCAGGCGATAAAATTATCGCCGCTTTAGTGGCAGAAAACTGCCGCTAAAACGGCGATAATGGGCTTGATAATATGCTCTATGGAATACCAATTGAAGCCCATGTTAAATGTGAAGGACGGCTAACATGGGCTTCAATTGGAATTCCATAGAGCATATTATCAAGCCCATTATCGCCGTTTTAGCGGCAGTTTTCTGCCGCTAAAGTGGCGATAATTATATCGCCTGGCTTGATAATATGCCCCTAAATTTCGAAGGAACGTATTCTCCATTACTGTAAGGCCATCCACATTTTCGAACCCCCACAACTTGGCCCCATCGAGAGCACTGCAAACAGCCTTACTTTTATAAATCTCCAGAGCTGGAGCAACCGGTTTTGTGTAAGAGCAATAGTGTTTCTTTCTTTTTAAGATTGGCCTTGTGAAGATGTTCTTTCCAGGACATGCCTTCTGACAATTTAATACCCAAGTATTCAAAACAACTCACCCTCTCTTGGGGATGTTATTTAGAGTTAGTCATCATTTAAGTGATCTATGGAGGTTCAACACCATGAGTTTAATTATTTAGGTGTTTATTTCAAGACCCCTCTTATCACAGATGTTCTTGAATTGATTTAATAGCTTTTGAAGACCCATAGGGGTTTTGGAGACAAGAAGGGTGTTATCTGCGAAAGGGAGTGTTGCAATGTTCTCATTGCCCAGGGATGGCACATCCACTGGTATTGTGGCTAAGAAATCAACCACTTGGTTGATATATAGAGAAAATAACGTTGGGGCCAGAACGCAGCACTGACGGACACCCCTACTAATTTTAATGGTGTCTGTGACTTGACTCTGTCTACCCCATATGACCCTAGCATAATTATCTACATGGAGACGTTCCACCAATGACAAGATTTTTAAGGGAATCCCCATATCCTTCAGCACCTCGACAAGTCGACATGGCAGTACAAACTGTGCACAGACATTGCAGTGGTACATCTGACATTCCTTTACAGGGCTACTTCTGTGGGTGGCACAATCAGTGCTGCAGGCCCACTAGTAGCATTTGATGTACAGGCCCTGGCACTCTCAATGCACTTTACTAGGGACTTACCAGTAAATAAAATAGGTCAATTATGGAAATAGCAATTCATAAACAGAATTTACATGGTGAGCATATGCACTTTAGCACTGATTAGCAGTGGTAAAGTGCCCGGAGTCCTAAATCCAATGAAAACAGGCTCAAAAAAGAAGGCCCAAAAGCAAAAGAGTCTGGGGGTAAACTCTCTGAAAAAGCCAAGTCTAACACAACCCCCACCTAGCCTCAAGCCAGGTTAGACTAATGAATCCCTTGATGGAATTCCCTGCTTGGGGCGATAGAACACAGAACTGGCCCATAACCGCGGGGCACATTCTGGTTCTATGCCGTGCCGAACCCAATTGGATCCCTCTGCCCATAGTCTCAGGGCTCACTAAGCTAACCTTTGGGGTATCCTTTTCCTCACCTGTGGACCCCATCGGTGTGTCCCAGCAGGTTACGGTACCACCATGGCCAACACAGTGATGTGGCCCAGTCCACTCCTGGGGTGTGACTCCTGCCCCCCCCCTCCAGCTCTGTCCACCAGAACAGCAAGCCACCAGGGCCACTGAGCCCGGCCTCATGCCTCTTAGGGGTCTCTAACCTCTGTGGCGGCAGAGAGTGGGGGAAGTAGCCCCGAATATCTGGCACCCATTGGCCACTCTCACCCCTTCCATGTCAGGTATGGCCTCCTGACACTGGCACACCAGCCCAGGGTCTGTACCCTGAGGCTCAACAATGGACTGGGGTGGGCTTTCCCACACCTTGTCCTCTCCCCTGGGGCTCTGCACCCTCCTACCAGAAGCAGTACTTCCAGACTCCTGAGTTGTCAGGGCACCTGTGGTAGGTGTCCACCTCACCAGGGTCAGTCCTGGGGTGCTCTGACTTCATATCTGGAAACCCCTGTCCCACTGGCCCTTCCTCTGGGGACTGTCTCCCTCTCACCCCTTGCTCCGCACTCATGCACCCTCCCAACTGAAGTGGTGCTCACAGACACCAGAACTATTGGAATGCTAGCTACAACAGTCCCCCCAGCTCACCTGACACTTAGAGATTCCCCTCAGGGGATGGCCTCTCAGTATAGACTAGGTCCCCCTCCTGGTTTTCCCTCATGAACCAACCAGGCCTTGAGACTGGTTTTTGGGCACCTCAGGACACAGCCCACTCCCAATCCTTCTCCTCTGAAACAGGACATGACACCTTACACCCCCAAACACACATAGAGGTGTAGAGAGTGGTGAAAAATTTGTGGTGGCACGTGCTTGGTGGGAAAATACTGCCCTCAATCACAAAATTGTGACATGTTTCATCATAGGGCTGCTTCAGTACACCCCTGAGCAAACCAACGCCTGGGGTTAAGCAATAGGGTAGGGAAGACATGACATATCATATAAAATATACAGAAATAATAAGTCAAAATATAATGGGATCACCGAAAGAAAAAGTGCAGTGAAGATTAAAACTAGCTTGGAGGTGTCTCTGTGCGTACATTTATTCCTGGACCCTCCGGCAAGGATTAAAGACGTGAAGAATGGTGGTGACAGGAAGAAAGTATTTAACTCCTACACCCCGCCTTACTGCCTATATGTCGACATGTTTCTGCCTTCATAATTGTGCCAGGGGTATAGGGTCACACAGGCATTCGTCAGGACCTTTCTGATCCCAATTGTTAAAATACCCTCATTACCTGAAATAAGGTTGGCCAGACACAACGTGTTCCTGTACCGAGGGACCCCCTATGTAACACTCTCCCCAAGTACTTACCAGAGTTTCAACAACCAAATTCCACAGGGAAACAGGGAAGCAGGAAAAGATAGTATGAGGTACGTAATGGTCTGCGATATGGTAGTAGTGTGCACCAATTACGGTCGGTCAAGTGCAAACGCAAGTTCTAATCCTTACCGCTGCCAACCAATGTTAGAAATGGGGGTCTCTAGTTGGCAGGTTGTTACCCTGTCCAAGTAAGGACCCTTCTTCCAAATTAGGATAATGGGGATACACTAAGGAACTAACCTCTGCTCACCCCCTTGGTAGCTTGGAACAAGCAGTCAGGCTTAGCTCAGAGGCAGTGTGTAAAGCATTTGCACATAACCAACAGTAACACTGTGAAAATACTACAAACATCCTCCTCCACTTCCGATTGGCATAGGTTACAGTTGGTGTCCCCTCTCCTTTGTTTTACTGGTGCCCATTTGGAAGTGAAAGAGTTTATCTGCAACATGTCAAATCTAAATTTCAGGTACAGCGATTTTACTATCTGTGGTTAGATTTTGTCCAGGAAGGGTTCAAAACAAGGAGTCCATTTGAACGCTAAGAATTGAGTCGTGAGCCTTCCCAGTGTACTATTTGGAATTACTTTATGCCTAATAAAATTCCAAGATATACTTAATCTCATGCTTTGATTCATATGTCAACAGCCTCTGGTTTGTCCAGAATCTACTCAAACCTAGATCACAGAGTCATGTCCGGATATGAGCCAGCCAGGGAAAAGTTACTCGAGAATCCAGTTCCATCAGCTCGCTCAAGGTTTCTCTATAGCTTCCTAGCTCCTCTGTTGTCCAGATTCTGAACCAATACAATAGTGTTCTCCAAATAGCTAAGTAAGTCGTTTTATACCCATATCGTATGTCAGAGGAATCAGTGGGGTATGTTGAGGAAGGGCTGTGAGCATTCTCAATATTTTATTTTCGCCAACTATTATTGGTTTTAAAACTTTGACACCCCTTATCTCTGAACCATACAGGGCAGCGATTTGGGTCCTGGACTTATATACTTCCAGAGCAGGTGTAATAGCTTTTGACACCATTGCAGATTTTTTTACACTGGGTATAGAATTTTGGACTAAAATGGCCTGTGATTTCTCAATTTGGGGGTTCCAAGAAAGGTTAGAATTGATGGTAACCACCAGATATACATAACTGAATACACGCTCCAGCATCGCCCCATTCAAGGTAATTTTATTTTTCAGGTGTTTGTGTGGTCTCAAAATTATGTATTTAGTTTTGATTGGGTTGATTTCTAAGCCTTTTACTTTGCTGTATTTGTTAAGGCTGTCAAGTAGGTTTTGTAGACCCCTGGAAGTTTGGAACTACTAGATTGTGTCGTCCGCAAATGTTAGGGCACAGATGTGGTTCCCTCCAACTTTGGGCAAGTCATGGAAAGATTTTTGCAAGTATTCGGCTAGGTCGTTTACATATGGAAGAAACAAGGTTAGCACTAGGACAAATCCCTGGCGGACAAACCTTCCTGACTGGGATCTCATTGGTGAGCTCACCTCCTTTGCCCCAACATACCTTGGCAAATTTGCCCTCATGTGTAAACTTATGATTTGGTTTTGGATTTCTTCTGGTACCACCAGTTGCTGTAAGCTTTTCCACTGCTGTGCCCTTGGGATTGAATCAAATGCTGCCTTTAAATCAATAAAAGCAACATATAAGTGACTATCTCTCAGCTTTGTGTACTTCCAGACTAGATTTAGAAGTCTAAAGACCTGGTCGATTGTACAAGTTATCTCCTAAAACCAGCCTGGCAAGGCAAGAGTATATCATTCCCTGTAATCAGTCAGTTTGAATACAATTTGCTTTGCATACACTTTCTGCAAAATATCTATCAGGTTTATAGGACTTTAGTTTGCAGGGTCTTCTCTACTGCGCTTTTATAGATAGGAACAATCTCTGCACTCTTCCAGGATGGTGGAATGGGCTGCCCACTAACTATTGCATGGCATAGTTTGTTTGTATATGGGACCCACACTTCTGAGGCATGTTTTAATAAATCCCCTGGTATCTTTTTAGGGTGCTGGTTGTCTTAGTATCCGAGGCCCCTCAGTTATATTTGTAGGATCTGCTTCTATTTCCGATTCATTAGGGGTGTCATAAAGACTGGCAAAGTGTCTCTGCCAAGTATTGGGGTCTAAGAAATTATCAGAAGCTGTTTTGTTTATTTTGCTTAAATCACAAAAGAACTCCACTGTATATGCGGAGGAGGGAACAAGAGGTGTGGGGTTCTAGGAGCTAGCAGCCTCCAATATTAAATGTTTACCACAAAAGAGCTGCTCCTAGTGTGATAACCCAAACGAGTTACAAGAACGTCGTGACTGTGGGCATCTCACAAAAAGTTACGCACTGGTCTCACACACCACCTGGTGTCATGCTTCATCATTGACCAGTCCTCACCCTCTAAAACCTTCGTTTGATAGAGGGCGGGCATACACTTGACGACAAGGATGCACTTCTAAATGACTAAGTGGGGGCCCGTGAAATTGTGAGTGGGTTTAAAAATCATTATAGTAATCAGAAATATTTGTTTAATGCGACTGAAAACTATATGATATTAAAATGTATGTGACGGTGATTGGGGTAATTAGTGTCCCCTAACCGTCTTGTGAATGGTCAAGAACACCTTAAGAGGAAACTCATCGAACACCATTATCCAAGAAAAATGGTGAGAAAGGCAAACAAAAGAGCAAAAAACAACTCAAGAGAAGCACTTCTAGAGGATGTAGAGAAAGCAAAAACAAGTAGACCAGTGTGTGTGACCACATTCACACCAGCATCAAATTCAATCCAACAAATCATCAGAAAAAGATGCCATATACTAAACAGTGCCGGCAAACAATGGGAAACTCCCTTGTTTGCTTTCAAACTTAATAAAAACCTACGGGATGAACTGGTACATGCCCAGATGACCACGAGGGAGAATACAGAACAACTTAGACTCTGGGACCAACCACGTGTAGTGGGCCACTTTTCCTGTGGCGGGTGCAACTCATGCAACCTCACAAAAAACACCAAAGAAGTGGACATTGGCACAGGGAAACCTTGGCAGCTCTGAGCATTCAGCAATTGCAATACAGAAAATGTTGTATATCTGATAACATGTCCCTGCAATCTCAAATATGTGGGAATGACGACTAGAAAGATAAAAACCCGCATTAATGAACACCGGAGCACGATCAGGTGTAAAAAAAACAACACAATGTTGACTCGACATTTTTCTGAAAAAAATCATAATGAAATGGACCTAAGCTGGACTATCCTCGAGGTCATGAAAAAAAGCAGATTTGACCTCACTTGAGCACTACATGTTAGAGAGCAACAATGGGTTTACCGCCTACGTTCCCATGAAAAGGGCCTCAATGATGACATTCCATGGCTGCAGCTATCAAGATGAAGAAGGGCCAAAAACATGGCCTATGCCGCCTTCAGATCATGATTTATTTACCATCCACATTTACATACAAAGCATGGCCGGTTTACACTGAGATAGCGTAAACGGCCATCGACACTAGATACTTCTGAATACCCGTTACAGTTGACACGCCTTCAATATATCGTTTAGTTGGAGGTCGATCAACATACCCCGACATTATAGTTGTCCATCTCACATAGTCTCTAAGAGAACCTTTTTAGAGCATATCCAACGTAACAACATGCATGCATCCACATCATTAGGTGGGCGTTTTCAATTTTGGAACTGCTCACCTTTCTCCCTCAAACCAGTAAATCGGCACATGGCCACAATTACACAACACAAGTCTCACTTGATGAGTAACATCAGCCCCGATTGGGAGTGATTTGAATGATAGGATTTAATACATCCACTTTTCATTTATCCGGTACCATACCACCCAGATAACCAGGGACACGCTTCTGCGCTATGCTAGCCACATGGGTTGCATACATGACGTCTTTTTAATTTTCGGGGCTTCTTTCAAATAGATGCACCCTGGCGCATAGCCCCAATAAGCAACAAAAACCCTAGTTGGGAGAATTATCAAACCTCGATGGGGAGTGATGTGGCTGATATGATATAAAGACTTCCTTTTGTTTCCCTCCCGCGCATCTCTGCCCCGATATGTGCAGCGTTACCACACCAACATACGTTGAACATACGCTCCTGCGCGTAGTAACAGCCCTTTGTATACATTCACGGTGCTTGTCCTCCACACGGGCCACCGCCCCCTTAGTACCCCAACGACGTACCCTGTTGGAACGCTACCAGCCTCTCAACCAATAAGGCATTTTTCTCAGCGTTACCACACCAACGGATATTATACAGACGCTCCTGCACGTAGTGACAGCCCTTTGTTTACATTCACGGTGCTTGTTTAAAACACGGGCCACCGCCCTCTGAGTACCGCAACCAACGACGTACCATGTTGGAACGCCTTCAGCCTCTCAACCAATTAGGCACCTATGAGAAACTTCGATTTCTGATCACGATCGAATCGACCCGCCATTTTGTGCCCCGCCGCCATTTTGTGTTGCCATCACTCAGGCAGCACGGCGAACAAAATCTATTCTGCTTTTTCTGTAACCTGGTGTCGAAATACGCTCTCTGCCTCTGTGGTTAGGACTCGCCGAGTACACTAATCCCTGTCTGGCTTTTCTAATCCCCGTCTCAACTATCTGTTGGTTCACACTATTCTTTCCTGACCTTATCTTATCGTCTGGCCTTCACTGTCTTCTGCTAGCATTCTCTCGTTTCACAACTGTCCTCCAACACACACAAACGTATCGCGCCACCTGCAAGTTAGTTATGAATCTGTTAATAAATTAGCTTGAGGGAGGGGTGACAAACATAGCTGGAGGAGAGGTCTTTTTGAGTCATCTGATACTTTGTTTTCCAAACTCTCCTATTGGTTCTATCCTGTTTTCCAACTTTCCTTATTGGCTCTTTCTTGTATACTCTGGGAGTGGATTTGATTAATGAATATGTTTCTATATGGTATATAAGTTTGTGCACCACAGAGTGAAGTGGCAGTCTCCTGAGAACCTACTTTGTGTACTTCTAGGATAACTGTACTAGCTGCAGCTAAATAAAGCTGATCTTCTAACGCCGACAGAGTGTCCCGTGTCTCTGTGTAGCTAAGCAGGAGAACTCCGGAGACTTGGGCGTACCCTGCGCCGCCAGACCCAAACGGTTCTGGTTCTTCAACTGGCGCCCCACGTGGGGCGGCTTCAGTGGTACCGGTTCTGCCCGAAGGTTGTGAGGTACCCCGCAAGAAAATTCCGGAGGGTTCGCGAGCCACTCTAAGCGGCCCCTGTATGTCGAAAGTGGTCCGAAGGTCTTTTGCAGCACGGTTACTCCTACCTGACGGCTACTGACAGCCGCTGCCCTGACTGCCACCCTGCTTTGGCCCTTCCTTTGATGATGTATGGTAAGGCGAGACGATAGACGGGCCTCTGTCGGTGGGAGAAGACGTCCTTAGTTAAGTATTTTCGTGGGTCGCGCCCACAATTTTGGTTCTTTGTTTTTCTTTGGTCCTTAGATTTGTCTATTGCAATAAACAAAGCCGAGGGTAAGTGCATTTGTGCTGCGTAAACTGAGTTTTACTCCCTTGAAATCTGTGAACAGCCTGGTAATCACGAGATGCCTGGTCTGACTAAGTTTGGTAGAATTCGTTGCTTTGGTTGTAATAGGGATTTCCGACTTGAGGACTCTTGTCCGATTCCTTCGGTTGGAACTCCCACATATGAGCTCTATTCAAAACATGGTATTGGCCCCATCGCCTTTAACGAGACATGGACGCGATACACAAAGAAAGATGGTGTTCTAAAATGGCCAGAAAACGGTAGTTTTGATCCTGAAGTGCTAGACAATATAGAAGCAGTTTTATTTAAAAGAAAAGCCCGGCCGGCAATGTTTGACTCTTTCCGCCTTTGGGGTAAGGAAGCCAAACAGAAAGAAATGAAACAAGCAAAACGAGATAGGAAAGCACAGGGTATGACAATTATACAGGCTGCCCAACAGTTTAAAGACGATGAAATTGATAATGCGACTGAAATTTCAGAAAGACAACATCGTATGGCGATAGATAAATGCTATCCGGTGTTGCCTGTTTCTCCTTCCGATAATAAGAAAGATCTAGAAGAAGATCCACTAATGTCCCATTTATTAAGGTTGCCTCCGCCCTATGCACAAAGTGCCAATGCACCTCAACCGTTACAGCCTGTCCAGCCGCCAGCAGTACCTCCACCTGTTCCGGCTCTTCCGCATTTGCCTCCTCCAGTATTACCGCCCTTGCCGGTTTTACCGTTAACCTCGACTTCTTTGCCCTCATCACCTGATCTTAGATCTCCTTTGCCTTCTGCTCCTCCTGCAATTATCGGTTCTTCTAGTGTCAGTCCTCCTAATACTTTGTCTCCAATTCTTATGTCTAATTCTCCGTCTGTGCGTAAGCGTCTTACAGACACAGTCACTGGTATTCTATCTCCTTTCTTTGGAGCTCTAAATGTATCTCCGGCTTTTGCTCGAAGACAGTCTCGTAGTCAGTTCCCAGATTTTGAAGAACGAGAAAGGTTGGACTCTCTTGCACGTAGATGAATCAAAAAGGGTCCACAATATAGTGTGCTCGATATTAGGTCTACCTTTTTACAATGGAATGCGCCTACGCAGAGATATGTTTTTAATGTAATGTGAGATACACTTATTAAAGAATGGGAAGATGTGAGTTCGAGTCCGATCCCACAAGACCTACTAGATGTTCAGACAGATTTTGATAAAGGACTTGTTGTGGGTTCTAAAGTTGAGAAAGCTGTAAGGACACTTATTTCTCATAGATCCATATTGTCCTCTCAGGCTTTCCCTGATTCTGATCCGTCGGTTAGACTGACGTTGAAAAATTATCCTATGAGAGAGGTTCCTCCAGTATGGAAGGAAGAGGTTGCGGGAGTAGGTGGTAATGCACCTATCCCTGCTCATTTCAAACGTATATGGGTACATGTCCCTTGGAAGAGATCTGAAGTTTTGGCCCTTAAGCAGACTCTACAGGATCCTCGTAAAAACCCTGCAGGTTATTATAAAGAATTATCACAGACAGTTGATGCTTGCATTATGAACCTAGCAGATATTGACATGTTGATGGGAAATGTAGTCCCACAGACAATATGGGCTAAGATCCGTAGAGAGAATCACGCGCAGGAATTAGGTGCTACTTGGGATGTTATAACTACCACAGATAGTAATCAAGTGGGTGGTGCAAAGCCTGACGCTCTGATCTCGGAACTCCCTGGTAGAATCATTACATTAATGAAAACTATGATGCCTCATTGAGAGTAAATTGGGATAAACTAGCAGCATGCAAACAAAAGAAAGATGAGAGTGTTTCTGATTTCTTTACTCGATTCGAAGAAACTTTTATTGATCACAGTGGTCAAGACATGGCTACAGAAGGTGGACAGCGATTATTAGTGGACAAATTCGTATTTAATTTGCTTCCCGAGCTGTCACACAAATTAAAAGATTCAGAAAGTTCATGGGCTGTTTCTTCTTCTGCCCAGATATTGGCTACTGCACAATATTATGAAAACAGGGATAAAGAAGAAAAAGAAAAACAAGAGAAAAAGACGAAAGAATTAAAAACGAAGGTTCTCTTGCAACAAGCCTATCCTCCGCGTTATGTTCAGCTTCAATTCCAACAGCCTCCGCAGCTTCAGAGGTTGCATCAAAAACCTGAGCCATATATTCCGCGACCTTTGTTAGGACCTAATCAATGTGCCTATTGTAGAGAGGAAGGTCATTTTAAGAATAGTTGTCCGGTTTTATTACAACGCAACGGAGCATTATCTGCTCCACGAGGACGTGCTGGCCTTCAGACAGCAAACAGAGGTAGAGGTCGGGGTGTGTTGACTCAAGAACAGCGTGCCCTTCCTTCTCCCAATTCCGTGAACTACTTTGATCAGCAAAATGTGAGGTCTGCACAGTATTACAATGAAGACCACTACATTGAAGGCGAGAATGAAAGTCTTCATGCTAACTAGGACAGCCATGGACAAAGTAAGGGAGTTGTGTCAAACCCAGTAGATCAGAATGGACCTTATGTTAACGTCACTACAATGGGTGTTTCAGAGCCATTTCTTCTAGATACTGGGGCAATGAGAAGTTCTATCATTCATTCTAAACTCCCTGGGGCACCTTTGTCTGGCTTAACAAATGTTTCTGTAGGATTTTCTGGCGCCCCTGTTCGTAATCCAGTTTCTTGCCCTTTGCCCATTTCAGTTGGTCCTTATGATTTGGAAGCTCCACTTCTGTTGACGAATGGTTGCGGTGAAAATCTGTTGGGTCTAGACCTATTGAAAAGAATGCATGCTACAATATATTGTTCTCCTTCTGGTGTACATCTTACTTTAGGACAGAAATTGATCTCCCCAATGTATTTGACCAAAGATCAGTTTCCACCTGAATTGCTTTCTCTTCCAGCAGCGCTTTGGGCCACAGGTCCGAACGACGTGGGTTGTCTTGAGATTCCACCTTATGTTGTCACTCTCAAGCCCAATGTTGAATTACCGCGTATCCCGCAGTATAGAATTTCTACTGAGGGTGAAAAAGCGCTTTTGGAAATCATTCATGACTTGATCCAGAAGGGTGTGGTTGAAGAAACAAGAGGTAACACATGCAATAGTCCAATTCTTCCTGTTCTCAAACGCACTGACCCTTCTCAACCGCCTGTATATCGTTTTGTAATTGATCTGCGGGAGGTAAACAAAATTGTTGTCCCCCAATTTCCTGTTGTTCCAGATATCTCTGCTCTGTTGACAATGATACCTTCCACAGCGACTTGGTTCTCTGTTATCGATCTAAAGAATGCCTTCTTTAGTATTCCCATTGCAGAAGAGAGTAGGGACATTTTTGGCTTCTCTCTTGGAGGCCGAAGCTTCCGGTTTAAACGTGCACCTCAGGGCTATTGTGAAAGTCCCTCCATTTATAGCCAAGCTTTAAAATGTCATCTTGATACTTTTCATTTGCCATCTGGTGCTGCTCTTATACAGTACATGGATGATTTGTTAGTCGCCGCTGATTCGAAAGCTATCTGCAAAGATGTCACTGTTGCATTACTACGTCATTTGTTTAATCTGAATCACAAGGTTTCACCTTCCAAACTACAATATGTTTGTCGAGAGGTCACCTACTTGGGTCACCTCCTATCAAAGGAGGGACGACGATTAACATCAGAACGAATTCAGGCGATTACGCAAATGTCTGTGCCATCCACACAAAGAGAGGTTCGTGCTTTTCTGGGTATTACTTCTTATTGTAGACAGTGGATCCCTAACTTCTCTCTAATAGCCAAACCTTTATTGGCACTCACTTTAAAGGATACGCCTTCCTTGGACTGATGAGTGCCAAAAGAGCTTTTCTGACTTACGTACTGCTCTGTGTTCTGCTCCTGTACTAGGCACCCCTGATTGCACTAAGCCTTTTACGCTCTATGTCCATGAGAGAGAAGGTTGTGCATTGTCAGTTCTAACACAACAGTTCGGAGACAAACAGCGGCCATGCGCTTATTTTTCGGCTACGTTAGATCCTGTAGCTAAAGCATTGCCCAGTTGTCTCAAAGCGACAGCAGCAGCAGCAATTTCTAATCGACAATCTGCTGGAGTGGTCTTGGATAACAATCTCATTGTCATGGTGCCACATGCAGTGGATACTTTATTAAACAGAACAAAAACGCAGCAGCTCACGAGTGCTCGTCTAACTGGATACGAGCTGACACTTTTGGCTAGTGACGTACACATTAAACGATGTAATACCCTAAATCCAGCTACTCTGTTGCCCCTTCCGGATGAGAAAAGTGTTGAGGAACAACATGATTGTTTCTTCCGTACCGAGGAAGAGACAAAGGGAAGAATTGATTTGAAAGACACACCGCTAGAGAATCCGGATGGAACTCTATGGGTAGACGGTTCTTGTTTTAAAATGCCTAATGGAGATACTGTTTCAGCCTATGCTGTAACTACTCTACATACAGTTGTGGAAACTGCACGCATTAGACACAATTCAGCGCAAGCAGCAGAATTGATAGCATTAACGAGAGCTTGTGCATTGTCAAAAGGAAAGAGAGTGAACGTATACACCGACAGCCAATATGCTTTTGGTGTAGCGTTCAACTTTGGGCGTCTCTGGAAGGAAAGGGGTTTTCTCACTTCACATGGCACCAAAATACAACATGATCAGTTAGTGACTGATCTTCTCGAATCACTTGCCTTACCCACCCAAATAGCAATCGTGAAGTGGAGTGCAAACAAAAAGATTGTAGATGATGTTGGTCGAGGAAATGCATTTGCAGATGGAACAGCGAAAAAGACAGCAAGAGATGCAACAAGTCGAAGGTATGTGGCGGGTCCTGCGAATTGGGTTAGAGAGAGAGAAATGTATGAGGATACAGTGGAAAGTGTGAAAGCGATTCAGAAAGAGGCTTCAGAGAGGGAGTTAAACAAGTGGAAAGAAAGTACCGGAATGTTAGATGAGATGGGTTGCTGGATAGAACTTTCAGAACATCTAGTGGGCTGTTGCCAGATGCCTATGTACTCCCAGTGGTTACTATGGCACATGGTCCAGCCCACTTAAGTGCAAAAGGTATATGCAAACTTCTAGCTCCAGTATGGAGAAACGAACAAATCCCAAAATGCGCAGACAATTTAGTGAAGCATTGTATCATTTGTTTAATGTACAATCCAGGAAAGGGAACCCCAACTCCAGCGGGTCATTTTGCTCCCCCAACATATCCATTTGAGGTGTTGCAAATCGATTATATTCATATGGAACGATGCAACAATCTCAAATATGTTCTGGTGGTAGTATGCGCCTTTTCAAGATGGATAGAAGCATACCCATTAAAAGATAACACAGCCTTATCCACAGCAAAGATTCTACTGAAAGAATTCTTCCCCAGGTTTGGTTTGCCGCGCATTGTCTGGAGTGACAATGGGAGTGAATTTGTTGGCCAAATCATGCAGAAAGTTTGTGCAAGTCTTGGTATCAAGCAAAAGTTCCATGCGGCAAATCATCCACAGTCAGCGGGTTTAGTAGAATGTTACAACGGAACCTTGAAATTAAAGCTAGCAAAGGTTCAAGCAAGTACAGGACTCAATATGCCCGATGCTTTGCCATTAGCCTTGTTATCCACCAGAACTGCAGTACACTCTCGTTTGGGGCTTAGCCCATACAAAGTGGTTTTTGGACGCCCGGCTAACGTCTGGGGAGTCCCTCGCCCTAAGAAATACTCAGACGTGCCATATCCAATGTTGATTGATTACTTGCATGATCTTACGACTAAATTGCGTGTTCTCCATCAACAGGTTCAGAGTGCTTTGCCGGAGGCCTCCACAGACCCAGGTCATTCCATCCGACCAGGAGACTGGGTCTGCGTAAAGAATTTTCAGAGGACGAGAAATTTGGAACCGAGGTGGAGAGAGCCCCGGATGGTTTTACTCACTACGAGAACAGCAGTTAAAGTCAAAGGAAAGAAAAATTGGATTCACGGTGTGCATTGTAAGAAAGCGCCTTTGCCTTTGCCCTACGATCAATGGGTACGCAGGGGTATTGGTGACTTTGAAAGTGAGAAGGTTCCACGATTCGTACCCTTTAGTGATGCACACCTGAATGGGACCCTGTCTGAGAAAGAGGACGACAAAATTCTGCAGGAAGAAATACCATCGCATCGTCGCTTGGATACGACTAATCCTCGAACATTGTTTCAAGAGCCGAACATTCCTGGGAAAGAAAGATACGATTTGAGACCCAGACCAAAGAACTTTTGAAATTTCTCTCTGGCGTAGTATTCTGTCCCGGTTGCAGGGTCACGGTAGGAGTCTGAATTACGACCTGAGTAGTGGCAATAGGCCTGCAGGACCTGTAAGTGTCATAGGACGGCAGACAATCGTAATTAAGTGATTGAGGAAGATTGCCGTGAGCATCCATTAGAAAGATGGAAACTACACTAGACAAAAGAGAGAGAAAAGATGAAATGAAGAAAAGATCCTGTAAAATAATATATAGTCGTTTCAGTATAACCTTGTATAATATTATATTATTGTGTATTGTTTTGGCGTTTATAGGTTGGATTATTTATGCTCTGCAGCAAAAAGTTGTCTCTCCTTCTTCCTCTTCGTTCTCTTCTACTGCCTCTCCACATCTCTTTCATACTCTTCCTCCACATGAACTCATTAGAAGAACTGAATATTATAACAATTCCTTTGTTCAGCTATTACATCAGCACCAATTAGTGGTCAATACAACTGATTGTTGGGTGTGTGGACTTGTGCCACATACCACAGAGAAAGGAATGCCATATCTAGTTCTTCCGTTCTCTTATGAGGGTTCTGCCTGGGTTTATTTCGTCATCTTCTCCAATGCTTATCAAAGCAAATTCAGACGATCCATTAGTTCACATGTTAGCGATCCGGATTTTAGTCATAGTTCTTTGATTAAAGGAATGGTAGCTATGGCTAAAATCATGGAAAACAGTAAAATCTCTATTGGGTAACTGGAACGTCACCCAATATATGTCTAGTCTTAGAGATAAAGTTAAGAAAGGAAAGTCTTTACCAATTTGGACTATACCACATCAGGGCAACTTCTGCTTACAGATAAATGATCGCTCTTCCGACACCATACAAAGGAATAACTGCTCCTACAAGTACGTTTATTTCTTTCAGAACTCGCCTCCTCTAGTGCCGTCTCAAGGCACCTATTTCATTTGCTATAATAGGGCTTACACATGGTTACCAACGGGTTTCTCCGGTACTTGTTATATAGCTTTCCTTCTTCCCCCTACATACACCGCTTCTGCAAATCATCATCGAAATAGATACGGCAGAGGAATTATTGATTCAAAGGACACAGCAGGACAAGAGGGAGGAGATTTCCTTAAAGGATTTCTTCCTTTTTGGGGTCCGATGGCCAACAGCAGAAATATAAGGCAACTGGTCCGTGTCGTAGAGACTACATTAGACATCACTGTAGGAGCCTTAAGTAACATCACGGCAGAACTACAGGCGGATCGTCTTATGACATTACAAAATTGAGTTGCCTTAGATTTTGTTCTTGCCGATCGTGGTGGGGTGTGTAAACTGATCGGGTCAAGTTGCTGTATTTTCATACCTAATGACGCTCCGACAGTATACCAAGCTATCTCCAAGTTGCACATAATCTCTGAGTCTATTCACCAGGACGAAGGAGATTGGTCTTTTACGGAATGGTTTTGGGGACTACTGTCCAAATGGGGTTGGAAAGCATTGACATTCCTAGGGATAATTCTGACCATTATTTTCTCCTGCTGCCTTTGTATGCACTGTGGTCCCGCTATCTGTGACCTCTGTGCTACTATGTGCATCCCAAAACCGAAACCACAAGTAACAGAAAATATAAGGATGATGTTACAGCAACAGCTCGATGACCTCATGGCTATCGATATTGACTCAGATTAGCATGAGTCTATCTTGCCTGAGTTCTGGCAAAAGGAGGGTCTGAGAAACTTCGATTTCTGATCACGATCGAATCGACCCGCCATTTTGTGCCCCACCGCCATTTTGTGTTGCCATCACTCAGGCAGCACGGCGAACTAAATCTATTCTGCTTTTTCTGTAACCTGGTGTCGAAATACGCTCTCTGCCTCTGTTTGCACAGCTGGTGTTAGGACTAGCCGAGTACACTAATCCCTGTCTGGCTTTTCTAATCCCCGTCTCAACTATCTGTTGGTTCACACTATTCTTTCCTGACCTTATCTTATCGTCTGGCCTTCACTGTCTTCTGCTAGCATTCTCTCGTTTCACAACTGTCCTCCAACACACACAAACGTATCTCGCCACCTGCAAGTTAGTTATGAATCTGTTAATAAATTAACTTGAGGGAGGGGTGACAAACATAGCTGGAGGAGAGGTCTTTTCGAGTCATCTGATACTTTGTTTTCCAAACTCTCCTATTGGTTCTATCCTGTTTTCCAACTTTCCTTATTGGCTCTTTCTTGTATACTCTGGGAGTGGATTTGATTAATGAATATGTTTCTATATGGTATATAAGTTTGTGCGCCACAGAGTGAAGTGGCAGTCTCCTGAGAACCTACTTTGTGTACTTCTAGGATAACTGTACTAGCTGCAGCTAAATAAACCTGATCTTCTAACGCCGACAGAGTGTCCCGTGTCTCTGTGTAGCTAAGCAGAAGAACTCCGGAGACTTGGGCGTACCCTGCGCCGCCAGGCCCAAACGGTTCTGGTTCTTCACCTACCATTTCCTGGCATAGTCACACCCTCATTTGTTATTCCGGACATGGTGCATATGGGACACCGTATAACACGACCCTAACAGCGTTTGGTCATCGTCCGGGCCACCGCCCCCTTAGCATCTCTACAAACCACATGACCGCATGGGACGCCTCCCGTTTTTCCCGCGAATAAGGCTCCTAGTCCTGGTATACACACGCCTACATCCGACGTTTTGTTTCCAGGCAAAGCGGTTTTGGCACACCGGGAAACGCGCACCTGCAAACATTTATCGCTAATCAAACTGATTAAGCATTCTCACTGCACTTTAAAAGACGGCGGCCGCTCCCTCCCATTCCTACATTCTGGAGGAGCGGGAGCGGACACAGTGGACTTAGGAGTAATCCAACACATGTCACAGTAAGAGTATGAATGAACTGAGAGACCAGTGTGTGTTTTTGTGCTTTTGATGTTTCTCTCCTTTACCCTATTGGGTTTTGGAGTGACTACTGCTCTTTTTTGATATGGGAGATTTTTTCTACACCAGTACGCTTTATGAAGACTATGGTTTCTATGTTTTCTTTTGCAGAGGTGACTAAATATCGGATTCCCGCTGCCCCCTTCCCCCATGAGACAAGTTGTCCATTTAATTAGGGTAAGATTGGGGGCAGCGCTGTCTGCCACCCCCCTCGACATCTCACACATGTCTACACAAATAGAGTGTCACGAAGTCACGTACACTTTTTTCACTCTTAGAAATCTATGCATGCATTGTTCTTCTTATTTCTTTTTCCTTTTACAGGTACGGTTGACCCAACGAGTTCTAATTAACCACTACCTCTCATATGTTTTCCTTTTAGGCTTCACCATTGGAAGCAAGCTAGGAAGTGAAGTGTGGCCTTCGCCACACCCACACAGTGGTAACTTCTTACCAACGTTTGGTAAGAACGGAGCCCCCTTGATATTATTAGGTCCTGCTGAATGCCATGGACCCATCTGGGCCGCTTTGGCAGAAACATGTTGACCATTCACAAGACGGTTAGGGGCACTAATTACCCTAATCACCGTCACCTACATTTTAATATCATATAGTTTTCAGTCGCATTAAACAAATATTTCTCATTACTATAATGATTTTTAAACCCACTCACAATTTCACGGGCCCCCACTTAGTCATTTAGAAGTGCATCCTTGTCGTCAAGTGTATGCCCGCCCTCTATCAAACGAAGGTTTTAGAGGGCGAGGACTGGTCAATGATGAAACATGACACCAGGTGGTGTGTGAGACCAGTCCGTAACTTTTTGTGAGATGCCCACACTCACGACGTTCTTGTAACTCGTTTGGTTTATCACACTAGGAGCAGCTCTTTTGTGGTAAACATTGTTTATTTTGCTTCCGTGTGCGATTCACTTCCAGTTCTTTCCACATACCATTTTCCCAATTTCTTTGTGCTACCTTCTGAGTTTTCCTTTATTCTGTTCTTTCATGTCTGATCTCTGCAAACTTTTTGTCTTTAAGTGCCATGATGAGTCGTCGTTTAGCCAGAACACAGTCCTGATTAAACCAGGGGTTGGATGGCTGTGCTAGCACCCTCAGGTTTCCTGTTCCTGTATGGTGTTTGGTTAGATACAATTTAATTTTCTCTGCCAGGTTTTGATGAATTTGTGTTATTTGCACATGTTCGGGCCCAGCTCCAAATAAGAGGTTACAAGGTCACTAAATACATTATATATATTAGTGAAAGGTTCAACTTGGTCTAATATGGCAGGCCACCTAACTGACCGCCGGTTATTACTTACCGAGGGCTGCCTTGTCTCATCCCTGGTTACAGTATCTGGGGTTAGGTTGGTGGGGAACCATTTCCCATCTAGATCTAAACATAGGAGGAAGTGATCACCCTCTCTTCTTTTGCTTACTTTAAAATCCTGTACATATGCACAATGTGTTGTGCTTATCATCACGTAATCTATGCGTGATGTGGACTTCCCTCTTGAGAAGTTATTTGAACATACAAAATCTGAAGGGGATCGGTCATTGTCTCCTCCCTGGTTACAGTATCTGGGGTTAGGTTGGTGGGGAACCATTTCCCATCTAGATCTAAACATAGGAGGAAGTGATCACCCTCTCTTCTTTTGCTTACTTTAAAATCCTGTACATATGCACAATGTGTTGTGCTTATCATCACGTAATCTATGCGTGATGTGGACTTCCCTCTTGAGAAGTTATTTGAACATACAAAATCTGAAGGGGATCGGTCATTGCATGCCCTGAGGCCTCTCCCAATAGTAAAATGATAACTGAAAAGCAGAGGTCGAACACCCCACAGTGTTTGGTGTCATAAGGGGAGAATCCCCCTGGCTTGATCTTCCTCCTCAGAGACAGTGTCTAGTCCCCCTATAGGTTCGTAGCAACAATTAAATTCGCCTCCCACTAGGATGGCGACATTTGGTTTGATAGATTCAAGGATATCCTTGAAATAGTGGGTCAATGGTGATTTTTTTTAACGCTCCCTTGGCCTAATGTATATATTGAAAAGATGTATCTGGTTTGAGTTTGGAAAGTTACATTTAAGTCCCAAGATGTCTACTGAGCCAGTGGGTATACTTTCTATGGTAGCCTTTAAAGAGTTTTTTTACCCAGATAATCAGTACACCCGACACTCTCCCTTTATTTGATTGCAGTGCTCCTGTACTAAAGGTTCGGTACCCAACTTTGTGTTGTGGTTCCCTTGCCCAGGTCTCTTGGAAGAGACATAGGTCAAAGTCATCGACGTATTTTTGCCAATCCGGCTCGATAAGTTTTTGTTTGAGCCCGGCTATATTGCAGGAGACCATCTTGAGGCTTGGGGACCACGTCTGTTGAAGAGATCGGTGGTTCCCTGGGCCTAGTCAGACAGTTACCCTCCTCTGTATCATGAGCAGTGGTTACCCTATTTTCATAAGAGTGTGTCCACTCTGGGTTGACATCGTGACCAGTTTGGTGGCTGGATTGGTTTACTGAGTGCATCCTGGCTAGTTGGCTGGGGATTCTCTCTGGCGTTGTCCTCCATCAGTCAATCTATGGAATCTAAGTTGTTTGGCCCTTCCTTGTCTTACAAATCTCCCTCCAGTAAATACAACAGTAATTAAAGTGTTGGATTGTGGATAGGTAGTATTTTCTATATCCATTCCAGCGAGTACAACAGTAAACAAACTATATGAGTGCATAGGAGAACATTTACTATTCCCACTCCAATTAGTACAACAGTAGGAAAAATGTTGGATAGTAAAGGAGTAAAATGTACTATTCCCACTCTAGTCAGTATAACATTAGGATAACTGTTGGATTGCAGAAAGGTTACATTTACTTTTCCCACTCCCAGTTAGTGCAACAGTAGGGAAAGTGTTAGACAGCGGAGGGGTAAAACTTACCACTCCCAGTCAGTATAACATTAGGGAAAATGATGGAAAGTAGAGGGGTGAATTTTACTATTCCTATACCAGCAATTGCAACAGTAGCGAAAGTGTTAAATTGCAGAGGGGTAAATTGTATTCCCACTCCAGTCAACACAAAAGTAAGGAAAGTGTTGGATGACGAAGGGGTAAAATATACTATTCCCACTCCAGACAATACAACAGTAGTGAATGTGTTGGGTCGTGAAGGTGTTCTCGAATCAGTGCAACAGTAGAGAAAGTGTTGGATTGCAGAGGGGTAAAATGTACTACTCTCACTCTAGTCAATACAACAGTAGGGAAAGTTTTGGATTGCGGAGAAGTAAAATGTACTATTCCCACTCTAGTCTCTCCAACATTTAAAATAAACAAAATATCTTAAAAAAAATAAAAACTTTATAAAGTAAAGTACAAAAAAAATAATTTGTAAAAAAATACAAATACATTTAATATTAAAAATGTTGAAAAAGAAAAACATATTATCATGTTAAATACAAAAATACATACAAACATTTTTATAACTAAAATACAAAAATAATTTTCATATAAATATATATTTTTTAGTTATTTATTAATCTCCCAAAAATGTATTGCGTAAATATGATTTAGTATCTTCCAACCCTATAACCTCACAAGTCTCACAACCTGCACATAAATTATAACTTTAAAAAACTAATTCTTTACACTATTATTATAAATATTTATCAACAAACTAATTTGAAATAATTAAATGTTAGATTTAATTAATTCCAGTTAATGTACTTCCCACAATATACCCCCAAAACACAAAACAGACACATAACAATTTACAAACACATTTTTAGACACTTAACATATTTAATTATCAAATTAATAATTAATATTAATTAAGGACTAAATATTATTTTAGTTAAAATTAATTTTCTCCCCACCTCTTACCCCTATAAACTACACAAGCTGCCCCTTAAAAAATTCAATTAAACAATTAACATAATTATTGCTTACTTAAATATTATTAATTAACAGCTGAGGGGCTTATAATGATGTTGGTAGGAGTTGCCTACCAACCGACCCTGCTGCGGTATAGTAACTGACTGACCATAGGTCGGCGGTTCTAGTCGCTGTATTACGATGCAACCGCACATGGTGCGGTTGCAGACTCCATTTCTCTATAGGCGCTTGTGTGGCGGTTGGACCATAAACCTACCATGCCCGTTGGAAAGCCTCAGATGAGTGATCGGAGGCTTTCTGACTGACATCGGTATATGGCCCTATTTGTCAACTATTTAAAAATAAATGACTTCCCACCCTTTACCCCTATAACCCCACAACCTGCACCTACATTTTTTATACAATAAACATAATTAATTATTGTAAATTCCCTAATTATTAATTAATTAGAAATAAATTACTTTCCACCCTTTACCCCTTTAACCCCACAACCCGCACCCAAAAAATTATCACAGAATTTACACAATTAATAATTCAATATTAATTAATTTGACTTAATTAACGTATTCATTAATTGCAAATAAATTACTTCCAACCCTTTATCGCTGTAACCCCAAAACACGGACCTAAAATCAAGTCACATAATTAACATAATTAATTATGAAATATCTTATATTAATGAACTAATTATTAATTAATAACAAACACACTAAAACTTTTAATAAGAGGGGCCAGTTTAAACACATAGACATTAAAAAGTGTTGGGCTCAGTGAGGATCTCTGTGGGACCCCCATGGCAGAGTGAAAGGTGTTGAATTAAATTTGTCTAAAGCCATAGTTTCTGTCCTATCAGAGAGAAAAGAGGCGAGCAAGGAATGGGCCTTATCCTTGATCCCTAACTCCGCTTAATTGTATGTCAGAGTCTAATGATTCATTGTATCAAACACGGTCAATAGGTCAAGGAGAATGAGGTCAGCAGATCCCCTTTTGTCTAGTGAGGTCCTTATCTCTTCTGTTTCTTTGACCAGGGCAGTTTCTGTACTGTATCCTGGTCTGAATCCGAACTGAGTCGTGTCTAGGATGTGATTATCCTGTATAAATGTAGACAGTTCTAAGCTCATGATTTTTTCAACAATTTTAGAGGGGAGGGAGAGTTGTGATATAAAGCGGTAGTTATTCGGGTCAGTTGAGCTTAAAATAGGTTTTTTATTAGAGGGAGAATGGAAGCTTGTGTCCATCCCGAAGGAAACACACCCCTGGAGAACATTCAATCAATCAGTCAGGGGGTTTGTAAAGCGCGTTACTTACCCGTTAGGGTCTCAAGGTCTCAACATTGTGCTGAAGATATCTAACGAATTAGTGGAGATTATCTCTGTTGCTAGTTTTTGTATCTTGGGGGTCAGGGGCCATATGGGGATCCAGATTTAGCTCCCAGCAGAAGAGCAGCCACTTGACCAGGAGAAGTAGAAGTGAATTCAGAGAAGGGATGATTGTCTTGCTTTAGCTGAGATGTCTGCTCCTTAGGTGCAGTGAAGGAAGAATTATTACATTCATTAAACTTTTTATCAACCTTCTCTTTAGAGATTAAAGCTAGGGTAAGGCAAAACTGTTGGTTGTGGGTTGCTCATCATTCTGAGGAGCAGAGGTAAATTTAGTGACCACCTAATAAAGTTCCTTGGTGGAATTGGAGGCCTTTTCAATCAGCTGTGTATAGTAATTATTTTTTTCTTTGATGCGAAGATATTTATAATTGGTTAGGGCTTCAGTAAACCCTGGGGCTGAAGAATTCTTCCTGTTGGAGTATGTGGACTTAGAAGGGACTAGATTGAAAAAAGTGTCATTAACCGCTGTGCTAAGCCTGTTTTTGGCTATTTTTGGTAGTTTGCGCTTAGGCCCCTGTAACTTTTTGACCACATAAAGTATCCACCACAAATTTGCATCCTTTTCTTCCAACATCATGGGGATTCTAAAGGTACCCAACGTGTGTGGATTTCCCTGGAGGGCACCATGGAAATTAGCCAAAATACAGCTACATTTTTTTGTTTTTGGAAAAATGGGAAAAAAGTGCTGCAAATGAAAGAGTCTGGTTTTTTTCGTGCAAATGGTATCAACAATTTTCCCAGCTTTTAGGGACAGACAGACGTTTGTCAGAAAATCAATATTTTTCACACAGTTTTGGCATTTTACTGGGACATAGTCTTTATTTTCCATTTTTTCTGGTTTCATCCTTCTTCCAGTTAATGGTAGAAATTGGTATGAAAGCAATAATGGATCCTGGAAAGCTATACATTTTAAAAAAGTTCACAGAATTCTGAATTTATCAACAGGTCATTTGTGTAGCTCCTTTAATGTTTCTTTATAGAAACTAACATTTGGCAATAGGAAAATTTGAAAATGAGTTGAAAAATACAGCCATTTGTACCAACGTTTTCACCTGTAACTTCTTCTAATTATGACAGATGTTTGAAAGCAATATACATTACATCTGCTGGACCTTGATTTTGAACCCTAGCTCTGCCGGCACCGAGGTAAACCTAGCAAACCTATACATTTCTTAAAACTAGACACCCAGGGGAATCCAGTTTTCAAAAATGTATACGTTTGCTAGGTTTCCCTTGATGCTGGCTGAGCTAGGGTTCAAAATCTACAGCTAGGCACTTTGCAAAAAAATGGTCATTTTTCACTGTAAAAATGTGGTGTGTCCACGTTGCACTTTGGGCCATTTCCTGTCGCGGGCACTAGGCCTACCCACACAAGTGAGGTACCATTTTTCTCAGAAGAGTTTGGGGAATGCGTGGTGGGTGGAATTTTTGGGATCCACGCAGATCCCAGAAGTTTCCATCACAGAAATATGAGGAGAATTTGTTTTTTTAAACATGGTTTGAGGTTTTCAAGGGATTCTGGGTAACAGAACCTTGTGAGAGGCACACAAGTCACCCCATTCTGGATTTCCCTTTGTGTCTAGTTTCCAAAAATGTAAGGTTTTCTAGGTTTCCTTATGTGCCGGCTGCGCCAGGGCCCTAAATCCACAGGTAGGCACATTGCTAGAAAGCAAATCCTTGCCTAGTGGGCTTTCTGCTGTCTTGGGGGGCGAATTGGTGGGGTTTTTGCCCCGATATGCCCCCAAGGGGAGCAGAAAGACTGTGGCTATTTTTTGGGGTGGGGTGGGGTGGGGGAATTGGTATGGCCATTCTGGGCCGCCCGCACGCTTAAAAAAAAAACAGCGTAATCGCTGGTGCCAAGATGCTTCCTGCCCCCCCCGGGGGGCAGATCAGGGGCCACTGCCCCAACTGCCCCCCGGGGGCAGAAAGACTTTGGCATATTTTCAGGAGGTGTGGTCATTGGCCTGCCCATTCTGGGCTGCCATTACCCATGAATTAAAAAAAATATATTTCCTGATGCCTAGTGGGCTTTCTGCGCCTCCAGGGGGGCAGATAAGGGGCTATTGCCCCTTATGCCTCCCGGGGGAGCGGGAAGTCTGTGGTAATTATTTTTATGGTGGGGCATTGTCATGCTTATTCTGGGCATCCCTCACCCCTACATCATAAAAAAAATCCCTGGTGCCAAGTGGGCTTTCTGCCACCCCAGGGGCAAATCAGGGGTTACTGCCCCCATCTGCCTCTGGGGGGGCAGAAAGACTGTTGCAATTTTGGTGGGGTGGGGGCACTGGCCTGCCTATATTGGTCAGCCCCGCACCTAAATCAAATGTAAAAATAAATCCCTGGCTTCTAGGGTGCTTTTTGCCCCCGTGGGTCAAATTCGGGGCTACTGCCTCCGTCTGCTGCCCTGGGAGGCAGAAAGACTCAAATTTCTCTGGGTGGTGGGGTGGGTGGGGGCATTGTCATGGCCATTTTGGGCAGCCCCCACCCCTTCATTACAAAACAAAATCCCTGGTTTCTAATGGGTTTTCTGCGGGGCAAAAAGCCTGTAGTGTCCAAAACAAATTGGGGGAATCAAAGGCCCTTGCCCAGGGGACCGCTCCCCCCACCCAGGTGTCTAGTGGGTGAATCCCTGCTTGGGGATCACCCTCCTGGTGCAATCTCCAAGCAGGGATCCACTAGGGAGGGATACCATTGAAAAGGGGAGATTATCCCCTTTCCAATAATACCTCTCCCGTCTTTCTACGTCTTCGAGGGGCTGAGATAGCCCTAAAGGCTCATTTCAGTTTTAGTTTCTATGAAATGAGGACAGCACGATGTGCGCGATGATCGTCATTTCAGGGAAATCACGGGGAGAGCCTCGGGAGCTGGGGTTGCTCTTCCCCAGCTCCCGAGGCTGTTGGGTAGAAAAGGAAATCCCTCTGGTGCTTGCACTAGAGGGATTTCCGGTGCAATGTGCGAGGACGGCCGGGAGCTGTCCTGCGCACACAAGCACTGATGCACACGACGGCTCCCGGCCGTTATGTACATGGAAGGGGTTAAGCCAGTCTTCATAGTAATTAGATGCTAGCCCCGCATCAGAAGGGAGTATGTGTTGATTATAAGCTAAAATTTGGGTTAAAGTATCAGAGTTCAATTTATTCCATGCTCTGCATACAGTAGGCTCAATTGTCTTGGATTGTTGATGTCGTATATGTGGACTATTGTTTTAAAAAATGATGGCTGGACTAGATAGATGGCGATACCTTTATAACTTTAATATGAGGGTCACTGGTGAAAAGACCATGACCCGCTAAATGTGTGTTTCTTTTATAAGCTGATTAAGCCCTAGAGACTTAGGGTGTCATTACGATGGCGGTCGGACTTTCGTCCGACCACCATCGCAGGGGTACTGGGACCAGCAGCCTACAAGGCGGCCTACACACCAACCGCATTAAGATGCAACCGCCACATTGGCAGCCGCACCAGCCATTCTTTACATTGAGGCGTGTGCTGCTGGCTGCAGCAACCGCCCCAATGTAAATAGGGCACTGTTTACATTTCCCTGCACTAAGTGGCAGGCACCATGCGGTGCCTGCCATGGTCCATGGTGCCCCCAAGGTCCCTTTCTACCAACTTGTTCATGTCAAATTAACCACCATGAACAGGCGGGCAGAAAGGAATATCATTATGCTGGACAATGTTGCTGCTCCGACAGGCGGTCAGAAAAGGACCGACTGTCAGATCCCTGGCGGTTGGTGTTTCCAACCGCCACACTTCCCCAACGCTTCCCCCCGCCTTCATGATATGGCGGGTGGAAATTCGCATTGTGATGGTGGAGGGCCCACCACCGACCAGCTGTCGGTGGCTTGCCTTCCTCCATCGTAATCAGGCCTTTAGAAAGTTCCAAAAGGGCTTCTGTTTCTTTATCATCTTTAGCTTCCAGATGAAAGCTAAAATCTCTTAAAAGAGAGAAGTTACCAGATTGAAGCCTGCACTTAACACGCCAGCGGCATGCCCGCTGCGCACGGACATGATCTGGTCATATTTAAAATACCCTCTTAGCGGAGGGGAGGGCATCTCCCGACTGAGTGTCAAAACACGATAGTAAAAAGACTTGCAAAATCAAATGGGACTATGAACTAGGGCCCAGCAACCCCTACAACACCCCAGGCTCCCCTGTGGGTGTTCCTACTGGCAACTAAAATTTGAAATCCAAGGAAACATGAGAACAAAAACACATAAAATGAATAAAATCGGGCTGCAGTACACCCAAAATGGGGCCTGTGTTGTCAAGGAGCCAGGAATCTCCAAAGAGTACGAGAAAATAAAAATGTGCATCCTAGCTCACTCAAGAGGAGCCAGGTGGAGCTAAAGAGAGCAAATCATCAAGGTGAGTCCACTAAAGGACTTTGTTCACCAACTTTTGGGAGGTGGCAGGGGCATTCTTTAATCCAAAGGGCATAACAGTAAACGTGCAGTCCACATCTGGGATCAAGAATGCTGATTTTTCCTTTTCTCCAGGGGTCAGTCCTATCTGCCAGTACCCTGATTTGAAATCAAAAGTACTGAGATATTTGGCTGCCCCGACCTGTCAATTAATTCATCAGCCATTGGAATTCGCTTTGCTCAGATGTGGTCACAGCATTGCTGCCCCTATAGTCCACACAAAACCTCTCCTCTGTCCTTCCACTCTGGGAGTGAGGTTTGGGGACTTAAACAACTGGGCTGGCCTAGTACCTCTCAGATGGCTCCATGACTGCCAATTCCACCATCTTGCTTACTTCAGCTTTGACGCTCTCATTGACGTGACCAGACTGCCTGTAGAATTTATTTTAGACAGGTAGGCTGTCACCAGTGTCCACATCATGTGTGCACCAGCCAGTTTGACAAGGGGTCAAGGAGAAGCTCAGGAAACTGATTTAAGACTTGCCTGCAATCAGTCTGCTGTTGGGCAGTGAGAGTGTCTGACAAGACCACTCCATCAACAGTCCCATTTTTAGGGTTGCATGAGAGGAGGTCAGGGGAGGTTCATTCACTGCTTCCTGTTTCTCATCTGTGACCATCAGCATTGTCCCTTCAGCCCTGTCATGATAGAGTTTAAGGTGGTTTACATGGGTGACCCTCTTCAAGTTCCTGCATGTGCCAAGGTTCACCTGGTAGGTGACCTCCCCTTTCCTCTCAGGGATAGGGTAGTGCCCAGTTCATTTATCCTGAAGGGTCCTAGGAGCCACATGCTCCAAAACTCACACTTTCTGCCCAGGCTGGAACCCCACATTGGAAGCCTTTTGATCATAACAGAGCTTATTGAACACCTGGCTGGACACAAGTTTTTTGTGTGCTTTTTCCATGTACTCCGGAACAAAGGGCAAGCACATAGTCCACAATATCCTGTTTAGGCTCTTTGAGAGGGCTCTAGCATCCATCCTTCAGAAGACACAATGGTCCCCTAACATGATGACCTCACAAACCTTCAAAGGAGAATCCCTACTCTCTTCTGTTGCACTTCTCTATAGGTGAAAAGCAGGCATGGCAGTAAGACAGCCCCTCTCCTTCTGAGTTTTCCAGGGAGTCCATCAATCATACCTTTCAATGTCTTGTTGAATCTTTCAACATACCTATGGGTCTGCAGATGATAAACTGGTAGTGAACCTTTAGGTCACTCCACATTTATCCCACATGTGTTTTGGGTAAGCAGACACAAAGTTTCGACCTCTGTCTGATACTACCTCCCTAGGAAAGTCAACCCTTATAAAGATACCAAGGAGACCCATAGCCACTGGAGAGTCAGTGGTAGTTCTAAGAGGAATAGCCTTAGGATACTCAGTAGTATGGTTCACTACTTCTAGTATAAATTAGTTACCTGATGCTGCTTGAGGGTCAAGGGGACCAACAATATCAATCCCTACCCTTTTTAAAGGGAACCCAGACTACTAAAAGTTTAATTAAGTGGGCCTTCGGATGGCTACCTGTCTTGCCGCTGGCTTGACAGGAGGCACAGGAATTATAAAACCCCTTCACCTTCTGTGACCTGCCTGGCCAGTAGAGGTGGTTCACCAACCTACTGCATATTTTGGTCTAGGTAGGATTCCCAGCTAGGGTGATACCATGGGTCAATGTGAAGAAAATCTCTCTAAACTGCTGAGGCACTACTACGCCCCTAGTGGCACCAGGTTTGGGGTCTCTGACCTCAGTGTAAAGGAGTCTCTCCTTCCAATAGGTTCTATGGGAGCCACTGGCATCTCCCTTTTCGTGATCAGCAGCTTGCTGCCTCAGGCTCTCAACAGTGGGACAGATCCTCTGCCCCTGTCACAGATCTTCCCTAGAGGGCCCTCCTGAGCCCAAGAGCTCTGCCATGTAAGGCCCAAGCTCTAGGGGCTCAGTTTCCTCTGGGGCTGACAAATCTTCTCCCCCGAGGAAGGGGACTTGATGTCTGGTGTCTTTGTAGAAGTTGGTTTCTCAGACTTCTTGCCCTTTCTCTTGGAAGGCTAGCCCATAATTTCAGGCTCCAACACTTCTTTTTCACCCTGGGTTCTACACTGTGATCTTGTTTTTACTCCCACCCACTCAGGTATACCCAGCATGGCTACATACATTTTTCTTTTTACGTCAGTCCATGCTGAGGACTCTAAAGAATTGCCAAGCAGGCACTCTACAGGAATTGCAGAAGATACCACCACTCTTTTGTGGTCAGTAACCCCTCCCCCTTCTAAGGACAAGAATGCCATTAGATCGCCCTAGCCTGATTGTCAGCATTGAGGACTGTGTAAGGTTTGTGAAGCAAGTACTGGTCTAAGGACACCAGTGGCTCAGTCACCATGGTGACACTGGCGTCAGCATTTTGCAGAGCTACAACTCTAAACCCATTAATATATGACTGATGTCTGTATTTTTCCAGAATACTGAGCCAGACAGCCAGACAGCCAGGGTAGCTACATCCACTCCACCCTCTGGGACTAGAGTTGCCACCGCAGGCTCTCTGACATAGTCAGGGCCCACCTGTGATCCCATCTGGAGACTAACCAATGCTTTACTGCAGGTGTACTAGTGGCATTCTGCTTGTTTTTTTAAGTTAAGGTCTTCTGGTCGGTGTTCAAGAGCCTGACAGTAATGTCACCACACCTTTATGGGGTCCCAGTTTTTACCCTGGTACCCACCTAGTCTCTTAACTGAAAAGTCCCCAAAATCAACGGAGGACTGACTCTGTTTGTTTTTAGTCTCCCTGAATTTGGTTCTATATTCTTCAGTGGTAAGTCCAAAGTCTTCAATCAGGGTACCCTTTATAAGGTCATAAGACTCAGCCTCTGTCTCATTGAATGTCAGGAGTCTATCCCTGCATTTACCTGACAACAGTTCTGACAGGAGAAAGCCCCAGTGCTTCTTGGCTACCTTTCAACTGATGCAAGCTGTCTTGATTGCAGTAAACATACTGTAAATAATCTAGGGCAACTTCAACTGTATATGAAATTCAGAACATGTCTAGTAAAAGATAGTGACACTATGGTATAGAAAAATGCTAAATAATTTATTAATAAATAATATAGTACATCTAATACAAATATGTCTGATCATTATCGATGTATGGGATAATTTGACTTGAGCAGTATATTAACTTCAGTCATTCATCATACATGCATACTTCCAGATTGATTTTCAATGTTTCAATGCTTAATTTGATGGAAGTGCAAATCATTGATCAGCTATATGTACTGTAATTAAAAGAAAAAATGTCATTTGAACACATAATTATCGGGTGGTTTCCAGATCGGTCTGTTCTCGGGGTCACCTTAAGAGTTTAGGGTAGAAGCAGGCCAAGGTCCAATTTTCCACCAGCGGTTCCATTGGAGCATTCCCGATTCGGCCAGGAGCAGGCTGTGGAGGTTGTTGGTAGCTGGTGCAGTACGAAGACAGGGGCCACCTAAAAAGACGCTTCACAGGAGACTTACACTTATGTCCGGGGGACCCCAAACAAGGGATTGGGTTCCAAGGGCCTCAGGGCCATGAGAGCACAGCTGGTTTGTCGGTATCCAGGCTGGGTGCAAAGCAGATAAGTCAGCAGGGCTCTGTGCGTGAAGGTGGTATTCGCAGTCAGGTACAGGCGGTTTGCGGGGATGATTTTTGGACACCTGGGTCACTCATAAAGTTGATCTCAGGCATCTTAACATCCCTCGACAAATGCTTGCTTTTTGGGTAGTTGGAGTCACTATTGGATCCATTGTCTGTGTCAGTTGCAGGTGGTCTAGTACTTACAGTATTGCTACGGCACGGCTCCGGTAGGTCCAGGTGTCCTCTCACTCAGTGGGGATACAGATCTAACTCTCCGGAGCTGGTATACTTCTTCTTGCTTTGATGCTGCGTCAGAGTTGCCAGGGAGCAGCAAGTTTGTAAAATGGACACTGCTAGTTCAGTGCCTGTGGTGTTCATGGGAGTAATTCCTCTACTCCAATTGGTGAGGGGCTGGAGGTGCTCTGGGGTTCTTGGAGGCCTCACTGCATAAATGGTGAGACATAACACCATGATTGTCGAGTCCTTGTGGCAGCAGGCAGGGTTTTGCACTGAGAATTTTGTACCAGGTACTCCGTTCTCGGGTCCATGTATTCTTTGTATCTGTCAAACCTAAAGTTCAGGGTCCAGGGGCCCAGGGGTGCCACCTAAATACTAAATTTATGAATGTTGCAGAGGGAGACAGGTAGTAGCCAATGGGCTACCTACCTTTAGGGTGTCTACACCATCTATCTGACCTCTCCCTTTAGGCAGTGTGGTATAACCCTGACCTAATTGGTTACTTTCCTCTCAAATAAGATGGAGGAAACTGATTAGTGAGGTCCACATTACCTGCCCTAGCATAGGGGTGATGCTGGCTGAATGGGGACCCAGCTCCTCATCTAATTTATTTTCCCACCTGTCCTCCCATCAAATGTGGAGCAATACAGGGGGCTTGACATCCCCACTATCTAAAGATGCAAGGGTTGCATTTCAAAGAAGGCATCACCTTTGAAGCTTCCTGCCCTGGAATACCATTCCAGGCTGGAGGAGGTGTGAAGCCCATCCGCCCAGAACAGACTTTGTTCCTGGCCTCTGAGAGTACAGGCTCTCACCTGGTGAGGTCATAAACATGTCTGGTGGTAGCAGGCTGGTTACGATTAGTCAGAGACCACACCTCTAAGGTGCACTCTTACTAAATCCAACAGTGACATCAGTAGGGATTGATTAAAATGAGATGCTTGGCACCAAATATCCCTGAATACAGTGAAGCCATCATGGTGCTGGGGAACACGTAAGATGGGTGTCCAGCCCTTGTGCTCTCTATGCTTCCCTGTGTACTTACAGTATCTAAGAATGGACGTAGCAGATATGACCACACATGTGGTATAGTGCACCCTGCCTTTAGGCAGTAAGGCTTGCCGTAGGGGTGACTTATCTCTACCTCATGCAGTGTGTGGGGGTATGGCACATAGGGATGTGTGCTATGTTGACTCTTCAGTTTTCTCTGCACCAAGATACGCAGGCTGCAATGGCAGTTTGCATGTTCTTGGTGAGGGATTCCTAGGGTGGCACAATTTTTTATGCAGCCCTAGTAGACCCTCTTCAGTCCCAATGCCCTTGGTACTAGGGGTACCAATTACTATGGGCTTACAGGAGTTGCTGAAGTTGTGCCAATTGTACAATGTTTTAGTAAAGAGATCTGACACTGGGGAACTGGTTATCAGGCACCCAGTGTACTTTAGTTTGAAATCACATCATGTTCCAGGCATAAAGTGGGGGCTAACTGTGTCAAAAGCGGCACTTTCTCACACACGGTGCATGCATAGCTGCATTGGCACTAGGCAGCTTCAAGGGAGCATGCCCAAGGAGAGAGCAGAAATGCGCTATATCTTTGTAAATATGGTACATTTCTGCTTTCTCCCTTTCACACAACACAACACAGCAATGTAACGTGCTGACTGCAATGCACTGCATGAACAAATGGTAAATTTGTCCCAACATTTTTAAATACAAATGTTTCAATTACCAAAGTATGTACATCACTTTTTTGATAACCAGGTATGTGTCTTGTAAGCCAATATGTATATGTCCGTATAAAACTACTTCAACCAGAAAAGATTTACTCTGACAAAATAAATATGGAAAGTCCAGAATGGGTACAGACCACACAGATTAGATTTCTATTAATATGTGACTTTTACAAGCATCGTTCTATTTTCTCATGTTTATATTTTAACTCAATCTCGCCGTCATGACCTGCCCTTCCAGCATGCCTGCAAGACTGCCTTGGGTCTGGTGGTTTTCCTCCTGTGTCTTTTTTCAATCCTGGTAAAAAAACAAAAAATAAATGCTCAAACATGGGGGTGATTACAATGGTGGACGGACTTCAGTCCGTACGAATGTATGACGTTCCAACACATACATTTACATTGCATACCACTACAACACATTTTTTAAAACTACATTTACAACGCATTCCATTACATCGCATTATACCTTTACAACGCATACCATTACAACTCATACCATTACATTGCATTTAAGGTAAGTGTTGGATAGTGTAGGGGTAAAAATTACTATTCTAACTCCAGGGGGGGGGCAACAGTAGGGTAAGTGTTGGATAGTGTAGGGGTAAAAATTACTATTCTAACTCCAGGGGGTGCAACAGTAGGGTAAGTGTTGGATAGTGTAGAGGTACTATGCGTTGTAATGGTATGCGTCGTAATGACATGCGATGTAATGCCTGCGTTGTAGTGACATGTGTTGTAGTGTCATGCGTTGTAGTGACATGCAATGTAATGGATGCGTTGTAGTAACATGCGTTGTAAAGGATGTTGCGATGTAAAGACTGCGTTGTAAATGTAGTGCGATGTAATAACTGCGTTGTAAAGGTTGTCCCGGGGATTGGGACTGCCCTTCAATATGGCAGTGGTCCTCCAACACAAATTACAATGCGGCCACCACCATGGCGGCCGTTAAAGGTTCTTTTAACATTGTGGCAGGTGCTGCTGACTGCAGCACCATCAGCAATGTTAAAAATGCACGTTTTGTTTTTCGCTGCACCACGTGGCAGGTACCACACAGTGCCTGCCACCAGGTGCAGGGGAAATGTAGGGGGCACTATAGGTGCCCCCCAATTACAAAGCGAAAGTGCCCCTGCACAAGGAGGGTCCGTAAAGGGGCCCCGAAGTCAATCTCCTCCAACCTTTCCATGGCGAAGGACCCGCCATGGAAAGGCTGGCCGAATGCAGCATCCTAATGTGGTGGATGGTGCCTGCTAGGCACCGCCACCATTCTTGGGATGCAGGCCTGGTCTGACAGGCAATCGTAATGATTGCTATGTCGGACCCGTGGCGGCCCCATCCGCCAGCACACCGCCCGCCATCCTTATCTGGCAGGCGGAGAATGACCTTGCGATGGGAGTAAACCTGCTACCGGCAGGCTACCGGTGGCGGGTTCACAGCCATCATAATAAAGCTCATAGTCTTGTCAATGTCAACACATAATAAAGGCCTTTTAAACCTTTCACTGCTATAACTGAGCTGTGCCTTGCAATGGGATTTCATTGTGTACCAGGTAAATAGCAATTCATTTGGTAAAATATAAAGAGTAAAAAATAGGTATCAAGGACACCTGTGTATTATCGAAATGGGAACAAAATATAGAAGCAGTAGTTATTTGCACATTTCAGATATTGTAGGTATCCATACAGAGACAAAAGTGAATTTTCCGGCTAAATTTAAGATTTATAGGGGATTCTGGTTAGGAAAATGTTGGGTGTCCATGCAAGCCATTCCTCCCTGGACCCCACCAGGTGTCTAGTTTTCAGAAATGTGTAGGTTAGGTAGGTTTCCCTAGATGGCCGCCGAGCCTGGGGTCAAACACCCAGGTGACTCCCCTTACAAAACCAGATCTTTTTGTGATAGATAAGTTTGATGTCTCCACAATATGTTTTGGGCCCTTGCCTGTCTCGGGTACTTGGCCCACCTACACAATTGAGGTACCATTTTTATCAGGACACCCGGGTAAACACTGCGTGGTAGGAAATTTGTGGTGGCCCAGTGATCCCACAACTTTTGAACACAATAGTGAGGAAAATTTGATTTTATTAGCTAAACTTGAGGATTGCAGGAGATGCTTGGTAGAAAAATATTAGGAGATCCTCGCAAGCCAGACCTCACTGGACTGCTCTAGGTGTCTAGTTTTCAGAAATCTCTGGGTTTGTTATGTTTCCCTAGGTGGCTGCTGAGCCCGCAACCAAAAACTGAGGTGACTCCCTCACAAAACCAGGTAGCTTTGGTTCGATAATTTTGAATTCCCCAAAGTATGTTTTGGGCCATTTCCTGTCGCGGGCACGAGGCCTACCCACACAAGTGAGGTACCATTTTTATCAGTAGACTTGGAGGAATACTGGGTGGTAGGAAATTTGTGGTGGCCCAGTGATCCGACAACTTTCCCACACAGAAAAATGAGGAAAATGTGATTTTTTATAGCTAAGTTTGAGTTTTGAAGGGGATACTGGGTAGGAAATTGTTGGGAGATTCACAGAAGCCACACCTCCTTGGACTCCCTGGCTGTCTAGTTTTCAGAAATGTGTGGGTTTGGTAGGTTTCCCTAGATTGCCGCTGAGTCCAGGCCCAAAACGCAACATTTACCTTCCCGGAATCTGCTGCAAACCTCAAATTTAGCTAAAAAGTCACATTTTCCTTTAATATCTGTGTGAGAAAGTTGTGGGATCACCACATGGCACAAATTTCCTACCACTCAGCATTCCACTCAGTCTCCTGATAAAAATGATACCTTACTTGTGTGGATGGGCCAAGTGCCCATGAAATAGAAGAGCCAAAAACATGTAGAGATTGAAGGGGGCCCAAAGCATGTCAAAAAGGGCAGGTTTATTTATACGTTTCTAGGCTGATGCTACTTTGGACACCCAAACAAGTGAGGTATTATTTTTCTCAGGTGACCAAGGGGAATGCTGGGTGGTAGGCGGTAGGAAATTTGTGCCTGCGCAGTGATCCTACAACTTACCCACATAGAAATGTGAGGAAAATGTGACTTTGTAGGTAAACTTGAGGTTTGTGGGGGGTTCTGGGCAAGAAAACGCAGGGGGATCCATGCAAGCCACACCGCCAGCCAAGAGTCAGTACATGCACACCACCATCCATGCACACCACCAGACAAGCACCATCCACGCACTTTGCCAGCCAAGCACCATCCACACACACCGCCAACCAAGTGCCATCCATGAACACCGCCAGCCAGGCGCCATCCATGTAGACTGCCAGCAAGATGCAATTCTTGTTCATAGTCAATCAAGAACTATCCACACAGACCACCAACCAAGCGCCACCCGTAGTACTCCGGTTAGACAAGCGCCATCTCTGCACACAGAAAGCCAAGCAGGGTCTGGGAAGAGCAACCAGCCCTGGCAGATTGGTGCTCGACCAGCCCTGGGAGGGGGGCGTGCTAGTAAAATTAAACGCTCCCGCTTTTGTTACTGGGGGCCGATATTGCAGCACTGCTGCAAAACCGGCCCCCAGTGACAAAACCAGCCCCACGGCCAGAAAACCAGCCCCCACCCCTCCATCCCACCCGGGAAACCCAAAGTGCCCGCTACGGCCAGTTTGGCCCTGCAGCCAAGCACCATCAATGCACACAGTGAGCCAAGTGGCAGTCCACGCACACAACCAGGCAAGCACCAATCTACACACACTGTCATTAAGCACGGGTCTACACACACTACTAGCCAAGTGCAAGTTCACACACACCAAGAGCTAAATGCTAGCCAAAGGTCAGTACACGCAGACCGTCAGCCAAAATCAAGCTCACACACACACAAACTCTCCCTGGTTTCTTGTGGTTTTCTGCACCCATTTGGCAGATGAGACTAAAAATATTACTAAAAGAGCCAAAATGTGTGCCTAAAAAAAGGGGAGTGGCCCTTCCCTATTAGGCTTCTCCCTGACATGCCCATAAAAATATCCTTGGTGCCTAGTGGGCTTTCTGCCCCCCGGGGGACACATAAGGGGCTATTGCCCCGATCTGCCTTCTGGGGAGGCAGAAATACTTTTTGGGGAGTGGGGGCATTAGCATGACAATTCTGCAGCCCCCAACCCTATGTCTGAAACAAATACCATAATCCCAGGTGCCTAGTGGGCTTTCTTCCCCCCAAGGGGGGCAGATCAGGGATTATTGGCCCATCTGGTTCCCGGGGGAGGCAGAAAGACTGTGGCCAACTATTTTGGGGGTGGGGCATTGGCATGCCTATTCTGGGCAGCCCCCACCCCTTTTTATAATAAAAAACATAATCCCTGGTGCCTAGTGGGCTTTCTGCCTTCCCGGGGGGCAGATAAGGCACAATTGCCCCCATCCGCATCCTGGGGGGTAGAGAGACTGTAGAATTGTTGGATGGGGGTGGGCCATTGCCATACCCATTTTGGGCAGCCCCCTCCCCTATATATATAAGCAAAAAATCCCTGGTGCCTAGTGTGCAGATCGGGAGCTATTGCACCCATCTGCCTCCCAGGGGAGTGTGGCAATAATTTATTTGGGGGAATGGGGGCATTGGCATGCCCATTTTGGGTAGCCCCCACCCATACATATAAAGAAAATAACCTCTTGTGCCTAGTAGGCTTCCTGCCCCCGGGGGAAAGATCAGGGTCTATTGCATCATCTACCCCGGGGGCAGAAAGACTGGAATTTTGGGGGGAGGTGGGGGCATTGGAATGTCCATTTTGGGCAGCCCTCACCCTATAGACATAAAATAAATCCCTGGTGCCTAGTGTGCTTTCTGCCCCCATGGTGTATATCGGGGGCTGTTGCCCCATCTGCTTCCCGGGGGTGGGGGCAGAAAGATAGTGGAATTTTTGGGGACAGTGGGAGCATTGGAGCATTGGCATGCCCATTTTGGGCAGCCCCCACCCTTTTATATGTATAAAAGAAATCCCTGGTGCCTAGTGTGCTTTTTGCTCTCCTGAGCAGGCAGATCGGGGGCTATTTCCCCTATCTGCCTCCCAGGGGGGGCAGAAAGACTTTGGACTTTTTAGGAGGGGCATTGGCATGCCCAATTTGGGCAGCCCCCAGCCCTATAGACTTAAAATATGAAATCCATTGTGCCTAGTGTGCTTTCTGCCCTCCCCCCCGGGCACATCTGTGGCTATTGCCCACTTATGAATCGGGGGGGAGGCAGAAAGACTGATGTGGCCCAAAAATATGGGGGAAGCAAAAGCCCTTGCCCAAGGGGTCGCTCCCCCTCTCTGGTGCCTAGTGGGTGGATCTCTGCTTGAGGATCACCCTTGTGAGGCAATCCCAAGCAGGGTTCCACTTGGGAGGGGTACTATTGGAAAGGGGGTATTCTCCCCTTTCCAATGATACCTCTCCGGTCCGCCTCTGTGCTCAGGGGTAACCCTGGGCGTAGTTCGCGTAGTCACGTTTCGCGAAGTTACGCGAAGATGTACTTGCACTATGCGAGCTACGCGTAGCTGAGCGAGCTTGCGTAGTTGCTTGGGGCGCCCGTTCGCGATGGCTTTTTCTTGTTCGGGAGCACGGTGAGCGTGTTCGGGGAGCTGTTTGCATGCTCGGGGATATATCTCGCGATCTTACCCATGCGGTCGCCAATGGGCGCGGCCATATTGTTTTTTCAATTGTCCCACCCGCTAGTGATGCCTTATTTCCTGTTCCGGGTCGCGGATAGCGTGTTCGCGATGTGCATTGTCGTGTTCGGGAGCGCATTTTACTTGTCCGCGATGAATAGTGCATGTTCGCGAGATAGTGGTAGGCTTAGCATGGTCAGTCAGTAGCAGAACTAGATCAGAATCATGCAACCAACCCACGATTTGTTGCATGTATGTATGCACAAATGTATGCATGTGTCCTCCATCTCATCTAAAGCGGTACAAAAGGGGGTGTGATGGACGGAGCATCAGAACCAATCAAACACTCACACCCAGTCAACAGATCTGGGTTTGATCCATCACCGTTCTTTAGCCCACTCTGCCACCCCAGTTCAGGCATGGCCATATGCAAATCAGTCTGACCCTGTGCCTCATGGGAACAGACCAGCCCGAACTGCCAAGCCATGCCTTCCCTGGACCAGAAACAAGCTTCCTAGGACCGGTTTCTGGCATTTCAGCCGTCTTCAGCCATGCTTGCTTGAATCCAGTGGCAAAGTGAGCAAGGGACTCACGTCTGAGCATACCCTGCCAACTTATGGCGAACAAAGCGGTACAAAAGGGGGTGGTGATGGACGGAGCATCAGAACCAATCAAACACTCACACCCAGTCAACAGATCTGGGTTTGATCCATCACCGTTCTTTAGCCCACTCTGCCACCCCAGTTCAGACATGGCCATGTGCAAATCAGTCTGACCCTGTGCCTCATGGGAACAGACCAGCCCGAACTGCCAAGCCATGCCTTCCCTGGACCAGAAACAAGCTTCCTAGGACCAGTTTCTGGCATTTCAGCCGTCTTCAGCCAGGCTTGCTTGAATCCAGTGGCAAAGTGAGAAAGGGACTCACATGTGAACATACCCTGCCAACTTATGGCGAACAAAGCGGTACAAAAGGGGGGTGGTGATGGACGGAGCATCAGAACCAATCATACACTCACACCCAGTCAACAGATCTGGGTTTGATCCATCACCGTTCTTTCGCCCACTCTGCCACCCCAGTTCAGACATGGCCATATGCAAATCAGTCTGACCCTGTGCCTCATGGGAACAGACCAGCCCGAACTGCCAAGCCATGCCTTCCCTGGACCAGAAACAAGCTTCCTAGGACCGGTTTCTGGCATTTCAGCCGTCTTCAGCCAGGCTTGCTTGAATCCAGTGGCAAAGTGAGCAAGGGACTCACGTCGGAGCATACCCTGCCAACTTATGGCAAACAAAGCGGTTCCCATGAGGCACAGGGTCAGACTGATATTCTTAGATGGCCATGTCTGAACTAAGGTGGCAGAGTGGGCTAAAGAACGGTGATGGATCAAACCCAGATCTGTTGACTGGGTGTAAGTGTTTGATTGGTTCTGATGCTCCGTCCATCACCACCCCCTTTTGTACCGCTTTGTTCGCCATAAGTTGGCAGGGTATGCTCAGACGTGAGTCCCTTGCTCACTTTGCCACTGGATTCAAGCAAGCCTGGCTGAAGACGGCTGAAATGCCAGAAACCGGTCCTAGGAAGCTTGTTTCCGGTCCAGGGAAGGCATGGCTTGGCAGTTCGGGCTGGACTGTTCCCATGAGGCACAGGGTCAGACTGATTTGCATATGGCCATGTCTGAACTGGGGTGGCAGAGTGGGCTAAAGAACGGTGAGGGCTCAAACCCAGATCTGTTGACTGGGTGTGAGTGTTTGATTGGTTCTGATGCTCCGTCCATCACCACCCCCTTTTGTACCGCTCCATCTCATCTATGCATTTGATGGCTGAAAAAAAGGGAAATGCAGACTTAGTGAACAATTGGCCCGTCTGGAATAGGTGGTGTAGGTCAGGTGGTACTTACTAGGCTTCGTTAGTATTTGTAATCAGAATGATTATGGAACACTGGAGTGTTCATGAATAAGTAGACGATCCGTGAATGCAGGAAGAAGCCAGTAGTCGATCCATCTGATTGGATAGGTCAATTTTATTGCAATTGTTGTTTCCTAAAATGTTGTTTGACTTATTTTTCCAAATGATTTATTATTATTTGTTTCACAGCACTCCTTAATGTTTGTCTCTTTCTTTATTATATTTTACATGATCATCAGCACCACCCAGGGGCAAGAAGATGGGGTCGGAGTCGGCGGGGGAACCACAGGACCGCTCCTCTACCGAGACTCCTGCTGCTGGCCCCAGTAAGTCCTCCAGTGGTTATATTGACATTTATATTTCCCTAACTTTTACTGCATCTTTTTTTTCCGAACTATAAATTATGTTTCCACTTTCTAATTCTATGTTTTACAAAAGCTTCTTTGACCTTGACTATCTGTTTCCAAATTCTGTTTATCCCTGCCTCTAACTAAGTTCCTTCTAACTGCCTCTGCTATGACTCTCTGTACTACTACTACTACTACTATTACTCTATCTGTGGCGAAGCTTGCACAGTTGCCCACTCTTTATTCAAGGTTTTCTTTGGAATAATAAAACTCTGATTGACCAATAGCTCTAGCCACTGTGTCCTGTCCTTTGGGTTGTCCTCTTCTAGTCTTCTCAGTGTTGAGGCTTTGACAATTACCACAAACAAAATGGCCAACCAGATATTTGACTAGTATTTTGGATCGGATAGTACATGATACTACTATTGTTGTAGTGATTCTGCAGAGCCACATACAGAACTATGCACAACAAAATAGGATGTTGGTGATGGGAGGTTGGACCTTACTGATCATACCTCAGTCCGAAGAACCCACGATCCCCTGACCGACTAGCTATAATGTCTCACATTAGGGTCCCACTCCCAACCCCCCCACGAAGAAGATACACAATGTTGATGATGACTGAGACAGACAACCCAGAACATAATAACACCATTTTGCTCACTTACTTGTGTAAGTCCACCCCACGACACCAAATATCACAGAGTCTATGTGTAAGTTCAAAAGGTTTATTTGAAACAAGTAACAAACTCTGTACATCGTTAATATGAAATTTAATTTACTACAGCCGTCATCAATAAGCCAGCAGAAAGCCTAAGATTAAAACAGTAAACATTTACAAGTGCATGACAACAAGAACAAGAGACAAGATCTTTTGAATTCTGGAAGACCCCTCACCGTAAAACGTAGAAATACGGGTTACATCATGCATCATAACTTCATAAGCTCTGTAAATCTCTGGTTTGTAGAAGGGAATCTTCCGTCTATTATATGAGAAAAATGCTGCGTGTTAGCCGTTAGATAGTATATTGGTGAATGCAAGCATTTTGCAATCATGGCAAAAAGTGTAACATGTATGTGATGGCTAAGCAATACGGACTATCCAAACTCAATAAGTGGGTTGTTTTTCGATCTCTTCACTTGTACGCAACAGTCAAGTGGCCTCAAAGGCGTCTACTACTGCACATGTTAATAAGCTGGCAGGTATAATTAAATATGTGCCAAAAGAGTAGTAGTCGACATGATGAATCTAAAAGGGTTACACATGGCTCAGGCTAACTTTCAAAAGAGTAGAGTAGGACTAGATGACCCTAGGAACCATATCACTACTAGTGTCTGTCTACTGACTGTACTTACTGTTCAGTGCTGATGTATGTTGTATTAACTTTTTTTTCAATGTTCCAAGTGAACACTAATAAAATAGGGGGAGGTTTCCAGGCATCTAAAAATTTGTGATGTTTTTTTCTATGCACACTACCATCCACCAGTGCCGGCGGGGCCAGCGGCGATGCGTCCATTCCGGAGGGGGCAGTAGAACTGGCGGCACCTGCAGGAGAGACAGGGGGGGAGCCAGCAGCAGTGGCCGGCGGCGGTAAGTTATATTCATTACTTCTTGACATTACTACTAGATGGAAGTGTGTTCACTATTTCACTGTACTGTGTGACTTATTAAGTTGTAGTGAACATTATACAACGGTTGAAGAAGACATCCTTTACTTAGCATTAGCAGCGTGAGTTGAGTAACCAATGGCCTCTTCTATTTGACTCCAAAATCAGCTGTGAAGGTTTTATGGGTTTAGGGGTTTAGTTCATTGCACAGTTAATAAAAACTCACAACATTTAATAACATGATTTCATTGCTAAAAATTTAGATTTAAAACAACCAATTAAAAGGAAAATGTCAGCTTATTTAAGGTCTTTAAAAGATTTTTAAAAGTCTTAGTTGGAATCTATTAGTGTCCCGTTTTTTCTTTGAGTCTGGCCGCAACTATTTCAAAATATTTTGTTGTTCTGCAATTTAATTGAGTTTCCGTGGGGTTAAAACACAGCAACACGGCCTGTCTGCAGCTGGTTATCCTCCTCTGATTCCAAAGAATCCGGAGCAGGGAACGCCTTATATCCAAAAGGTTTTTACAAATGCAGATGATGTGTATTAGATCCTCCTTGCCGGAGAGGCATAATCTGCAAAGATTTTTTGTTTGATCCCTCTTCCAGGGTGCTAAATGTGGCATTATGGGTATGTTTCCTCAGCGGAGGTTAAGGAACTTGTTTTTTGTTTTATGTGTGAGACCCGTTGTTAGGTACTGTTGTGGTTTGAGAGTTGTGTAGTCTTTCAAAACTCCCCAACCATGCTCTCTCTTGGCTAAAGTTGCCTTGTCCTCTTTCAATGAGATCGCCTTGGTAACTTTTGTTACCACTCTTTTGAAGGTTCCTGCATCTGTTGGAGATTCCCACAGTTCTGTTAGGCCCAGGATGTCCAATGATTCCATTAAATAGGTCCTTGCTGGGGATTTGTCTCGTTTTATCAGTTCAATCCAGAGATGTGCGTTTAGTGTTCCTTGTTCAGCTTTTCTTATTTTCCACCAGCTTTTTATGTAGGCGCCCCTTCTCTCCACTGTTTGTTTTTGTAAGCCGAACTCTAGGCGAATTTGAGCTGGTGACGAGTAACTTGTAAGGTGGAATATTGCCCTGAATGCATGACTGATGGTGTTATCCAATGTTGTTGCGTCTTTGCCTTGCATAGATTCAAAGCCATAGGTAAGCATTGGTTGTAAGCGAGCTTTTATTATCTGCAAGAGAGGGCCAAGGGTCCGGTCTGGAAGGGCTTTCTGGAGTGGCTTTATCGACATGGAAAAGGTTGTGCCCTTCCGACGAATGGCTTCTAATTGTTGTTTAAAGGAGCCGTTGCAGTCTAATATGATGCCTAAATATTTGTAGGATAGTACCTGCTCTAGTTTCTGACTATCCAAACGCCATTGACATTTCCTTTTTTTATGATAATTTATTGTCATTGTTTTGGTTTTGTTTAGGTTGATTGATAATGAATTTACTTTAGAGAATTCGTTTGTTTTGTCTAAAAGATGTTGAAGGCCAACAGGGGATCGGCTGATGAGGACCAAATCGTCGGCGTAAAGGAGGTTAGACAATAATGTGTCGCCCAGCCGTGGTGCATGAGATGTAATTGTTATAAGCTCTCTTGGAAGATCTGCTAAAAAGAGGTTAAATAACATTGGGGCCAAGACGCAGCCTTGTTTCAGTCCCTTGTTGGTCTGTATTTTTCTTGAAAGAAACCTCCCGGAACCTAATTTGATCTTGACCCAGGTGTTGGTGTGGAGCGCTACCAGCTGCTGTAAAAGCGGTCCTGGAATTCCCCATTTGTCCAATTTCTGCCAAAGCTTGTGCCGGTCCACATTGTCGAAGGCGGCGGAGTAATCGATGAAGCTTAGAAATAAGGAGGTTTTGGTGGTTTTCGCCGCTTCTATCAAAAGGGTTAGCGCCATGATATTTGTTGTAGTTCCATGGCCGCTTCGGAACCCGGTTTGGGTAACTGTGATGATGTTTTTTTCTGTTGCCCAAGCTGTTAAGTCCTCCAAAATTAGGCCCGCATAGTATTTTGCTTCGGTGTCGATTAGAGCTATGAGGCGATAGCTTCTAGGGTCATTCCTGGCCCCCTTTTTGTAGATCGGACTTATGATTGATCCTTTCCAGGATGGTGGAATTATAGTTGTTATTCTAATTTCACAGAAGACTGGTGCTAGAATTTTGCTCCAAAATGCTGCGTCACTTTTGTACAATATTGGCGGTATCCCGTTTGGACCGGGGGCTCCCTCTGTTTTACCTTTGGATATTTGGGATATAATTCTGTCCGCTATTTCTGAGTTATAGGATTCCTCCTTATACTCTGTTAGATCAGATGGTGATGGTTGTTCTCTGAACTCCTTTTGTACTTGGTGGTGAGTTGACTTATTCATGTAAGGTGAATTTCCTGCTTTATTGGTTGTGCTGACTTTTTCTAGGTTCAGATACGTGTCATCGGACCGATCATCGCCGATGGAGGTCTCCTCTTCCAATGCAACTGTATTGAAATGTGCTTCTAGAAAGTTGGCCCAGTCAGATTCTGATATGTTAGAGTCTATTCCTTTGTGGCCTGGGTGCTGAAGGTTATGAATTATTTTCCAGAAGTTAGAGCTGTTCTTTTGTTTAGAACTGTGGGCGATTTTTACCCAGAGGTCCTCATTCAGTTGTCTTTTCCTTTCCCAGGTTTTCTTTTTTAATTGGGCTTTTTGAGTGCGAAGCTCCTGTTGTAGAGTATCGGTATTGGGGTCTTTCCGGAGCCGCTTGAGGATCTTTGTTATACCTCGTTTTATGTTTTTTATCTCTGGCGTTGTTATTTTACCGAAAATAGACCATGAGGTGTGTCCTTTGTGGGTTTTTAGTTCAGTCCCATGTTTAGCTCCCAGTGTCTGTGTGAAGTTTGCCCAGATGTTGGTCAAGTTAAGAAGTGGGCTGGGTGTTTGGTGTATGATGGCTTTTGCGCTGGCTGCTAACTTCTCAATATCTGACGTTTTACACCTTATTCGTCTGTAGTTTGCTGTGTAATCTAAGCCAGTTTGGCTTTTTTGCACCTCTGCTTTGTTTTCGCAAGTCAAGCTCAGATTGGCTTCCAAAGGTAAGTGGTCACTTTGAGAGCCTTCCCCTATCCTAAACTTGCTTATTTTCTCGTAGAGTGGAAGAGTCACCAACATATAGTCTAGATATGAGGTGGTTGTTGAAGAGAAGAATGTTGGTGCCGGTGGAGTGTCCTCTTCTTGGCGACCGTTGAGTACTCTCAAATTTAGCTGCTCTAGGTCTTTCAGCAGTTGGGAAGCTGTTTTTGTAGGTTTGCTTTGGGTCGGGAAAAATTGGCTTGGAATTTCCCAAACTTTATCCATTTCCTTGGTCATATCGTCTGTTGTTTTGTCGCCAAAGAGGTGAAGGTTAAAGTCGCCTGCTATAAACGTCTTTTCCATGTCCCTTTCTTCCATTAATTTTGTTAGTACTTTGACGAGTTCCGTTGAACCGGATTGTCTGTGCTTTGGGTGTATATATAAATTGACGATGTATAGCTCTTTGATGGTTGTGTTGGATGTAAGTGTTAATGATAATACCTGTATCGCATTTGGTGGAGTTAGGTTTATTGTAAGTGTTTCTATTTCACCTATTGTTGTTATTGAAGCGAATATTGCCAGTCCTCCTGCCCTGTGTCCGAATGGGGAACTACTGATTGCCGGGTTTGATCGACTTGTGTAGCCTTGTAGTGATATTTCATTTGTCTCCCATGTTTCCTGTAGGAGTATCAGGTCGAAGGTATTAAAGTAATTTATTATTTCGGGGTCCTCTAGTTTATCCATGAGACCGTTTATGTTCCAGCTACAAATTTTGAGATTAGATCTTGAGGTGTCTCCTGAATTGGTAGTTGATGCTGGTGCTGTATGTCAATTTATGGTCCGTGTTATGGTTGTTCTGCGTAGAGCTAGTTGATTAGGGCTTAGTCGTTGAGGATTAGTTTGGTGGTTTCCCACTCCCGGCGATCGACTGAGGGCTCCTTTCAAAATCGATTTGACATTTTGATGGCGATCCCGGTAGTTTTCTTCAAGTAGCGGAGTAGGATACGCTGGCCTTTTTACTGCTTGGAGTTTAATTCCCCAGTGGGAGAATCTGCTTGTTTCCTGCATGATTTGGTTTGCAACATTGTTGGTTGTCCAGAAGGTCTTCGTTATTTCATTTCCATTGGGCGATTGGGCTGGATGGAATTCGATGGCGAGCAGGTCGAGGGTGTTTATTTTTTCTAATTTGTCGATTGAATTAATTAACTTCAGTATATTGCCCCTGTTTAGGGTGTCTGCTCTTCCTCTAGATTTAAATTCGGGTATGAAAAGTATTGTATCTGATTCGGATTCGCTTGGGAACCGCGATTCCTGGTGTAATTGTTGATTAGTTGTGTTGTTCTGTTGTAAGCTCTGGGTATTGGATAATGTTGAACTATGGATTATACTTGCGCTATGTTTTAATTCCTTGGTTTTACTGCTATCTTCTACTGTTGTAATGTCTGCTTGCAAGTTGCCTTTCGGTTCTATGGTTTTTGGCTGTATTGTGGGGTATGTACTATTTGTTGAATGGGCGGTTACTCTAGTCGATGTTCTAGAGATTTCAGATTCTTCTTGGGTATGTTTACCTGCTTCTGGGTCCGCTGGTGGTTCCTCTGCTTGACATGTGCTGTAGCCCCTTTTGGTCTTATGAGTTGGGGGTCGTAGATGACTCTGTAACTCCTGCCCTGATTGTTCCCTGGTTGTGTCGTTTGTAATGGTCAAGGTTCCTATTCTTGTTTTGAATGGGGTCTCTTTAACTAATTGATTTATGTGTTGAGGTGAAGGATTTTTGTATTCCATGGGTTGGGATGTGACTCCCGGCTGATCCTGCTCCTTTGGTGGAGTTGCCAGGCCGATCTCTTGTGTGGGCGGTTGGCTAGCTGGTTTGTTATACCTGCCCTTCCTTATTTGTTTTCTTCGAGTGCGCGCGTTTTTTATATCCTGAACTAGGTCTACTTGACCTTTTGCTGAGTTGTTCTCTGAGGTCTCTTCTATTGTTTTTTCAAGGTTTGACTGCTGGAACCATTGCTGTGTGGCGCCGACTAGGTCGTTTTCTTGTACAGTTAGAATTGTGTCGCAAGATGGACTTTCCAACCTTGCTTTGTTTGTTAGTGGCATTGTTGTTGTTGATTTTATTTCCTCTAAGAGATTTCCTAGCATCGTTGGTAATGAAGATAGTTTGTCGATTATCGGTGAGCATACGCAATTAATTCTTTCAATTTGAGTCAGTTTTACTGACTCTTGTCCTCTTTTGATGAGGCCGTTAAGATCGGCGAGTTTTCTATCAATCCCCGTTGTAGCCTCTGCCAGCTTGTGTAAAACTATCAGTTGTAAATCTAATTTGTCTGATTGATACTGGAGGGCTGTGGATGATAGTTGAATTGTATTTAGTAAGGTTGTCCAGAAGATATCGGTGGGGTCTTTTGTCCCTTCTGGGGACTGGTGTGTGCTCTCATTTCTTGGTCGGTTCGCAGGTTGTTTTGCGCTATAAGCGGCCACTAGATCATTCCATTCTTGTGTTACCAGGAAAGTCATATCTTTTTCCGAGGAAAATGAGTCCCTTGTTACTTCGATGGGGGAGGAATTTTTTGGGCGTATTGCTTTTTCCTTTAGAGCTTGTCCCTTGTTGTCAAAGGGGTAGTTTAGTTCTGACTCGAAGCAAACTTCGTGACCGCTGGATGGATTGATTTCTGGCTCTTTTTTTGCATACATCTTAGCCGTTTTCTCTGTAGGCACAGAGCAGGGAGTTGGAAGTTGAGTTGGGGAGATCTCTCTATTTGGGGTGCGGTTGCCAGGAGGACCTGGTGAGTCATCCAGCTCTGAAGCAAGTTTGCCCGGTGTGACGTCTTTTAGCATTATGTGGGATACAATTGGTTCCTGGATTAGACCTTCCGTTAGTGGGGCTGGATTAATGTCACCTAGTTTAGGTACGCCTTCGTTCGGAGTTAGGTTAATGTCGTCTAGTTCCAGTTCTTCTCTGGCCCCGGTTTTGTCTATGATTTGTTCTTTGTTCTCCCTTAGACTTGGATGCTTATGTAGTTCGACTACAGTTTGATTGTAGGCTTGGGGTAAAGGTTTGCTTGCGTCAGCGGGTTGCAGTGGGGTTTGCAAACCTGTTGCAGTATAGTTTGATGAATAAATCTCATTTCCCGGGTTCTTTAAAAAGGTGAATTTGGTATAAATTTTTGGTTGGAAGTCGTATTTAGTTGTTGGATGCTGACCTGCAAAGTTAATTAAGTCCTGTCTCTTTCTCGTTTTTTTGATAGGTGGTAAAACAGAAGCTAAGGTCTTGGTTTGGTCTGTTTCTGTTAACTGTTTTTCGTCTGTGAAGTGGTCAATTACGGTGTTAAAACTCCCTTGTAAGTCTGTGTCGTTTGAACTATTGGATAATTGTTTGTTTTTTGTTAATGGCCCTGCGCTTGAGGTTATGGTATTCCTTTAGTTCTTCGCCGTTTGCTTTGTTGGAGGTTTTCTTTCTCTTCCTGACCTCATGTTGTCCTTGTATGTGCGTTGTCCTGTTCTGTCTGCTGATGGTCTGCTCCGGTGCTTCTGTAGTCCTTTACCCTTGCTTTTGTGCCTTGTTGGGTTCCTTTTCAACTCTGGGCGTTGCTTTCCTGTGGCTTGCTGTTACTATTGGTCGCTGCTAGTGCGCTAGTGCACTTTCCGCGTTTTTACTGCCGCTTATGCTTTCCTGCGCTCTTATTGCTTAGCGACTCAAAGCTTTCCGTTCCCTGTGGGGGCCTCTGTGGGCTGAATTACTCAACCTCTGCCCGGGTACTGGGTCCTGGTTCGGGGTCTGGTCCTCTCTCCCCCGATGCCCCCCCTCACAGCTCTCGGCTCGCGGTTTACGGCTTACCTACTGTCCTGCTGCCCCTTTCACGGCTGTCCCAGTTGTTCCTGCTAGCTCGCTGGGTCGCTGCTGGCGGCTCTCTGTGGTTCTTCGATCCTGTGGGGCCTGGCGGGTGCAGGCGGGTGGGCCGGTAGCCACTGAGATTCTTCCGGTGGTGCGGCTGAACCGGGACCAAAGCTCCCGTGCACTGTCTCCACCCCTACGGCTCGTAGCTCTGTGAAGGTTGAGCTAGCTCACGTCTAGAGCCGCTCACATTCAGGTGTTGCGCCACCTCGGTGGTTGGTGGTCTCCGACGGGGGTCCGGGGGGATCAGGCACCTGGTCGGGGGTGGGTCCGTGACTCGACCGAGCTCAGCGATGCTGCTTCTGCTCTCTCGCCGCTTCCGCGTCTCTCTGGCGACTCTCTGGTGCTCGCTGCTCGCTCGCTCGCCGGTGCCGCTTCTGCGGTACTCTGCTGCTCTCTGCTTTAATGTGCCGGATGATTTGGAGGGGTCGGCTAGAGGTCGTTTTAGCTGCACTGGCACCTCTTGTTTGAATTCGGAATGTCCCGACCGTTACTCTCTAACCTGTGGTAGCTCCTGTGGTAGAGCAGCTCACGCCGGCACTTCAGTTCGAGGCTGGCAAGACAGAGAACTTGGAAGGCCCGGCAGCAAAACGCTCAGTTCAGGGTGAGACAACTAGCGTGCTGTTCTGGGCCATCAGTACAGAACAGTAAAAGCACAGTACGCGCTGCTGCGACGTGGTTGTTCCTTAGGCCCCCGCCTGCCAATCAAAATGAGCAACAGCAGTTTCAGAGGCCAGTGACACGCCCAGCCATTCCATGAAGGTTTTATGGAGAAGACAAACTCAGATCAGATGACCTTGATGGATGTGTTGAACAAAGAGGGAAAGAAGGGTGGAAGGATGGGCGAGTTAAATAATATGACTGACTGGCAGAGAAGGATATGTTGTTGGAAGCATGCATAGGTGGCTGATAGTAATCAGATCAGATGCATGGGTTGTTGAAGGATGGGTGGAAGGTGAAAGAGAATGCCTGCCTGGGTGGATGACACAGTATGGGTGGATAGTGCTAGATAGCAAGAATCAGCAGTGTTTTTTTCAAACTCAAAGCCAAGGCAAACAAGGAAGGAGCGGAAGCATGGGTGGTTGTTGGTGAAACCAACTAAGTATGAGATATATAAAAAAGAAGGATAAACATTTACTTTAATGGATGTATGGCTGGATGTACTATCATCAATAGACAGTATAGGTGGAAAGTGTCACTGGAGAGTCTTACTTTGAAGAAAATGTAAAAGAAACTGCGCCACAGTAGCAAAGCGTAGGGGAATATAGGTAGTATTATCAGAATACAGTTGACTCGCAGTAGTTTGCAAGCACGTCATATATATATATTATCAAGCGGAAGCCCCTTCCTCCGACTCTGGGGACCACTCCCTACCTATTAATGTATTTTCAATTGGGTCAGCCAGCCTGCAAAGGGTGGCCTATCTATTGTTTATGGTTACACAATCAATGAAAGCAAAGTACCCTCTGCAGTAGCGGTTGGTGGTGGGAGTGCTGGTGGGCGGTGACATGGGGAGGGGCAGGGTGGGTGGCACTGGCAAGTAAACTATGTATTACGGGCAAATACAGGTAATCAACATAAAAATAAATAAAATTATTTTCATTGTGCGCACTGCACCGCCGAATGCGATGCAGTGCGTGCAACAATTTTTTTTTTTAATGTATTGTTTAATTACCTGTGATTGTCCTTAATCCATAGTTTACTATCCCCACCCTGCACCTTCCCACGTCACCGCACGGCAGCATTCCCGCTACTGACCTGATGTCGTATTACCATCTATAATATGAATATATAAGCAATGATCATTGGATCAGATAAATAATCAGCCTTTTTGTAGTACCCAGGGCAGGGTGTAAGTGAAATTGTTCATTTGCCCTCATGTAACAGACAGAGTATGGCCAGTGCCACCGGCCGTAAGGCGTCATACAAAAATATGAGCTTCCCCACCTGCAGACAGTAGTAGTAAATAAAACTAATGTGAGTCTGCATCATGTGGCTCATATCTGTTTCTCTTGGGTGCAAGCTTATCTGACTGAGCTGGCATGCCGGCTACAACAAGGTTATGTAATTGCGCTAAACTAGAGATAAGAACAACACGACTGGTGTACCGGAGTACATAGTACGATTATAATGTCGGAAACTTCCACAAATGTTAGAGTCCAAGGAAGTAGGAGTAGAGATACTTACCACCAAATCACAAATGTTATGAACTGTGCTTGCTAGTGATACTGTGACACTATGTGTTGAATGATTTTAGTGTTTCTGTTTTGCTAAGAGTATTGGCTACAACATGTTCTTTTTCTTTCTTGATATAGATACTCTTTCCCCATCCACACCAAAACCATCTAGGAAGGAGTTGACCGCTAGGGCCCGGCGCTGTAAACTGGAGGCCATTTGCGAAGAATATCACCGGCTGGTGGCCCAGGCGGAGGAGGAGGAGGAGGCGGCTGCAGCTGCAGCCTCCTCCAATGCCCCAGGCCCCAGTCAGGCCCTGCCTCCAGTTTCACGGCGCCGTGGTCCTGCAGCCGCCCGCCGCCGCGCCTCCATCTCAACCACTGCTGCCCCCCACCCTGCATGTAACTGCAGGGCATTTCGCCGCCAGCTGCTCCGCCGGATGGCCCGCTTAGAGGAGAACCTAGAGGAGCGGGTAAAAATCCTGATGGACAAACACCTGAAGGCCCGCCGACTATAGAGGACCTTGTCATTTGCCCCTTTTTTAATTCCTTTTGTTGGTTGGTGGGTGTTTGGGTGGGGGATTCATTCGAACATTGGGACTTGAACTTCCATTTCTTTGTGGACATTGGTTGGGAGTGGGTTAGGTCAGAGTTGGATAGTTTATTTTTGTTAGGGGATATTACATTTTATACTATTTACTTATACGATGTTAATGTTTTGTGGTGGGTTAGTGTTTTCCGAATTCAATCTAAGTTACATGGTTTGTTACTTTGTTTCTGTGATGCTGCATGCCCACAGCCAGTGTTTGATTTAAAAGATCTGCCGATTTTGTAACACACAAACCGATAGATGCAGTACCCCTCACTGAGTTATTTTTAATTGTCATAATAGTACTGTCAGTCTCTCCTCCTAGTCCATACCTCCCACCAAACTTATCTTACCTGTGATTGATGATGAAGTTCGACAGACTGATAGCTGCATGGTTGGTTTCCCAAATGAACGGGGAAGATGCCTATATTGTGGTGGTAGTAGTAGACACTGGCAATAGCATTTGAAAAAAGAAAGAGAAAGTCACTTGACTGAGAGACTGTGGGAGGAGTAGTAGAACAAAGTAAACTACAGCATGGGTGGGCAAGTAGAAGAAGATCCTTGCCCTGCCTTAGTTGAAATTCAATTAGTGTTGCTTTCACCACATCTGCCCCAGCAAGCGTGTGATCAATTGTTGGTGTACATTTAGGTGCCGATTCCAATCCTGGAAAAACCGGGTACGAATGGTCGGACGGAGCGATTTTCCTGTCCGAATGGTACCCGGGAAAAACACCTTACAAACTCGCAAGTACCATTCGCACAGAAACACCATCACCGGCCGGGTCGGAAAAAACAGCGACCTGCAAAAATTTTACAAACGAATCACTGTCGGGACGGCGCACATGCGACGTCCGGACAGAATCAGGCAGCTTTTCACAGACCAGCAAGTACGAATCGTGCCGACGTCACTCCGCACGCTGCAGTTTTTACGGGAGCCAAAAACTGCCGGGAAAGTAAGGACGCCGCGAACAAGGAGCCCCGGCACGCCAGGGACAGCGATGGACCCCAACCTACGCGTCGTCACGGCCCATATAGCCTACCACCTCATATACAGAAACCGACGCAGACGCTGCAGAAGGTCAGAACAACCCCCAGGGGCAAAGGGGGGGGTGTGTGTGTGCAAGGGCCAGGAATCATAACCCACACCCCACAAATAACTACAACAGTATGCACAGCAATTGCCACCATGGACTGGTCACTTCGGGGGGGCGTGTCCACCAATCCCACGTCCCGCCACAACGGAAGTGGACGTGGACGCGTACATGTCACCACCACAATGGTGGCACGGCACATACCATGCCCATCCCTACGTCACACGAACCACGCCGGTACGGCCGCAGCCACGTCCCAAAGGCATGTGTACGGGCCGCACCCCCGAAGTTGGGGCGCCCTAGGGGCACGAGCCCCACCCAGGCCATCTGCGCGTGGACACGGCACATACCACGCCCACCCCTACGTCACACGAACCACGCCAGTACGGCCGCACCCACGTCCCAAAGGCATGTGTACGGACTGCACCCCCAAAGTTGGGGCGCCCTAGGGGCACGGGCCCCACCCAGGCCATCTGCGCGTGGACATGGCACATACCACGCCCACCCCTACGTCACACGAACCACGCTGGTACGGCCGCACCCATGTCCCAAAGCCATGTGTACGGTACAGGCCGCACCCCCATAGTTGGGGCACCCTAGGGGCATGGGCCCCACCCAGGCCATCTGCGCGTGGACACGGCACATACCACGCCCACCCCTATGTCACACGAACCACGCTGGTACAGCCGCACCCACGTCCCAAAGCCATGTGTACGGGCCGCACCCCCAAAGTTGGGGCGCCCTAGGGGCACGGGCCCCACCCAGGCCATCTGCGCGTGGACACGGCACATACCACGCCCACCCCTATGTCACACAAACCACGCCGGTACGGCCGCACCCACATCCCAAAGCCCTGTGTACGGGCCGCACCCCCAAAGTTGGGGCACCCTAGGGGCACGGGCCCCACCCAGGCCATCTGCGCGTGGACACGGCACATACCACGCCCACCCCTACGTCACACGAACCACGCCGGTACGGCCGCACCCACGTCCCAAAGCCATGTGTACGGGCCGCACCCCCAAAGTTGGGGCGCCCTAGGGGCACGGGCCCCACCCAGGCCATCGGCGCGTGGATACGGCACATATCACGACAGTGGACAGATACATAGGGGTGCGTGCCTATCACTCCCAGTAGTGCCCAGACATATGAGGGGTGGGTGCCGAGGAGCCCCAGCAGTGGACAGAGACATGGGGGGGCCAACATAATTATCAGACGACCACAGCTCCATGGGTGAATGTACGTATCCCCAACTCAGGACAATGACGATAGTGCCATAACAACACATCACTGACAGCAGTGTCCCACTCCCAGGAGGATGGTCGGCCTACCCCCACTGCATGACACACCACATGTGGGTGTGAGGACAAATTACACATGCATACCCACCCCTGGCGGAGGCAGCACAATACACACACAGAGATTTGGCCACAAGACTGCACCCTCATGTCAAACACCACTAAACAATGCGAGCCAAAGGGAACACACACTGTCACGCACAGTCCACGAATGAGAGGAATGCACAGGTACCGGGGCAGCCAACAAGCATTTGGCCTCCTTGGCAGTGAAAGGGTGGAGTACACACAGATACAATGCCCACAAATATCAGGCAGGTGCCCAAATACACTGCAGAACACGCAACACATGTGTGTGAGGCAGGGAGTACACACATGCATAGTGCGGAAAAGGGAAAATGTCCACATGAAGTCATGTCAATATACTCCATACACAAGTACAGTGACCAGCAAGGATGCCACAAACTATGCAGGTGGAGACATTGCAGAGCATGCATGCCCAAAGTCGAAGGGATGTGTCACACACCGAGGCAATGTTGACACAGCTCAGCACAACAATTGGGAAACACTATGCAGGGAAGATTACAGGTGCCACAGAGGAAGGAACACACCTTGGGACAATGTCACCATGCAGTAAGAGCCAACCTGACCCACGAATACATGCAGACACCATGTGATGGCATGCAGATACCAGGGTCCACCCCGTGAGCAGGACACAACAACATTTACCAGACACCCAACACATCATCCCCACCCCAACCCAGGGAGCAGCAGCACCAGCAGCAACAGCAGAATAGTGTGCAAACGAGAAAATAACAACCACATGCAGCATCTCGAAGGAAAGTAGCCACAGTACACCATTCCACAAGCCCATAGGCCACACCAGATGCGAAGCACCAGGGGGGACACGTAGGGACGTGTCTCCCCATGCTCGCCTGCACAGTACACTCTACCATATTATCCACAGAAGTGGGGGCATCATGTGGGGGGAAGAACCATACACCGCAGGGACAGGAGGGGCACGGGTAGGTGTCGTGGCTGCAGGGACGGACGACCCCGCCACAGGGGGTGCGGTGCCTGGCACGAAGGAGACATGTTTGGCGTACCACAAACTCCCCTCAGAACCCAGAACCCCACATCCGACAAGCTAACTGTCCCATTCGATATCCGAGGTTGGGCCCGGCAGTCCCAATGTATAGACAAGCCAGAACAAGCGACTTACAACATCACCATGAATGGTGTGAATCAGACATAGCTGTGCGTCATGCTTCACAGATCAGTCCACAACAGAATAGACACAGACAAGGTAAAGTTTAATGAGTACACTCAATGAACCTCGCGTCCTAAAATGCAGGACTGTGGCCAACATAAGCAGACAAATGATCAAGGCCAATAACATCAGCATTGTTGCAAGATCAGAGACATTGAAAGGAGCAATCTTAAGAAACTGACAGTGGAAACAGCAATCTACCTGTCGGCAGTAAACTAATAGTAGTATCATTGGACTAATAGCAGGTCCCTAAGCTAGAAGGGGGGACCCCCCACCGCACAGATCACCTCAGTGGTATCACATCACAGGATCATCTAGTCCCATCTCCTGCAAAAGTCATCCATCCATTAGGTGCGCAAATTCGAGAACGCAGAGTTCAAGTGTGATAGAACGGAACCAAGGGCATGAACTGGAAGTCCATAGAAGGGAAGCGAAAAAGTCAGAAAAGAAATGTCAATTATGAACGATGTTGAAGGGCAAGTAACCATGTAAAAGGGGAGGAAAATATCACATCGACGGATGCACCATGAAATGAGCAGGGCTAAAGTCAATCCATCAAGGCATAGGCACTATAAGTTGCAACAGCTTCCAAGAGGAAATCATCTGCACGTTCCGAAAAATTGCCTGCCATCCAGTTAAGCAGGGGGAAAGAACACACGTGTTCCTCAACAATCGGGCCATCCAGCACAACTTGTGGACAACAGGTGGGGACATCAAGATAACTCCTGGTTAAGAACTCATTTGCTGCTGTTCGGATGTCCCAATTCCCCAGGACTCCATGTGCAGCAGCACAGGCCATGACACTGACGCCAGAACAGTCCAACTCATGAGCCACTAAGGGGCACATCAGTCGATCAAAATCCGGCTCAGGAGCCACCGAGTTAGACAGGCACAAATCCAGAGCCCATTCAAATGGACAATCTAGGCAATGGAAGACAGGTTGCACGCAGGTAAAGAAGAGAAACCGGAAGGACAATCCATAGGCACTGCTTAAGGTCGCCAGCGGCAGAGTGCCGTAGAATTGAAGCATCATGTTCCGAAGATGGAGCAGCCGGTGCATGCTGTCTTGCAACGCAAGTTGTGAAGCCACAGCATAGTACGGCGATCTATTATGGCACCCCAGCTACGAGGGCGAGAAGCAAAGGGACACCTCCGAAGACGGTAGCCAAAATTGAATGATGAAATGCGGGGATCACACCAAACAGAGTTTGGAAGGAGGTCACGAGGCCACAATGTTGAAAAAAACAGCCAGCCCACTTGTGGACGAGGCATGAAAGATAGTCTGAATCCGAGTCCCAAATATGTAGTGGGAGATCAGTGTTAAAAAGCGCAAGCACCTCTGTGCGCGTGTGATCTACGTGAAGGTCAAATGTTTCTCGGGATGAAGTCAACACGACTTGTTTTTGAGACAATGGAGCCCTTACACTGCTTATTTTGTTGTACTCCGCTTTCAAGGTCGGAATGGAGGCCAGATGGATACATCCAGCCGGCCATGCGGGGGTGGGAAAAGGTCGTAATGACAGAAAAGCACTTGTAGTGAAACAGTCACGATGTCAGGAATTGCTGGAAGCATCCCACAGCAAGCAACTGCATTGAATAGCACATAATTACCGTTAGCAAGCAGCGCACAAGAAGGGGTCATGACTGGCACACGAATCCCTTACAGAATACAAGCTACATCATGAGCGTGCATGTAACATGCACCATGCACTTGAATGTGCCTACACACCACAGAATGATCCGGAGTGGAAGTGCACCCTTCAACCCTTGAATACACCTCCTTGCCGTCACTCACGCACCTGTTGTCGCCTAGCACGGACACAAGGGACCCGAGCAACTGGGGGGGCGGTGATGAGAATGGAGGGTGCGCCGAGGGTTTGAGTGCTGCCTTCAGCACTGGTGGCAGTCCCCGCCCCCTCTGCAGGCTCAGCCCCGGCGCGGTCAGCGTCATAGGTGTTGGGACTGGACGGGTCTTCCGCCTGACTCCCCTCTGACGCCGTGCCACATGCTGCGCCAGACTCCCCAGCACTGGTGGCCCCGGTGCTGGCTACCTCCCCCACGTCCGTGCCAGTGTCTCCCTCTGTTACCCCCGACGATGCTATGGCCATGGTGAAGAGACAGGGAATGACCACACACCTGTATACACATGACACATGAGTCCAATCTACATAGGACACAGCGAATTGCATTAACGCCAACATGGGTGACATCTACAAAACTACCAACATAAGTAGGCCCTGCACCACACAGTTGGTTTACCCACCATGCCACTGGGAAACAATGGGGAGCATGACACAACAGAAATGTACTTGTCCTCAATCGATACAGAGGTGCTACTCACTGGGGACAGTCGAGCACTGCATCACTGGCATGCCACGGCCACCTACACCCGCAACTGTCCACCGATGCCAGGGACACGGTTAATCACACCTCAAATGTTACTACCGGCGTTGAACGTTGTGACCATGTCATGTGAGTGTCATGTGATCCCATGAGCCAGCTGTATGAGTTCCGTGACATGCATCTGCATTTCCTGCATCCAACAGGTGTGTGCGTGTCGATGGGCATGGCACACTGTTACGCACACCAGGCCACATGTGGAATCAGCCCTAATGTGTGCATGTGTGCATCGCACATGCACTTGCGAGATTGGGACTATTCTGCGTAGTCTCAATGTATGTGTCATCATACCTGACATGTCCCCCTTCCTGCCAAGGTGTGTGGATTGTCCTGTTTCAAGGACATGCGACCTGTGCCTCTAGTGGCCCGCAACCGGTCTGTGTGATAATACATCCTTCTAATGCACATATGTGGATGCCTGTCACTCCTGTCTTGCGTCAGCCTCTTCACTTACACTGGGCCACAGCTAGTTCCATGTCATGTAATGTTGACCCTGCGCACCCACGTGTATAGATGACTGTTGTTAGGGGTGTTACCTTGCTGGCATACGTGTCTTGGATGCAGTGCACAGTACAGACTCTGTATGTTGAACATGTGCTCAGTTCATTGACAGTGGTGTAGTGCTGTACTCAATCTTCGTTATTCCTTCCAAATTTCTGCAGGGCACCGCCTCTCCCCCGACCAATGCCAGACCTGGCTGCCATGACGGAATGTGACTGTATACGCCGCTACCGCTTCACCCAACCGTTGATTGACGACTTGACCGAAAGGCTCGAGGCACACCTCCAACCGCTACACAGGTATCCTACTGCACTGACACCCAAGATGAAGGTGATGGCAGCCCTACATTTCTTTGCCACCGGTACGTTTCAATTGACTATAGCTGATGTCGGTGGCATGTCCCAGACCATGTTCAGCCGTGTCCTGCATGATGTGGTAGAGGCCATGTTGTTACACCTTGATGAATTCATTGCCTTTCCAACTCGTGAGCAGTTGACAGGTGTCAAGGGTGAGTTCTATGCCCTGGGAGGGATGCCCCATGTCATTGGGGCCATTGATGGGACACATGTGGCTTTAGTGCCACCACACGCACAGGAGGTAGCCTTCCGTAACCGCAAGCATTACCACTCCATCAATGCCCTTGTGGTATGTCTTGCCAACATCATGATATCCCATGTCTGTTCACGTTTTCCAGGATCAGCACACGATGCCTACATCATGAGGCGTAGCAGGGTGCCCGAAATGATGCTGCAGCTGCGCAACTAGCGTGCATGTCTTGTTGGTGGGTATGATCTGTTAGTCCGGTATTTAGCCGTTTCTTCATGTCTTACTGCTTCTCCTGACCCACTTCTGTCCATGATGTTTCCACGCTGGCTATCCCAACATGCCATGGCTGATGACAGCCGCAGAACACCGGTACAACGACACCCATGGGCAGACGAGGCGCGTGATTGAGAGGACGTTTGGACTCCTGAAGAGCAGATTCCGGCGCCTCCACAACACAAGACCGGCGGCGCCCTCTCATATGCCCCGGTGAAGGTCTGCTAAATCTTCCTTGTGTGCTGCATGCTGCACAACATGGCAGTGGAGAAGGCCGTGCCACTCATCCTGGATCCTGATGAGCAAGATCATCCACCCGTGGAGGATGTAGGGCTTGGGCACGGGGCAAGTGAAGATGAGGATGAGGATGAGGACATCCGGAGTCAGCTGATCCGCAACTTCTTCTCATAAAGGTGAGTTCCGGTGTCTGAGTGTGCACGCCTAGTGCCTTGTGTGGCATGTGTTGCAATGTGTGTGTCCAGCTGACTGTGTGCCAAGTAACTTGGAGGTGTGTTCTGATGTGTCATACAAGTGCAAATGTCATTCCCCATATTTGTGCAGGTGCACATAAATCATTATTCCCATGGTGACAACATCAATCCTGTAGGGTGCATGTACATGTGTGCGGATTACTAGCTCCTCGCTGACTTGTTGTGTGTCTGTCCTCCCCAGGTTCCTGCGGCTGTCGTCTGCTCATGTCATCATTGCACTCCTGCTATTCCTCATGATTTCTCAAACGTGTGCTGGATCAGAGTTACATGCAAAGAGATGGAGAGAAGTCTGTTTTTGGTAAGGAGTGCAGCAAGGCCTTTTGTGGGTGGTACGAGTTTGTGATATGTGGGTACTGCTCCTGTGCATGTTGTGTTACCATGCATACATGTCGACTCACCATGGGCCACGTGACGTGTTGCATGGCCCCCATTAATTGATAGTCAACCTTCCTGACAGTCATCTGTCATGGATTGTGGATTCTGAGGAAGGCATCAATGTGTGTCTAACGTCCCTCAGGAACATACGGGATGGTCATGCTGGACATGGTGTAGGACATCCCCATATGAGGCTCAATGTGGGATTGTAGACTCGCCGTGTGCAGCAAGGGGTGTGAGTTCAACCCCTTCACTTGTGTGCCAGCTCAGTAGGATTTACCGCATCTGTGTGTTGCAGGGGGTGTCCAGTGTGGGTCACACATGTTCAGCCGAATGACATGTGATTCTGTTCCAATGGATGCAACTCCATTAGTGTGAGGCTGGTTAATAAAGGTGTTCGTCATACTCCAAGGTGCCTCGTCTCTGTCAATGCTGGTCTCTTGCCACTTGGCATGCGGCATCTCGGCATACTTGCTGTAGATAATGCATAGGAGTCCTTGTGTAGTTTAGCGACATGCATGCAGTTGCTCATGGATTGGGCTCCCTATTGGGCATGTAGTACATGGTATTTTTTTTACATCTTTTGTTTTTAGCGAGGTCAAACACACAATGGGCCATCACCAGTTGCTGAGGGTGTGTCTCCAGTGCGCAGGTCGACCTTAAGTTTCCTGATCCTGTGTAATGGTTCTTTGGGGATTGGGCATGCATTGTCTCTGGGTGTGCCATGTGACACTGGACACTCCTCACTTAACACACGCGCCTGTTGCAGTTGCCCTTCTGACATCCTAGTGTTTGTGTGCAAGATGGGCCATTTCGCAGGGGGGTGGCGCCTGCTGCTGCAGGCCCTGCACAGGCACACAGTGGCCACACTCACAGGATGTAGTGCATCATGTTTTGCTCGCTCAAATTTGCCATGCTAGTCCACAGCATCTGTACCCCATGCTGCAACGCACTCTGCATCATGCACATGATCCACAGATGGATCCACTCCAAGTTGCGACAGGCCATCCCCCAGGTCCATGACGACATCCATCTCATATACTGCCCTGCCCTCTACGGAGCAAGTACATCCACACTCCAAGGACACTGGTCCACTTCCAGGGGGCATCTGCACACCTCAGCTTCTCCGCCCTGCGCCCCAGCCCCCTCACCGTCCACCATAGCTGGCTGCAATGGATCACTGTCTGCTGCAGGATGTCCTCCGCACACCCCACCCACACTCAGGAGCCTGTCCACAAACCCGACCCCACACCAACCTTGTACATCTAACATCCTACATCCCGTTGGTCCATCTCCATGCATCCGACCTTTCCCTGTCCCCCGTTCTTCTCATCCACCGTACTCCAGCATACCGGACATATTTCTCCCACCTGGCCACAAATCCCTGGGACTCCCTCCCCGGGTACCTCCACATGGGCCATGACCTCTACGCCTTGATGATGATCTCCCAAATAGGTCTGTCTGCACAGTTTAGCAAGCCCCCCCTCAGCAGCCAGAGGCCATCACAGGTGAGTATTGTGCTCCATGCCTGCAGTGACTGATACTTGTGACCCATGTGTGTCCTTGTTAGAAATGGGATTTCTGGTTGGCTAGGGCTTGCGCCAAAGCCAGGCAGAAACCACCACTCTAGTCAGGGCAAGGAAGGTACACGCCAAAGATAACCCCTGCTCACCCCCTTGGTAGCTTGGCACGAGCAGTCAGGCTTATCTCTGAGGCGATGTGTAAAGCGTTTGCGCGCGCACCCAGCAACAACACCCAAGGCCCACCACAAAGGAAACTCCACACAAGGTATTCTATAAAAATAGCCTTTGTATTATACCAAACACATTAGATAAAAACACACACTTTACAATGTGCCAACAGGCACGGGCAGAATTTACAAGGGATTATATGTACAGGGGACAGGGCCACATGGACCACTGTCAGGAATTAGCACTTAGAACATAACACAAATTACCAAGTGTACATGTAGAACATAACCAGTATCTACTGGCGCAATAATGACCTCAGCGTCATCACACTAGCATCAGGTATAAAACCTATCCTGCATCCATCACAGGGGCATAAATCACATTATGCAATTCTCGCAAGTCTAACGCCTTAGACCTAGCCACCTAAGTATACCTACACTAGGGGCGTACATAACACAGGGAAGTACATTCTCCCTACCATCAACCTAAACAAGGTAAAACAACCTCCTAGGCAGAACTAATCACATTTTAGAGGTACACAACACAGGGTGCGCAAAACATACTATACACAGTACATTTCCTAGCACCAAAATCGCATTATAGTCCAGGTCGCACCAGAACCTAAACGTAGCAGCTGCCCACTACTTGCTGGGCAGCTGGGGACAAGCACAGGGCCTAAACGCTGCAGCTGGCACTAAGTGCTGCGCAGCTGGGAAGGCAAATGAAGCAGGGGCTCTCAATCGCCCCTGAAACAATATCCACAACGTTGGAGCCACCTAGGCTCGACACACCATGTCCCCAAGTTGGAGCCTCTCTGGGCTCTAGAATAATCATGTTCCCACACGAGGAACTGGCACCCGTCGTTGGAGCGCAGGAGCGCTCTAAAACAAATCAGTCCCTCACGTTGGAGCCTCTCTGGCTCAAGACAATTCTGTCCCCACATCGCTAGGGCCACCCGGGGCTCTAGAAATACACTACGGACCCTGCCCGCCTCGTTGGAGCCTCGTGGCTCAAAACATCAATCGTTGGAGCGGCCCACTGCAGACGGGGCCGCTCGGACTATGTGCGTCATCTGGCACACACAAACAGGGGAGGGCATGTTGGAGCGGCCCACTGTCAAGCGGGGCCGCTCAGCACCGGCACTAGTGCCTTCACCTCGCCCCTCCCCCTAGGCAGCCTCACTCACCGGCTCTCTCTCTCTCTGCCCGGTCCCGCTTCTGGGACCGGGGCTTCCGGCACTGACGGTCATGGCGGGGGCTCTCTCACCACATGAGAGCTCCGTCCCTGGAGGCGCCGGTCTTCGCCCAGTCCCCCATCTCGGGACCGGGACTTCTCTGGTGGAGCCTGCGAGGCTCCGGGGACAATGGCGGCACTTCCGCTTCCGTCCCGCGGCCCCGCCCACAACCAGGCGGGCCGCGGACTCGGCGGCCGTTTTTAAATGCAGCTCGGGCCGCGGCGGTGATCTCTTTGGCGGGCAAAGTGCGGGGTGGGCACCCGTCATTTTTACATGACTCCATAAGCGGGGTAGGCACCCGTATCCCTCCTGAAGCACGAAGACGCAGGGTGGGCACCTGCATAGAATTAACGCAAAGGCAGCGGGGTGGGCACCCGCGAGACCAGCATTACGGGGGAATCCCTACGTCGGGATTCCCTCAGCGGCGATCGCAGCCCAGCGCTGCCCAGGCCCACATGTTCCTCCTTCCTGGGGGAAGAGATAGCGCATTTCAGGCGCTAGGTCACAAGTCCTGGAGGCATAAAGAAAGGGAGCAAAAACCTCCAGCAAAGAGGCCTTTAGAAAGTAAGGGGCAATGGCACAAAGAATAGTCCCAGAAGTCCTTCAGCGTCCAGGGCATCCAGAGGCTGGGCAGGGCCCAGGGAGGCAAGCCTTCCCCTGGGCCCCAGCAGCAGCACGCCCCTGGTAGATTCAAGTACAGAACGAGAACATTTTGTAAGGGGACACAGCCCCTTTTTATACACCAAATCCCTTTGTTCTGGGTTCAGGGTGAGGGGGAAAAACAGTCGCAGCTGGTTGGGGAGCACCCTTGATGTGCTCAGCCCCTCACTCTATTCACTGGCAGGGCTAGGGTCGTCAGTCGCACCACAGGGGGCGGAGCCAGCAGTGTGTGGGGAAAACCCTGCCCTATTCAGGTCCAAGGTGCACTCCTCCCCAGCCATCAGCATGCTAATCTCACACTCACCACTGGGGCAGACCCAACCAGACTCCTGGAGTCAGGCTCACCAGCCAGCTCCAGCCAATCACACGCCAGACGCACTGCACACAGAAGTGCCCACTTCTAGAAGTGGCACTTCCACACTAGGTACATGCACGCCGCACACATCATCGCGCAGCATTCACTCCCACGAGTCCGCACATACCAAACTCGGGCCTGCACACCCCACGCATCAGGAACTACCAGGGACACATACATTCCCCATGCATTCCTATGGGAGGGCAGGCCTATCTCACCACATGCACTCAGAGCACGCACGCACTTTACCCTGGGACACAGGGAAAGTGCGCAGAAACCAAGAAAATCACCACACCAAGTCACCAATAAAAGGCAAAAAGTTCAGGGGTGAACCTGCCAGAAGGGCCAAGTCCAACACAACCCCCTTCCAGCCAAAACGCAGGGCAGACCAATCACCACCGTGATGGACTTCCCTGCTTGGGGCGATAGAACACGGACGCAGGCCCGCACTGCAGGGACACTCTCCGGTTCTACGCCATTCTCAATCAACATGGTTCCATCTGAAAAAAAACAACCGAAAAGAACTCAGGCCCAACTAGGCTACCCCACTGGTACTACCTAGTTGTCCACGGCCAGGACCAGGCCCTAGGCCACCCAGATACCACTGGTCCTTGCCAAACCCAGAGTGGGGGGTAGTAACCCCTGGCATACAAGCCATTCTCCACTCTCCCTCTCAGTGTAGTTCCCAACTACCACTGATCCTTCAACCTAGGGTCCGCACCCTCAGGCTGACCAGAGGTCACGGGCAAGAATGCCCCACCCTACCTCTACTTCTGGGGTTCCGCACCCTCCCAGGGAAGCACCCACCAGAACACAACTCTCCCACCAGTTCAGGAACTCTCTCCACCAACTGGTCTACCACCTGGGATCCAAGGGGTCAGAGGCGAGGACTCCCTCCCTCTGCACCCCCTTCCACTGTAGAGCAGGGTCTCTTCACTTAAGATGAGCCCCACCTGCCCTCAGGACTACAGCTGCCCTTTACGTCCAGATCCGGAAACACCGACTACTGGCTCCCCAACCGAGGGACGTACCCTTTGGTCAGATGCCTGGCGAACCAGGACTTAACGAGGGTGACCCATAACTAATGGGTCGTGTGACAGTCTGCCTGGCGCTGATCTCACGACCTCCTGTCCATCTGACAGTGCGTGCAGACCCCCCAGGACAGAAGTGGCGACACCACGGTCACTCAGTGGCGACACAGCCCTCCCGGCTGGTCCCTGACCTACTGGTTCCCACTGGGGAATCCCTCCCCCTCTCACCCCTCCCTCTGGACTTCTGCACCCTCCCAACTGGAGCGGTACCGCCAGACACCAGGACTACTGGAGGTCTGATTACAGACGCTCCACGTCCTCTAGACACTGGGAGATCCTCCTCAAATGACCTATTGGTACAGCCTAGGCCCCCGACCTGATGTTCCCTAAAGAAACCATCCAGGCCCTGACACTGGGTTTCGGGCACCTGGAGACACGCAGTCCCACCCACTCCTTCTCCGCAGAGACAGGCCCTGAGCCCCTACACCGAGACCTAGCTGGGCTACTCTGAACCTCTTCCACCACGCTGGGCTGGAAGACACCTCAGCCACTACTTTTGGAATCACTCCCCAATGCAAGTTCCCTATCCCAGAGAACTCACACCCAATCAACCAGCAAGCTCCTTATTTCAAAGAACTCACATCCTTCATCCACATACACACACCCCCCAGACTAGTAAGACAGTTTCTACCGCCCCTGATTTCTCAACCTGACCACCACGTGACACAGGTACTATTACTCTGGGAACTGGGAATGGGACATTCACATTCATCCAGCGCATTACACATTCATCCCCAAACCCCTCCCAAGACTGGTAAGACAGTTTCTACCGCCCCTGATTTCTCAACCTGACCACCACGTGACACAGGTACCACTACCCCTGGAACTGGGAATGGGAATATATGCACTGGACACACATCTGCTGCCACCACTGGATCCCACCCTCTGGTGAATCCAGAAAACACAATGCACTAAGGGGGATGATCTACCCTCCCGAGCTAGGGACACCTAACTCACAGTGCACAAGAACACATTTCCAAAGAAATGACATTTAAAAGCAAATTTTAAAACAATAATCCCTATACCATGTGATTTATCTAAATGCAGAGTTTTGTAGTGCGGCCAGTTGCTGCTGCGGTACAGCGCAAACGCAAGTCCAAATCCCACCGCTGATCACCAATGTTAGAAATGGGATTTCTGGTTGGCTAGGGCTTGCGCCAAAGCCAGGCAGAAACCACCACTCTAGTCAGGGCAAGGAAGGTACACGCCAAAGATAACCCCTGCTCACCCCCTTGGTAGCTTGGCACGAGCAGTCAGGCTTATCTCTGAGGCGATGTGTAAAGCGTTTGCGCGCGCACCCAGCAACAACACCCAAGGCCCACCACAAAGGAAACTCCACACAAGGTATTCTATAAAAATAGCCTTTGTATTATACCAAACACATTAGATAAAAACACACACTTTACAATGTGCCAACAGGCACGGGCAGAATTTACAAGGGATTATATGTACAGGGGACAGGGCCACATGGACCACTGTCAGGAATTAGCACTTAGAACATAACACAAATTACCAAGTGTACATGTAGAACATAACCAGTATCTACTGGCGCAATAATGACCTCAGCGTCATCACACTAGCATCAGGTATAAAACCTATCCTGCATCCATCACAGGGGCATAAATTACATTATGCAATTCTCGCAAGTCTAACGCCTTAGACCTAGCCACCTAAGTATACCTACACTAGGGGCGTACATAACACAGGGAAGTACATTCTCCCTACCATCAACCTAAACAAGGTAAAACAACCTCCTAGGCAGAACTAACCACATTTTAGAGGTACACAACACAGGGTGCGCAAAACATACTATACACAGTACATTTCCTAGCACCAAAATCGCATTATAGTCCAGGTCGCACCAGAACCTAAACGTAGCAGCTGCCCACTACTTGCTGGGCAGCTGGGGACAAGCACAGGGCCTAAACGCTGCAGCTGGCACTAAGTGCTGCGCAGCTGGGAAGGCAAATGAAGCAGGGGCTCTCAATCGCCCCTGAAACAATATCCACAACGTTGGAGCCACCTAGGCTCGACACACCATGTCCCCAAGTTGGAGCCTCTCTGGGCTCTAGAATAATCATGTTCCCACACGAGGAACTGGCACCCGTCGTTGGAGCGCAGGAGCGCTCTAAAACAAATCAGTCCCCCACGTTGGAGCCTCTCTGGCTCAAGGCAATTCTGTCCCCACATCGCTAGGGCCACCCGGGGCTCTAGAAATACACTACGGACCCTGCCCGCCTCGTTGGAGCCTCGTGGCTCAAAACATCAATCGTTGGAGCGGCCCACTGCAGACGGGGCCGCTCGGACTATGTGCGTCATCTGGCACACACAAACAGGGGAGGGCATGTTGGAGCGGCCCACTGTCAAGCGGGGCCGCTCAGCACCCGCACTAGTGCCTTCACCTCGCCCCTCCCCCTAGGCAGCCTCACTCACCGTCTCTCTCTCTCTCTGCCCGGTCCCGCTTCTGGGACCGGGGCTTCCGGCACTGACGGTCATGGCGGGGGCTCTCTCACCACATGAGAGCTCCGTCCCTGGAGGCGCCGGTCTTCGCCCAGTCCCCCATCTCGGGACCGGGACTTCTCTGGTGGAGCCTGCGAGGCTCCGGGGACAATGGCGGCACTTCCGCTTCCGTCCCGCGGCCCCGCCCACAACCGGGCAGGCCGCGGACTCGGCGGCCGTTTTTAAATGCAGCTCGGGCCGCGGCGGTGATCTCTTTGGCGGGCAAAGTGCGGGGTGGGCACCCGTCATTTTTACATGACTCCATAAGCGGGGTAGGCACCCGTATCCCTCCTGAAGCACGAAGACGCAGGGTGGGCACCTGCATAGAATTAACGCAAAGGCAGCGGGGTGGGCACCCGCGAGACCAGCATTACGGGGGAATCCCTACGTCGGGATTCCCTCAGCGGCGATCGCAGCCCAGCGCTGCCCAGGCCCACATGTTCCTCCTTCCTGGGGGAAGAGATAGCGCATTTCAGGCGCTAGGTCACAAGTCCTGGAGGCATAAAGAAAGGGAGCAAAAACCTCCAGCAAAGAGGCCTTTAGAAAGTAAGGGGCAATGGCACAAAGAATAGTCCCAGAAGTCCTTTAGCGTCCAGGGCATCCAGGGGCTGGGCAGGGCCCAGGGAGGCAAGCCTTCCCCTGGGCCCCAGCAGCAGCACGCCCCTGGTAGATTCAAGTACAGAACGAGAACATTTTGTAAGGGGACACAGCCCCTTTTTATACACCAAATCCCTATTGTTCTGGGTTCAGGGTGAGGGGGAAAACCAGTCGCAGCTGGTTGGGGAGCACCCTTGATGTGCTCAGCCCCTCACTCTATTCACTGGCAGGGCTAGGGTCGTCAGTCGCACCACAGGGGGCGGAGCCAGCAGTGTGTGGGGAAAACCCTGCCCTATTCAGGTCCAAGGTGCACTCCTCCCCAGCCATCAGCATGCTAATCTCACACTCACCACTGGGGCAGACCCAACCAGACTCCTGGAGTCAGGCTCACCAGCCAGCTCCAGCCAATCACACGCCAGACGCACTGCACACAGAAGTGCCCACTTCTAGAAGTCGCACTTCCACACTAGGTACATGCACGCCGCACACATCATCGCGCAGCATTCACTCCCACGAGTCCGCACATACCAAACTCGGGCCTGCACACCCCACGCATCAGGAACTACCAGGGACACATACATTCCCCATGCATTCCTATGGGAGGGCAGGCCTATCTCACCACATGCACTCAGAGCACGCACGCACTTTACCCTGGGACACAGGGAAAGTGCGCAGAAACCAAGAAAATCACCACACCAAGTCACCAATAAAAGGCAAAAAGTTCAGGGGTGAACCTGCCAGAAGGGCCAAGTCCAACAGTCCTGAGTTGGGTCAACACTCACGCATAGTTAGACATTTCCACACACATATGTCGTACAATAATGCTAAATGACAGCAACATCTCATGTGCAGAACAATGTGACTTTATTGTAGGTGGGGTGCGTCATTTGGAAGATGTGCTAAGGTGCACAGCCGGGGGAATAGAATCCAAAGTTCACTGGGGGAGATGGCATCCTTTTTGGTCGTCATTGGTCAGACTGGGACCAGCGAGTCCATGTGGCAAAGAATGTCATTGGGTGAGGTGATGCTGTTGCGCCCGAGGGCCAGGTGCCAGGCCAGGTGACCTGGGAGATGGGGATGGTCCGCTGACTCTCACGGTCTCTTACGTGGACGACCCACTTTCCTACGGGGACAACAGATGCAGGCCTTGACGATGCTAGGGACGCTCCAATCAGATGAATCCTCCTCCTCCTCCCTCCCTGTGTCTGGTGCTGGTCTACGCCTGGTGGCACAGGGAGGGTTTGCCAGACTTTGGGCGATCTGACGGAGTGATTTGCTCACGTCCCTGTGCACCGCCAGGAGCTCAGCCTGTCTTGCCTCCATCTCTCCTAGTAGTTGTTGGTGACTGGCATGATGCTCGACCTGCAGGTTCTTGATCTCATTGAGGGTCCCCTGCATCCCAGAAAGTATGACCACGGCCTGGTCGATGCCTCTGGTGTCACGCCGGTATGAGTCCAGGATGTTGCGTAGGTGGGCCATACCGGGGTCCTGAGCTGGCTGGTCAGGTTCGCGCCTCCGCCTGCCTCCACTCCCACCACCCCTGCCCACACGTGCCTGGCCTGCCGTTGTGGGAACATCTGGTCTACGGGACCCCTGAGGGATGGCATCGGCAGGGTTGTCTGCCTCCTCCTGGGTGCCCGCGGAACGTTGTCCCTCCCGGTCAGACTGGCTGTGTTGTTCAGTGCGAGCAGGGATCCTGGGTGTGTCCTGGGATGTGGCGGGAAGGGGGGTGGTGGTTGGCACAGATGTACCTGACGCAGGTGCTGCAGGAGCTTGTACACCAGAGGGGCCAGGTTGGTCGGGGTAATCCACGGAGTGGTGAGAGTCGTCGCTGCCGGCGGGATCGTCGTCACGCGGTGTCTGGGACTGTGAATCTTCCCCCCCAGTGTTGGGGGGAGATGGTTGACGTCGCCCTGTGTGTGAGAGAGGGACAATGTTAATGCTGTTTCATGCCACATCCATGTTTCATGTATATTCAAGTTGGCACAGTTCCCCCAGGTATTTGGATGTCCCTGGCATTCCTCTCAGTGTCCACTTGGGGATGGGTATGTTGCGGGGGACAGTTTGGGATGTTCTCCTGAGTGTGTGGCCTGTAGATAGTTGGCTCTGATCAGGCGCGCAACACCCATTGGGCTAACCGGGCTTGCCCCCCCCCCCGTCATGTGTGTCATCCCGGCTGAGACAGCCTCGCGGGCTGGCGTCCGTCTAATTGCATCCGGACCCAAGAACTTCATAGGTGTATGGTAGACCATTTACTCGAACATTCGGCTTCTGTTGTGTTTTCACCCATTCTTACAGCCACTCTGCCTAGGGCTGGTTGATTTACCCCCCCCAATCTTTTACTGCCCCCCCCCGGAAGTTGGCTGTAGTTGCCCGCCTGGCTCTGATGCTTACTTGGCTCCGGATTGGTCTTGTTGTGTCACATGTCCATTGTGGGAGTGGGTGTATCCGTTGCCTGCCCGGGGGGGTGTGCTTGTGGGGGGGGGGGTGACCTGCCGTGCTGTGGTGTGTTGTGTGAGTCGTCATTGGGTCTCCCAGGTGATGTGTGTGTCCCCTCATGGTGAGTGCTGGCATGACAGTGTGTGTGGGTTCCTGTGCTGGTTGCCTGTGCTTGTGGATTTGGTGTTTGAGTGTACAGTGGTCCCAGGAGGGCCTTGTGCTGCATACAGCAGGGCCCAGTGTCAGCGACCTTGTTAGTAGTTTGCCAGTCCCTGTGCATTGTGCATGGGTATGTCCCTATGCCATATGGGCTGGGACATTGGTGTCTGAGTCTCATTTTCACGATGTGTTGTGTGGGGCCCACCCTCCCAGCCTCCCGGACATCCTGTCTTGTGTTTGTGGTTGTTGTGGCCTTGGACATGGCCTTGCCTTGATTTGTGAAGGGTGAATGGTGACGTTCGTGGCATGGCCATGGTTATTGAGTGTGGTTGTGTGCGGTGAGTGCTTGGGGGTGGGTGCATGCATTTGTTGTGGTTGGCAGGCGCGCAACAGCCATTGGACTCACAGGGCTTCAACCCCACCCCCATCGTGTGTGGCAGCTCGGGATGAGACAGCTTCCCGGTGCGCTCACAGCCGCACCCGAACACTTCACAGGTCTTTCAGAGGCCATTTGCGTGTTAATGAGGCCTCGCGGTTGTTTCACCCCTTTGACTGCCCCTGCAGCTCCACTCTGCCTATGGCTTACAAGATTCATCCCCCCAATGCAATTTTTCTTAGCCTCCCCCGAAATTTTGCTATAGTTGCGCCTCTGGTGGTTGGAGTGTGGATGCCATTCCCCCAAGTTACATGAGTTGTTTTTGTACTCACCAGGCTCTGCGACTCTGTCCACTCCGTGTACTCCCACCGGTGGTAGCATGGCCATCACCCTCTCCTCCCAGGGATGGTACTGTACGCGTCTGCGGGGCGGCCCACCTCCAGTGATGTTGGCCTGGGCATGTTCTTCGTTCATCTTCCTCTTGACCGCCCTGCGCAGATCGTACCACCTGGCTTGGCATTCATGCCTGGTTCTTCGAGCGAGCACAACAGCATTCACCTAGTCGATGATCCTCTGCCACATGGCAGATTTTTCTGATATGCTGGTCTGTCTGACCATTGTTTCAAACAGCTGTGGCTCGACTCTGATGACTTCGTCGACGAGGATCTCCAGCTCCGCCGTAGTGAACTTTGGATTCTTGTCTGTGGGCTTGGTGTGGGGTGTGGGCGGTTGTGGGTGTGTGGGTGTGAATGTGTGTGTGTGTGACTGTGCAGAGGGGGATGTTTGTGGGGGAGGTTGTGTGAAGGTGTGTGAGTGGCGGGGTAGCAAAGGTATGAGTTCTGTGGGCTGGTTTGTGTGTGAGCTCTGTCCGCAGTAGGTCTGTTGCAAGGGCTCATGGTTTGTGTGTGTGGGCCCTTTTTATTGGTCCATTGTTGGGTGTGGCTGTGTTTGAATTTTGGTGGGTGTGTTATAAGAGGTGGTTGTGTTTGGGGCCTCTGTTGGGCAGTTTGGATGTCATTGAGTTGTGTTTTTTAGTGTGAATGTGTTTTGTGTATTTGTGCGAGTCGCTTTGGACCTCCTTGTGCTGTTTTCCACTGTCCTGGTTCTGTATGTGTGATTTCGCGTTGGGTGGCACAGTACATTCGCGATGGTGTGTGAGGGTGCTGGGTTCGGGGTTGGTGTACGGCAAGTTAATGCGGTGGGGGGGGCTGGGGGTATAGTGCGGACAGGGTGGTGTAAGGTGCAGATGTATTGGGGGGGCTGTGCGGCTCGTACACGGGCATGGATGTACCCGTGTACTTGTGTGCTTCAGCGTTGGCTCCGTACGGGCCTTTTTCCGTGCGAATGGGTTTTCGGACGGGCGGTCGGGATCGTACTTGCGCGCTCGGACTCGTGTTTTACGATTTGTACGTGAAACTGTCTGGATCACTTTCGTACACTTTTCCAGTGGATATTCGGACGTGGTCACTTTCCGACACACGCTCGTAAACTTTTCCCAACACTATTCGTAGTTATTTTTCACGTCCCATTCGTACTTGCCAGTTTGTACGGTACTTGTGCGACTCGTACTTAAAAAAGTACGGATGCAAGTCATACGGTATTTCTTTTTACCGGATCGGAATCGGCACCTTAATGTAGTCACATCACACCTCAATATAAATCACACAGCCCGGGGGAAGAGGGTTAGGGATTGATGAATGGATGGGAAGTGGGGTTTTGGGAAAGGCTTGAGAAAGAAAAACAGACAGTATGCATGGACACAACAAAAGTAAAACACAATCTTGTAAGACGACCATGATCCATTATCAAAGAAATCAAAGTATAAAGTGAGAAAAAGGAAATGCATGCATGCTGAGGAAGCAAACTTGATGGTTAATGATAATGAGTTGTACTTACTAACTACTACCAATGAGACAGTACAGGTAAGAAATTATTAATATGAAATTTGCCTTGCCTGTCTGCCGCCCTCAGAGCTCAGACCGAACCAAATTACATGCTGTACCGGGCTTGCTTTTATTTTTAAAGCTAGCAAAGGAAATGAAAAAATAGTTGTAGGGATCAATTACCAAACAAACCACAACACACAGTCGTAATGATTGAAGAGAAAAAAGGAATCAAATAAATTTAAAGACGAATGATGAATGATACTAAAGTTACTGTATTATCCTGTTCCAAATGTGGAGTTGCATCATTCTCGTCATTCCTCTTGGTCCTCCCTTCCATGGACACTCCGCACATCAATCTTGGGTACCACTGCCTGCCTGATGCGGATTGGTAAAGTAAGTGTGAGTTGTTTCTCCCACTATAGCACATGTTAAAGGCTGCCCTGTAAGTGTAGATGGAAAAACAAACGGGGTATTGCAAAATTACTGCATTTAAAACAATAAACTCAATTACAGTGGAGTGCAAGAAGAGAAGACAAGACTCTGGAGAGAACACTTTCAGACTGAGGCAGCTTGGATAGGATACATAGTGTCTACTCTACAGCATTAAGCTACAACAACAACGGGACAGGACTCAGGAGCCAGCAGAGCCACAGAACAGGAGAACCGCGGCACAGGCCAGGCACCCTACCCCTTATTTACATTTTGACCAAGCCAGACAAATGCACTGCAGCAACCTAGCATTTTCCAAATGAAGTGACTAAATCAATGCGCCACTGTCCCTCATACCACTACACTCTACTCCAGTCCACACCATTACACGGACATCTAGCCTAGGTCTGCTGTGGTTCTTGTTCAAACTGTTTACCTTTTAAGTCAGCCCATGAAACGCAGTTATTCCATCAATTATCTACGATCCAACTGACTGACTGTGTGCAAAGATAGTATGCTCAGCAGCATCATGATGATGACCGTGTGGTACATGTTCTCCAACACCAACTCAGTCTGTAGTGACTGATTAAGTTTATAATATATTCCATATTACAAAATTGCAACGGATATTGGCCGGCACCTGCAGTGGTAGGAGTACAATGTGGTTATTAAACAACAAGGAAACATTAACTGTCACTTGACCTGAGTCACTTTTACTTTGTCGATAAACTAGTATAGTTCTACTTCATGCACATTCATCCGTAGTCAGCAAGCATCCAATGCAATGCATGCCATCATTCACAATAATCACTCATTACCTGTTTTTGCTGTTCTCTTTGGCTGTCAGATCTGATGCCTGCCTAGCCTTCTGACAGTCAGTGATGAGTTTCTTTCGGCTTGGAAACAAAACAGAATATAGCTGGAGTCACGTTTCACTTCTTATTGAGGGACTGTTAGAGGCAACATGTATTGTACTATTCTCCATCTCCATCCAATGTCTGGCTTGCTTGAAATGTATTTAGGGAGAGTAAGGAAGATGGAGCAGGACCCTGAGGAGTGGAGTGGACAGTTATGCACAGACGTGCAACTCCAATAGGGAAATAAAAAGAGGAGACTGTTGATGGATTTGTTGTGATTAGATTTTGAACCAGAAAAACAGATACACAGTCACACAAAAATAAAGGAAGGGAGAACAATTTGAAAGCCTGGTTGTCAGGGAAGAGGAGCTCGTCCTCAAACTCTGGTGGTTCGGACAGAAGTACGTCTAACAACCCACTACTTATGTCATCGAAGTCGCTCTCCTCTTTCTGCTGTGATTCACGTATTTTGTACTCCGGTGGTATAAAGTGTTGATTCATTTTAATCATGGTTAACCTCTCCACGATTTTGGGTGAGAGATTGGTCCTTTTCACAGTAACAATGGCACCAGCAGCACTGAAAACATGCTCTGAAGAGACACTTGCAACAGGGCAAGGCACATACTTTATCGCCAGCCTGCTGAGCACTGGCCATTGGCTTCTTTTCCCATACCAATACACCAGTGGGCTTTGCTCCATGAAGACCTCTGTTGTGTCATCTAGATAGGCCTGAACCATCCGCTCAATGTTCAGGGGTGCTCCGATTTGCTTGGCCTCTTTTGCCTTTGCATCAGTCATGGACGTACAAAACCCTTTCCGTAGAAACTAATCACCTGCCATTTTTTTAAATGTGACTGATGATCCTGTTGGTGCTGTTGATGTTATTGCTGGCAGTGTTGTTGACTGCTGGGAGGCAAACGCACTGCTCTCGGCCTCTGAAGTAGAACTTGACTCTGGGTGCCCTGTAGTACTTTTTCTGCCCTGGGGTGGCGGGCCTCTAATTAAGATCCGTTCGTTTTCAAAGTCAGTGGCTTCCTCAGCTATCAAAGTTTTGTACTTGGCAACATCCACTTCCGAAAAAGGAATTACTTCATTACTGCGCAGCAATAATTTGTACAGTGGATCCAAAATTGAGGCAGTAATGTAATGTGGATGTGACACAATGTTATTTTGAATCCTTGTATTGTCAGATAAGCGAGCGACTAAGGTGTCTGCCAAATAATATGCGTCTACTTTGTCATCCACACCTGCGTACATTTCTGACACCTCCTTCAGCTCTTGCTCTAGCATGTACAACAATGGGATAGCTTGGCCCATAGTACAGTCCTCCCTGCTCACTTCACGTGTGAAGACCTCAAAAGGAAGTAGCATCTCTGTCAGGCATTTGATGAGGTTCCATTGGGCCATCTCAACGGTCATGCCTTTCACAGTAGGATCTCCTGACCTTTTCATGACATAAGCATTAAGTGGTATGTACTGCTCAAACAGATGCTCAAGCATGTAATACGTTGAGTTCCAACGTGTTGGCACCTCCTGGATGAGTACTTTGACTGGCATTTTATGCTCACGTTGAATGACCCTCAGCTGCTTCCGGCCTTTACAAGAATGGTTGAAATGTGTGCATATTCTTCTGCAGGTGGTCAGTAAGTTGCTGACTTTGCTTTAATTTTTCAGAAAGTCTTGAACAACAATGTTAATGCAGTGTGCCAAACATGGGACCCTGAAATAGCCACCATCTTTCATGGCCCTAACTACATTACTGCCATTGTCCGTGGCAACAAAACCAATGGTAATCCCTCTTGGTCGCAGCCACTCAACCACCTTGCTGTTAAACTCATCCAAAATGTTTGCAGCAGTATGAGATTTCTCCATAGCAAACATGGCTACAGTTGCATGTTTGCGAGTGTCTTTAAAAATCTCAGCGGTGTCAACAACACCGTCAGATATCTTATCTTTAACACCCGAAAAAGAGACCCAGTGTGCAGTGATGCACATGTAATCAGTGGCTTGGCAACTGGTCCACATGTCTGTTGTCAGATGTATACTCTGAACAGCACTCTGTTTTAAGGCTTTTCCAATCAATTCCAGCACGGCGTGATGTAGTGCTGGAACAGCAACTCTTGCGAAATAGTAGCGGCTGGGAACTTTCCATTTTGGGCAGATGGTGGTCACAAATTCAAGAAAACCCACCCCTTCAACAAAAGAAAAAGGGAGAAGGTCCAGTGCTAACATTTTAGCCAGCTTCGCATTGTACAAACGTGCTATTGGGTGGTTGCGTTCGTACTGCCCCTACGGCCTAGCAAACATGCTAAGAATGGTAGGCTGCATGGTATTCCTTCCTGTGCTCAACATCGCACTTTTTTGGCAAGCAGTACTCCTCGGTGTCTCAGGCTGACTCTTACTCTTGTGCCAATGAGATGTGGCTGAGGATGTGGGCGTTATCACTGCAGTGCTGGGGACAGGGCTATCTGTGTACCACTACCACAGAGAATGTCTCCCTCTTCTTCCTGTTCCACCGTGAGCGGACTTTCTAGCGTATATGCCCAACAGCAATGGTTCCAGTTTTTATGCAACTAAGGTGCTCCTCCCACTGGATTGCGTGGTGTTTTTTCAGATGGGTCATTTGGCCTCCGGTACCATAGTTTGTACCAAGCTTACCACGACTAACAGAGGTATGACAAACGGAGCATATAGCAATGTTCTCCTCCTTTCTGCTAACCGTAAAGAAGTCCCACACTGGGGAGGTTAACTTTTGTCTCCTGCTGGAGGTGCCACTTCCAATGCCGGATGAACTGGAGGTTGTGTGTTGAATTTGACTCTGTGCAGTACCACTACCTACTTCTGCTGAGGTGGTGCTTGTGCTGGATACAGGACGCTGCCGGCCCTTTGCTAATGTAAATATGGAAGCTGGAGGTCGTGTTGGTGTTACCTGTGTTGGAGGTATGCGTGCTACATCCCTCGCAGCCATTTTGGATAGTGTAAAAATGTTGGTCTCCATCTCCTCAGGCCCGGGAGTGATGTTCGTGATGACTGGCTTATCTTCATCATCATCATCATCCTGCTCTTCTACATCAACCTCCATAAGTGTAAGGCTTTCCGGAACCTTCCTTTTCCCATGCCTGCTCTTGTGATGTGTTTCCCTCTCAGACTCAGTTTGTGGCTTCCAAGTGGCATCTAGATCATCAGAAGGGGGGCTTGGTGAAGAACTTGATGTACTAACCCTCCTTTTCCTTGCTGGGGATTTGGAAGCCAATGCAACTTCTAAAGGAGTGGCTTCCTCTTCTTTCTCTGCATGAGGCTCAATTTCCTGAACTGCCCCTACTTCGGGAGGAACTACAGCTACTATTGCGGGCGGTGGTTGCGGCTGTTGACAACTTATCTGCTGTGTTCCCTCCTGCATTGATTGTGTACTACTTTGAGATAGCGATAAGTTTAGTTCAGGCTCAGCATCACTGCTTTCCACCATAAGGCTGGCTAACTCTTCCACACTCATCTGCTTGGGCCTGGGTTGGTGGGTTGGGCCCACTGATGTGGAGGTGCTGCCCCCAGCTTGGCCCCCCGACACCGCTGCTGCAGGCGTCATTTTTGGTGTCCCAAAAAAGGTTTTGGGAGGCACACCAGACTTAAGTGACACTTCCTTCTTCTTCTGTTCCTTCTTCTCCATGGCAACTTTCTTGGTACCCGAGGACCTGATACCTGCTTTCTTTGGGGGCATCTTCTTCAGATGTCAAAACAGCACTCAGTTGCACAAGTTGCAGAGATGCCTGGTCAGGTCACTCACACATCACGTCGTGTACAGCAGCAGGACGTCGGTCTGGCACCACAATGGTCGATGATGATGACACACCTCCTCCGTCTTTTGTGCACCTAAAAGCAAAAAAGCCAGAAGAACACCAGTCAAAAGATCAATAATACAATATAACTTCTTAGTGTCTGGTGGGTGGTCGCAATTATTAAATTTTATGAAGTCAGTGAACAACAACAGTATAGCCATTTATGAGACTGACAAGGCCAGGGCTCCTGGTGTACTTGTACTGTGTACACTCAGGAAGAAGAATAGCAAAGAACAAAAACATAAATGTAGTGTAACCTGTTTGCCCTAAATAAAAATGTGTGCATCTTATGGGATGGATGCAGCATCAGGGAGCAACAACAACGAACATATACACATTAAAACTAAAGGCATTTATTTACAACACCCAAAAAGTGAAATGTACCCCCGAAAAAAAGTAAAGCCCATATTTTACAATTCAATCCAAAGCCATAAATGATGTTGAAATTTAATGCACAACACAAAAACAGTTGTTTAAATTCCATGCACCCGTGATGATTGATGAGTAGTACCCCTGGGCCTACTGTACGACTAGGCCACAAGCTTGGAGGCCTATGGAAAAAGCACCGTGGCTGGTACCACAAAATGGCCGCCACCACATGGCCAGGCCACTCACAAAAACAAGAAAAGGTCAGGAATACAAGACAGACAATGCAGGCCTATTGCAAAAGCACAATGCCTGCCTCCACAAACTGGCTGCCACACATGCTCAGGCCACCCACCACAATAATAACAAAAAAGTGATTATAAAGGACATGAACAGGAAGTTGTAGTCTCTGTAGGACTTACATCCTCTCCCAAAAATATTTTTTTTAAAATAAAAGTGACTCCGTGCTCCAAAACTACAGCAAAATGACAACCTGAGGAGTTTTTTTAGCAAAATGCACACAATCAGCGTTTTCGAGAAGGATTTATGTTGCTCGCGAGATATTGTTTGCCAGATTGCAAATGCTGCGTGTTCGGGATCGCGAACTGTACAAAAAGGCTTTATCGCGTGCGCGAACACGCATATTGAGCGCGCGAAAATGACAAAAACTGTAAGTCTGCGTTGTCGCGCTGTGCAGAGTTACCAAAAGTACGCGAGCTGAATCCCTAGGGTTACCTACTGGCTAAAAAGCTTTATTTATTTAACACACACCCAAAAAATGCTATTCCACCCCAAAAAAACACCTTTTGCAATAAAATCCAAAGCCATCCATGGTGTAAAAAAAAAAAAATCAACAGACAACAAAAACTGTAAATTTAAATAACGCACCAAAGATTTGAGGATGACTACCTCTGGGCCTACTGGCAGACTAGGCCACAAGCTTGGAACAGAAGAATGGCAAAAGCAAGCACACTGCTTGGATGGCTCCACAAAATGGCCGCCACACACCCACAACAACAAGAAATGGAAGACCAGTCAATGTACGCCTATGGCAAAAGCACAATGCCTGCTTTCCTAAAATGGCCGACACACACATGCTCAGGCCACCCACCACAAATAACCAAAAAGTGATTACAAAGGACAGGAACAGGAAGTTGTAGTGTCTGTGTCCCTGGGGTTACCTACTAGTTAAAAAGCCCTATTTATTTAACACACACCCAAAAAATGCTATTCCACCCCAAAAAAACACCTTTTGCAATTCAATCCAAAGCCATCCATGGTGTAAAAAAACAATTCAACAGACAACACAAACTGTAAATTTAAATAATGCACCAAAGATTTGAGGATGACTACCTCTGGGCCTACTGTTAGACTAGGCCACAAGCTTGGAACAGAATGGCAAAAGCAAGCACACTGCTTGGATGGCTCCACAAAATGGCCGCTACACACCCACAACAACAAGAAATGGAAGACAGACAATTTAAGCCTATGGCAAAAGCACAATGCCTGCCTTCACAAAATGGCCGCCACACACATGGCCAGAACACAACAACAACAAGCATAAGCCAAGGGGAACAAAGAAAAGAAATGCAGGCCTTTAAGGAAAAAGAAACACACACTACTAAACTACCACCACAAAATTGCCACAAGCCACATGCCCACTCACAGTCACAACAGGCCATGGAAAACAATGAACTGAAGCAGGCTATGAATGGACAAAGGAGGCCTGCTAAACAACACAGCTTTAATACAAAAATGAAAATCAACAGGGCTACGAAAGGATTGGAAAGAAGTTACACATCAAGCACACACATCCAACAAAGGTATTTCACACACACACACAAACAGTGAAATACACCACAGCCACTTTTAGCATTTCAATCCTATGCCATCCATGCCCTACATGATGTTGAAATTCAACAGACACCACGAAACAAGGACCCATGGGTACCCTACTGGCTGAAATTGCAGAGAAAAACAACTAGGCCCCTATTGAAAGTACAGCCCACCCACAACAATATATATATTTTTTTTTAAATGAAAATCCCAGAAAAATGTAGGTACACTACAAACAAGCCCCAATGAAACAAACACACCAATTCTCCAACTTACTTGCAGTAAATTAAATCTCAAATCAAAAAGTCCTCAAATAAATCCAATCCAATGGTATATGATGCAGCAGACAGACACAAAAAGTGATCTTTCCAGCTCCAAATCCAAAAGAAAGTGAACAGCACATGGACAAAGCACTGGGAGGAGCCTCCTGGACAGGAACAGGAAGTTGGAGACTCCTTACACAAAAGACTACAGCAAAATCACAATCTGAGGAGTTTTCTGAGCAAAATGATCATTTTAGAGAAGGTTTTAAGAAGCTCGAGAGATATTCTTCTCCATGTTCGGGATCGCGATCTTACCAAGACAGCCGCCGGAAGTCAGCTCTGCGCCCGAATGACGTGTTCGCGTTCGCACACTCTCGCGGGCTTGGGCAGCCATATTACAAATCTCGTGGCGCACGCGAACGGACAGAAAAGCAATTTGGCGAATGCAGAATCGCGGTAAGACGTTACCGCGCGCACGAGAATGGATATTGAGCGCGCGAGGAAGCAAAAACACTACGCTACGCGCTAGATTGCGTAGCAATCTGCAACTTCGCGCTCTACGCGACTCGCGAAGTTGCCTAAACTTTGCAAGCTCCGCGAACGGAGCTTAGTTCAACGCCCAGGCTTACTCAGGGGGCTGAGAAAGCCCCCTGAGCACCGAGGCAGTAAAACTGAAACTGAGTTTCAGTTTTTCCGAAATGACGTCAGCGTGACTTGCGCGCCTATTGTCATTTCAGAGAAAGTATCAGAAAACCCTCGGGAGCTGGGGAAGCTCTACCCCAGCTCCTGAGGGTGATTTGACTGAAAGGAAATTCAGATTTCCTGTGCCATGTGGTCAGACGCGTGGGAGAAGTCTGACGAACATGAGCACTTTTGCGTCATATGGCTCCTGCTCGCACGACATTAATAAGACTATACAAACAAAAATACCTGGATATGGTCTATCCTTAAGAGGATTTCAAAATTCTCTTGGCATTTCCTTATTGCTATACTAACAAACAAGGATGAAAAGCTTGATCCAGACAATTAAAACAAATAACTGATAATGAAGCCCATCCAATTATTATGTAACCAGAGAAGTAAGTTGCAAAAGTTGTGATTAGAAGAATGTCATCGACACAATGAGTTTTCACAACTACCTTTGTTTCACAATGATAGTTACATCATAGGCACATATTGTACGGAACATCCATAACAATGAACCAAGTCATGATGTACTGAACGAGAAGCATGTTGGCAATTCATGCTCTTGTTGATGAACAGGGACCTACTGCTGTGACCTTCACCCTTGTTGTGTAGTTCATACTAATCCGTTTAATCTGTGCATTGTTTGGACAACATAAACTAAGGGCTTGGTGCCTAGACTGGTTATGGACAGCCCTGCTGGAAGTGTTAGCCTATAGACCAGCTAGCTCACAGTGCCACCAGAAGCCCCCCACTAACCTCACCAGGGAACGAATGGACTCTGGCAACCACTGAACATAACAACCCTGATGACTCAGGTATTGTGGAAACAGTACAGAATCTTTCACTTAGTCACTCATGCTTGCTTACTCTCAGAGAAGTATACAGAGAATACACAGTGGGACGTTTTCAATATATTTACTGAACCAACGTTATGCTTGTATAAAATACATGTGCTGCAATGATTGGGAGACGGAAGCAAATAGAAGAGATTACGAGCACCATAAGAGTTAACAGTAGATACATGTTTACCATGGTGCTGGAGCCATGAATATATGCAAGCATATATGCAAAAATATAATCTAACGTACTCCTACGATGAAGACCCTACTCTAAGTGTACCTAGAGTGTGTATGGGTGTAGAGCAAAGAATCCCCCAAGGGACAATCCAACCCCATTACCTGAAGGGAGAGATTGAAGGAGCATGTCCTGGTCTCGAGTTGGACACCTCTCATGGAATGTCAGACAGGTGCGTGGTGATTTCTCAGCATGCAAGGATCTTCATGTCAGCAGAAGTGCCTCGTCTACCAATCTATCAGGATGAGTATTATTTATAATAAAAAGCAGCCTTTGCGATGTGCGTGTTAGATTAGTGATGTTACGGATATATCGAAAGCACTGTAACCTCATGGATGAAGATAGGACAACTTTTATACCTAGTGCGTAGAGAGGCCTAGTACAAGGTGTTCAAGGCATTGTGAAATGTTGTGCGAAGCTGGATGTGAAAACAAAGTTGTTTCAGAGAAAATAATCCAACATTGTCGTGCATGCAAATGTGGGCAAAAGTTCATAGCTAAAATGATATTTTCTAGGACTATGTAAGAAGTAAGCTGCTTCGCTACATGGGCCTAACTCGGGAATATAGCACCCTAGGAAGACTCCCATTCAAAACTCGGATTTCAAATTTTGACAAAACCTGAGCTGGATCACAACCTTACAGGCAGCCTGACTGACCAAGTAGGTATAATTATTTATTGTTGTTTGTTTGAAGAGATCCCAAAAAATAGAAATTTACCTAATCAGGGAAGTATACTTTGCATTAATGAGTGCAGAGCACACCAGTGTTGCTGTAGTGGGATCTGGTGGTTCCAAAAAAGTAGTCCTAAATTAGCCAATGTTTTTCAATAGTGGTTCTTAACCTGTGGTCCGGGGAACCCTGGGAGTCAGCAAAACTTCATCAAGAGATCTGAGACTGCTTAGAAAAACAAATAATGTTAACAGAATAATAAAATGTATATAAATAAATAAAGCAAAATGTAAAATTGAAAATGTTAAAATGTTCCATAAATGTCCTGGAATTTGAAATTAAAGGGTATAAATCTGTGTCCTCAAATTGATTTGTGGGAGCAGGTCAAATGCATCAAACAGAATGCAGTATAGATGGTGGGTTGCTTCCGTTGAATGTATTCCAAATTATCCATTAAAATGTAATATTTTATTTTTATATTTGCTTGTGAATTAAATACAATATTTAATAATTTGTTTATTTGTTGGATGAATACTTGTTCCTGTATAATTGAGCATTGTTCAACTCATCATAATTGCCTACCTCAGGGTCCCCTGCTTCAAGGAATAATTCTGTAGGGGTCCCTGGCTTCTAATAATGATTCAGGGGCGTCCCCTAATTCCAGTAATGAGTAAGGGGGCTTGGGGGGGGGGGGGTTTCACCGAAGTCAAGAAGTTAAGAGCCACTGTTCTACAGTTTATACATGAATCACATCCGATATTATGTACAGAAAGTAAAAGCACATCATAGGAAAAATGAATCAAGAATACACATTGATATGCCCATTAACACTATAGTTTAAGATGGCTGCTCTGTGTTCCAGTTGAAGTTATTGGGTCCTGGAACAGACTACCCAATGCAACACTCTTCTCAGAAAACTGAAGGGTTATTTCACCAGTGTTTTCTATTGCTAGGGCCTAACAGCTTAAATCTTTGGAAGAATGTGAACCTGTTAGCGACAACACAATAACAGTCAATTTTAACAAAACACAGTCCTCCATTGATTTAAGGAATATTGAGGGGATAGGGAACCATTATACGTGGTGACAATATTTTTGGAAGGATTGCTTATGACAAATCTTGCACAAATGGAGCTAGCTTATATCAGGCTTTGTTTTGACTGCACTTCCACCAGGCTCTCATCTGGCCTATTTCCAAAAAGGAAATATGTCAATTTGGTTTTAATGGTATTCTGGGAAATATTTTAGTTCTGGAAAGCACATCCAGAGAAGCAGCTGCATTCACTGGAGCCATGGGCTCATGGATACTCCTACTTTTTGGACAGTTGGAATTATTCTTTTTTAAGAATTATGTTTTTCATGATATGACTATCTTTAGATGAGTAGCTTTCGATTTGATGTGGGATATTTGATGTGAGATGAGTAAGCCAGTGGTTTTCAGTGCTCATCACCGGCACTTAACCACCAACACTGGCGCTTGAGCACCAGTTAAGTTCACATTCGTTTTGGGGAGATTAAATGATTTGCCTAGAATCACAGGATGTTGAGCTGATATCGAGACTCAAACCTGGTTCCCCAGCTCCGAAGTCATCAGCTCTGGCCACTATGCCACATCCTCTCCCCACTTATGGGGCCTCTTTCCCTCTTGTAGAGTTTCTGTTTTAGGGGGTGCTAGCAAGAGAAATGGGATGGTGCAAATTTCCTCCTGATGAGAGCCCTGGCATTTTTTTTTCTTTAAGCAAATTAATCACTAGCTATGACCCCAACCTATTGAAATGCTGTGCATTATGAAGTCTCACTCAGGGTGTCAGGTCCATTTACTTGGAAGCGATGCTGTCAAGATATCCTCCTTTTCACAGCACTGACTCTGAGTTTAAAATTTTTACCAGAGCATCGATGTGGGTACTGCAGGGAAGATGACCTGGAAAGAAAAAGGTTGGTCAACATTTTCAAATTCTACTTTCCCATTCACACAAGAAAACACTGGTTGTTTTTGCTAAGAAAGCAAAGTACACAATTGCAGTACCTTATGTTAAATAACACAAAGTTCTTGATATTCATTAATCAAAATCTGTAACAGTTCTTTTCAAGGTTTACTGCAAGTTCCAAAAACAAGTCTGGGGAGAGGAGTTGGCCTTACGGCTAGGGCGGACGGCCTCGAATCTGGGGAGCTGGGTTCTCCCCGTGCCTAACAAAAAAATGAATGTGTCCTTATGTAATGCAACTGGTGCTATGTAAAGCGCTCTGATTCCCGATTTGGGTCAAGATCGCGCTATATAAAACTCTGTAAAAAAAAGTCTGAATACATGATGTAGTATGTGACATAGTGTGTATATTTACACAGTAGTTGATGTTGTTTTAAATCTGGTTGTATCTTATGATTTGTGTTCCATGTTTGGAACAAAGGAACAGAACGATGCTTGAAACTTGTCCTGTGGCATCTGGACTTCCGTGCCGTTGTGGGCTTCACTTATAAGAGTAAATCTACAACCTGTCTACCGGAGCTTCATTGGATAAATAACTTACTCACCGTTCCTACATCTACACGGCCGGTGCAGGTAAGCGGGGCGGGGAACGGTGAGGGGAATTTGACAGATGACAGAATAGGTATTATTTATTTATTTAATTTTACCTATTCTGTCGTCTGTCGACTTTCCCCCTCCCACCCCGCTCACCGCACTTACCTGTGACAGTCGCCGCCTCTGTAAATCCAATAACAAATCTCTCCTGAGGGTAAATTGGAGTTAGTACACAGGATGTCTCACATGCTATGGATGGCTGATCTCCCTTCATGTTTGGATTCTGCAACAGGCATTAAAAGTTCACGGAGGTGCATGAATTCCTTAAGGCTAGGGCCACTGCAATTGTGTGATTCTAAGCTTGCAACATTTTCCACTTAATTGCACATTTGTCACATAATCCATCATTGGCTGGCGATCTGCATATTTTAACCCAAACAAATGTATCAAGCTCATATGGACTAAATGTTATTAAAAACGTAGCAATACATGTTACTGTATAGTGGAAGACCCATAACAAAGGTTGACTCACCACCTTTCAGTTAAATTCAATTATTCAAATCTTTATTGCTTGATTAATTGCATTCATACAATGTGAAATCATCAATCATACAGCCATAATAAAATATTTTTTAAATTCCGAGGACCAAGAGAATAAATAATGTGGGCATATCTAATTCCTCCATATTACAAATCTAAACTTCATATCTTTATATAAAAAGGACAAGTTTCCCCCCAAAAATCATAAATTATATACAAATGTGCAAATTAGATTTCTATACTAGTCGGTTTAAACTACCAAGTTTACTATACTCAATTCACAAGCTTCTAGTTTCTTTTCTGTTAAAATCTGACATTTTGTAAAGTTTGCATTCATGATTATATCAGTTGGTTTAAAACAGACTACCAGAGCTTGTCTACAAGATCATACCCCTCAATTATTAAAATAGTTTTTGAAATATCTCCTTCTTTCTTCCTTCATTTCTGGGCATATACAAACTAAGTGGATCATATTTTCTTCCCATTGGTTGCATAGTCTGCAGGGGATTGTCTTGGATGGTTGCAACCATAGCATTGCATGCGTTAATCCTGATAAATTGCCAAATCTCGCTTTAATAAATATTTTTTTTATTTTTGCAGACCAAGCTATTTCTAAACTAGGTTGCGATTAAGAGATCTTGTAATCATTCAGAACCATCCATGCATGTGCTCTTTTAGTAAACAACTCTTTATCTTTCAGCAGTGACAATCGTTTTGTTATTCTGTTTATTGTCTGGTGTTATGGCCATTTCCCAACCCTCATGTGCCGATAATTCCTACGGTGCTCTCTGTAAATATTTCCAAAAATGTGAACTTTGATTCAGCTGTTCTTCTTGCCAGAGTAAGCAGCACAGTGAGGTATTGGTCCTTATTCGTTACCATACCTTTATATATTGACCTATCCTTGCAATTTGTTGGTTGGATATACCAAATTCCAATCTAATTTATGCCGGTGATGCATTGGTTGGAAGTAGAAGCGAAAACTTAAAAACTTTGGTAATAGCATTATTTAAAAGCGCAGAGTACTTGCCACAAAGTGCTTCGCTACCATTGGTGAGACTGGGCAGCAATTTTGCATTTATTACCTTTAGCAGTGGGAGATAATTAGGACCCCCCCAAGGAATTCTGCAATGTACGAAATGCCATAAGTACGGTGTTACTTCTCTTTGTGAGCTCTGTTTTATGTTGACAAAATGAGCCCTTATCATCAAACAAAACACTCAAGTTTTTTTAGGTTTTCACTTTTTCCAAATATCGATTTTGCAAATACCATTTGTATTTACTGCGATTCAATGCCTTAATATTAACTTCCATTGCTTTTGTTGTGGCTTCATTTATTGCCATCCTGTTCTCCATTGAGTATTTTGATATTTTATTGATAAGGCTTTGTAGTCCTATTTTTGTTTGACTTAGCAAAATAACATTGTCGGCATATAATACATTTGAAATAGTGCTGTGTGCTAATTTAGGTGGATGAGCAATCTCGTTATCTTAAGCATCTGTTAAATCAGATAAAAATACATTAAATAGATAGGTTGCAAGAACGCACCCTTGTTTTAAACCCTGAGTTGTTTACAGTTTTCTTGATAGTTGTGTGCCTTTACCTAGTCAAACCCTAGTCCATGTCTCAGTATATAATAATTGAATTGCTTTTAACAGGCCTGAGTCAATACCTTGTTCTTCCAATTTTTCCCAAAGAATTTGCCAATTTACATAGTCAAAAGCTGACATTAAATCCACGAAACATAAATATAGCGGTTGTTTTTTCAGTTAATATTTTTCAATTAAGTTTGCAAGTGTTAAAATATTGGTTGCTGTACCTTGTCCTTGCATAAAACCTGATTGATTTGGCAGAATTATCTGCATTTTTGTTGCCCATTCTGTTAGCTCTGACAGGAGAATTCCTGAAAAGAGTTTAGCTTTTGTGTCTTGCAACGTAATTAATCGATGGTTTGTTGGTTGTGCCCACTCTATGCTTTTATAGAAATATATTATCGAGCCTTTCCAAGACTCTGATATAGTCGATGTTTGTAATGCTTGATTAAAAACTCTTGTTAGGTAACCTGCCCAAATTGGAGCATTCTCTTTATAGAGAGCATCTAGGATCCCATTGGGACCAGGTGCTCCATCAAGTCTTTGTTTCTGAATAAGCTTACATACTTGGGAGCCTATTAGCATGGCGGGCGGGTAGCCACCGCCCAACTGGCGGTGGCCATCCGCCCGCCAAAACACCCCGCCGGACGGCCTTTTACCCCCGCCACATTAGCATGGGGGGGTACCGTGGCGGCCAGAAAGACAGTCCGCCGCTTTTCCACCAGTAGGCAATCGTGACGAAAAAGGCCCATTATAAGGTGGCACCGCCATCCATATTATGATGTGGCATTTTCAATGCCTTTCCATGGCGGAGACTCCACCATGGAAAGGCATGCGGAGTTCTCTTTGAGGGGGCTGGGGGAGTGGGGGGCTGCTCTTGGGGCGTACCCATGGTACCCCCCAACATTGGCATGCACAAGGTGGCAGGCACCACGCGTTGCCTGTCACGTTGTGCATGCCAATGCACAACATGCATATATTGCATTGTGGCGGGTGCTGCTTACAGCAGCACCCGCCACAATGTAACATATGCGGGATGTCACCGCCACCGTGGCTGTGGCGTCCTAATCGTGAGTGCAGGACTGCCGCACCACTGGCGGCCGGTCCCAGCACCGCTAGGATGGTGGGCAGACTGAAGTCCGCCCGCCATCCTAATGGGCCTCTTGGTCTTCAGTTGCATGTAAATCATTTACTATATTATCCTTAGGTCGTCTCGTATTATCTGGACCTGGATTAAACTCCACATCTGGTTTGTAATTCAAATGAAGTTGTAAAAACTTAACCCAACCAGATTCAGTTACTATAGAGGATGTTGTTGTCCTACTAACTCTATTCAAGTTATTAATCAATTTTCAAAATTATCTTGTGTTATTCTTTTTGCTAGTATATAGGGCTTTTGCCCACAGGGCCTGTTTTGCTAGTGTTTTCTCGTCCCAAATTAATTTTTTCACATCTATATTGATCTTCTTTAGTTTTCCATGATAATCTTGGTTATCTGGTTACTTCTTTACCTTTCTCAATATTCTATTATGCTCTCTTTGTCATACGCGGCATTCAAAAGACAATTTTACAAGTGCCTGTGATTTGTTATCTTGATGCTGCTTGTTGCTTTCTTTTTGATTATACCTTGGCATCAAATTTTTTTTGTAAAGGGTCCATTTTCCAATTGCGTTGAGAGAGTCACCTTCGAAGCATTGTTCAACCATCGATTGCGCTGTTTATATGATCGAGGCTTTAGAAGTTTGCGACCAATAAAGACTCTAATAGTTTACCGTAGGTATGTCTCCTGGAAGCGTCACATAATTTTCACAATTTAGTTTTAACTCTATTATTTGTTGACTATGGTCACTCCGTTTGTTTTTGCATTCTGGTTGGATGAATTTTTCTTAAATAGATTAAGAGATACTACTGAGTAATCAATCTGGGATTTATTTCCCGGTGAAGGGTGTGTCCATGCAGGGGAAGAATCTTGTGGAAATTGCCCATTTAAACCCTTAGGCCCAAGGATTCCAGATCTTTTAATAAGTTCTTACCAATTACCCCTTTTGGCCCCTCAGAGTCTCGAAGGGGTGGGTGGTTAGGGATCGCCCATAGATAATCCTGTTGTTGTTAATGAATGGTGATACTGCAACAGGGATGATTGCACATATGTGGTGGAGCACTGGAGGATACGTCTGTTCTCTTATGCCTATACAGCCGAAGTTCTCATATACCTATATGCCGCCTGTGACAGTAGTGGTGTTCAAGGTCTAGAAACAATTGCTGCATCGAACGGGATACCTTGCTGTGACATAATGGTCTTCTACCTCAGGTGGCCACATTAGCCAGGTCCTGAGAATACCGAAGGGGTAAAAATTACTATTCCCACTCCAGTGAATACAACAGTAGGGAAAGTGTTGGATAGTGGAGAAAAACAAATTATTATTTATACTCAAACACTTAGATTTTTTTTTAATGAAAAATAAAAAATAAATAATGAACACAATTGAAAAATATATATTAAAAATATAAAAAGAACACATATTATAATACAAAAAAAATATAGAAATAATATATAAAATAAAATAAATACATTTACAAAAAAATATTCTTTTAAACTTGAACATGATTAAAATTGACTTAAAAAATACTATTCTTAAAAAAATGAATAAACATTAATTGACCACACACACTTCAACACTATAATGTCCACAACACATACCTAAATTAAACTATAAAATAATAAAACACAATTAAAACTTATTTTAAAATTAAAAACTCTTACTATTAACAACTAATAATTAAATATTTAAGATGTATTTCATACCCACCCTTTACCCCTTCAAAAGTAAAAACATCAAATAATTAATATTAATTAACAACTATACATAATTAATTGAACACAAATTACTTCCCCCTCTTTCATACTGTAAACACCACATTTACCAAAAATAATTACAAAATAATTAATTAAAAGCAATCAACAACCAATTATTAATGAATTAATAATACATTACTTTACACAGTTAACACAATAACATCTCAATTAAACAAATATTAATAAATAAAAATTAAGCAATAATTACTTCCCACCTTATTCCATTATAAACCCACAACTTGCTACAGAACTAAAAACACAAAATTCAAATTAAAAAAAATGTATACTGCGTACTTGCGTACTGGAACTAAAAGCGCAAAATGCATATAAAAACAATGAATAACTACAAAAAATGTAACACATACATTAAAAATACAAAAGTTCTTATACAAAAAAACATATATAACATACATATAAAATATATACTCAAATATATAACAATAATAAAAATCAATTTTTTTTAACAACTATGGGGCCAATTACGATGGCGCGTAGAGGGGATTGGTACTGCCCACCTGTAAGGAGGTGGTCCTGCACCCCATATTACGATGTGACCGCCACCATGGCAGTTGCATCCAGCAATTTAACATTGCGGTGGGTGCTGGTGGCTGCCACTTAGTGCAGGGAAATGTAGGGGGGTACCCCCCGTGCACCACCCCCAAAAAAAGGAGGGCCCACAACTGGCCCCCAAATCCAATCCCCACCAGCCTTTTCAAGGCGGTTTCACCACCATGGAAAGGCTGGCTTGAGCCAGCATTGTAATCTGGCGGACGGTGCCTGCTAGGCACCGCCACCATTTTACCCAATCTGGCCGGTCCGCCAGGCTGTCGGAATGATTGCCTGTGGTAGACCTGTGGCGGGCAGTCTTTGCGCCTGTCATGATACTAGGACGATTCGTAATTTGGCAGGGGGGAAATCCTTGTCGGATGGGGGAGGGCTCACCACCGCAAGGCTGGCGGCGGCGGACCTTCAGCTATCGTTATCGGACACTATATTTTTGCAATCGATATTAAGCCTGTGGGGATAAATAAGCACCTTTGGGTGCTGACAATGGCATAGCCGGCTTCCTGCCACACAGCAAACTGGGGCTTGCAGTCCGGCCCATACCGACACAGGCTTTGCTGTCCCATACAACGGGAGCCTCACAGGGATAAATAAGCATCTCTGGGTGCCGACTATGGTGTAGGTGGCTTCCTGCCGCACAGCAAACTGGGGCTTGCCGTCCGGCCCCCACCAACACAGGCTTCACTGTCCCATGCAGCTGGAGCCCCGCAGGGATAAAAAAGCACCTCTGGGCACTGGCAACAGTGTAGGCAGCTTCCTGCTTCGCTGTAGAATGAGGATTTTTGGGAGTTACGTTTTGTATCTACCATGTTCTGTAACTGAGAAAAACTCAAAAATAAAGATGTTAAAAAAAACCGACCTGAAATGAATTGAACTTGAGCAATATACACCTGTCAGACTAAGAGCACAACACCTATTAGAAGCATAGCTGACCAATAGCATTCACTTTACTAGAGATGTAAACCTAACTTGCAAACAACAGCCTAGAAAAATTGTAAGTAAACTACATGAGTGTTCCACCACCACTGCTCAAAAACTGTTACAAGAATAAAGATGCATAGGTGATAGGCAAAAGAGTGGGACAAGGCAGAGGAAAGAGATGGGAGTGGGGAATTCAGTAAAAGTGATTTATTGGCTATTTTGTTTTTACTGTTATATTAAAGTTTAATAAAAAATGACCTTCACTTAACCTCTTCAGTGCCCCGACCTTTCCCCGCCCTGTGCTGGGCGTTGAATTAGCGGGCGGGGTTCATGACGAGATAGTCTCGTCATGGGCACAGCGCAACCGTGCTCCATGACGAGACTATCTCGTCATGGGCACTGAAGGGGTTAAATAAAAGCATTAGTGCATTGTGCATAGCAACAAAGGCCTACGCGTTTCGGCCGATGCCTTCAACTGGACCATAGAGTGGTCACATCTATAGTGTCTTTTTAAAGGGCAACCTATTTTTCTCTACCTCTATTTAAAAACAGCACTAGACCTGCAAACATCAATTGGGACGTGCATACACACTATATAAAGTTCATATATTATACAATGGTACCAAATCAACACCAAGGTGCCGATTCCGATCCGGTAAAAAAATTTCCCGTACGACTCGTATCCGTATATTTTTACGTACGAATCGTACAAGTCCCGTCCCACTGGTGAAGTACGATTCATACGTGAAAAATACATACGAATTGCTTCGGGAAAAGGTCTACGAGACGTACTTTGACAGTTTTACGTACAAATCGTAAAACTGAAGTCCGAGCGCACAAGTACGATCCGTACCGCTCTTCCGAATACACAAGCGTATGTAAAACGTCCCGTATGGAGCGAACTCTGTACCACTCGTATCCCGGGTAAATGTGTGCCCGGGATACGAGTCGTACAGCCCCCCCACCCTCTACCCCGCGTGTGTCCGCACGTACCCCCCGTATGTCAGCACCATACCCCCGTATGTCAGCACCGTACCCCCCATGTCCGCACCGTACCCCAGCCCCATACTTGGACGCACCGTACCCGAGCACCATACCACAGCCCTGTACTTGGACGCACCGTACCCCAGCCCCGTACTTGGATGGACCATACCCCAGCACCGTACCCCAGCCCCGTACTTGGACGCATCGTACCCCAGCCCCGTACTTGTACGCACCGTACCCCAGCACTGTACCCCAGCCCCGTACTTGGACGCACCGTACCCCAGCACCGTACCCCAGCCCCGTACTTGGACACAATGTACCCCAGCACAGTACCCCAGCCCCGTACTTGTACGTACCGTACCCCAGCATCGCGTATGTACGTACCTTACAACAACATTGCGTATGCGAGCACGGTACAACAAAATCGCATATGTACGCACCTTACATATGCGAAAACGACTCGTACTGAACCAAGACACTGTGAAACAGCACAAGGAGGGTCAATTCGACTCACACAATACCACAAAACACGTCTACAGTAGAAAAAACATCAAAATGACTGACCTGGCACATCCAAACAGGCAAACAGAGGCCCAAACTCACAACCACCTCTTATAACACACCCACCAAAATTTCAAATTCAGGCATACCCACAAATGGACCAATAAAAAGGGCCCACACACACAAACCATGAGCCTTTGCAACAGACTTACTGCAGCTACAGAGCACACCCCAACAACTGCACCCATACACCTTAACATATACACCTTCACACAAACTCCTTCACACATACCCCCTCTTCACATTCCCACACACACCTTCACATTCACACCCACACACCCACAACCATCCACACCCTCACCCCACACCATGCCCACAGACAAGAATCCAAAGTTCACAAGGGAGGAGCTGGACATCCTTGTCAACAAAGTCATCAGAGTCGAGCCACAGCTCTTTGGAACATTGGTCAGACAGATCAGCATAGCTGAAAAATCATGCCTGTGGCAGAGGATCGTCGATAGGGTGAATGCTGTTGCACCCATCAGAAGAACCAGGAATGAATGCCAAGCCAGGTGGTACGATCTACGGAGGGCAGTCAAGCGGAAAATGAACGAGGACTACACCCAGAGCAACATCACTGGAGGTGGGCTGCCCCACAGACTGGTACATTACCATCCCTGGGAGGAGAAGGTGATGGCCCTGCTTCCGCCGGTGGGAGTACACGGACTCGAAGGAGTTGCAGAGCCTGGTGAGTACACAAACAACTTACGTAAAATGGGGGTAATGGCATCCACACCCCAACTACACCAAATGCACGCAACTACCCCCAAGCCCTCACCGGACACAACCACACTCAAAAACAACGCTCATGCCACTAACAAAGCAAGGCCATGTCATGTCCCAGGCTACACGAAGCACTGACCCAAGACTGGATGTCAAGGATGCTGGGAGGGTGGGGCTCACAAACCACATTATTCAACTCTGAATCAGACACCATTGCCCTCAGCCCATATGGCCCAGGGACATACCCATGCACCATGATCAATGCACAGGGACTGGCAAAGTACTGACAAGGTAGCTGACACTTGGCCCTGCTGTAGGCAGCACAAGGCCCTCCTGTGACCACTGCAAACTCAAACACCAACACAACAAGCTCAGATATCTAGGACAGGAACTCACACTCACTGTCATGGCAGCATGCTCCATGGGGGGACAGATACATCACCTGGGAGACCCACTAACAAATCACACTACACCCACCAGGAGGCCCTGTCACACACACCCCTTACACAAGCACATACCCCGGGGCAGGAAATGGATTTACCCACTCTCACAATGAACATGTGACACAACAAGATCAATCCATAGCCAAAGAAGCATCCAAGCAAAAAATCTACATGTCAAACACTCAGGAGAACATATCAATCTGTCCCCCGCAACATACCCATCCACAAGTGAACATTGAGGAGAATGCTAGGCACATACAACTACCTGGAGGAACTGTGCCAACTTGAATATGTATGAAACACCCAGGAGCCCTGCCCGCAGTGAACAACTGAGCCAATCTGACCTGGAGGGACAAGGTTCGCCGGGCACCCAGGAGGAGGTGGACAACCCCCCAACTGCCATCCCTCAGGGGTCCCATAGACCTGATGTGCCCACAACGGCAGGCCAGGCTCGTGTGGGCAGGGGTGGTGGGAGTGGAGGCAGTCGGAGGCGAGATCCTGACCAGCCAGCTGAAGGGACCGGTATGTCACACATACACAACATCATGGACGCATACCGGCGTGACACCAGGGCCATCAGCCAAGTAGTGGAGACCCTCACAGTGATTAAGAACCAGCAGGCTGAGCAACACGCCAGTCAACAAGAACACCAAGGACGGATGGAGGCAAGACTGGCTGAGCTCCTGGCGGTGCAAACGGACATAAGCCGTTCACTCCGTCGGATCGCCGACAACATGGGCAGCCCTCCCTGTGCCACCAGGCGAAGACCACCACCAGCCACAGGGAGGGAGGAGGAAGAGGATTCGTCTGACGGAGCATCCCAAACATCGTCACGCTCTGCATCTGAGGGTCCCGTGAGGAAGGTGGGTCATCCACGGAAAAGACCGTGAGAGGCAGCGGACCATCCACATCTCCCAGGTCACCTGGCCTGGCACCTGGCCTTCATGCGCAACAGCATCACCTCATTCACTGACATTCTCTGCCACATGGACTTTCTGGTCACAGTCTGACCAATGATGACAAACACTGTGTTCTGGACTCTGATGACTTCAAATGCCAAGGATCCCATCTCCCCCTGGGAACTTTGGATTCTAGGCACACTGTATAGCACCTATTTTTCCCCACAAAACACGCCCCCCACCGAGAATAAAACTACATTTCTTTAATTAGATGTTGCAGTCATTTTGCATGAGTCCACAACATACGTGTGGGGAAATGTCAAACTATGCCTGAGTGTCGAAATAACTCCAGCCATCCATACCCTGCGATCTGAGTCCGGTACAGGATACACATGGGTCACAATGTATCATCCAATACAGACACAGAGCACAATACTCACCCGTGATGGCCTCAAGCTGCTGAGGGGGGACTTGGAATACTGTGCGGACAGACCAATTTGGAAGAGTATCATTAAGGTGGAGAGGTCATGGCTCATGTGGAGGTTCCCAGGGAGGGAGCCCAGGTATGTTTGGCCAGGTGGGAGAACTATCTCCTGCATGCTGGAGTTCGGTGGATGTGAAGAATGTTGGCCAGGGCAAGGTTGGATGCATGGAGTTGGCCCAACGGGGTCTTGGATGACTGACATCCTAGGTTGGTTTGGGGTCTGGGGTTGTGGACGGCCTCCTGAGTGTGGGTTAAGAGTGTGAAGGTCTGAGTTTGGCTGTACTTGCTCCATAGAGGGTGGGGCTGTAATTAACATGGCTGGTGTCGTGGACCTGGGGGACGGTCTGTCTTGCCTTGGAGTGGATCTATCTGTGGATCATGTGCATCATGCGGAGGTTGTTGCAGCATGAGGAACAGATGCTGGTGAGTTGCATGGCAATTGTGAGCAACGAGTCCATGATGCACACCATCTTGTGTGCATGGCCACTGGGTGCTGGTGCAGTGCCCTGGCGGGTGGGACACAAGGAGTTGACACAGCTGTAAGGAGACAATCCTCAGATGATTACCTCAGTCCTGTACAAGTCCAGCCTCAGGTGGCTGATGTTCAGCCATTCATCAACGGACCTTATGCCTTCTTGAAGGTTGGAACTGGCAATGGCTGTGTCTTTGGTTAGGGTGAGGAGCAGCTGGCTGTCAATGGCATACAAGATGATGATGAGGTTGTGTGCGCATGTGATGGTGGAGAGGTGGGTCCTGCACACATTGAAGATTGACACACTGAGAGATGAGCCCTGGGCCATGTGCCAGATGACGCCACTGTACTACATACTGAAGGTTTGAGTCCCACTCCCATGGCCTTGCTGGTGAGCTACTTGGTGATTTTCATCCTGGTCCATCCCCTGGATTCCAGTGTTGGAGATGTGTGAGATTGTCTAAGAAGGGCCTGGGTCACTTCATGCCTCTATCTACCATGGAATGTGGCTAACTCCAATGATACATACATGACGTGCTGGACGGGGGCTACAAGGATGGGGAATGATGTGGTTGAGATGTTGTGTGGGAAGGGGCCTGATGGAGATCCCCAGGGGATGTTGCAAATGAGCCGGGTGTTGTATCTGCTGATGACGGAAGTCCAAACCCTGAGGGGGGTTGGTCCCGCGTATAATAGTGCTTTCTGCCTCTGTGTGCCAAGGCTTGCGTGTATGTTCATGAGCTTGCAGTGGTAGAAAGTTGCAAGGGATTGGCGCAGCCTTGCAAGGGTGGGGTGTCTTTTGGATGGAGAGCTGATGTCAGTGCACTCACAATGCTGATGAGCTCCTTGATGTCGTGCGGTTTTTTGGCCTCGACCCCATCTGAAGGATCTCTAATTGTCCTTGCCGATGATATGGTGATGGCTGTGTGTGCCGTTTTCCAGGGTTGTAAGGCCACTGATGGTTATTTGTGTTGCAAGCTGTGCACAAGAGTCCTGCTAGACGTGTATGAGTCCAGTAGGTCTTCCTTGTCCCAGGTGGCTTAATTGTTGATGTGCATCACAGGAAAGTCAGTCAACGTGGCTAGATTGTTGGATCAGTTGCTGATTCAGTGTGTGAGGTTGCAGGGTGTGGCAGTGGTGTTGGTTCCAGTGTCCCACACAGCATGTCTGTGTTGACTTACATCAAGCATCTTTGGGGGATTGGTGGCAGGGTGTGTGGCAGTGTGTTGCTCGCCGGAGACGTGGATGCTAATGTGGATGGACCAATGATGGATACTGGTGTGGTTCTCTTCCAGCCAAAAGTTCCTGGCCCACAGCCACATGTATCCTGTGGATGTGAGGGCGTGCGTGACGATGGACGTGTTGATGGCTTTGCGGAATTGTGGATGTAGGCCTGGAGATCTGAAGATGAGTGTTACTCTGAGGGTTTGCAGGGGGTTTGTGCCAAACCGGATTTATGACCCTGAGTGTGTACTTGGGAATAGATATCAATTCATCCTCCGGGATTGTTAGTGCTGTCCCTGCGGGTGCTCTTGTATCCGTCTGAGATGGCAATGAAGAAGTTGTGTGCTAAGGATGCTTTCATCCAGGTCACTGTCATGAAGGTGATGTGTGGGCCTGTTGTGTTGAGGAGATAACAGAGTCCAATGGCGCGCTGGTGGACGGAGCCGGTGTGGAGTAGGAGGGACATGACCTGGTTGGTGTGACAGGGCCTGGAAGGCGGGGCAGCGCTGTGTAGGCATTTGGAGTTGCACACTCAGCATGTGAAGGTGTCTTGTGTGCGCTTAGGGTATGCCTGAGAGCAGGCGGTTGATTTTCGGTTGGACCTTGCTTGGAGGGTGGCTGCAACATGAGACTGTTGTGTGATGTGGGTCATGCAAGGACATGAGGGTCGTGCAATGTGCACGTTGCATGCGCTGACGGTCCTGCCTTTGGCACAGCGTGGCTGCAACAGTGGCACAGACAAGCTGATGACAGCCTAACGAATGGGTGGAGGGAGGAAGGGAGGAGCATCTTAGAGGTGTGTGGGTTGCAGAATCCGGGAACTTGGTGGGCCCTTGCAGCAGGAGCTGCAGCAGCAGGCGGCATGTACTGGAAACTAGGCCGAAAGTAGCACACAAAGACAAGGATGTCAGAAAGGACAACTGCAACAGGCGTATGTAAAGGAAAGAGTGTCATGGCTCACCCAGAGAAAATGGATGAACAATCACCAAAGATGACTGACACAGGATCAGGAAACAGAAGGCTGAGCTGCGCACAGGAGACACACCCTCAGCAGGTGTTGACGGCCCGTTGGTGGGAGCAACCTGCCCAAATACATACACAACCATGGACTTCATGCACAATAGAGATTATTAGCCATGAAGAACTGCATGCATGTTGTCGAACTATACATACACTCATATGCACAATCTTTGACAACTATGCCAGAGATGACGCATGCAAAGTGGCAAGAAACCTGCATTGACAGAGATGAGGCACTTTGGAGGGTGAGGAACACCTTTATTACTCAAGCTCACACTAAGGGAAATGCATCAATATGAACAGACTCACAGGTCATTTGACTGAACATGTGTGACCTACGCTGGACACCCCCTTCACAACACGGATGTTGTAAATCCAAATGAACTGGCACACAAGTTAAGGGGATGAGCCAAACACCTCCTGCTGCACACGGAGAGGCTGCAATTCCCCATTGAGCCTGTTATGGGGATGTCCCACTCTATGTCCACCCGTAGCATCCCGTATGTTTCAGAGGGAAGTTTTACACACATTGATGCCTTCATCAGAATCCAAAATCCATTCCAGATGACTGTCACGAAGGGTGACTATCAATTCATGGGAGTCATGCTACATGTTATGTGCCCCATGGTGAGTTGACATGTATGCATGGTAACACAACATGCCACTGGAATCAAGCTATCCTGGCTGACGAGGGCTGAAAGCCCGAAACCGGTCCTAGGATGCTTGTTTCCAGTCCAGGGAGGACCTGGCTTGGCAGTTCGGGCTGGACTGTTCCCATGGGGCACAGGGTCAAGACTGATTTGCGTATGGCTGGGTTCAAACTGGAATGGCATGGTGAGCAAAAAAACGATGGATTTAGGCCCAGATCTCTGTACTGGGGTGAATGTATGACATTGTTCTGCATTCTGTCCATCAATTGTTGTTTTTGCATTGGTAACACAACATGCACAGAAGCAGTCCCCACACATTCCAAACACGTACCACCCCCAAAATGCCTTGATGCAATCCTTACCCAAAATGACATTTCCCCATGTCCGTGCATGGAACGCTGATTCAGCACACGTTGCAATACTCATGAGGAATAGCAGGAGGACAACGATGACACGAGCAGACAACATGCGCAAGAACCTGGGAATGACAGACACACAAGAAGTCAGCTAAAAGATTTTTCTCCGCATACATGGTCATATACTAAACATGAACAATGTTGTCCAGATGCTAATTTAAAAGAAAGTGTCTCAGCTAAAATGTGTGGAATGACATCATCACTCGAGTGACACATCAGAACACACATCTAAGTCACTTAGCATACAGTCAGCTGGACAGACACATTGCAACACATGCCACCCAAGGCTACAAGCGTGCACACTCAGACCCAGTGACTCACCATTATGAGAAGAAGTTGCGTATGAGCTGACTCCGGTTATATCCTCCTCCTCCTCCTCACTTGCCTTGTGACCAAGCCCTTCATCCTCCACGGGTGGATGTTCCTGCTCATCCTGCTCCAGGATGAGTGGCACTGCCTTCTCCACTGCCATGTTGTGCAGCATGCAGCACACGAGGAAGATTTTGCAGACCTTCGCCGGTGCATATGGGAGGGACCCGCCTGTCTTGTGAAGGCACCGGAATCAGCTCTTTAGGAGGCCAAGCGTCCACTCAATCGCTCGCCTGGTCTGCCCGTGTACATTGTTGTACCGGTGATCTGCAGCTGATCTTGGGTTGCAGTGAGGCGTCATCAGCCATGGCATGTTGGGATAGCCAGAGTCTCCTACATGGACACATCATGTAAATAAGTGGGTCAGGAGTAAGAGCCAAAGATACCACAACACACAGGACAAACAGAGTATACCCACCAACAAGACATGCTCGTTCGTTGTGCAGCCGCAGCATCATTTGTGACACCCTGCTATGCCTCATGATGTAGGCATTGTGTGCTGACCCAGGAAAACGTGCACAGACATGGGAAATCAGCATGTTAGCAAGACACACCACAAGGGCATTTATAGAGTGGTAATGTTTACGGTTGCGATAGGCTACCTCCTGTGCCTGTGGTGGTACCAAAGCCACATGTGTCCCATCAATGGACCCAAAGACATGGGGCATCCCTCCCAGGGCATAGAAATCACCCTTGACACCTGTCAACTCCTCAGAAGTCGGAAAATGGATGAATTCATCAAGATGCTCCAACATGGCTGCAAAAACATCATGCAGGACATGGCTGAACATTGTCAGTGACGTGCCACCAACATCAGCTATGGTGAATTGAAACGTACTTGTGGCAAAAAAATGTAGGGCTGCCATCACCTTCATCTTGGGGGTCAGCGCAGTAGGATACCTGTGTCGCGGTTGGAGGTGTGGTGCCAGCTTAGTGGTCAAGTCCTCAATCAACTGTTGAGTGAATCTGTAACGTCGGATGCAGGCACGTTCCCTCATGGCACCCAAGTCTGGCATTGGTCGGGGACAGGCGGTTCCCTGCAGAAAATTGTAATGAATAATGAAGATTGAGAGCATAACAACATCAATGTCAATGACCAGAGCACATGCTAAACTGCTACTACACATCAGCTAAATACAGAGTCTGGTGTGTGCAATACATCCAGGACATGTATGCCAGCTTGGTGATACTCCTACGAAAATCCAGATACACCCGTTGATTGGCAAGTCTACATGACATGCCCTGAAACGAGCTGGGGGCCAGTCTGAGTGAACAGCCAGAGACATTACAGGAGTGACATACATCCACATAGCTGCATTGAAAGGATGTCATCTCATACAGACAGCTGATGGCAAGCTCGACGCACAGGTCACATGGAATGTCAAATGTACAGATCAAACACATTGCGATGAAGGGGTACAGAAAACACGACATTGAGACGGCGCAGATATGTCCTCATGTGAAAATATCATGTCCGATGCATACAGACCCTGCTTACGTGGGAATCCACATGTGACATGGTGTGCGTAGATGTGTGCCATGCCCATCTCCACACAGACACATGTGGGATGCAGCAACAGCAGATGTAGTTGACGGAACAATAACAGCAAGCTCATGGGAACACATGACACACACATGACATAGTCACATCCGGGCACGCTGATCGTGAAATGTCAGTTGTTAGTGTCCCTGTCCCTGGCATCAGGGGACAGTTGCGGGTGGTGGTGACTGTGCGATACCAGTGATGCTGTGCTTGACACGTTTGTACTACAGGCACACATGTGCAAAGTGTGAAGGGTCATCACACATCAATTGTGCAACTACATGAGGTGACATGTGCAATATCACTTCCTGACACACCTAGGCCCTGCACATGAAAGTCTGCAATGACAATGACTTGATGTACAGCCTTGTGTGAGTCGGAGACCTCCATTCCTTTCGTGTGCTCCTCCTATCACCAGTGTAATCGTGTGAAACGCACCGTACACACGCTCTCAAAGCATGTGTACGGTCTGTATCACTATAGTAGTGGTGCCGTAGGAGTACGCGTGGTACGGACCGTACACACGTCGTATGTACGTCCGTATCACTATTGTAGTGGTGCCGTAGGAGTACGCGTGGTACGGACCATACACACGTCGTGTGTACGGTCCGTATCACTATTGTAGTGGTGCCGTAGGGGTACGTGTGGTACGGACCGTACACATGCTCTCAGAGCGTGTGTACGGTCCGTATCACTATAGTAGTGGTGCCGTAGGACTACGCGTGGTACGGACCGTACCCACGTCGTGTGTATGGTCCGTATCACTATAGTAGTGGTGCCGTAGGAGTACGCGTAGTAGGGACCGTACACACACGCGTACTCCTACGGCACCACTACTATAGTGATACGCACCATACCCACGCTATGTATGTGTGAGTACGGTATGTATCACTATTGTAGTGGTGCCGTACGTGTACCGTACGTGTGAAACGCACCATACATGTTTTTTGGAATCAAAATGACATAGGGGACAAGTATTAGGCCCAAAATGCATGCTGGTTGTCATGGATACAAAGATTTCAGTTGCAATGTGGCCATCATGTGGGTTTGAAAAGTCAGTTGGCCCAAAAATTACAATGTTGCAAAGTGGTGTTTGCCTTGCTATGATGCTCAAAATTTGAACCATGCAAATTTGTGTAATTGGTGTATGTTTAAAGGGATTGGAGGAAACGTAGGATGCAAATGAGTCTGACCAATCACTCTGTACTCCTGTAAATGAAAGCCCCCAGCAAGACAGATATAAGTCAGCCAGAACCCATGAGAGGGCACTTGCCAGCACTACTTTCCTGTCGACCACACTGCTGTTGTCTGTGCTTCCTCTGGCACCATGTCGCGTACTGTGGAGAGGGCCCAGCCATTCACACTTGAGGAGAATGAGGCATTGATGAATGTCCTCCTCCCACAGTACCCCAGCCTGTATGGGAGACCAGGGGAGCAGGTGAGTGCTGACTCCACTACCTTTGACTGTGCACCTTTTTTGTGACTGTCACTTCTGGCATTGTGTCCAGGTGTGACAGACATGCAATGTGGTTTAGAGTGGGTCCCAGGGGGGATAAAGGCTTATGTCTGTCATGCAGAGCATGATGTAGTACCTGTGTGCACTCCTCACTTGCATTGTGCTTACTGTGACATTCACTGCATAGTGCATGACACATTCAGCCTGGCAAATCCTTGGTGGCATTTTTTGACTGTTGTCCTGAGGTGATTCAGTGGTCCCCCCGGTGTGACAGGTGACTGTACCCACAGATGTGTATGAGTTGAGTGGAGCTGTTATGAGAGTGTGTACGCCCTCCTGGACATTGATGTGTGTGAAGGTTCCTTGTCATGTGGGTGAGTGTCTATGTGAAGTGTTGCACCACAGCTGCATGGAGGAGGCAACAGCTCTACCCATCTGATGTGAGAAGTAAGCCGTGCTGTGTGTCTGACTTGCTGAGCTAGCCCAACACCTGTGACACCCCACAGGCAAGTGGCACATGTGCAGAGTGAGGTATGTATCCGCTGTTGCCAATGGCAGGTGATTGATCTGTGCCTGTGTGTGTCTGTGTACTCTGCTGAGGTTGCGTCAGTGGCCTGGGGCATGTAACTGCTTTGAGGTGCTGTCCATCAGCCTGGTGTTGCATGTGATGCACAGTGTGTGCCATGATCAGGGAGTGTGTCGCACCCCTCCTGCCACCTGTGTACTTTCAATGCCATGTAGTGCATTGGGGCTTCCACAGAGGGCAATGTCTATATGAGAAAGATGCTATTCCTTGGCAGCATCCTATGCCCTGTTCAACATATCATCGATGTTCAAATGTGTGTCTCTGTGACATGGAGCAGGTGTAGTGATGTTGTCTCACTTTGTCATCCTCACAGGGAACTGCCTACGAGAAGGGAGGGATCTGGAAGGAGATCGTCAGGGGTGTGAGATTGGCGGGGGGTCGCAGTCGGCGCCTAGCTCAAGTCCGAAAACGATGGCAGGACATCCGGTGCTGGACCCGGCAGATTGCCTGGGTCCAGCTGGGGCTCTCACCTCCACGCCCCCACGGCGGGCGCCGACGCCTGACCACCCACATGATGCGTGCCCTGGCGGTGGTCTTCCCTGACCTGGATAGGCAGTTACAGGAGAGACAGCAGCAAGGAGGGGGTAGGTACCTGTCTGTTTGTTGTGTTGTGTGTCTCCAGTTTTTGGAAGTGCTCTGTAGCCTGGATACACTGCCAGGGTTTATATGTGCATATTCTGTTCCCCAAAGTCAAACGGTGCTCTTATTCATCCCTTCCCCTCCTTGACATGTGTCCCCTGGTCTGTGTGTAATCACAATTGCACATGGTCATCTAGGCTGCCAGTTAATCCAAGTGCACATTTTTTTCTGCATCATGTGGGAGGGTGTTCTGTGACATGTGTTGGTACCTTGCCTGTGCCCTGTCCTGTTTACTCTGTTGGGGGTCCGTATTTGTTGGCACTGATGATGAGTCTCAACATGGGAGTGTGAGGTTTCAAATGAACACACTTGCAGCATGCATGACCAATGTTGTGGCCTCAGACATGATGTGCATGAGATATGCATAGTGCCAGGACGGTTGCTCATGTTACAGTCAGATCATTCCAGGAACAAGGAGCATTGTGCCCACTACAGTCCCCTGAGACACCCTTGCCTCGTAATCATGTGTGTCATCCAACACTGTGTCCATTCTCAGTGTGTCCAGCATATGTTTGCCTCTGTGGCATTGTTCCCTGGCCTCATTTGTATTTATCCAAAGTGTGCTACATGTGTCCACTGGACAGGGAGACCCCATTTGGCTTGTGCATACTCACACTGGGCAGTGCCTGTGTGTCTATTCACAACTATCTGTCGATGGTTGTTTGTCACAAATATGTGTTGGCAGACTCACGAGGTGATAGGGAGTACATTTGGGAATTCTTGCAGCACATTTTTGTAAACCCTGATTAAGAGGTGTCACTTCTTGATCTGTTTCAATCACATTGTCTCAGGTATGGGGGATTTGTGCGGGCGAGGCCTGCATGGCCAAACCTTATGTCAGGCCTGACCTGTGTGTGATAATCGGCTGGACAGAGACTCAACGTGCAGTGACCCAGTGATGTTGTGCAGGGTTTAAAGTTTGTGCTTTGCAGCATGTGTCAATTGTTTAAATACATGATTCCTGTTCATACATTTTTTGCACCAGTGTGTGGTCCCGATGCTACGTAGTTTGGTCTTTGTGTGCTGACATCTGTGTGGACATTCTGGCTTGCCATGAGGGTGTCTCCTCAGTGCAGGTATGCCTTTTTACGACACAATTGCAGGCCCATTAGCTCATGCATTGCCCAGGGTTTGGACATGTGTGCCACTCCACATGACAGGCAGTGGGTCAGAATTGTTGCCAACTGTGTCATCAGGTAACGGATGGCCATGTGACAACTGACATTATTCAAGTTGTTAGTCACAACACTTGTCAACAGGTCTTCATATTTTAAATGCTTTAGTTTGATGTTTTGTTGTTAAGAACAATAATGTGCCTGCATGACAGATGTCTCCCAAGGAAGTGCACAACAAACCATAATTACACTTTCAGGGAACACGCTGGCACATTTTAAAGGAAGGCACTGTTCTAATGAGACTGTTTTTCAGATTATACATATACATGTTCCCCCAGTGTTGTGGAAATTGGGTAAGTCCTTGGTTGTTGGTGATACCAACTTACGAGTGTCAAGTCATCAAGACCTCCGTGGGCCCATGTATATGTACTTTCTGCAACACCATTTCTTTCTAACAGTGGCTTCTTTAAAGAAGGCTGCCAGCTTCTTCAAAGACTGGGTAAATGTAGTTTTGTGTGCACCTCCTTGGGAGCCATCTTTTATGAAGGCACATGTGTGTTCTGTTCACAAAATGGCACATTTCCACATTCTGACCATGTCGATTGTGTAAAGTATTGTGATTCCCAAGGGACCAACATTTTTTTCTTTTGTGTTCCAAAGTACTTACAGGTCTCTGAGTGTGGGGACGCCTTTGGTATTGAGGTGTGTTACTTTGCCTTGGGTGCACCACTACTGTTTCTTTCAGGGTAAACAAGAGGTGGCATGACTTCATTGTATTGCTGTGCTCACCTGTTCCCAGACACTAGCTCCTCAGTGTATTTCTCATTCAAGTTTTGGGCTGGTGTGTCCTATTTTTCCTTGTGTCCAAGTGGCATGGTGGGTCTACCAACTGGGGAGTACAGGGCTTACATATGTGCGGAGTAATCTAGCTGTTACTCATGATGCATTGCCTGATATGCACTGTGACCTATTGGTTTTGTACTCATGTGTCAGATGTATACAGGTGATGGATGTTTTTCTGTATCTTCACCTTGCCCACAGCATCATCATTGGAAACCGAGGGAGACACCTGCACGGACCTGGATGAGGGAACCAGCACCAGTGCCACCAGTGCTGGCGAGTCTGCGGGAGCCAGTGGCATGGAGGGCGAGGGGAGTCAGTTGGAGGACCTGTCTGGTGGCGATTCCAACTACGACGCAGACGGGTCCGAGGTTGACCTCATCGAGGGGGCGGAGGCTGCTACAACACCTGGCAGCAGCCAAACATCTGTCCCCGCCTCCTCCATTCCCATCACCGCCCTCCCAGTTGCTCCGGTCCCTTCTGTCCGTGCAGGGCCCCACCATGTCTCCTTCGAGACAGGCACCGCACCCCCTGCCCCTGTCACCCCTGCTGCCCTCAATGCAGAGTCTGTGGACATACTGCAGCAGTTGCAGGTTGGGCAGGCATCGGTGCTGACTGTCCTCCATGGCCACACCACACTGCTGACACAGATGGTGCCGTTCATGGAGGGCATGTCAGCAACGATGTCTGAACAACGCAGGTTTCTGCAGTCCATGGACTCTTCCCTGACGGCAGCAGTGAGTCTCCTGCAGCGCTTCGTCCCCCCCTACCCCAGCCCCATCGACACTTCCCTCTCCCATACCTGTCCCATGCACACCCAGACATTCCCAACCACGCACCCCACCAGACACAGGCAGCACACCACCAAGTAAGGGCAAGCGCACACCTCCTGGCACGCACACTCAGGGGGATGTAGGCACACCCACTGGGTCTGGGGCAAAAAGACATACCTGCAGCCACAGTCTGAGTCCACAGGCCTCACAACCCAGTCCCACCAAAAGCACTCCCCTTGGCTCCCCTGCCAAGCTGACACCCAAAGAGGTGGACATGGGTGAGCTGCCCATCACCACCACTGTGAGACCACCCCGCAAGCGGGTGAGGAAGTCCCCGGCAGGGTAGTTGAGTCCCCCCTCTGTCCACCCCCTCCCCCAAGAGCGCTACACCCCATCCCTCGGCCAGCCCCCCCTCCGTTGGCCCTGGGGTTTCTTCCGGTGCAGGGGTTACCCTGGACGCCCTGGCAGCAGTGTGCAGCGCCAAGCTTACCTTCACCTTTGGCGCTGCCCCACCCCCTGTGGTGGAGACGTCCACCCCTGCACCTACCACACCTACCCTTCCCCCTCCTGTCCCTGTGGTGCCTGGTCCTTCCCCACATGATGCCCCCCCGGTCGACGAACCTGAGGGTTCCACTGTGCAGGCAAGCTAGGGGAGACGCGTGCCCATGTGTCCCCCCAAGGACTTCTATTATGGACTGGCCATTGGCCTTTGCATATAGTGTGATTTAAAATTTGTTTTTTATGCTGAATAAAGCATTTTTTTTACTTTGAACACTATTGCATTTCAGGTATTGATGTTGGGGCTGAGGCTCCAGGAGTTGGTGTTGTGGTAATGTGTTAGGGTTCTAGTCTGATGGTCATGAGGTGGACCATGGTATCTGCGTGCCATCACAAGGTCTCTGCAAAGAATCATTGGTAGTGTGTGTTATTTTGGTTTTGAGACATTGTCCCAAGGAGTGTTCCTTCCTCTGTGGCACCTGACATCTTCCCTTCAAAGAGTTGCACAATTGTTGTGCTGACCTGTGTCTACATTTCCTTTGTTGGTGACGGATCCCTTCAACTATGGCCATGCCTGCTCAGCAATGTCTCCGGCGGCATCGTCTGTGCCATCCTTGCTAGTCACTGTACTTGTGTATTGAGTATGTTGAAATGCCTTCATGTCGAAATTCTCCCTTTTCAGCACTATGCATGTGTGTACTGCTGGCCTAGCACACATATGGTACTTGTTTTGCAGGGTATTTGGGCACCTGACTCACAATTGTGGGCATTGTATCTGTGGGAACTCCACCCTATTCCTTCCATGAGAGACAACGTCTTGGTGGCTGGCCCAGCACCTGTACATTCCTATCAGTCCTGGGATGTGCGTGACAGCGTGTGTTCCCTTTGGCTCTCTTAGTTTAGTAGGCAGTGACATGACTATACAGTCTTGTGGCATCATCTCAGTGTGTGTATTGTGCTGCATCTGCCAGGGGTGCGTATGCATGTGTTATTTGTCCTCACACCCACATGTGGAATGTCATGCAGTGGGGGAAAGACATCCATCCTCCTGGGAGTGGGACACTGCTGTCAGTGATGTGTTGTTATGGCACTATCATCCTTGTCCAAAGTTAGGGATGCGTACATACACCCATGGAGTTGTGGTCATTTGATAATGATGTACATCCCCCCTCACATGTCTGTCCACTAATGGTAGTGATATGCACCCACCCCCATGTCTCTGTCCACTGCTGGGAGTCCTCTGCACCCACCCCCATGTCTCTGTCCACTGCTGGTAGGGATATGCACCCACCCCCATGTCTCTGTCCACTGCTGGAAGTCCTCTGCACCCACCCCTCACTAGTCTGTCCACTGCTGTGAGTTCTGTGCACCCACCCCTCATATTGCAGGCCACTGCTGGTAGTCATTTACACCCACCCCTCACATGTCTGTCCACTGCTGGGATTCCTATGCAGCCACCCTCCCACCCACCCCCTTGGTGCAGTACACTAATGTCCTGGGCCTACACACACACCAATATAAAGGTAATATGCTGCACCAGGCGGTAGGCCAACATTCGTGGCGTGTGTACGCCTTGTATCCCAAATGTACTGGTGCCGTAGGGGTACATGTGATACGGACCATACCCCCGCATTCATAGGGTGTGTACGGTCCGTACCACGCGTAACCCTACGGCCCCAATCCAATAGTGATATGGCCCGTACCCACGCTATGTATTTGTGGGTGCGGTCCATATCACTATAGTAGTGGTGCCGTAGGAGTACGCGTGGTACGGCCCGTACACACGCTCTGAGGGTGTGTGTACGGTCCGTACCACGCGTACCCCTACGGCACCACTACAATAGGGATATGAACCGTACACACGCTCTGAGAGCATGTGTAGGGTCCGTACCACGCGTGCCCCTACGGCACCACTACAATAGTGATACGGACCGTACATACGCTCTGAGAGCGTGTGTACGATCCGTACCACGCGTACCCCCACGGCACCACTGCTATAGTGATACGGGGCGTACACACGCTCTGAGAGCGTGTGTACGGTCCGTACCACGCATACCCCCACAGCACCACTACTATAGTGCTATGGACCGTACCCACGCTATGGATGTGTGAGTACGGTGCATATCACTATTGTAGTGTTGCCGTAGGGGTTCGCGTACACGTCCACTTCTGTTGTTGCGGGACGCAGGGATTGGTGGACACGCCCCCCGGAGTGACCAGACCCTGGAGGTAATGTATGTCCTCAATATTGTAGGTTTTTATTTGGGTAGGAGGTATGTTTCCTGCCCCTCACCCCCCCTTGTCCCCTGGGTGTTGTTCTCACCTTCTGCGGCGTGTGCGTCGGGTTCGGTGCACCAGGTCGTAGGCTAAGAGGGCTGGGATGACATGTAGGACGGGGTCCATAGCAGTCCGCCGCGTACCGGGGCTCCGTTTTTCGCTTCGGACTCAGTTTTCGCGCTGTCCAGGATCAGACTCGTAGGTATTATTTAGCCGTACGGTGTTTTGTACGAATCGTACGGAAATGCTATTTCTGTACGAATCATACTTGCTGGATTCTACGGTGGATTTCCCGGGTACGAGTCGTACGGAGAATACGCTCCGTACGACGAATCGTACCCGGGTTTTACAGGATTGGAATCGGCACCCAAATGTGATATTTTTACATGAATTATAATCCTCTTAATTCATTTATCAAAATGATTTTAAAAACATTCAAATTGGAGGAAATTCTCAGGATTGGAGTGGAGAGTTGTTGTAAATAAAAGCATCTGAATACATCAGGAGGAAACAGAACATAAATGTAATGTTCTAACAGGCCATCTCGATTTTCACCTCCACCTACATCCATGGCCCAGAAGTTCACTTGGTTGTTGAACTTTTTAAGCAGACCCATGTTTCACTAGTCCTAAATAGCTTGCCCTTGTTGCCCATCAAGATCATATTTGTTTAAAAATTGCATGCCTTTCTATAAACATTTTTGGGTCAAATGTGTTCTACCCTGCCTTCTCAATCATTTCCCCCTTAATATTGCTCTTTACCCTACCTGCATAAGGTTTACAATATACAAACTTAAAAAAATAACATAAAACATATAAAAGTATAGCTTACAAAAAAATACAAATATATACTTTAAACTAATTTAAAAAAAACAGACATAATTAAAAAATAAAAATATAATTTAAACAATGAGAACTAAAAAAAAGTAATTACAGGTAAAAGCACTGAAGGCCTAATTACGGTGTCAGACACCGTTGTGAAATCGGGACCGACCGACCTCCAGCCGGCGGTCCCATCTTCAGCATTACAATGCCACTGCACATGGTGCGCTCGCATACTACTATTTCTCTATGGGAGCTTGTGCTGCGGCTGTAAACCGGCTGTAGCACAATCTCCCATAGAGAAATGGGAGATTCTATTCATCCCAGCACTACATGGCCGACATCTCAGGGTGTCTGCTCATGGTGCAGAAATTAGTGCCCCCTCGGCCCCCAACTGGAGGCCACAGGGTGAAGGGGGCCCTCGATGGGGCCCGCAAATGTCACTTTCGCCTGCTGGAAACCGACATTGTAATCCCTACAGCAGAAACACTGTCTATCAGGATTACGGGCAGGCATCCGACTGCCCGATGGGCTCCTTGATCCCGTCAGAATCCAGCCAATATGACCATCCGGTTTCACTTTCGACCTCCTGCATTGTAATGCGGCTGTCGAAAGTGAAACCACTGATGAGACTCGGAAAGCCTCCGACCTGTAGGGCCTAAATATCAAAACATTAGAAAATGTATACAATAACAACATTAAAATAAATATAAAAATGTAAAACATATTACTACAAAAATAAAACTTTTAAAGTTAAAACTAAAAAATATCTTTAAAGAATTAAAAACTGAGATAAAAAATGTGTGACTTGAAGGAGTCAAATTCACTACTCCCACTCCAACCTGAGCAACATTAAAGATAGTGTTGGACTTTGGGGGTATCAGATTTGCTTTTTCCACTCCAACGTAATCAACATTAGGGAAAGAGTTGAAATTTAGAGTGGTTATATATTCACTATTCCTCTCCAATGTAAGCAACTGTAGTGAAAGTGTTTCACTCTGCAGGGGTTAGATGTACTATTCCCACTCCAACCTCAGCAACAGGGCAAGGCACTTTGGAAACTTGGTAAAATAAAGAAATTAAAGATCTGACACAATTCCTTTGGATATGAGTTAGAGGCTTATCACCCGTGTTAGCTGGCTTGACGTTCACAAAAGGACAGACTGTCTAAGAGGAGCAATCCTCTACAAACAGATAAACAAAGCTCTTTTGACCTCTACATTATGGACGCTCTTATCCTCTGTAGAAGTAAGGGTGGGAAAAATCAGGTAGAATCACCTCCTGCTCCTAATAAAAATAGGAATAAATCTTATATTTAAAGGACAAACCTAACCTAAGAGAAATTATATCTGGATTTATTGCAAAGTATGGATGTCTACAGGAAAAAGAACCCTGCTTTTCCAGGAATCTAGTAGAAGGGATCGCAAACTAAAAGAATGTTTTCAGAATTAAAATTGTAAAATCTACTGATTGTAAATGCATAAAGCACTAATCCTTCCTTCTTCTAATTCTAATACTAAAATTGTATCTCAGATAGGTACTGTTGACTTAATAGTAGGTTTCAAATTTGTGAATCCTTTAAGTAGATGAGCCAGCAGAGAGCCCCTGTACTGGATTCCACTCCATGGATTCTAGAGGTTCTAATGGCAGTTTATTGTACCTTGAGAGAAAGAACTTTCAAATCTACATAAAGTTTAGCCTGCAAAAAGTTCACAATATGGATGGTTTCTGCTTTTAATAGATCTAAAGCCTCCCTTTTACACCAAACTCTGGAAGTATCCCAATGGAATTGATAAAATTGTAAAGTGGAACTACAACTGAAAACTTGAACAACTAACACTAGCTATTTAGGAAGACCCTTTTTCTTCAAACCGATCTGTCCAATTTTAATTCCACTAAGCAAAGTGTTTATAACATGTAACATCTCCAGAAGAAGAACAGCTCAGAGGAGAAAGAAACTAAAGAATTATCTTTGAACTGGACTTCCCGAGAAGCAGGAAAGGATAACAAGATACCTCGGGCCATACTGAAGCAATTAGAAACATTGAAGTTTTCACCCACCTCTCTCAAACTAGACATTTTGTAAACTAGACCGGAGGGGAAAAATGAAAAAAGAAAGCATAGTGGCCAAGGGTTTAACCCCACACCTATCCCTTATGTTTTTTTCCTCTTACCCTTGAGCAAAATATCATAGAAGAGAAACTATCTGGATGAGAAAAATATATATTACTAGATACCCACATATCCACCAAAAGAAAAGAAAACACTTTGCGCTCAAAGTTTAAAACATGGCTTTTTTCCCCAATCGCAGTGTGCTATCTAGCTAACAGGGAGTGGTGACAAATACCCAGTTTCATGAAATTTAGTGCTGTGGTGCCCTGTTGTGGGATGTTTGTTAGGACTTTACAAATGTCCAGTTTCATTTCATTTGAAAGCAAGAGGGGGTAAACCCCCACTCTATCAGGTGTTCGGGCTACTGATCACCTCAAAACAAACTGCTGGTATAATCATCAGGTACTCTCACCAGTACATTCAGGACTTACTACAGATTACAGGTGCCAAAAGTAAGTTTTCTCCCCCTTGTACAAGTTCTTTCCTGAGCGTTTGTTTTGTCAATCAGGGAAATCCAATCATTTACATTCAGAGGGTTCCATCGATCCGCTGTCTACATAACAAATGTTTGGCAAGCAACATTAAATAAAAACCAAGCTTGGTCTTATTCGGGCCCGATGGATAATCATCTTTCTTGTCATTAACATACAGAATTAGCTTCAGGCCTACTTCTAGTTTTTGGTTTATGGCAGCTGAGCATAGATCACGTTCACCATTCCAGTAGTTTGCCAGCATAGGGCAATTCACAAATGTAAGGAAACAGGCTTTTTTGCAGGTTTCCCCCCATTTTTTGCCCCATGGGGACTACAAGCTGTTGGGTTTTTGACTTTGAGAGTGCACTGAGGCCTGCCAACCAGACCTCAGTGCCAGTGTTTTAACTCCTTACCAAGTATATGTCAAATTGGATGTCCCCGATTGGCAAGCACTGAATTACTTGTAAGCCCCTAGTATATGGTACCCAGAGTTCCAAGGGCATGTAAGGCCGATTGTCCACCCAGGCCTGCAGCACTGTTTGTGCCACCCTGAGTGTGACAGACGTAAAAATGGCTCCCAGCCTGTCACTGCTGATTGGACAGGCAGTGTTTATACTGCTAGTTCGACTTTGCCATTTAAACTAATGACAAAGCCCCAACTTTCCTTTATAATATATGTAAGTCTCTCCTGCACAGGGCCTATAGAGACCTATGGCAGGTAGCTGTATATTGTTCAGCAACAAACATAGGGCACTATGGCTTAGCATCAAAAACTTTAAAGTTGTCATTTTGCTGAGGAAAAATCACCACTTAGAAGTAGAGTTGGGTGAAGAATTCCGCTCTGCTGGCAGAGTTCGTAGAGTTTTGCCTACTCCGTGCAGAGCACGGGGCTTCCAAAAAGCTGTGCGAAGTGTTAAGTTGCTGAGTGCTCGCGAGAAAAAACACGCGCTAGACCTCCTCCTCGTGAGATTACCCAACGTGGACGATTGCAGTAGGTTGCGTCCACTTGCTTTTAAAAATCTGCCCCTCACATTGAGGAACCTTACACCCAAGTAGAATGTCTAACCGAGAGGCAAAAAAGCACCATTGCCCTTTAGTACGACATGTAATGCAGAGGGCAGCTGATTTTTTCTGACGCTTCGTGGAATTCCATGGAGTAAAACTCTGCAAACTCCGTCAAGGACTAGTTAATAGCTTCTTGGCTAACACAGTTACTGTTACTTGCTGACATCCCAGCCTGGCTAACTTTTGAATGGGACTTCCTAACTGGGTACTGTAAGGTATCAAATTAATTGTGACAATAAATCCGACTTGATACCCAAGTCAGAATTAATGTCACTGTTGAAGTTAAGCAACTTTCAGAAACTTGCCACTCTGTGCTCCAGCTTGTCCGGTGGCCTCAGAGGCTCTGGCCACAGACAGCTTTCGGCTCGCCTGAGGAGATGTGCAAACGACTCCCTTGGTTTATGAACAAAGGTAGCTGCTGCAGAGCAAGGTGTTACCTCCCCTCTCAGGAAGATACTGGGTGTTAGTCCAAAAGGCAAGTTTCAAAGTGGAAGCCGCCTTTGAAGGGCAAATGATGATAACACTTCTGAGCAGACTGCTTTTTGTTCATGTAGACAAGTTAGAGACAAGGACAGAGGGGGACAACTTGTCCCCAACCCAGTTTTCTTGTGGGCATGTAGCCCCAGTGACATAACATAGGCCCCTGCAGCCCCTGTGGAAAGGGAGGGGCCAAGCTCCAGAGGGCCCCCTCAGCACAGTACCTTGGTCTGAGAGCTCCTGACTGACCTCTGCGTAATTTGCAGGGGGTTCCCTCAAGTTTTGTTGCTCCACTGTGTAGCCTGTAGGTAGCCACAACTCTGTGGTGGGCTAGCAAGCTCTTCAAAATTGAAAAATGGCAAGAATATTGCACTCTGGGAATGCCAAATGCACACATCACTGGACTTTTGACACCAACAAGGAGGGGACCTATTAGCCCATTGGCTAGTGACCAAGTTGTCTCCTCTGGGCTCTTTCCTGGGATAAAATGGGCTCCTCCAGCACCCTGGACCTCAGTGCATATTGGATGTGGGAAAAGGACCAAAGAAACATTGCCCGGCTGCCCTTGAAACAGCACAAAAAGAGGCTGAACTATCAGAAGCACAACACCAGCTGCACTTTGGGCTAATGAAGTTTGGACTGTGCCTGAGGCTCCTAGCTCGGAGAAAAATGCATTTCCAGCCCCAGATTGAAGCAGTGACTCCAAAGGTCAGTTGGCTGGCTGCCTGGACCAGCACCAGGGACATTAAAGCTGAAAAGCCCAAATCTGCAAAGTAGTAGCCGCTTCTGAGGATCCATCATAGTCAAAATTTGCACCTGAGTCTGCTGGACCCAGAAAAGCTGTCAGATACTGGATTGGTTACCCAAGAGGGACACTAACCCCCACCAAGGATATATTCTGTGACGGTTGGTCAGGAGATTGGTAGCCCAGCCTCAACTAGTTTTCTACTGTCAAAAAGGGGGCATTGTGGGGCCCCAAGTTCTGAGGCCAAAGTTACCCCACATCACCAGTGGATCGACAAATCACCCGCAACTCTCCCCAGTCGACCGCGCAGCACCAGGAGCATCTTTGAGCCACTTTCATTATGCAGCTCCAGCATCACAACGACTCCATTGTAGTCCATGGCGGTCATTTCCTAAAGAATGGAACTGGACTGGAGAAGGACCTGATGGCCAGGTAACTTTCCAAAGTAACCTTACTGCCCTCGTAGACCACTGCCTTGTCAGATTTGGTCACCAAGTTGCAGAACAAACTCTTTCAAACTTTTCAAGAGTTTATCAACTTTTTTTTACTCAAAGCTTGTTTGAGGTTGCATTTTAAAGTATTTCTATCTTCAAAAATCTGTATCTCCGGACCCCTCCAGTGGATTTTAATGATCAAATACTCAAATTCAAATTCAAAATAAGCTTTATTCGGAAAGTTAATTTCAGTCCATAAAAGCATGTACAATATTATAATTCAACACTTATACATTAAAAAAGGTTCTCATGTGAACAGTAGTATTTAAAATATGTGCAAAATGGCAATATTTAAAGGAGAGAAGGTTGAATATCATTTCCAGTTTATCAATACATACGTTCAGCTCTCTATTTGATTCTGTAATATGCATAAATAGATTCAGAGGTAATATAAAACAATATGTACTGTGCAATAAATGTACATACAAAACCACATACAAAGGTTTAAAACCATTTTGAAACGGAGAAAAGGAGAAGATAGCCCCCAGCTGCAGTATTAGGATGCATTGGGGGATATACCCAAAACAGCGTTTGGTATCTAATAGTTACAATACTCCGTCTTAATATCTATAAGTAACATCTTTCTCTATCTTCGGTGATATTTAGGCACTTTCGCCGCTGAAAGAGTCTGGATCTATGCTATTTCGACATTTAATAAGATTTTTTAAAAAGGAAGTAATATTTAAATGTATACAATCGTTATCAAGACATTAGAGAGCCATGTATGCTGGACGACATTGTCGATGGCCCCAGATTTTCAAAATTGGAATTATCCATTTCCTTCTCAGGTCTTTATAAAATTTACAAAATAAAATAACATGGATTGTTGATTGTTCGGAAACAGAGTCACATGGGCAGTTTGGTAGTTTTTTAGACCAATTATTAACAGTTGGAAAAGTCACCAGCCTATGGAAGATATTTAACCGAAATCTGGTAAGAACAAATCTATCATATCCATTTTCAATTTTTTGCAAATAGAGTTGCATACCAAATGAAGATAAAATCATAAGATTATAGGTGACAGTCAGTTTTGGGGCTTCACTCGTAAATCTCAACCTCTCCATGTGGTTCAGACAGCATTTCTTAAAATCTTTTCTTGAAACAGCTAACATAGAAAGTGGATTGTTGAAATACTCAGGTTTACCAATGTCTGTCATGAAGTCCCTCACATATCTGATCCATTCTATATCGAGGGAATGGTCCAACTTAAGAGCGTCCTGAAGCACTAGCTGATTGAAATAGTTAGTCTCTGAATTCCAAATACGATGCCAGAGGATTGCAGGTTGGATTTTTATGATATCTATTAGGTAGGGGACTCCTAACTCAGCATGGCAGACATAGGTGGAGGTAGATCCCGGAACAGCCAATAAATATCTAAAAAATGCATTTTCCACTTTCTGTAATTCAGAGACATTGCAATGGCCCCAAATCCCTGCCCCGTACGTTGCTACACTTATGCATTTTGCGTTATATATTTTGATTAATTCCGGAGGAGCTCTTTTTCCTAATTTTTGTGAGAATGTAACAAGGGCGGAAGTAGCTCTCATAAAAAGAAGTTTTCTTGAAATAATTGCTTGGCTCCAAGAGCCCTTGTCATCTATTAAAATCCCCAAGTATGAATAGGTAGGAGTGGTAGCCAATTTGCTCCCATTTAGATATATATCCTTTCCCTTTTTTTTACCCTTGCCACAATTCATCACATAAGTCTTTGAGACATTTATCTTCAGGTCAATGTCTTGCATAAAATTATTGTAGGACTCCAATGCCTGCTGGAGAGCCAATGGTGTCCTCGCTAAGATAACGGCATCGTCCGCATAGAGTAATGCTGGTATGCGTCTGGTAGCCGAATTTTGTTGCACTTGGGGAACGTCCTGGCTTCCTTCCAGGAATGCCTTCTTAAGTCCGTTAGTATATAGGGTAAAAAGAAAGGGAGCCAGGACGCACCCCTGTCTTACCCCTCTGTGCACCCTAAATAGCGATGTGCATTCGCCCGCTGAACCAAATCGGACGCACGCTGAGGCGTTACTATACAGAGCTTTCAGAAAATCAATTAAGGGTTCCTCTACCTGCATCTCTTTTAGAATACTCCATAATTTCCTGTGGGAAACACAATCGAAGGCCGAGGAGAGATCCACAAATGCTAAATGTAGTTTTCCTCTCCTCGCCTTCGTGTATTTACCCATCAGGATAGCGAGATTAAGGCCCTGATCAATCGTCCCCCGGCCTTCCCTGAAACCAAACTGTAGGTCAGATAGTATATTCTTTTCTACGGCCCATGTTTGCAACCTCGTGAGGAGTATCCTTCCTGCTACTTTTCCTAATGAATCTAAAAGTGAAATAGGTCTGTAGCAGGAAGGATCCTGTCTGTTGCCTTTCTTATAGATAGGGACCATGATAGATTCAGTCCAGCTTTTAATTAGGCCCTGCGAAGAGGTTGCATTAAGGACACGTGTTAATAGCGGCGCCCACAAGTCTGTATTGTGTTTATAAATATCGACAGGGACCCCATCGGGTCCTGGGGCCTTAGAACCTTTACTTTCATTCAATGCTACTAACACTTCTTCTAGTGAAAAGGAAATCTCAATTGGGTGGACCACAGTATGTTCAGAGAGAGGGAGTGTTGAGCTATTCATAATTATATTCACCTCCGGAGAGCCAAACATTTTTGTAAAGTGGCTCACCCATTGGGATTCATCTATCGTTACCTCTACAGAGGGAGAATAATCAGGTAGGAGAAACGGTGATCTAATTACTTTCCAAAATGCTTTGCTATCTTTTTGAGTACTGGCCCTGTGTAAATCGTTCCACAAAGAATTTTTCATTGTCTTTTTTCTATTCTTAATAGCCTGATTATATTGTTTTCTTGCTTGTTGGACAGCATATTTATCCCTTTCCTTATTATGAATTGCTTTTTTTAATGCACGATGTGCTTTCGTGCAATTGGTATCAAACCATCTAAATTTCTTTTGATCTCCCCTTTTTTTCTCTATAAACAAACAGTTTTTTATTATTGCCGTGATGTGTTTAAAACTTTCTAAAACCAACAAAGGGGGGGAATTCTCATTTAAGGTTGTCAAAATGTGACCTAGTGCACTAACCACTACAGAAGATGTAACAGAATCAGGATCTGCAAGTTCCCATTTCAAAGAGTAACCATTCATGCTATCAATGGCCAAATTAGCACAGGTATGTTGGCATTTTTCCAAATTATTTTTATTATGCAAATTAGGATTTATACCTGTTACTATTACTGTTTGTGGAAAATGGTCACTAATAGCAATCTTATGCTTTATAAATCGTTTTACCCTACCACCGAGATTGTTTGAGACCAAAATATAGTCTATTACTGAACCTACGCCTCTCCCATTATATGTTGGTAAGAAAGAGATGGGAGGGGTTACCATTTCGTTGGCGAAGGACAGGTCAAGCGTAAATATGGTCTCGTTCAGAGCTCTACCATAGATGTTGTGGGAGAAGTGGGTTAGAATACTGTTTTCCTCGTCACTCAAACCACATAACTGGTTGATGTTATTAGAGCACAAGTTAACATTAAAGTCTCCTCCCCAGACAATCTGGGCGTTCCCTGAACTAAGAATGTGAATATTGTACAGCATTTGTCTAAATTGATCTATTACTTCGGTCTCTTTCTCTTTAGGGATGTTATTGTAGAAGTTCACAAGCGTTATAAAATCTTTCCTGTCCGTTGAAAGGGTAAGGATTTGATAATAGGAACCAGATATTTCGAGCGTGATTTTTTCCGCTATCACCAAGTTGGAAACATATATACATAATCCTCCCTTTGATCTACCATAACTGGAGGGACAGGCTGGAGTATGGAAGGTTTTGAAACCGTCAATGTAAATTTCATTTTGAGACCAAGTCTCTTGGAGACAAAGAATATCCATATTCTTAGTAAAATCAAGAAAGAGATCATTATGGAGTTTGGAATGTAAACCCGCTATATTCCAAAAGGTAATGTTAATCTGCCCTTCCTTTTTCCAGGGTGTTAATGATGACTGGGAATCTAATCCTTGTAAATCTGGGTTGGATAAACTAAAGATCGTAGGTTCCTCTCTGTTTAAAATAATAGCGGGAATTTCTACAGGAATTGATTTATTCTGCGCATGTCTATATAGATTGTTAACTCGACCCTCTGATAGGGTCTCTGGCTCAGATGTCATCCTTTGGAATGAATTAATCGGGCCAATATCCGGATTACCAGGTGGAGCCACTAATTCATCCGTTATCTTTTGGGGTAGTCAATCCAGATCCTCTAATGAGGTAAGTGCGCTAAAACGATTGTGTACTGGAACACTGTAATTTGGGTTGGGCATGGTCTGACTGTGGCCCAGTTTCGGTCGATTCGCTAGATCAGGGGGAGGTCGATAGAAGAAACCCAGGGGGAGAATATTAATCCCTGTTTCAAGGGTACTTCTACTCGCTCTCCCGAGAATCTTTTCTACTAGCCAAGGTGAACGGAAAGCCAGTACCAGACAGTCACCAGTAAAAGGTTTCCTAGTTCTGCCGATCCATCCTATCCTACGTGCCATCTTAAACTCTTCAAACAGAATTCTGGTGTCTCCCACTCTGTCCCCCAACCAGTGAAGTGCTTTATTTCTTAGAGATTCACAGGTCTCTTGGTCCTGCTGCCCTAGTTGAGGTACATTTGCCAAAATCACTGTGTATGGAGTGCAGGCTGGTGGGAGGTCCAAGTGTACGGGAGGTGATGGTTTAATATATAGTGGTTTGGAGGCATGTGATGTTAATTTGTCAACGGCTGAATTACAGATGGTAGTGTGGATTTGTTGTGTCTTAGATGTACTAGGATGGTTACTAATTTCGTTTCTAATGGTGGCTCCGGAAATACCAGATTGGGGCTGAGATCTTCGTATATTCATGATGTCATCCGCCTCGCTATTAGTTGGCTTAGGCTTTGGACTAGGGGATGGAATGGCCTTATTATCGTTATTGACTGGAAGTTTGGCCACAAGGGACTCTATCCGATGCAATCTTTCACCGATATTCTCGGCAGCACCTCTCACGAAACAGTCTAAGTTTTTTATGGATCGGAGTATACTCTCTAAATCAATCCCCTTAGTGTGTTGTTTTATAGTGTTTGCTGTTATGACAGTTGTTGTAGGGGTATGAGGTATAGGTGTACTATGATGGTTATCATGGTCGTTTTTCCTTGCTATACTATCCTTATCACTATGTATACTTAATTTACCGGAATCTCTTGTGCCCTTTCCTGGCTTTACAGTCTGTTTCCTAGCTATCTTTTTTTTCCTATTTGCTTGTGGGGGAATTGTATCTTCGTGATTGCTATGCACTGTAATGTCACATACATTTTGTTGAATACAGCCATTAGCTAGAGATCCGGTGGCGTGATCCGCATTAGAAACAGAGTCTTGAATCGGAGTAGCTTGGTCAACCGTCACTCCGACTTCTCCAGTCATCAGTGACCCTGCTGCTAAAGTTTGTTCCACTGTGGAGATTTGTTTCTCTATTGCCCCCATAGCCCCAGTCAAGTATGTTAAAAGTGTTTGCTTTTGCTTTTTGGGCTTCTTAATGTCCTTCCCCTCGTGTAGGTCACTACTCAGTGCTTTCCTTTTGCCCATACTTAAAGGATCTAGTTGGTTAGTAGGGACAATAGGGAATATCGGCTTATTTGCCCACTTTCAAACAGATTGCAATAATACAGGTCTTAGGGATTGGACTCCGGAGCGGTTTCTCTCGATGCAAGAAGTTACCTTCAGGATTCCTCTAATGCGGCTTTAAGGGTCAATGTAGCTTGCGGAGACGATGCAGCAAGGCCACGAGGGAGTGCCCGGTCCGGTCTCACACGGGCACAGATGGGCAAGGACGGGCCCGCCCTTGGCCCGGGCTTCGCCCGGGCGCTGCCCGCGCGCGTCCCGCGCGCGTCCCGCGCTGCGGGAGGCGTGCAGCCAAGATGCAGGCAGGTGACACCTGCCACTGACGTCACCTGCTGCGCCGCTCAGGGGAACCTGGGAAATGTAGTTGATGGAGCCGTTGCCCTCACGGCAGGCCTGGTAGACTGTTGGCAGGTGAGTTCTCCCTGCGTTCGGGGCCCTTCTGTGTCCAGGTGAAGACTGCCGTTGCCTTCACGGCGTCGATGAAAAGGCCAGAGTCGAGCCCCCTTCAGATGCGTCCCGCGCTGCGGGAGGCATGCAGCCAAGATGTAGGCAGGTGACGCCTACCACTGACGTCACCTGCTGCGCCGCTCAGGGGAACCTGGGAAATGTACTTGATGGAGCCGTTGCCCTCACGGCAGGCCTGGTAGACTGTTGGCAGGTGAGTTCCCCCTGCGTTCGGGGCCCTTCTGTGTCCAGGTGAAGACTGCCGTTGCCTTCACAGCGTCGATGAAAAGGCCAGAGTCCTGCATATCTACGCCGGGGAGTTTTTGAAGTCCTTGCGTTCCTCTCCGACCGTCTGTTTGGTTCTTTCTATTTCCGGGTTGCACAGTGTTCTTCCGGGATCAAATACTCAATAAATTCATGAAAATATACTCTTTGTTTTATAAATTGTTTTTGTGTCTCTTGCTTGTTGCGTCACGTTCTTTTTCCATTGTTTGGTGCTGTTAAATGTTTTACACTAAGTTCCTTTGTCAAGGCTTGCTGTTCGAAGCCACAGCTACCCAGGGTTGAGCAAAGTTGATACAAAAGGGTCTGACTGGACTCAAGACAGGTATTGTGAGTATATTCCATGATACAGCCCTATGATCATATCATACAATGCGCCCACATCCTCACAACAAATTTGTTAATCATCCACCTCTGAGCTTCTGCACTTATCGTATAGTTCTGTCCCCATATTCTTCCACTTTTACATCTTTTTTGGTGACCAATACTCCCTGTGCATCATAAAAAATATAATTCTGCTTGAAGGAACCTAACTAATTTGCATGAGAGTAATTCAAAGGGTACTTGCTATTGATCCTCCAAGTCTACTTCAGGGAAACACCAAATTCAACAATGATGGGGCAGGAGAGACTGCAAATAGTCTGTATCACACATAGGGTAATACAACCTTGCTATTTTCTGTTCTGACCCGCTGTTCTAGGGCAGCGACTTTTGTAAGCTTTCCCCAATGTACTCACTCTCCCCTTTAATCTTGTAAACCCATGAAGAAAGCTGGATATAGTTCAAATTAGAGATTCCTCCCTGAGGTATTTAGGAGAATTCTTGCCATGATTGTAAACTATTACTGTCAATGAGAACCTCCCATTTAAGAAGGTTTGAGGTCTTAAGAGGAGGCTGAGGGCGTTGTTAAAAAATTCAGCGGTTCCCGCTGAATTACAAACTGGCACATACTTGTTGTAATACAGAATCAACCATCAATGTTTGTCTATGCCTTTGGAAAGCATTGTCAGCATTCCGTCCATCATTTGTTTGTTGTAACGCTTTTCGCCCTAAGTGGGATGGGTATGCCCAGACGTGGGTCCCGTGCTCACTAAGCCACTGGAGTCAAGCTATCCTGGCTGATGACGGCTGATAGCCAGAAACCGGTCCTAGGATGCTTGATTCCGGTCCAGGGAAGACATGGCTTGGCAGTTCGGGCTGGACTGTTCCCATGAGGCACAGGGTCAAGACTGATTTGCATATGGCCATGTCTGAACTGGGGTGGCGTAGTGGGCAAAAGAACGATGGATTTAACCCAGATCTCTTGACTGGGGGAGAATGTCTGCATTGTCAGCATTCCGTCCATCATTTGTTTGTTGTAACGCTTTTCGCCCTAAGTGGGATGGGTATGCCCAGACGTGGGTCCCGTGCTCACTAAGCCACTGGAGTCAAGCTATCCTGGCTGATGACGGCTGATAGCCAGAAACCGGTCCTAGGATGCTTGATTCCGGTCCAGGGAAGACATGGCTTGGCAGTTCGGGCTGGACTGTTCCCATGAGGCACAGGGTCAAGACTGATTTGCATATGGCCATGTCTGAACTGGGGTGGCGTAGTGGGCAAAAGAACGATGGATTTAACCCAGATCTCTTGACTGGGGGAGAATGTCTGCATTGTCAGCATTCCGTCCATCATTTGTTTGTTGTAACGCTTTTCGCCCTAAGTGGGATGGGTATGCCCAGACGTGGGTCCCGTGCTCACTAAGCCACTGGAGTCAAGCTATCCTGGCTGATGACGGCTGATAGCCAGAAACCGGTCCTAGGATGCTTGATTCCGGTCCAGGGAAGACATGGCTTGGCAGTTCGGGCTGGACTGTTCCCATGAGGCACAGGGTCAAGACTGATTTGCATATGGCCATGTCTGAACTGGGGTGGCGTAGTGGGCAAAAGAACGATGGATTTAACCCAGATCTCTTGACTGGGGGAGAATGTCTGCATTGTCAGCATTCCGTCCATCATTTGGTTGTTGTAACGCTTTTCGCCCTAAGTGGGATGGGTATGCCCAGACGTGGGTCCCGTGCTCACTAAGCCACTGGAGTCAAGCTATCCTGGCTGATGACGGCTGATAGCCAGAAACCGGTCCTAGGATGCTTGATTCCGGTCCAGGGAAGACATGGCTTGGCAGTTCGGGCTGGACTGTTCCCATGAGGCACAGGGTCAAGACTGATTTGCATATGGCCATGTCTGAACTGGGGTGGCGTAGTGGGCAAAAGAACGATGGATTTAACCCAGATCTCTTGACTGGGGGAGAATGTCTGCATTGTCAGCATTCCGTCCATCATTTGTTTGTTGTAACGCTTTTCGCCCTAAGTGGGATGGGCATGCCCAGACGTGGGTCCCGTGCTCACTAAGCCACTGGAGTCAAGCTATCCTGGCTGATGACGGCTGATAGCCAGAAACCGGTCCTAGGATGCTTGATTCCGGTCCAGGGAAGACATGGCTTGGCAGGTCGGGCTGGACTGTTCCCATGAGGCACAGGGTCAAGACTGATTTGCATATGGCCATGTCTGAACTGGGGTGGCGTAGTGGGCAAAAGAACGATGGATTTAACCCAGATCTCTTGACTGGGGGAGAATGTCTGCATTGTCAGCATTCCGTCCATCATTTGGTTGTTGTAACGCTTTTCGCCCTAAGTGGGATGGGTATGCCCAGACGTGGGTCCCGTGCTCACTAAGCCACTGGAGTCAAGCTATCCTGGCTGATGACAGCTGATAGCCAGAAACCGGTCCTAGGATGCTTGATTCCGGTCCAGGGAAGACATGGCTTGGCAGTTCGGGCTGGACTGTTCCCATGAGGCACAGGGTCCAGACAGATTTGCATATGGCCATGTCTGAACTGGGGTGGCGTAGTGGGCAAAAGAACAATGGATTTAACCCAGATCTCTTGACTGGGGGAGAATGTCTGCATTGTCAGCATTCCGTCCATCATTTGTTTGTTGTAACGCTTTTCGCCCTAAGTGGGATGGGTATGCCCAGACGTGGGTCCCGTGCTCACTAAGCCACTGGAGTCAAGCTATCCTGGCTGATGACGGCTGATAGCCAGAAACCGGTCCTAGGATGCTTGATTCCGGTCCAGGGAAGACATGGCTTGGCAGTTCGGGCTGGACTGTTCCCATGAGGCACAGGGTCAAGACTGATTTGCATATGGCCATGTCTGAACTGGGGTGGCGTAGTGGGCAAAAGAACGATGGATTTAACCCAGATCTCTTGACTGGGGGAGAATGTCTGCATTGTCAGCATTCCGTCCATCATTTGTTTGTTGTAACGCTTTTCGCCCTAAGTGGGATGGGTATGCCCAGACGTGGGTCCCGTGCTTACTAAGCCACTGGAGTCAAGCTATCCTGGCTGATGACGGCTGATAGCCAGAAACCGGTCCTAGGATGCTTGATTCCGGTCCAGGGAAGACATGGCTTGGCAGTTCGGGCTGGACTGTTCCCATGAGGCACAGGGTCAAGACTGATTTGCATATGGCCATGTCTGAACTGGGGTGGCGTAGTGGGCAAAAGAACGATGGATTTAACCCAGATCTCTTGACTGGGGGAGAATGTCTGCATTGTCAGCATTCCGTCCATCATTTGTTTGTTGTAACGCTTTTCGCCCTAAGTGGGATGGGTATGCCCAGACGTGGGTCCCGTGCTCACTAAGCCACTGGAGTCAAGCTATCCTGGCTGATGACGGCTGATAGCCAGAAACCGGTCCTAGGATGCTTGATTCCGGTCCAGGGAAGACATGGCTTGGCAGTTCGGGCTGGACTGTTCCCATGAGGCACAGGGTCAAGACTGATTTGCATATGGCCATGTCTGAACTGGGGTGGCGTAGTGGGCAAAAGAACGATGGATTTAACCCAGATCTCTTGACTGGGGGAGAATGTCTGCATTGTCAGCATTCCGTCCATCATTTGTTTGTTGTAACGCTTTTCGCCCTAAGTGGGATGGGTATGCCCAGACGTGGGTCCCGTGCTCACTAAGCCACTGGAGTCAAGCTATCCTGGCTGATGACGGCTGATAGCCAGAAACCGGTCCTAGGATGCTTGATTCCGGTCCAGGGAAGACATGGCTTGGCAGTTCGGGCTGGACTGTTCCCATGAGGCACAGGGTCAAGACTGATTTGCATATGGCCATGTCTGAACTGGGGTGGCGTAGTGGGCAAAAGAACGATGGATTTAACCCAGATCTCTTGACTGGGGGAGAATGTCTGCATTGTCAGCATTCCGTCCATCATTTGTTTGTTGTAACGCTTTTCGCCCTAAGTGGGATGGGTATGCCCAGACGTGGGTCCCGTGCTCACTAAGCCACTGGAGTCAAGCTATCCTGGCTGATGACGGCTGATAGCCAGAAACCGGTCCTAGGATGCTTGATTCCGGTCCAGGGAAGACATGGCTTGGCAGTTCGGGCTGGACTGTTCCCATGAGGCACAGGGTCAAGACTGATTTGCATATGGCCATGTCTGAACTGGGGTGGCGTAGTGGGCAAAAGAACGATGGATTTAACCCAGATCTCTTGACTGGGGGAGAATGTCTGCATTGTCAGCATTCCGTCCATCATTTGTTTGTTGTAACGCTTTTCGCCCTAAGTGGGATGGGTATGCCCAGACGTGGGTCCCGTGCTCACTAAGCCACTGGAGTCAAGCTATCCTGGCTGATGACGGCTGATAGCCAGAAACCGGTCCTAGGATGCTTGATTCCGGTCCAGGGAAGACATGGCTTGGCAGTTCGGGCTGGACTGTTCCCATGAGGCACAGGGTCAAGACTGATTTGCATATGGCCATGTCTGAACTGGGGTGGCGTAGTGGGCAAAAGAACGATGGATTTAACCCAGATCTCTTGACTGGGGGAGAATGTCTGCATTGTCAGCATTCCGTCCATCATTTGTTTGTTGTAACGCTTTTCGCCCTAAGTGGGATGGGTATGCCCAGACGTGGGTCCCGTGCTCACTAAGCCACTGGAGTCAAGCTATCCTGGCTGATGACGGCTGATAGCCAGAAACCGGTCCTAGGATGCTTGATTCCGGTCCAGGGAAGACATGGCTTGGCAGTTCGGGCTGGACTGTTCCCATGAGGCACAGGGTCAAGACTGATTTGCATATGGCCATGTCTGAACTGGGGTGGCGTAGTGGGCAAAAGAACGATGGATTTAACCCAGATCTCTTGACTGGGGGAGAATGTCTGCATTGTCAGCATTCCGTCCATCATTTGTTTGTTGTAACGCTTTTCGCCCTAAGTGGGATGGGTATGCCCAGACGTGGGTCCCGTGCTCACTAAGCCACTGGAGTCAAGCTATCCTGGCTGATGACGGCTGATAGCCAGAAACCGGTCCTAGGATGCTTGATTCCGGTCCAGGGAAGACATGGCTTGGCAGTTCGGGCTGGACTGTTCCCATGAGGCACAGGGTCAAGACTGATTTGCATATGGCCATGTCTGAACTGGGGTGGCGTAGTGGGCAAAAGAACGATGGATTTAACCCAGATCTCTTGACTGGGGGAGAATGTCTGCATTGTCAGCATTCCGTCCATCATTTGTTTGTTGTAACGCTTTTCGCCCTAAGTGGGATGGGTATGCCCAGACGTGGGTCCCGTGCTCACTAAGCCACTGGAGTCAAGCTATCCTGGCTGATGACGGCTGATAGCCAGAAACCGGTCCTAGGATGCTTGATTCCGGTCCAGGGAAGACATGGCTTGGCAGTTCGGGCTGGACTGTTCCCATGAGGCACAGGGTCAAGACTGATTTGCATATGGCCATGTCTGAACTGGGGTGGCGTAGTGGGCAAAAGAACGATGGATTTAACCCAGATCTCTTGACTGGGGGAGAATGTCTGCATTGTCAGCATTCCCTCCATCATTTGTTTGTTGTAACGCTTTTCGCCCTAAGTGGGATGGGTATGCCCAGACGTGGGTCCCGTGCTCACTAAGCCACTGGAGTCAAGCTATCCTGGCTGATGACGGCTGATAGCCAGAAACCGGTCCTAGGATGCTTGATTCCGGTCCAGGGAAGACATGGCTTGGCAGTTCGGGCTGGACTGTTCCCATGAGGCACAGGGTCAAGACTGATTTGCATATGGCCATGTCTGAACTGGGGTGGCGTAGTGGGCAAAAGAACGATGGATTTAACCCAGATCTCTTGACTGGGGGAGAATGTCTGCATTGTCAGCATTCCGTCCATCATTTGTTTGTTGTAACGCTTTTCGCCCTAAGTGGGATGGGTATGCCCAGACGTGGGTCCCGTGCTCACTAAGCCACTGGAGTCAAGCTATCCTGGCTGATGACGGCTGATAGCCAGAAACCGGTCCTAGGATGCTTGATTCCGGTCCAGGGAAGACATGGCTTGGCAGTTCGGGCTGGACTGTTCCCATGAGGCACAGGGTCAAGACTGATTTGCATATGGCCATGTCTGAACTGGGGTGGCGTAGTGGGCAAAAGAACGATGGATTTAACCCAGATCTCTTGACTGGGGGAGAATGTCTGCATTGTCAGCATTCCGTCCATCATTTGTTTGTTGTAACGCTTTGGAAAGCTCCAGCCTTCAACACTTTTAATTTAATGATTTGACCTTCTTGAAAAAATGGGCACAGTGAAGCCAGTATGGGCAATTAAGAGGTATTTTGACGAGGATAAAATACATATTAAAAAAGAAATACATTTAAAAAAATAAATAAAGAACATAAAAAAATGTGGGATTCTGACAAAAATTCAAAGATGACTGAAACTGATCAATAAATTCATCCCCTGAATATGAGTTGCTGATAAAGAATTAAATTATTAGCAGCGCAACTGAAAATCTTTCTTAAGAATCATTAGTTTGAATGTTTCCCTCCCGTGTCTATATGTGGACTTTTACAGTCATATTATTGTGATGAGGACAAAATGCATATTAAAAAAGAAATACATTTAAAAAAAAAAATAACATAAATAAATTTAGGATGCAGACAAAAATTCTAAGATTACAGAAACTGATCAATAAATTCATCACATGAATATGAGTTGCTGACAAAATTTTTTTATTTTTATCAGCGCAACTGAAAATCTTTGGTCACATACTTTGATGTTCCTTAAGAATCATTAGTTTGAATGTTTCCCTCCTTATGTGGACTTTTGCAGTCATATTATCTGTCCAGATATGTGTGCTTTCCCCACCAAAAGTAAGGTAACCCCCATCAAAGCCATCCTAATTGTCTCCAGCTCTTACTCATTGGAAGATTGATCTTTTTGGAGAGAATACCAGTCCCCTTAAATTAACTGAGTCTTTGCCCATGCACAAACCATGAACCCTGGCATCTGATGTAATCACTGAACATCATAGGTGTGATAGCAATACTCCTTCTGTTAAAGTATTCAACCACTGCTCCAGATCATGTCTGATGAGCTGCTATGAGGGTGTTCCCTGATGGTATTTCAGGTAAAGAAGATCCGAATGATGGAGATTAAGATTCACAGCTATTTGCAAATTAATCCTGGCATGTGGAACTATGTACAGAGTTGCTGCCATGCCCCCTGGAATCAGCACCCGAATTCTTGCTTTTGGAGCATCTTGATACATAAAATTGGGGTCTGAGTGGGTCTGTTCTCCGGAAGAGTCACTATCGCCAGATATTTTCCAAATCTGCCTCTTCGAACTCTTTCTCTTTAGAAAAAGAAGGTTTTATCAAAGCATACAGTGGCTTGATACGCTGGGCATATTTGGGAATGTAAGTACGACCGAAATGTTAAAATCCCAGCAAAGACTGTAGTTTTTTCAGGGTTGTCGGAGGATGCAAATGTGCGCACTTCCCCAGGAAGTGAGGCGCCAAGCCTCTTCCTTCATTATTGAACTTGTACCCCAAGAACAACACTGTGTCCTCTGCAATGTGTGATTTTGCAAAGTTAAATTGATAGCCGTAGTCCGCAAATAAAAACTATGATGCGGTCCACTCCACAAAGATGCAGCCATAATTCGTCGTCCATGAGATAAATATCATCAATGCACGAGTACGCATCTGGGTCTATGCTGTCTTACAAAGAGACGAATAGGGCAGCGAATACACCCGGGCTGTTTTTGTAGCCCATGGCCAAACGCCAAAATAGTTTTTGTTTTCCACTGGCGGTAAAGGCAGTCCATTGATTGCTTTCAGGGGACAGATTGTGACTGAAAAAGCCGTTGGAAATGTCAAGCGTAGTTTTATATTTTTTACAAACAAGACTGTCTACTAGAGCACAACTATGGGTATTCTGAACCGCACAGGTGCGACAATGAGAGTTCAAATGCAGGTAATCCAAAACTAAGTGGTACGACCCATCGGGTTTAGTTACGGTAAACAGAGGGTTATTCATTGGTGACACACATGTCTCAATCACTCCTTGATACTCTAATTGATCTAGAATCTCAGAAATGGGAGCTTTTGCCTCCCGCCGGAGGGGATACTAGGGTTGTGGCTGTGGCATAGACCGTTACGGTATCTCATGCGGGGGAGAATCTTTATCCCAACCCACCTGAGTACGGTACAGATCCGATGCAAGCACCAAAGCCCACTCTTCTGCAAAAGCCTTTGCGTGGTCCTTGGAGACATTATGTGAAAAACTTGGGAGTATAGCCTCCTTTCCCTGTGGAGCTGCCAAAACAAAAGGCGGGGGCTAATCTGCGTCTGCCAACAGAATGTCATAAGAAGAAGTCAGATTTTCCCCAAAAATCCTTTTGATTACACGCTGTATGTCACCTTCAATCATAAGAACTATTTCATATATCAAGCAGTAAGTTGGTCGGACCACATGGCCTTGAGCTTTTCCTTTTCTGCCCCTAAATGCCTAGGTCAGCCGCAAGGGCGGGAAGTTACGAGTAGACAATGGAGGAAAATAACGCCAAACACATTTGGTACAGTATTTTCTCCTCCGCTACTTAGTGATTGTAATGACATCAATTAAGCTCTAAGCAAATTGGAGTCAGAGATGATAAGGGCTTTTGATACTATCGCCCCGAACAAAACAACGATAATCCATGATAGAACTACTCCGGCGTCTTGGTACTCTGACTTTTTTAGAGGTAGAGAAAGCCTCTTGCAGAGTTAGAGAACGCAAATGGAGGAAATCAAAACTAGAGGAAGACAGCCTGGCCTATAACATAGCACAAAGGATGTGCCTTAAGAATTGTAATATAGCAAGACGAACGTTTCTAGCCACCGAATAGATGAGGCATAGTGCTCTTCCAAAGAACTCTTTAGGATTCTCAAAGAGATCACCACTCCAAGAGCCAGCAATCTTGCCTGCCCCCCCACGCAGGAATCCTGCGATGAGCTTGCCAAGCATTTCAAAAGTAAGATAGACAATATCTATGACTCCTTTGATCAGGAATTAGGGGAGAAATCCTGATCCCAGAAAATCCCCCCCCCCCCCCCCCCCCCCCCCCACCGAGACTGGAAACCTTTGCAACTATCACTATGGAGCAAGTCCTACCAGTGTTGAAACATATTAAGTCAGGCTCCCCGTCTGATGCGGCTCCCCCCCACATCATTTCCGACCTAGCAATGTAGTTGGTGAATCCAATTAGGGAAATCTGCAATCTGTCTTAAGTAACCACCTCCTTTCCATCGAAATGGAAGAAGGCATTTATTAAACCTCTGCCCAAGAAACCTTCAACAGATTGCACTGACTTACAAAACTATAGACCTGGTCAATCGACAACTCTCAGACTATCTGGAACATTACAATCTTTTGGACCCCTCGCAGTCTGGCTTCCGTGCTGGATACAGCACGGAGTCTGCCTTAACAGAGGTAACAGATACAATCAGGCTACTGTTAGACGAAGGGACCCCTACAATGCTGGTCCTCTTATATCTGTCAGCAGCCTTTGACACCATCTCTCACAGAATCTTGTTAGATAAACTGCGCAAGATTGGTGTCACAGGGATTGCATTAGAATGGCTTCAGAGTTTTCTATCGGATAGATCTCAATGTGTACAACTGGACACCCTCGTTTCCCAGACTACAACAGTGGACAAGGGTGTACGTCAAGGCTCCATACTAAGCCCCACCCTGTTCAATATCTATGTGTCATCTCTGGCCACCGTTATCAAATCCTGTGGGTTCCAAACCATCTCCTATGCGGACGATACTCAGGTGATAGTCCCCATAGAGAAGGACCCCGCGGTGACCAGAGATAGAGTCAAGCTCAGTTTGCTAAAAATAGCCACATGGATGAGAAAGAACTTCCTGCAACTTAATTCAAACAAAAGTAAGATCTTATTGTTTGGGAAAGCTGAGGACTTGTGGACAGAGGAGCGGTGGCCCGGGGAACTTGGAGAAGCTCCCACCCCAAAAAATGGGCAAAAAACCTGGGCATTTTAATGGATAATAACCTATCCATGGAGGGGCATGTTAGGACTCTATCAGGCAAGTGTTTTGGACTGATGCGCACATTAACAAAGATTTTCCCTTGGATTCCTCTCTCTACCAGAAGGGTCCTGATACAGGCACTTCTAGTCAGTAGACTTGATTACGGAAACGCTCTGCTGGTGGGGATGAGGGAGGACCTGCTCTCTAGGCTACAAGTCATGCAAAATATGGTGACACGTCTGGCATTAAACAAGCCAGCACGTACTCCATCTTTACCGCTATCGAGAGAGTTACATTGGCTTCCTATTCGGAAAAGAGAAGTTTTGAAACTTTTATGCCTAGTCTTCAAAGCACTTTACGGGACCTAGATACCTAACTAAGAAATTAGAATGGTATACCTCGGCCCGGCAGCTAAGATCAAGTGGCCAAAAGCTTCCTCAAATGCGGAGAATTAAAAAACTTAAGCTGGGTGGCCGCGCCTTTTCCTACCTGGCCCCCAAATATTGGAATGCATTGCCAGAAGACCTTGATTATCTTCAAGAAACACCTAAAAACCTGGCTATTTTAATTGAGTAATTCTGCATTAAGATGCCTGCTTCCCGGGCACTGAGAGATCCCCTGGGGGATGATTTGTGCACCACATAAATAATAAATAAATAATATAATCTGTCAAGGGGAGCCACTCGGGTGTCAGCCGTTTCAACTATGATGAATGTTTCAGTTGCTGTTGCCTCCAGAAATGGACGCAGTGCTTGCTGCACTATGGTAACCTCCGCTGCGCTGTCTAGCAGCGTTACTGCCCATGTTAGGTTCTGGAGCCGTGTCCACACCATCTGTGACATATCTCGCTGTTAAGGCAGCAGCTTTCTTTTTCTGAAACTGTGGGCGCTGACGAGGAAAATCCTCTTGTTTCACATTTCCTTCCTTGCGGGGCACCTCGACCTCTTCCGCGCTCCTGGCGTTCCCTTCCACCAGCTTGTGAGCTCGATGTGTCCTGTGAAGAACGAGGATAATGCTGATCAGGAAACAGAAACCTGCCAGGAGACCTATTTCTCGCGCGGTCGAGCAAATCATAAGTGCGCTCAGAAGACTCAGGTACCGGTGACACTGCACGCGACCCTTGTTTCTGTTGTTGCTTCCCCTGTTTTTATTTTTCCAATTCTTCTTAGGAAAAATTGGACTGTTGTTTTTAGTAGACTGTGCCGTCTGTGTTTGCTGTTGAGCTGGTATCTTAGCAAAAGGCTTAACACCCAAACTATTGCGGCCTATGGTCTTATAGGCATCTGCAATAATTTTTGGTAATTCGCGGGGTATCTCTTTTTCAGGGACAAGGCGTAAGGCATTAGACACTTGAAAGTTAACTGCATCTCCCTTGACATTAGCAAGAATCAGATCAGCTATTACGTCAAACACTCCAACTAACCTCATACCCAACTCCACAGCCACCTCCGGTGCGTGCTCATCTTGAACACGCTTAATCACGGAGGGGAGCACTGTCATCGAATGTGTGAAAAACACTTCGCATACATCGCCGCGAACACTTTACAGATATTTTCACAATCTGTACCTTCAGATATTAAGTCTTTCTGCAAACTAATAGTTAAAATCCTGTGTTTTTCCACAGGAGTGGTATTCGGAAATACCGCTTCCAGCTGGTCAAATTTCTCAGCAAGCCAGTAAGGTAAATCATCCTTATTCTGTGGACGCTTGCCCATAACCGAGTTAACCATGACGGGACTAATTGTCAACCCGCAAGGTGCAGCTGGTTGCGCAGCAACCCCAGGTGCTCCCATCTGGAGATTGCGTGAAACATATTGTACTAGAGCCCTGTGCACCTCAATCAAGGAGGTGTGCAAGGCACACAGTTCTGCTACTGTTACTGCCAAATAACGTGGATGTGGTGTGTACCCGGCCAAAACTGGCCAAGAAGCCCCTGGAATTTATAAACGGCCTAAAAGGACCGGAGTTACAGTGTGGGGTAGGGCGCCATTAAACCAAATAGGGTGTTCCCATGCCGAAATCGCAACTTCAAGAGTTCTATAAGGCCGATATACATTAGGTGTTGCAGTGTGAGTGTATACATGGAACAAGTTATAATCTCCATTCACTGCTGGAAACGTTACCCAAGAATAAAACACCTCAAAGTGGAAAGCTGGATCAGCTCCAACCACAAAAATAAGTTTGATACCCGCGTCTGGCACTCCATCTGCGTGCACATGACGACAGAGCGGAGGACGGCTATGTGCCGCAATATCGACATCAGCCATTAGGACTAAGAAAGAAGAACAACTTAATGCGTGGGAGCGCAATATAAGGTAGTAATCCAAAATAATAATAAAACCCTTTAATTGTATCAAGCTTGAAAAAAACTATAAAAACATCGATATAGGTAGGTTATGCCGTCACCACTGTTTACCGGAAAACAGAAGCGAGGGTTTTGTGGACAAGCACAAGCACTACTCAAGTACCTCGCAAGTAAGCACCAGACCAAACGTTAGGTACGCCATGTTGCAGGGATTGATGGGGTCTTCAAAAACGTTCAGAAATATTACATAGATCCAGCACAAGACATACACTTCATGAGAAAAAAAATTCACATGCATCCTTTAAAAGTGAATCTCTGAATGTACAATGCACTCTCCAATCATCTAGATATGGATGAACTAAGAGGCCTTTTTATGAAGCAGTCCCACTAATGGACCCAGGACCTTGATGAAGACTTTCAGAGGTGACGTCAACCCGAAGGGAAGGACTGCAAAATTAAAATGGAACGGTCCTACTGTAAACCTCAACTACTTCTAATGGGAATGAATTAGCATTTGAAGATATCTAGCTTGCGATTCTATTAGTAGATATGCTAGTGGAGGAACCATGGGAATTACTTAATGCAAGGATTCAATTTTGAAATTAATTGTTTTCACTCATGATATTTACAAACTTCAAATTCAACACTGGATGAAATCCCCAGAAGCTTTTTTGACGAACAGCAGGATTGAGCATGTTCCCCTTCCGCATTCTGCCGGAGGAACTGGGATAATGCCTCTTATCCTTTACATTCCCACAGAGCCTGTTATTTCAACATGTTCTTTGGAACAGGAGTAGGGATAATTCTCAAATCCAGAGGAAAACATTCAAAGTCTATTCGATAGCCATTTTCCCAATATTCGGAACCCAGAGATCCTTATCCTAAATATCAAGAAATCACTGATTTCTCCCTTGTACAATATTTCATCTTAATATTGACATCAGAATATTGTGGACAAAATATGGAGGACTAAAATATCATGAAGATAAGTTTTTATATAGGTAAATATAGGTTTAAATTACATAACTCCACATGTATGTACCACAATATACATAACTGTTGAGTTAACGAAAGTAAACCTATACTTATCTGTGTAAATGTACCCTCACAATATTTTGGTAATCGAGATTTTGGCAGTGATATTATGGAAACAAGATATTTCTGTTATTGATATTTGCCATTGAACGCCCCTTACAGCCCACAGATTGCCATCCTCTCTAAGAAACTCAGGGCCAGATGTAACAACCACCAATTTGCGAGTCGCAAATTGCGTCACATTTGCAACTCTCAATTTGCGACTCGCAAATTGGGATGCACAACAGTGTCTGAGACACTGTTTGCAATTCCCAAAGGGGTCGCGAATTGCATGCCTCATGCATATTAATGAGGCTGTCGCCATTTGGGACCCCATTTGAAATGGCTGGCACTGCCAGGGATGGTGGCTTACTGGGTTCAGCAGATTGCCATGTCTGGGACTGCTTTTGCAGCTGGTTTTCCTTAAAGAAAAAAGGGATGCATTTAAAAAATAAAAATGTAACTTTTCATTTTAAATTTTTAAGGGCAGGCAGTGTGCATAGCTTTCCAAAGGGGAAGGGGCCCCCTGGGTCCCCTTTCCGTTTGCGAGAGCTTTACCACTCTTCTTAGAAGGGTGGCAAACTGCGAGTGTTTTGCGACCACAATTGCAGTCGCAAAATATTCTTACATAGCTTTTAGAGTCTCTATTAGGAAGGGAACACCGCTTCCTAATAGCAAGTCGCTAAACCCTATTTTGTGAGTCGCAAATTGTTTGCAACTCGCAAAATAGGGTTGGTGCATGGGCCACACATTTTCTGCAGTTGCAAACGGGCCTAGAACCCCTTGGCAAATGCAAAAAAAGGTCGTACATCTGGCCCTTCGTGTTTTTGTTTTGAAGAGGATTTGGTTAGTTTGTAAGTGGCTCACAGCTATATGACCAAAGTATCACGATGACTTCCACTTTATATGCCATAACATGCTTTCCTGCTTTGAAAGATTTTGTCAACATAACATTCAACTGCTCACCAAATAACCTTTTACCCTCAAAATACATTTTCAATGATTAAGACTTCTATTCAACATCAGCTTTCTAGTCCCTTGCCCTTTAATTTACTCTGGCTAGATATAGGTCCCTGAAACAACTACAGCTGGTCTGATATCATTGCAGGCACCAATAAATCCACCTTTTTGCATAGCAGCTGCTTTAAAATCAAAATCCTTGACCAAGGGCTTAGGTTTTAAAGCAGGTGGGTACAAGCTCTCAACGCCAAAATATTAGCAACAAATTCTTAAGAGTACCTTTCACATTCTTATCCACAGGGTCCAAGGGTAAACAAATCTGGATTCACAAAAGTACGCCCAATTAAAATAATCAAAATAGAAGGAGGAGCCTAGCGCTTGACCAAGATGGCCGCGTGAGCCTTGAGCTCCCGCTACCCTCGCGCCCTCCGGCATTCATCCTGTCCTAAATCCTGATTTTTATGCACGGAATCCTGCAGATGAGTCACAGCTGGGGCGATTGACGGTGTCCGGGCCAAGATCGCCCACCGGGGACCGAAGTTGTGCACGGCGGAAGATTGCGGCCTACCCCCGAAGGATGCCAGGGGCTTGCGTTGGCAGGATGCCGGGCCACTAATTGAACAACAGCGGCCTTGGGAGGTGTGAACTGACGGACGGATGCCGCGGCGCTTTCACTTTCGCTTTCTCGCCCTTTGTTTTCTCCGGGTTGGGAGTGCGTCATACAGATCCTCTGTTGTCTGGAAGACCTCCACCCGGTCCTGACTGGCTGTTGAAGACCTAGTCGTCCCTGTCTCCTCTACCTGAGTGGGGGACCTCCTCTTGCGACTGACCGTCCTGCTGCCCGAGATGTCGACCAAATCGGTGGCAGACAGGTCGAAGTCTAAGACTATCAGGCGGGGAGGCTATATCCAATCCAACAATATGGATCGTTATGCTCAGCAGAAGGGGTCGCCTAGTGGATCGGGACAGTCGCTGGAAGCACAGAAGGCCGATTCATCCCCAGCCTCGGAGTTATCATTGCAGGATATCAAGGGGGCGATAGATGGGATGCAATCTTCGATTGGGAGACAGTTCGAGACCCTGGCGCACACGGTGGACATGATTTTGGTCGACGTCAACTTGATTCGCGCGGACCTGGGAAAAACCAATGAGCGGGTCAAGTCCCTGGACCTCAAGACTACTGGCCTCGCGGATGATGTCTCGGAACTCCAGGCTGAGGTCCGCAAGCTACGAACCGCGAATGACCTCTCCGCTCGCCGGCTCGAGGACTTTGAAGGTCGGGCCCGGCGCAATAATGTGCGCATTATTGGGGTCCCGGAAACTTCGGAGGAGCTCTCCGTGGACCTCCTCGTCGAGGATCTGGTGGTGAATCATCTTGCGCCAAAGGGCCTCGGCAGGTTTTTCGCGGTGGAGCGGGCTCACCGAGTGCCTGGCGGACGGCCTAAGGTGGGAGCCCCCCCACGGCCGATTGTCGCCCGGATTTTCCACTTTCGAGATCGGGACGCTATCCTACAAGCATCGAGGGTGACAGGCCCGGTGCCTTTTCAAAATGCCTCTGTGAGCTTTTACCCTGATTTTACCCAGATGGTGCAGAAGCAAAGTTTCCTGGGGGTGAAGCGGCGGCTTAGGGACATGGACCTGAAGTATGCCATGCTTTTCCCCGCTAAGCTACGTGTGGTATATGAGGATCGGACTTTCTTCTTCGAATCGCCGGACATGGCAGGGGCCTGGTTGGATGCACTCCCTCGGCGACAGCCCGACCGGGACAGCGTGGATGGGGTGGAGGGCGACCGGGATGGACAGAAGTGATACCTTCGGTGCTGGCCTGCTTCGGTTCAGCCCTGGACAGTGACTCGCACCTTATTGCAGTAATGGAAGGGTGGCGGGGGGAAGACAGGGGCTCTTTCCTCCCTGGGGGTGCTTTTTGTAGATTTGTTTTTGGTAGGGCGACAGGCACACTGCAAGTTGGGGGGGCTTTGTAAGCTGACGCAGGGGTGCAGGGTGGGGGGGGGTTACAGGATGTTGGGGTTGTTGTTTGGGGTTGTTTGTTTTTCTTGCAAGGCGTAGCAATGACTGTCAGAATTGTCCGATTGTGGTTCTCTGGGGGGGGGGGAGGTCTCTTTGTGTTCAGGGATGGGGGATAGGGGCTTAAATGTACTCAGCTGGAATGTTAATGGCTTAGGGGACCGTAAAATGCGGATGGATAGTACTGCAATTTTTGAAACGGACCTTGCCAGATGTGGTCCTCTTGCAGGAGACCCACCTTATAGGGAATATGTGTTATGCACTTAACAGAAAGGGCTACAAATTCATTGCTCACTCGGGGTTTTCCTCGGGATCCAGGGGTGCGGGCATACTTGTCAGAGCTTCCCTACCATTTGAGGTTGACTCCACCATTGCTGATGATAGGGGGCGCTTTGTGGCTGTGTCTGGGAGGTGGGAGGGCAGAACGTTGGTTTTGGTTTCTGTTTATGTCCCTCCTGCCTTGCAGGCCTCCACGTTTGCCGATCTGGGCAAGGCCTTGTTGGAACTCCCCGAAGGGATGCTAGTGGTGGGTGGGGACTTCAATGCGGTTGGTTCTGGAATGCTCGATAGGTACCCGCCCAGAGACACCGGGGGGACTCAGAAGTGGCTTCCCGACTTTATTGATACTTTTGGCCTGGTAGATTGTTGGAGGCTGCGGCACCCCACTCAGCGACAATACACCTTCCACTCCGGGGCCCACGGGAGTCTCTCCCGGATTGATTATCTGCTCACTCTGGCGGCACACGCCTCTTTGGTAACTGAGGTTAGGCACATGGCACGGGGCATATCAGATCATTCACCGGTGTGGGCACGTCTGGACATAGGCCGGGTGGCGGGGGGCAGGGTGGCTCCCATTAACCCCTGGTACTTTCGGGACCCCAAGCTGCGCAGCGCATTGCTGAAGACAGTTGACCACTATTTTCGAGAAAATCAGGGCTCAGTTGACTCCGCGGTGTCCCTGTGGGAAGCTTCTAAGGCTGTACTGAGAGGAGAAGCCTTGTCCCTGGTAGCGGCCGCCAAGCGGCGGAGAGACGCCGAGGTGATACAAGTGGAGGACGAGATAGCGGCTTTGGAGTTGGCCTTGGAGGGGGATGTTGAGACGTCCACGCTGCACAATTTGAGCCTGAAGCAATTGGAGTATAGGGATCTGGTGACAAATGCCGCCAAGACCCTCCACAGGGAGCAGCAGGGGCGGTTGTATGATGTTGGTGATAAGGCCGGGAAATTGCTGGCATGGCTGGACAAAAAGGAGGGTGTTAATCGTGTGGTGCCGGAGTTGTTGACGGATGGGGGAGAGGTTGTCACTGATCCCGACGGTATAGTCCGGTGTTTCTCAGACTATTTTCGTACGGTATACGCCTCGGTCTCGGATAGACCGACTGAGGACTCGTGTGATCTTCTGCGTGACATCGCTCTGCCCTGCCTTTCCGCCGTTGATAGGGAGAACCTCGATGGTGATATCACTGTAGACGAAGTTGCAGGTGCTATCCGTGCGTTGCGCTCCGGCAAAGCTTCGGGCCCCAATGGTCTGCCGATAGAACTGTACAAGCTTTGTCCGGATAAGTTTGCTCCTCACTTGACCGCCATGTTCGTGGAGGCGCGGAGGAACGGGTTTCTTCCGCTCGATCAATGGCTGGCGACGATTGTGGTAATACATAAAGACGGAAAGCCCCGGGATAGGTGTGGTTCCTATCGGCCGATCTCGCTCCTCAACGCCGAGCCGAAAATCCTTGCCAAGATTCTCGCGAACTGCCTGGTCCGGGTACTTGGCGACTTGATCCACCCGGATCAGTCGGGCTTTATCCCGCACCGTAACACTGTACTAAACCTTAGACGCCTCCATGGAGTGATTGCCAGGACGGGTACGATACGAGAGCCGGCTATTGTGGCGTCCCTCGACGCCACGATGGCCTTTGACACGGTAGAGTGGGCATACTTGTGGGCGGTGCTGGCCAAATTCGGCTACGGGCCTGGATTCGTGGGGTGGGTGAGGCTGCTCTATGAGGGGCCTCTTGCAAGCGTCGTGGTGAACGGGCGGGCGTCGGCACCTTTCGAGCTCGGGAGAGGCACCCGGCAGGGTTGCCCCCTGTCGCCGTTGCTGTTTGCCCTTGCTCTCGAGCCGTTGGCGGCGTGGATACGGTGGCACCCGGATATACGTGGGCTTCGCTGGTCGCCTGACCACGAAGACCGTATTTCACTCTACGCTGACGACATTCTGTTATATCTTGCCTCGCCTAAGAAATCTCTGATAGTGGTTTGTGACGTCTTGACATCTTTCGGTAGAAACTCGGGTCTGGTCATTAATTGGGGGAAGTCACACTTGTATGTCCTGTGTGGGGATGTCCCGCCTGTTCCGCGTAACTGTTCGATCCAGATAGCCCAGCAGGGCTTTTTGTATTTGGGGATTTATATTTCCACCGACCCCATTTTGCGCTACGAGAAGAACTTGCTCCCTCCCTTGGCGCGCCTGCGGCGGGATGTGGCGGGCTGGCGGCGATTGCCGCTCTCCCTCCTTGGCCGCGCTGCACTGTTTAAAATGATGTCCCTTCCCCGTTTCCTCTATGCCCTGCAGAATACTCTTGACCTGGTCCCGGCCAGCTATTTCCGTGAGATCGAAAGCCACCAGCGCGCGCTCTTATGGGACGGGCGTCCGCGTATCGCAGTCGCTAAGTTGACTCTTCCGTGGTACGACGGTGGTATCGCGCTTCCAGACATTCGACGTTATTACTGGGCCACCCAGTTGAGCGCGATTAACCATGGTGTCTATGGTCCGGCGCTGAGCCCTGGCTTCGCCATGGACCGCTGGTTGCTCCGTGGGGGTAATTACCACAGAGCGTTGTATTCGAAATCGTCGGACCTCACCCTCATGGGGCCCACCAGAGTGGCCGTCCATGTGTGGAAGGTGGCGATGGACTCGCTGGGCTGGAGGGGTAAGCTTACCCTTGCCACCCCTCTGTTTGACTCCGAGATTCTGGGGAAGCTTTGGCGCACGAAAGGGTTCGAGAAATGGGATTTGATCGGCATATCCAGGGTCGGAGACCTTTTGGTTAAGGGTAAGATAAAGTCGTTCGAGGAGCTGCAGAAGGAATACGAGCTGGGGAGCACGGAGTTCTTCCGTTATGCACAAGTGCGCCACGTCTTGCGGTCAGTCCTTGTGGAGGGGGAGAAGGTGCCCGAGTCCTCTCCGTTGGAGGATCGGATCCTGGATGGTCACATGCCAGAGAGCACGATTTCGCTCATTTATAAGAAGCTTATCAATGTTCGGGCGGATCTTCTCCTTGGGTTGCGCGCTCAATGGACAAGGGACGGCCTTGAACTAGATGATGAGGATTGGCAGTACGCAGTTTCTTCTCCCAAAGAGGTCGCTATCCCCGCGCGCCTGCGGCTGGTGCAGCTTAAAATACTCCATAGGGTCTACGTGACGGGGCCCAGGTTGGTCCACATGGGTTTCTCTGAGGAGGGCTTATGTAAGAGAGGCTGTGGTATGGTGGGTACCTTCCTCCATATTATTTGGGAATGCGGTGCGATTATGGAGTTCTGGAGGCAAGTCCACGAGGTGATGGGGGAGGTGACAGGAATTGTTATGCAGCCTGAGGCGCGATGTTGTCTCCTGAATGTCTGGAGTCCTACTGACCACAACGTGGCACAGACTCAGTGGGTGACCCTGGGGAACATGGTAGCCAAGCGCGATATCGCTCGGCTGTGGGGCTCCAATAGGCCGCCCACATTGACAGCGTGGATGGAAAACATGGACTGGAGCATGTTTAGGGAGAAGACAGTGTATTGTGCTCGGGGGCGCCCTCGGAAATGGCACGCTGTGTGGGGGCCATGGAACCAGTACAGAGGGGACATATGCCTGCCCACCCGTCCCGGATCCGCCTGAGGAACAACTTTCCCCTTAGTCTTTTTCCGGCTTTGACTTTCCCGCTGATATATGATTGTTTCTAGAGTCTCTGCCTTTCCCTCCTTTCCCTTACTATAGATCTGTGCCTGTTGGACGTGCTGGGGCTCGTCCCCCCTGATGGGAACCTCTCTTGGTGTTTACAGTACCTCTCGCCTTGCTTGTGTTTAGGGTTGTATTTATGTTTATGCAAAATAGAACCTTTGGATCTCCTGTCAGTGATATGTGGACGCAAGCATGTGTTGAATCTCAAAAGCTGCCGTACCTCCGGATTGTCGGCTGAATAGCTGTGTCACTGATCTAAAATAAAGGTTTTTCAAAAAATAAAATAATAATCAAAATAGAGTCAATTTTGATTGCATGAGGTGGGATTTCTTTTGCTTCTAACAAGAAATATATTAGGTGTAGGGAGTGAATAATATTGATATGCTCCTTGTTCTTCCATTCCCCCAAAATAATTTTTTTAATCTTGCTAAGGACTGGTAAAGCAAAAAAGGTGAATCTATCATATTTATAAATTACACCTGGATGATACTCAGTAAATGGCACAAGAGAAAGACCAAAGTCTTAGTGATGTGATCCAGAATTGACTTATTCCTCTCCACTGATATATTTGCATGAAGTGGAAGTACTATAACACTCTTGCTCTGATCCAGTACAAGCTCCATATGTCAAGTTCCTTTTACCAGCTTTTTTGTAAAATTATTTATGTTTTCCTGTGGTCAAAAGTTTGGGACCTGCATTGTCAATAATTCCTCGAACATTAAAAGTAGCCATAATTACTGAGCCTATGCCAATTGCTTAAGCCATTCTTATCATCAGATGGAGGCAAGATGAGACATAAGACTTCCACTGTGGAAATAATTATGACTCTAAACAACTTATATAAGGCTACTGACCAATCATAAAACATAAATTGCAACAAATCAAATAGAGAAATTGTATCTCACTTTTTGAATCTGTAGAACGTAACAAGTTTAAGCCTTAGGAAGCCTTAAGAACAGGTCAAAACAAATTGACACAACCTCTGCTAATCTTTTACCTCGACCTTCAGGATGACTGTCTTAGAATATATCCAAAAGTCACTCTCTTCCTTCTTTCTGGTTACATAAGCCAACCAGCTCCTCAATTTCCTTAAGAAAGAAAAAGTGCTGTTTTCCAAATAAGTCTATTCACTCTGCTAAATACACCATCTCTAGGGTGGCTTACTTTCCTGTTGCCACCTTACCTCTATCCGAAAGCAGATTCTTGAAATGGTAAATTTGAAAGTCCAGCTGATGTTAGTATGCCTCACCATTATCAAGGAGTTCTGATGCGCTGACAATGCACTGCATCCCCTGACTCTGAAGGAGAACATGTTGAAATAGGAAGCAGCACAAGAAAAGGCCCACCAGCCGTAATGAGCTCACTATTCTCTCATTTAAAACAGGGGAAAATATACTAACACTTTGTACTGAGTTTGCATCACTGGCACAAAGTGTTGTGCTGCGGTTTACAACTACTTTGCTATGCTTTGGGTCCAAAGGGAGTTCCATGGTAAAGACATGGTCCTCCCTATTCAAACATACCTGGTCTTTGATGCTAATGCCTTTCTACAAAAATTTGTGTATGAAAGAAATTATAATTCCTCAAGGAAGACATAATGGTGGAGCAAGTTTCAAATCTTTTCCAACTTTACATGTGTGCCACACTGTACAGTACACATACACAGTGGGAAAAGAGTTAAACTCTGTCCAAAAACAATGTTTGGCAGAACACACACACAATTGCACGTGGAAGGTTGTGTGCACTGGTGGATGGCAAAGGAGAAAGAGAAACTGTGCCATATCTTAATTGATGCAGCTCAGTCTTTCTTTGTCCTTTTGATTCAACCCAGCACAGTGACTTTTGTTACTGCGCTGGGTTGCATGAGCAGTTAGTAAATGTACTCCAGACTGCCTCAGTATTTCCAAGAGGCATTCTCCAGGGGCACAAGTACAAAGTATGGGAAGTTGTTAATGTCAAAATTACATCTCTACTAACGGGACAACCCCGGAAATACAAAGCACACAGCAAAAGAAAATATAATACAAAGAAGAATGAATATAACATATTTCAAAACCAATATGATACATGGCAGAATCAATATTCCATGTAGCAAAACAAACACAATGCCCAACCATTATGAATACTTTTCTTAAAGAATTATATTATTAAGACATATTTCTAATTGAATAAAACATATTCTAAAATATTTGTCAACTATATTAAATTGAATATAGGCCTCACTGGAAAGTATATAGAAAGCACCGAAGCTAATGTGACTTGAATTTAAAAAAAAGTATTTACCTAAGTATCTGATGAGTTAAAAGAAATATGACACATGTTGAAATAAATATGATGTATTTAATTGAACATAAACTTCAGTGAAATTATTATGACACATGATAAAATTGTATTTTGAAATTGATATAAATTGAGAAGACCATGATACACCTCGAAATTAACATTAACATATTATAATGATTATGACTGGTGTTGAAATATACATGTCAAACACTGAAATGACCATGACTTTTATTGAAATTAATATTGCATACTTTATTATGACTATATTATGCATGAAGTTTGATTTCAAAATACGTTAAAATGAATATAAACCACATTAAAACTAATATGACACATGTTCAAATGAATATAACATTTGCTGAAATGAGTATGAGAACTGTTAAAATCATTGTGACGTATGCTAAAATGTATGGATGTCTCCAATGTTGAAAGAAATATTACATACATTGAATTGATTGTGATATATATTGAAATAAATCTGATCCCTCTTTAAAAAAATATGACATGGATTAGAATAAAATGGCTTATACTGATATGATAATGACATGAGGTGCAATGAATATGTCAGACATTAAAAGCATTGCAACTCTATTTGAATACAAGTCAAGTCAAAGAAGGCAATCATGGAGTCAATGTAAGACTTTGCTTGTATTTCAGAAGTGAAGGTTCTGGAGCTGTTGTTGTACACTATTTTTAATTTTGCAGGATTCATGAGGTAGGCTTGCAGCCCCATCTGCTGACAGGGTGTAATCAACTCCCTCAGCCTCCAGCGCCTTTCCACTGTGTTATGGCAATAATCAGGCGTGGTGAAAAAGGACTGTGCTTCAAACACACGCTTCGCATTAGGTCGGGCTTTAGAATAGACCTCTTCCCTTAGTAAAAAGTTGCCAAAATATATCAAAATCGCTCTTGGTCTATGAGTGCCATCTTGAGCTCCCGATGGACCCTTCTTTCTGTTGACTATCGGGAAACGGGGTGTACCCTTTGTAATTCATTCTCCCAATTCCAGTGGCTTAGTTCTGGGAATGCTCCCTTCATTAGCTTTAACACATAAGCCTTGATGTTATCTCCTTCAACTCCTTCTTCAATGCCTATAATTCTTAGATTGTTTCGCCGCTGTCGATTTTCTAAATCTTCTAGCTTCCATTGAGCGTCTGTATGCTGTTTCTCGAACCCGTTGATTTTATCTGAATTTTTTACTTGGTTATCCTCTACTAAACTGATACGCTCCTCAAGTTGTGCGACTCTTGCATTTGTATCTGTACATATTTTTGCTACTTTTTTTATAGCACCCTGCAGATTTTTAGTCACCACTCTGCTTTTTTTCCCTTCGGTCTTAATGTCTTCTTGGACTTGTTTTAAAGATTGTAATATCAGCTGTAATGTGGGAGTTTCTAAAGTTACTCCTCCTCCTTGCGGTGGCAGCTCAGGATAGACTACACGGGTAGTCGAGTAATCCCATTTTAACGCATTATCTCCATTGCTTGCTCGCCTCTGTCCAGGGATAGCCTTCTCTTTTGAGTGCGTGTCTCTTTGCCTTTTTGATAACCTTTTCCTTCTGGTGGCTGTTCCCTTCCCCTTTGGAGATTCTCCCTCCTGACGTGAACAGGAGCCGGAGGCCTCGCTGATATTTGTGTCCTCATCTGTATCCCTTTCGAGATCCGAGGGGGTTCCTAATGAACCGTCCGTCACCGAGAAGAAGTTGTCCACAATATCCTGTGTGTCCTCTGGGCCACTGGGGCTGCTGCTAGCTATAGCTTCTTGTACCAGTATATTCGTTAATTTTAGGGTTGAGCTATGTGCTCCTGTCATTATGCTCTCACCAGTATCGCCATCCGTAACCTGGCCATCTTGTGAGATCATCAGTTGACCTATGTCTCTATCTGGCGACTCACTGGATGTAGTTAGTAGCCCTGTGTCGTTTGTTTGACCCAGCTTCTCACTCGTGTCCATTATTTCCCCCCATTGTGTTTCAGTAGCTGGCTGAGCGGTACGGGGTAATACACATTCAGAATGTTTATCGCTATTCTCCCCAGGCTCTTTGCTCCTTGCATCTCCAATTATCTTTATCTTTTCTTTGGGGTTAGTTACGGTTGCGGGGGAAAAAAAACCCATAATGGTTTTTACACCCCCAGTGTTCACCTGTGCCAGTCTCTTCCCTGCTCTGGTACAGCTCGGACCGGGGGCTTCCTCAATATTCAGATTGCTACTGTCCCCCCCTCTCTCACCTGGAGTGGAAGCAGGATTATTGACTTTCCCCGTGGTTTTCGAATCGGGTTTCAATCGAGCTGGCAATGAGGACTTTACTGCCACAACCGATATCTCTGTCGCTTGTTGCTCTGTCTCTGTTGCTTTTCCCTTTCCTGTCTTTGCATGCTTAGGGGCCATCTTCATCAACAGATAACTCCAGGAGTCTGACCAGGAGTCTGACCGACGTATCTCGCCTTCTGTGATTGCCCCGGCTTCGATTCCTGATCTCCTTCTCGGAGCTCTGTAACGCGGACTGTGGGATCGAGCTCTCTGAGCTCCGCGGTTCAATCTGCTTTCGCTACCGGCTTGGACCGCATCGTCCGCATCATCCGCAGCGTCCGAAGCTTTACCGCGGGATCGCTGATGCAACCGCCGATGCCGCCGAGTCTGCAGCTCCTCCACGAACCTCACCGCTTCAAGCTTAAGGGCTGCCGCCAGGCTCTTGACTGCGCTCCAGATATCCAAGCCAGCTCCCAGGGCCAAATCCATTCAAGGTACTTCGGAGTTGGGGTCGGGTCGGGCTCAAGTGTCCAGGGGCTATTTTCGGGCGTTATGTGGGTGGGATAGGGAGTGATCTCAAGCCGCTGCTAGCCAGACGCCATCTTGCTTCTCTAATATCACCCTCGCTAATTACTATCACTACAATATCTAGACTGCCAAGGGTGATGTCAGATCATAATCCTCTAATTCTAGATATAGCATGGCCTAATGTCCAAAAGGAAAGAAGAAGCTGGACTTTCGAGAGAGCATTGCTATTAGATAATAATTATATTAAACATATGGAAGATTGGCTCAGGGAGTTTCTAGAGATAAACAGAGGCTCCGCTTCATTAGCGGTGGTATGGGACACTATGAAAGCGGGCATCAGGGGAGAGACCACTAGCTACTCTGTCAGACGGAACAGAGTGAATAGGGAAGAGATCCATGGAAAGATCAGAGCCGTTGCCGCCCTAGAAGAAGAACTAACAAAGGCAATTAGCAAAAAAAAATCAGATCTGTCAGAGATAGAACAGAGATTATCGATAGCTAAATCTGCAGTTGGGGAAATATTTGCAACAAGAGCCACTGGGAAATATCTGGCCTGGAGACAAGTTCAATATGAGTTTAGCGAGCAAATTGGAAAACTCTTAGCGATCAGAACTCGTCAAGCAATCACGAAAGGAGATATAAAAAAATTGATATCTAGTACAGGTGCTATCGCTACAACGCCTAAAGAGATTTGTACAGTCATGCACGATTTTTATCAAGCGATATACTCCAATGATCTCAAACCTGACGATGCAGAGATAGTGCGTTACTTAGATTCAGCCCTAGTCGAGGGACTGTCAATAGAGGATAAAAACGATCTAGAATTAGGCTTTACTGTAGAAGAAATACAGACAGCGGTCAAAGAACTCCCTGCCGGAAAAGCAGTCGGACCGGATTCAATCCCAATGGAGTTTTATAAAAAATTTCTTCACATTTTACAGTCAGATATCCTCAAGCTAATGGCCGCTGTACAAGGGGGGGCAACACCACCTAGTACTTGGGGGGAGGCAACTATGGTAGTTTTTCTTAAGAAGAATAAACCCTCTGAAGACCCTGGGTCGTATAGGCCAATAAGCCTCTTGAATAGTGACTCTAAAATATACTCTAAGATTTTAGCTAATAGGCGGAGTATGATTGTCGGCAAGATTGTCTCCCCTCGACAACATGGATTTATACCCAGAAGAGGAACGGCAGATCATATAAGGAGAGTCTGCACTTTGTTCGATGGTACGGCAGTCTCACGGGACCCTATGGCCTTGATACTACTAGATGCTGAGAAAGCGTTTGATAGGGTCTCGTGGGATTTCCTTTGGACAGTACTTCATAAAGCAAAATTGGGAAGTGGCTGCATTGAGGCATTGAAAGTTCTATATAAAAAACCCACTATAAGGCTGAGAGTAATGGGGGTAGAGAGCGATTTACTAAAGATCAAACGAGGGACGAGACAAGGCTGCCCCTGCTCTCCACTACTTTTTGCCTTTTATATCGATCCATTTATAAGAAGAATAGAGCTAAATAGAAGTATTCCTCCGATAATTTTAAATGGATATGTCACTAAAATATTGGGGTATGCGGATGATCTTGCTATCACTACATCTGATCCTACAACAGCATTAGGAGAAATAGAGAGGGAAGCAAGGTCTTTTGGGTCCTTATCGGGGTATAAATTAAACGCAGGGAAGACCCAGATAGTGGTAAACGAATATGCTGTGTCAACCGACAGTAGAGTAACAAAGGGTGCAACCTACCTTGGAATCACCATAACAGCAGAAATAACTAAGATAGTGGAAGAAAATCTAGGCCCTGTGATAAAGAAAGCTAAGGAAAGTTTAGACAAAATAAATAATTTACACTTAACAACGATAGGCCGATCCAACGTAATAAAAATGAACTTTCTGCCTAAAGTATTGTATCTATTTCGCACTATCCCTTTAAGATTTGGCAATGCATGGTTTAAAGAACTCGATGGGATTGCTAATCGATTTATATGGGCAAAAGGCAAAACACGCAGGGCTATTGCATTTCTCTCCCTATCAAGAGAAAGGGGAGGGTTAGCAACCCCGGACTTCAAGGCTTATTATCTTGATGCAGCTCTGCAGTACATAAAGGGATTATTGGGAGGGAGTATAAAAGACAGGTGGAGAGATAATGGTGATATCCCAGATATCTACGAATTGATACTGGAGGGATCTAAAGGATCGTTATTGTGCTATGACCCAAACTATTATAAAAAAACCAGGTTTAAGACTCTGGGGGGAGCTTGGTCAGTATGGTCGATGGTCCGGAAAAAGATAGCTATGGGAAGAATGAATTTTTATACCCCTCTTTATAAGAATCCGGCTATGCCAGGAGTGTTCCACGACCCAGTAATGAAACGCTGGGATAATCTAGGGGTCAAAGTAATTGGAGATCTCATCGATAGTACGGGTATTATGGTTTTTGAAAAAATACAACGAGAACATAAAATAGAGAGTAAAGACTTCTTCAAATACTTGCAGATCAGATCAGTATTATCAAAAAAACAAGCAGGCAATATGCATTTTAAGAAAGAAGAAATAATGGAGCTTATCAGAAGCGAAGGGAGCTGCACAATAACTCAGTTATATAAAGTAATCTGTCTGTATAAAAAGGATGATCAAGTAAATACTTATGAGAAATGGAGAAGAAAGTTAAATTTAGAAAAGACCGAACCTGAAAAGTCGTTATAACTTGCTAACACAATTCTAAGAGTCGCAAACTTGCAAACTCAATATTACAAGACTTTTTTTGAACTATATCATACCCCTTATAGAATAGCTTGCTGGGGTGGAACAAGTGGTATAACCTGTCCTAGATGTCAGAGTACGCAGGCAGACACTATCCATATGTTTTATGCATGCCCTAAGCTAGATCTGTATAAACAACTGATAGAACAATTCATGGATAGGGCACTTGGGATCTCTATCAGATTAACAGATGAAGTCATGGTATTAGGGGTGGTTAAAGACGGCTCTGACGTAGCATGTTATGAATTTTTATTTTTGGCTATGACTGTAAGTCGACTGTGTATAGCATCTCTATGGAAAGATCCAAATCCACCTACGTTTCATCAGTGGTTATCCCGCATCCTGGCTATATATACTTTAGAAAAAGCACTCTATGATAAAAGGGGAAGGAAGTTAAAAAAATTGGGAAATCAAATCTGGGCACCAATAGCTGAATGGCAATCAAGGATGGAATGATAAACGATATTAGACGGATTGAAAGATTGGTATACTGATTTCATCATTAAGACTGGGTTGAATTTTTATTTGTCTCTAGATATGTGCCATGCTTCGGTATTTTTCCCTTTCATCTGCGTTTTTGTTTTTTACTCTCCTTCATTTACCTTTCTTTGTGTTATATGATCAATTTAAGTCTCGAAATATGTATGATTACAGTTGTTAAGATTGATGATGATTCAATAATAAAAAAAAAAAAAAAAAAAAACAAAGAAGGCAATCATAAAAGCACACAGTTAGAAATACATTAAGCATTTCATACATTAAAATTCATATCAAATATTACATAAACTTCAATTCAAAAAAGTTAAAACAGTATTAAACTTACAGAAGCCCTCATCCTATTAAAAACAATCAGGTAAGCATGTGTTTCCTTTGGCTCAAAACATTTTTTAGAAAAATTGCAATCCTAAAAGCACTATTCTCATTTTCTAGGTATTGTAGTACCAGGAAAGCAGGACGACATTGGCGAAGCCCATACTGTTTTAAAATGGTAATAGAAACATGCTCCTTACAACAGAGTAAAATTTGCGACCAATCGTTCATAGTGGGAAAAGTAACTAGTCGATGAAAGACCCCCAACCTAAATCGAGGTAATAAAAACCTGTCGTATGACCCAGGAACAGAGGTTAAATAGGGTTGAATATTAAAAGTATTTAAAACCATCTGATTATGCAGGACTGTGGGTTTTAAGATCTCAGAGGACATTCTAAGGGTATCTAGCAGCAGAATACAATTTTTTCTTAATTCCTTCCTTGGTATTGCCCCTAGAGTAATAGGATTGGCAAAATACTCTAAATGGCCAAGATCTTTAAAAAAATTATAAACATATCTTAGCCATGGTATCCTCATTGCACCCTCCAGTTTTAATATGTCTAAGAGGATATCTCTATTCAGTTTGACCTCCCCTTTAGTCCAGAGCCTGTGTCAGAGATAAATGAAAGTCCTAACTCTGCATGACAGATGCAAGCTGAGGTACCATTCGGGACAGATAAAATATATTTTAAGAAGGAATTTTCTACTCTCTGAATTGGGAGCAGGTTAACAAACCCCCAAACCCCTCTCCCATAAACTGCCGCTGAAACACACTTTGCCTTATAAATTTTAATGAGCTTCTCGGAAGGTCTTTTGCCCAGTTTTCTGGCAAAGACAGTTAGGGCAGATGTAGTGTGTAGAAGTACCAGTATTTTTGCTGCTACTGCTTGTGCCCAGGTGTCATTATGGGCAAAGAGAATGCCCAAGTATGAGAATTTCTTAGTGGCCCCAATCTTTTGTCCTGCAACAAACATATCCTTATGTTTCTTGATACCATTACCACAGCGCACAATAAAGGTTTTGGATGAGTTTACCCTTAGACCTAGATCTTTCATAAATATTAAAAACTATCCAGAACGTGCTGGAGGCCTACTTGTGTGCAAGACATCAGCACTGCATCGTCTGCATACAAGAGGGCTGGTATTGGGTGACCGGCTGCTTGGGGGAAGTTTTGATTATCTTTAAGGAGAGCCTCCCCTAATCCATTTATATACAAATTAAAAAGGAATGGGGCCAGGACACAACCCTGCCTGACTCCGCTCCTAATCGGAAAGGCAGCTGAGCGCTCGCCCTTCAGACCATAGCGCACATGTGCCTTGGCATCACTATAAAAATGTTTAAGAAAATAAATGATATTTGCATCAACCCCCAGAACTACTAATATTGACCATAGTTTAGTGTGGACCACACAGTCAAAAGCAGCTGTGAGGTCCACGAATGCTAAAAATAGGTTCCCTTTCTTAGCCCTTGTGTACTTCCCCACCAAAAGGGAAAGATTCAAGCCCAGCTCTACAGTCCCACACCGGCCCGAAAGCCATATTGAAGGTCCGACAGAACAGAGTTATCATCAGCCCAATCCTGAAGACGTTCCAATATAACTCTGCCTGCTACCTTCGTTATGGAATCCAACAGGGAAATTGGCCTGTTGCACCCTGGATCTTGTCTGTCCCCCTTTTTGAAAATGGGCACAATAGTAGATTCGGCCCACGTGGTTAGAAAGTCAGTGCTACAGCTGGCGTTAAGCACCTGTACCAAAAGGGGCCCCCACAGGGGAATGTTTGATTTAAACATATCTACGGGGAACCCATCTGGTCCAGGAGCATTGCCATCCTTACTCGCATGGAGGGCCCGCTCCACTTTCTCTAGGGTAAACATTGATTCCTTGTGATGAGTGGAGTGATTTGTACCATGAACCTCCTGGACGTTATTATCCATCATATCAGAATTTCTCTCGCCATTATATACCTCAGCAAAGTGCTTAATCCACTGTTCCTCGGATATGGCTATCTCGATCGTCGGACCAGCCTCTCTGGATAAGAATGGTGCCCTGATTGCCTTCCAGAATGCTGCACTGTCTTTAGCTACTGAGGCTGAATATAATGCCTCCCATGCCTCCTTCTTCAATGTAATTTTCCTGTCCCTTAATGCTTGTTTGTATGCCCCTCTAGCTGACCTTATATCCAGAATATTTCTCGGGATTTTATGCAGCTCTTTTTTTAACTGAGAATATGCTTGAGTACACCTAGAATCAAACCACCCATTCTGGGATCCTTTGTTCTTTTTATGTCTGATGAGAGACTCGCTTATTACGTTGGTAATTACCAGAAATGAAGCTAAGATGTTATCAGGGGCAACGTTTCCACTCAGGCATGTCTCGATTTATAGTTTACATTTTCTCACCACTAGTTGGATCAGCGCTACTTGATCTGCCATAGCCCAATGGAGGGAGTACCCACTAATACTCCCAATGGCTATATTTTCTACCAATTGATCATTATTATTATTAGATCTAAAGATTTTACTAGAGGGTAATGTAATAGCCAGACAAAGAGGAAAATGATCACTAAGTGAGTACTCAAGACATGGAAGGAGTGCAAGCTGTGTGCATGATTACTTGATATTAAAACGTAATTGATAGTGGAACAAAGTCCCCTGCCATTAAATGTCCAAGGCAAAGGGGCAGGTATTGGGCATAATTCATTTACAAAGCCTAAATCAAAACTGAAAATAAATTCATTTAGCTGCTCGCTCAAAACAGTATGCCTAAAATGAGATAAGCATGCTCCTTCTTCCCTTAGGGCTCAACATAAATTATCCCCAGCATTGTCACATAGCGTACAGTTAAAATCCCCAGTGAGTATTAACATTTGGGTGCCGATTCCGATCCTGTAAAACCCGGGTACGAACCGTCGGACGGAGCGTTTTCTCTGTCCGACTCGTACCCGGCAAAAACACCTTACAAACCCGCAAGTACGATTCGTACAGAAACACCATTTCCGTACGAATCGTAAAAAACACCGACCGGCAAAAAAACACATACAAATCGGATCCGGGAGTCAGGCAGCGTTATACGGATCAGCAAGTACGATTCGTACCCACAGTACTTCGCACGGCAAAATTTTTACGGGACCCAAAAAGTGCCGGAAAAGTTAAGTACACCGCGATGCACGACGAAAAGGGGGCCCGGTACGCACCGTACCCCCATCCCTACACGTCCGCACTGTACCCCGGCATCCCCCCCATGTCCACACCGTACCCCCAGCCCCCCCATGTCTGCACCGTACCCCCACCCCCGTAGGGTAGGTACGGAGCGTACCCACACCCCCATAGGTACAGTGCATACCCACACCCCCATAGGTACGGTGCGGACCCCTACCCCCGTAGGTACGAGCGTACCCACACCCATGTAGGTGCGGTGTGGACCCCCACCCCTGTAGGTACGGAGCGTACCCACACCCCCGTAGGTACGGTGCGCACCGTACCTACGGGGGTGTGGGTACGCTCCGTACCTACGCGCTGGGGGTACGCTCCGTACCTACGGGGGTGGGGGTATGCACCGTACCTACGGGGGTGGGGTGGGGGTATGGGCGCGTACATGGGGGGGTGGGCTGGGGTGGTGTTCGGCCCGTATTCGTGCACGTTTGGACATCTCCATGGTTGACATGGGAGTTCGCTCCGTACGGTGTTTTTTCCATACGGTTGTGCATTCGGACGGACGGGACGGATCGTACTTGCGCGCTCTGACTTCAGTTTACCGATTCGTACGTAAAACTGTCCGGGGACGTGTCGGACACTTTTTCCGACCCGGGAACGTGTCAGGGAATTTTCCCAATGCGATTCGTATGGATTTTTTTACATACAAATCGTACTTGCAAGTTTGTACGGGACTTGTACGATTCGTACGTAAAAAAATCCGGATACGATTCGTACGGGGAATATTTTTAACGGATCGAAATCGGCACCTATGTCTTTCGTCTTACTTATACCCAATAGTTTTAACGATTGTGTCATGTTTTTTATGACAGTTCCCACTTGTCTTGGAGGAATATTATTATAAAAGTTATTTTCTTTATTTTCATGCTACTCGATATATACATGCACAATCCACCCTTAGCCCTACCACTCTTACACTCGACTGCGGGGATATGATATGTCCTATACCCATTCAGGTGAATCACTTCCTTGGTCCATGTCTCCATGAAACACAGAACCTCAAATTGTAAAATGAATTCCCACCACAATTGGATATTTAGCTCAGAACAGATCCCAGCAATATTCCACGAAACAATGTTACAAATAGTAGATTTAACATCCGCGGAGCAATTATGAGGTTGGATTGCTGTCCCCAGTAAACCCTCATTAGAATGTTTAAGTGGAGAAAGGGTGTTTAATGCACCCTAGGGATTGATCTGCGTCTTATTCTTTGAAGCGGTAAGCCCTTGTACTTCGGCGCCCTTGCTTTTAGCAGAGACCTTGTTTAAATGTCTAGATGGAAAAAAGTAATTTGAATTACCCTAGAGATCACCCTGAGACTCCGTCTTTGGGTCCATAGGCTCACAAACCTCATCTCTATCACTATTAACAGAACGTTACCCGTTAAAGTCAGTCCAGAATTACCCACATTAACGTGCCTTGAAGTTACACAGTTATGATAGGCAGAAATCTCAAGATCAAGTCAATTAATGTCTTCCAGGGAGAACAGGGTATCAAAACGATTATATACTGGAATGGGGTGTCTAAACTGCCTAGTTCCCATATGACTATCTCCTTCAAATGTGAACCCATGGCGTTCTGGAATGTTTAATTGTCGATAAAAATATCCCAGTGGTAGTATGTTTATGTTGTTGGAATTGACAAGCCCGTTATATACCCTCTCTAAAATTGTGTGCACCAAGAGGGTTGACCTGAACGTTACTACAATGCAATCTCCACACAGTGACTTATCAGAAGGACCGACCCACCCAATCCTTCGCACCATTTTAAAGTCTGAAAAAAGGGGATTTTTTAACCCAGTCCTCATAGTAGTTGGTGAATCCAATTAGGGAAATCTGCAATCTGTCTTAAGTAACCACCTCCTTTCCATCGAAATGGAAGAAGGCATTTATTAAACCTCTGCCCAAGAAACCTTCAACAGATTGCACTGACTAACAAAACTATAGACCTGGTCAATCGACAACTCTCAGACTATCTGGAACATTACAAATTTTTTGACCCCTCGCAGTCTGGCTTCTGTGCTGGATACAGCACGGAGTCTGCCTTAACAGAGGTAACAGATACAATCAGGCTACTGTTAGACGAAGGGACCCCTACAATTCTGGTCCTCTTATATCTGTCAGCAGCCTTTGACACCATCTCTCACAGAATCTTGTTAGATAAACTGCGCGAGATTGGTGTCACAGGGATTGCATTAGAATGGCTTCAGAGTTTTCTATCGGATAGATCTCAATGTGTACAACTGGACACCCTCGTTTCCCAGACTACAACAGTGGACAAGGGTGTACGTCAAGGCTCCATACTAAGCCCCACCCTGTTCAATATCTATGTGTCATCTCTGGCCACCGTTATCAAATCCTGTGGGTTCCAAACCATCTCCTATGCGGACGATACTCAGGTGATAGTCCCCATAGAGAAGGACCCCGCGGTGACCAGAGATAGAGTCAAGCTCAGTTTGCTAAAAATAGCCACATGGATGAGAAAGAACTTCCTGCAACTTAATTCAAACAAAAGTAAGATCTTATTGTTTGGGAAAGCTGAGGACTTGTGGACAGAGGAGCGGTGGCCCGGGGAACTTGGAGAAGCTCCCACCCCAAAAAATGGGCAAAAAACCTGGGCATTTTAATGGATAATAACCTATCCATGGAGGGGCATGTTAGGACTGTATCAGGCAAGTGTTTTGGACTGATGCGCACATTAACAAAGATTTTCCCTTGGATTCCTCTCTCTACCAGAAGGGTCCTGATACAGGCACTTCTAGTCAGTAGACTTGATTACGGAAACGCTCTGCTGGTGGGGATGAGGGAGGACCTGCTCTCTAGGCTACAAGTCATGCAAAATATGGCGACACGTCTGGCATTGAACAAGCCAGCACGTACTCCATCTTTACCGCTATCGAGAGAGTTACATTGGCTTCCTATTCGGAAAAGAGAAGTTTTGAAACTTTTATGCCTAGTCTTCAAAGCACTTTACGGGACCTAGATACCTAACTAAGAAATTAGAATGGTATACCTCGGCCCAGCAGCTAAGATCCAGTGGCCAAAAGCTCCCTCAAACGCAGAGAATTAAAAAACTTAAGCTGGGCGGCCGCGCCTTTTCCTACCTGGCGCCCAAATATTGGAATGCATTGCCAGAAGACCTTGATTATCTTCAAGAAACACCTAAAAACCTGGCTATTTTATTTGAGTAATTCTGCATTAAGATGCCTGCTTCCCGGGCACTGAGAGATCCCCTGGGGGATGATTTGTGCACCACATAAATAATAAATAAATAATATAATCTGTCAGGGGGAGCCACTCGGGTGTCAGCCGTTTCAACTGTGATGAATGTTTCAGTTGCTGTTGCCTCCAGAAATGGACGCAGTGCTTGCTGCACTATGGTAACCTCCGCTGCGCTGTCTAGCAGCGTTACTGCCCATGTTAGGTTCTGGAGCCGTGTCCACACCATCTGTGACATATCTCGCTGTTAAGGCAGCAGCTTTCTTTTTCTGAAACTGTGGGCGCTGACGAGGAAAATCCTCTTGTTTCACATTTTCTTCCTTGCGGGGCACCTCGACCTCTTCCGCGCTCCTGGCGTTCCCTTCCACCAGCTTGTGAGCTCGATGTGTCCTGTGAAGAACGAGGATAATGCTGATCAGGAAACAGAAACCTATCAGGAGACCTATTTCTCGCGCGGTCGAGCAAATCATAAGTGCGCTCAGAAGTCTCAGGTACCGGTGACGCTGCACGCGACCTTTGTTTCTGTTGTTTCTTCCCCTGTTTTTATTTTTCCAATTCTTCTTAGGAAAAATTGGACTGTTGTTTTTAATAGACTGTGCCGTCTGTGTTTGCTGTTGAGCTGGTATCTTAGCAAAAGGCTTAACACCCAAACTATTGCGGCCTATGGTCTTATAGGCATCTGCAATAATTTTTGGTAATTCGCGGGGTATCTCTTTTTCAGGGACAAGGCGTAAGGCATTAGACACTTGAAAGTTAACTGCATCTCCCTTGACATTAGCAAGGATCAGATCAGCTATTACATCGAACACTCCAACTAACCTCATACCCAACTCCACAGCCACCTCCGGTCCGTGCTCATCTTGAACACGCTTAATCACGGAGGGGAGCACTGTCATCGAATGTGTGCAAAACACTTCGCATACATCGCCGCGAACACTTTACAGATATTTTCACAATCTGTACCTTCAGATATTAAGTCTTTCTGCAAACTAATAGTTAAAATCCTGTGTTTTTCCACAGGAGTGGTATTCGGAAATACCGCTTCCAGCTGGTCAAATTTCTCAGCAAGCCAGTAAGGTAAATCATCCTTATTCTGTGGACGCTTGCCCATAACCGAGTTAACCATGACGGGACTAATTGTCAACCCGCAAGGTGCAGCTGGTTGCGCAGCAACCCCAGGTGCTCCCATCTGGAGATTGCGTGAAACATATTGTACTAGAGCCCTGTGCACCTCAATCAAGGAGGTGTGCAAGGCACACAGTTCTGCTACTGTTACTGCCAAATAACGTGGATGTGGTGTGTACCCGGCCAAAACTGGCCAAGAGGCCCCTGGAATTGATAAACGGCCTAAAAGGACCGGAGTCACAGTGTGGGGTAGGGCGCCATTAAACCAAATAGGGTGTTCCCATGCCGAAATCGCAACTTCAAGAGTTCTATAAGGCTGATATACATTAGGTGTTGCAGTGTGAGTGTATAGATGGAACAAGTTATAATCTCCATTCACTGCTGGAAACGTTACCCAAGAATAAAACACCTCAAAGTGGAAAGCTGGATCAGCTCCAACCACAAAAATAAGTTTGATACCTGCGTCTGGCACTCCATATGCGTGCACATGACGACAGAGCGGAGGACGGCTATGTGCCGCAATATCGACATTAGCCATAAGGACTAAGAAAGAAGAACAACTTAATGCGTGGGAGCGCAATATAAGGTAGTAATCCAAAATAATAATAAAACCCTTTAATTGTATCAAGCTTGAAAAAAACTATAAAAACATCGATATAGGTAGGTTATGCCGTCACCACTGTTTACCGGAAAACAGAAGCGAGGGTTTTGTGGACAAGCACAAGCACTACTCAAGTACCTCGCAAGTAAGAACCAGACCAAACGTTAGGTACGCCATTTTGCAGGGATTGATGGGGTCTTCAAAAACATTCAGAAATATTACATAGATCCAGCACAAGACATACACTTCATGAGAAAAAAAAATCACATGCATCCTTTAAAAGTGAATCTCTGAATGTACAATGCACTCTCCAATCATCTAGATATGGATGAACTAAGAGGCCTTTTTTATGAAGCAGTCCCACTAATGGACCCAGGACCTTGATGAAGACTTTCAGAGGTGACGTCAACCCGAAGGGAAGGACTGCAAAATTAAAATGGAACGGTCCTACTGTAAACCTCAACTACTTCTAATGGGAATGAATTAGCATTTGAAGATATCCAGCTTGTGATTCTATTAGTAGATATGCTAGTGGAGGAACCATGGGAATTACTTAATGCAAGGATTCAATTTTGAAATTAATTGTTTTCACTCATGATATTTACAAACTTCAAATTCAACACTGGATGAACTCCCCAGAAGCTTTTTTGACGAACAGCAGGATTGAGCATGTTCCCCTTCCGCATTCTGCCGGAGGAACTGGGATAATGCCGCTTATCCTTTACATTCCCACAGAGCCTGTTATTTCAACATGTTCTTTGGAACAGGAGTAGGGATAATTCTCAAATCCAGAGGAAAACATTCAAAGTCTATTCGATAGCCATTTTCCCAATATTCGGAACCCAGAGATCCTTATCCTAAATATCAAGAAATCACTGATTACTCCCTTGTACAATATTTCATCTTAATATTGACATCAGAATATCGTGGACAAAATATGGAGGACTAAAACATCATGAAGATAAGTTTTTATATAGGTAAATATAGGTTTAAATTACATAACTCCACATGTATGTACCACAATATACATAACTGTTGAGTTAACTAAAGTAAACCTATACTTATCTGTATAAATGTACCCTCACAATATTTTGGTAATCGAGATTTTGGCAGTGATATTATGGAAACAAGATATTTCTGTTATTGATATTTGCCATTGAACGCCCCTTACAGCCCACAGATTGCCATCCTCTCTAAGAAACTCAGGGCCAGATGTAACAACCACCAATTTGCGAGTCGCAAATTGCGTCACATTTGCAACTCTCAATTTGCGACTCGCAAATTGGGATGCACAACAGTGTCTGAGACACTGTTTGCAATTCCCAAAGGGGTCGCGAATTGCATGCCTCATGCATATTAATGAGGCTGTCACCATTTGGGACCCCATTTGAAATGGCTGGCACTGCCAGGGATGGTGGCTTACTGGGTTCAGCAGATTGCCATGTCTGGGACTGCTTTTGCAGCTGGTTTTCCTTAAAGAAAAAAGGGATGCATTTAAAAAATAAAAATGTAACTTTTCATTTTAAATTTTTAAGGGCAGGCAGTGTGCATAGCTTTCCAAAGGGGAAGGGGCCCCCTGGGTCCCCTTTCCGTTTGCGAGAGCTTTACCACCCTTCTTAGAAGGGTGGCAAACTGCGAGTGTTTTGCGACCACAATTGCAGTCGCAAAATATTCTTACATAGCTTTTAGAGTCACTATTAGGAAGGGAACACCGCTTCCTAATAGCAAGTCGCTAAACCCTATTTTGTGAGTCGCAAATTGTTTGCAACTCGCAAAATAGGATTGGTGCATGGGCCACACATTTTCTGCAGTTGCAAACGGGCCTAGAACCCCTTGGCAAATGCAAAAAATGGTCGTACATCTGGCCCTTCGTGTTTTTGTTTTGAAGAGGATTTGGTTAGTTTGTAAGTGACTCACAGCTATATGACCAAAGTATCACGATGACTTCCACTTTATATGCCATAACATGCTTTCCTGCTTTGAAAGATTTTGTCAACATAACATTCAACTGCTCACCAAATAACCTTTTACCCTCAAAATACATTTTCAATGATTAAGACTTCTATTCAATATCAGCTTTCTAGTCCCTTGCCCTTTAATTTACTCTGGCTAGATATAGGTCCCTGAAACCACTACAGCTGGTCTGATATCATTGCAGGCACCAATAAATCCACCTTTTTGCATAGCAGCTGCTTTAAAATCAAAATCCTTGACCAAGGGCTTAGGTTTTAAAGCAGGTGGGTACAAGTTCTCAACGCCAAAATATTAGCAACAAATTCTTAAGAGTACCTTTCACATTCTTATCCACAGGGTCCAAGGGTAAACAAATCTGGATTCACAAAAGTACGCCCAATTAAAGTAATCAAAATAGAGTCAATTTTGATTGCATGAGGTGGGATTTCTTTTGCTTCTAACAAGAAATATATTAGGTGTAGGGAGTGAATAATATTGATATGCTCCTTGTTCTTCCATTCCCCCAAAATAATTTTTTTAATCTTGCTAAGGACTGGTAAAGCAAAAAAGGTGAATCTATCATATTTATAAATTACACCTGGATGATACTCAGTAAATGGCACAAGAGAAAGACCAAAGTCTTAGTGATGTGATCCAGAATAGACTTATTCCTCTCCACTGATATATTTGCATGAAGTGGAAGTACTATAACACTCTTGCTCTGATCCAGTACAAGCTTCATATGTCAAGTTCCTTTTACCAGCTTTTTTGTAAAATTATTTATGTTTTCCTGCGGTCAAAAGTTTGGGACCTGCATTGTCAATAATTCCTCGAACATTAAAAGTAGCCATAATTACTGAGCCTATGACAATTGCTTAAGCCATTCTTATCATCAGATGGAGGCAAGATGAGACATAAGACTTCCACTGTGGAAATAATTATGACTCTAAACAACTTATATAAGGCTACTGACCAATCATAAAACATAAATTGCAACAAATCAAATAGAGAAATTGTATCTCACTTTTTGAATCTGTAGAACGTAACAAGTTTAAGCCTTAGGAAGCCTTAAGAACAGGTCAAAACAAATTGACACAACCTCTGCTAACCTTTTACCTCGACTTTCAGGATGACTGTCTTAGAATATATCCAAAAGTCACTCTCTTCCTTCTTTCTGGTTACATAAGCCAACCAGCTCCTCAATTTCCTTAAGAAAGAAAAAGTGCTGTTTTCCAAATAAGTCTATTCACTCTGCTAAATACACCATCTCTAGGGTGGCTTACTTTCCTGTTGCCACCTTACCTCTATCCGAAAGCAGATTCTTGAAATGGTAAATTTGAAAGTCCAGCTGATGTTAGTATGCCTCACCATTATCAAGGAGTTCTGATGCGCTGACAATGCACTGCATCCCCTGACTCTGAAGGAGAACATGTTGAAATAGGAAGCAGCACAAGAAAAGGCCCACCAGCCATAATGAGCTCACTATTCTCTCATTTAAAACAGGGGAAAATATACTAACACTTTGTACTGAGTTTGCATCCCTGGCACAAAGTGTTGTGCTGCGGTTTACAACTACTTTGCTATGCTTTGGGTCCAAAGGGAGTTCCATGGTAAAGACATGGTCCTCCCTATTCAAACATACCTGGTCTTTGATGCTAATGCCTTTCTACAAAAATGTGTGTATGAAAGAAATTATAATTCCTCAAGGAAGACGTAATGGTGGAGCAAGTTTCAAATCTTTTCCAACTTTACATGTGTGCCACACTGTACAGTACACATACACAGTGGAAAAAAAGTTAAACTCTGTCCAAAAACAATGTTTGGCAGAACACACACACAATTGCACGTGGAAGGTTGTGTGCACTGGTGGATGGCAAAGGAGAAAGAGAAACTGTGCCATATCTTAATTGATGCAGCTCAGTCTTTCTTTGTCCTTTTGATTCAACCCAGCACAGTGACTTTTGTTACTGTGCTGGGTTGCATGAGCAGTTAGTAAATGTACTCCAGACTGCCTCAGTATTTCCAAGAGGCATTCTCCAGGGGCACAAGTACAAAGTATGGGAAGTTGTTAATGTCAAAATTACATCTCTACTAACGGGACAACCCCGGAAATACAAAGCACACAGCAAAAGAAAATATAATACAAAGAAGAATGAATATAACATATTTCAAAACCAATATGATACATGGCAGAATCAATATTCCATGTAGCAAAACAAACACAATGCCCAACCAGTATGAATACTTTTCTTAAAGAATTATATTATTAAGACATATTTCTAATTGAATAAAACATATTCTAAAATATTTGTCAACTATATTGAATTGAATATAGGCCTCACTGGAAAGTATATAGAAAGCACCGAAGCTAATGTGACTTGAATTTTAAAAAAAGTATTTACCTAAGTATCTGATGAGTTAAAAGAAATATGACACATGTTGAAATAAATATGATGTATTTAATTGAACATAAACTTCAGTGAAATTATTATGACACATGATAAAATTGTATTTTGAAATTGATATAAATTGAGAAGACCATGATACACCTCGAAATTAACATTAACATATTATAATGATTATGACTGGTGTTGAAATATACATGTCAAACACTGAAATGACCATGACTTTTATTGAAATTAATATTGCATACTTTATTATGACTATATTATGCATGAAGTTTGATTTCAAAATACGTTAAAATGAATATAAACCACATTAAAACTAATATGACACATGTTCAAATGAATATAACATTTGCTGAAATGAGTATGAGAACTGTTAAAATCATTGTGACGTATGCTAAAATGTATGGATGTTTCCAATGTTGAAAGAAATATTACATACATTGAATTGATTGTGATATATATTGAAATAAATCTGATCCCTCTTTAAAAAAATATGACATGGATTAGAATAAAATGGCTTATACTGATATGATAATGACATGAGGTGCAATGAATATGTCAGACATTAAAAGCATTGCAACTCTATTTGAATACAAGTCAAGTCAAAGAAGGCAATCATAAAAGCACACAGTTAGAAATACATTAAGCATTTCATACATTAAAATTCATATCAAATATTACATAAACTTCAATTCAAAAAAGTTAAAACAGTATTAAACTTACAGAAGCCCTCATCTTATTAAAAACAATCAGGTAAGCATGTGTTTCCTTTGGCTCAAAACATTTTTCAGAAAAATTGCAATCCTAAAAGCACTATTCTCATTTTCTAGGTATTGTAGTACCAGGAAAGCAGGACGACATTGGCGAAGCCCATACTGTTTTAAAATGGTATTAGAAACATGCTCCTTACAACAGAGTAAAATTTGCGACCAATCGTTCATAGTGGGAAAAGTAACTAGTCGATGAAAGACCCCCAACCTAAATCGAGGTAATAAAAACCTGTCGTATGACCCAGGAACAGAGGTTAAATAGGGTTGAATATTAAAAGTATTTAAAACCATCTGATTATGCAGGACTGTGGGTTTTAAGATCTCAGAGGACATTCTAAGGGTATCTAGCAGCAGAATACAATTTTTTCTTAATTCCTTCCTTGGTATTGCCCCTAGAGTAATAGGATTGGCAAAATACTCTAAATGGCCAAGATCTTAAAAAAAATTATAAACATATCTTAGCAATGGTATCCTCATTGCACCCTCCAGTTTTAATATATCTAAGAGGATATCTCTATTCAGTTTGACCTCCCCTTTAGTCCAGAGCCTGTGTCAGAGATAAATGAAAGTCCTAACTCTGCATGACAGATGCAAGCTGAGGTACCATTCGGGACAGATAAAATATATTTTAAGAAGGAATTTTCTACTCTCTGAATTGGGAGCAGGTTAACAAACCCCCAAACCCCTCTCCCATAAACTGCCGCTGAAACACACTTTGCCTTATAAATTTTAATGAGCTCCTCGGAAGGTCTTTTGCCCAGTTTTCTGGCAAAGACAGTTAGGGCAGATGTAGTGTGTAGAAGTACCAGTATTTTTGCTGCTACTGCTTGTGCCCAGGTGTCATTATGGGCAAAGAGAATGCCCAAGTATGAGAATTTCTTAGTGGCCCCAATCTTTTGTCCTGCAACAAACATATCCTTATGTTTCTTGATACCATTACCACAGCGCACAATAAAGGTTTTGGATGAGTTTACCCTTAGACCTAGATCTTTCATAAATATTAAAAACTATCCAGAACGTGCTGGAGGCCTACTTGTGTGCAAGACATCAGCACTGCATCGTCTGCATACAAGAGGGCTGGTATTGGGTGACCGGCTGCTTGGGGGAAGTTTTGATTATCTTTAAGGAGAGCCTCCCCTAATCCATTTATATACAAATTAAAAAGGAATGGGGCCAGGACACAACCCTGCCTGACTCCGCTCCTAATCGGAAAGGCAGCTGAGCGCTCGCCCTTCAGACCATAGCGCACATGTGCCTTGGCATCACTATAAAAATGTTTAAGAAAATAAATGATATTTGCATCAACCCCCAGAACTACTAATATTGACCATAGTTTAGTGTGGACCACACAGTCAAAAGCAGCTGTGAGGTCCACGAATGCTAAAAATAGGTTCCCTTTCTTAGCCCTTGTGTACATCCCCATCAAAAGGGAAAGATTCAAGCCCAGCTCTACAGTCCCACACCGGCCCGAAATCCATATTGAAGGTCCGACAGAACAGAGTTATCATCAGCCCAATCCTGAAGACGTTCCAATATAACTCTGCCTGCTACCTTCGTTATGGAATCCAACAGGGAAATTGGCCAGTTGCACCCTGGATCTTGTCTGTCCCCCTTTTTGAAAATGGGCACAATAGTAGATTCGGCCCACGTGGTTAGAAAGTCAGTGCTACAGCTGGCGTTAAGCACCTGTACCAAAAGGGGCCCCCACAGGGGAATGTTTGATTTAAACATATCTACGGGGACCCCATCTGGTCCAGGAGCATTGCCATCCTTACTCGCATGGAGGGCCCGCTCCACTTTCTCTAGGGTAAACATTGATTCCTTGTGATGAGCGGAGTGATTTGTACCATGAACCTCCTGGACGTTATTATCCATCATATCAGAATTTCTCTCGCCATTATATACCTCAGCAAAGTGCTTAATCCACTGTTCCTCAGATATGGCTATCTCGATCGTCGGACCAGCCTCTCTGGATAAGAATGGTGCCCTGATTGCCTTCCAGAATGCTGCACTGTCTTTAGCTACTGAGGCTGAATATAATGCCTCCCATGCCTCCTTCTTCAATGTAATTTTCCTGTCCCTTAATGCTTGTTTGTATGCCCCTCTAGCTGACCTTATATCCAGAATATTTCTCGGGATTTTATGCAGCTCTTTTTTTAACTGAGAATATGCTTGAGTACACCTAGAATCAAACCACCCATTCTGGGATCCTTTGTTCTTTTTATGTCTGATGAGAGACTCACTTATTACGTTGGTAATTACCAGAAATGAAGCTAAGATGTTATCAGGGGCAACGTTTCCACTCAGGCATGTCTCTATTTATAGTTTACATTTTCTCACCACTAGTTGGATCAGCGCTACTTGATCTGCCATAGCCCAATGGAGGGAGTACCCACTAATACTCCCAATGGCTATATTTTCTACTAATTGATCATTATTATTATTAGATCTAAAGATTTTACTAGAGGGTAGTGTAATAGCCAGACAAAGAGGAAAATGATCACTAAGTGAGTACTCAAGACATAGAAGGAGTGCAAGCTGTGTGCATGATTACTTGATATTAAAACGTAATTGATAGTGGAACAAAGTCCCCTGCCATTAAATGTCCAAGGCAAAGGGGCCGGTGTTGGGCATAATTCATTTACAAAGCCTAAATCAAAACTGAAAATAAATTCATTTAGCTGCTCGCTCAAAACAGTATGCCTAAAATGAGATAAGCATGCTCCTTCTTCCCTTAGGGCTCCACATAAATTATCCCCAGCATTGTCACATAGCGTACAGTTAAAATCCCCAGTGAGTATTAACATTTGGGTGCCGATTCCGATCCTGTAAAACCCGGGTACGAACCGTCGGACGGAGCGTTTTCTCTGTCCGACTCGTACCCGGGAAAAACACCTTACAAACCCGCAAGTACGATTCGTACAGAAACACCATTTCCGTACGAATCGTAAAAAACACCGACCGGCAAAAAAACACATACAAATCGGATCCGGGAGTCAGGCTGCGTTTTACGGATCAGCAAGTACGATTCGTACCCACAGCACTTTGCACGGCAACATTTTTACGGGACCCAAAAAGTGCCGGAAAAGCTAAGTACACCGCGATGCACGACGAAAAGGGGGCCCGGTACGCACCGTACCCCCATCCCTACACGTCTGCACTGTACCCCAGCATCCCCCCCATGTCCACACCGTACCCCCAGCCCCCCATGTCCGCACCGTACCCCCAGCCCCCCATGTCTGCGCCGTACCACCAGCCCCCCATGTCTGCGCCGTACCCCCACCCCCCGTAGGGTAGGTACGGAGCGTACCCACACCCGAATAGGTACAGTGCGTACCCACACCCCCATAGGTACGGTGCGTACCCCCACCCCCATAGGTACGAGCGTACCCACACCCACGTAGGTGCGGTGTGGACCCCCACCCCGTAGGTACGGAGCGTACCCACACCCCCGTAGGTACGGTGCGCACCGTACCTACGGGGGTGTGGGTACGCTCCGTACCTACGCGCTGGGGGTACGCTCCGTACCTACGGGGGTGGGGGTATGCACCGTACCTACGGGGGTGGGGTGGGTGTATGGGCGCGTACATGGGGGGGTGGGCTGGGGTGGTGTTCGGCCCGTATTCGGGCACGTTTGGACATCTCCATGGTTGACATGGGAGTTCGCTCCATACGGTGTTTTTTCCATACGGTTGTGCATTCGGACGGACGGGACGGATCGTACTTGCGCGCTCTGACTTCAGTTTACCGATTCGTACGTAAATCTGTCCGGGGACGTGTCGGACACTTTTTCTGACCCGAGAACGTGTCGGGGAATTTTCCCAATGCGATTCGTTTGGATTTTTTTACATACGAATCGTACTTGCAAGTTTGTACGGGACTTGTACGATTCGTACGTAAAAAAATCCGGATACAATTCGTACGGGGAATATTTTTAACAGATCGGAATCGGCACCTATGTCTTTCGTCTTACTTATACCCAATAGTTTTAACGATTGTGTCATGTTTTTTAAGACAGTTCCCACTTGTCTTGGAGGAATATTATTATAAAAGTTATTTTCTTCATTTTCATGCTACTCGATATATACATGCACAATCCACCCTTAGCCCTACCACTCTTACACTCGACTGCGGGGATATGGTATGTCCTATACCCATTCAGGTGAATCACTTCCTTGGTCCATGTCTCCATGAAACACAGAACCTCAAATTGTAAAATGAATTCCCACCACAATTGGATATTTAGCTCAGAACAGATCCCAGCAATATTCCACGAAACAATGTTACAAATAGTAGATTTAACATCCGCGGAGCAATTATGAGGTTGGATTGCTGTCCCCAGTAAACCCTCATTAGGATGTTTAAGTGGAGAAAGGGTGTTTAATGCACCCTGGGGATTGATCTGCGTCTCATTCTTTGAAGCGGTAAGCCCTTGTACTTCGGCACCCTTGCTTTTAGCAGAGACCTTGTTTAAATGTCTAGATGGAAAAAAGTAATTTGAATTACCCTGGAGATCACCCTGAGACTCCGTCTTTGGGTCCATAGGCTCACAAACCTCATCTCTATCACTATTAACAGAACGTTACCCGTTAAAGTCAGTCCAGAATTACCCACATTAACGTGCCTTGAAGTTACACAGTTATGATAGGCAGAAATCTCAAGATCAAGTCAATCAATGCCTTCCAGGGAGAACAGGGTATCAAAACGATTATATACTGGAATGGGGTGTCTAATCTGCCTAGTTCCCATATGACTATCTCCTTCAAATGTGAACCCTTGGCGTTTTGGAATGTTTAATTGTCGATAAAAATATCCCAGTGGTAGTATGTTTATGTTGTTGGAATTGACAAGCCCGTTATATACCCTCTCTAAAATTGTGTGCACCAAGAGGGTTGACCTGAACCTTACTACAATGCAATCTCCACACAGTGAATTATCAGAAGGACCGACCCACCCAATCCTTCGCACCATTTTAAAGTCTGAAAAAAGGGTATTTTTTAACCCAGTCCTCATAGTAGTTGGTGAATCCAATTAGGGAAATCTGCAATCTGTCTTAAGTAACCACCCCCTTTCCATCGAAATGGAAGAAGGCATTTATTAAACCTCTGCCCAAGAAACCTTCAACAGATTGCACTGACTTACAAAACTATAGACCTGGCCAATCGACAACTCTCAGACTATCTGGAACATTACAATCTTTTGGACCCCTCGCAGTCTGGCTTCTGTGCTGGATACAGCACGGAGTCTGCCTTAACAGAGGTAACAGATACAATCAGGCTACTGTTAGACGAAGGGACCCCTACAATTCTGGTCCTCTTATATCTGTCAGCAGCCTTTGACACCATCTCTCACAGAATCTTGTTAGATAAACTGCGCGAGATTGGTGTCACAGGGTTTGCATTAGAATGGTTTTCTATCGGATAGATCTCAATGTGTACAACTGGACACCCTCGTTTCCCAGACTACAACAGTGGACAAGGGTGTACGTCAAGGCTCCATACTAAGCCCCACCCTGTTCAATATCTATGTGTCATCTCTGGCCACCGTTATCAAATCCTGTGGGTTCCAAACCATCTCCTATGCGGACGATACTCAGGTGATAGTCCCCATAGAGAAGGACCCCGCGGTGACCAGAGATAGAGTCAAGCTCAGTTTGCTAAAAATAGCCACATGGATGAGAAAGAACTTCCTGCAACTTAATTCAAACAAAAGTGAGATCTTATTGTTTGGGAAAGCTGAGGACTTGTGGACAGAGGAGCGGTGGCCCGGGGAACTTGGAGAAGCTCCCACCCCAAAAAATGGGCAAAAAACCTGGGCATTTTAATGGATAATAACCTATCCATGGAGGGGCATGTTAGGACTCTATGAGGCAAGTGTTTTGGACTGATGCGCACATTAACAAATATTTTCCCTTGGATTCCTCTCTCTACCAGAAGGGTCCTGATACAGGCACTTCTAGTCAGTAGACTTGATTACGGAAACGCTCTGCTGGTGGGGATGAGGGAGGACCTGCTCTCTAGGCTACAAGTCATGCAAAATATGGCGACACGTCTGGCATTGAACAAGCCAGCACGTACTCCATCTTTACCGCTATCGAGAGAGTTACATTGGCTTCCTATTCGGAAAAGAGAAGTTTTGAAACTTTTATGCCTAGTCTTCAAAGCACTTTACGGGACCTAGATACCTAACTAAGAAATTAGAATGGTATACCTCGGCCCGGCAGCTAAGATCCAGTGGCCAAAAGCTCCCTCAAACGCGGAGAATTAAAAAACTTAAGCTGGGTGGCCGCGCCTTTTCCTACCTGGCCCCCAAATATTGGAATGCATTGCCAGAAGACCTTGATTATCTTCAAGAAACACCTAAAAACCTGGCTATTTTAATTGAGTAATTCTGCATTAAGATGCCTGCTTCCCGGGCACTGAGAGATCCCCTGGGGGATGATTTGTGCACCACATAAATAATAAATAAATAATATAATCTGTCAGGGGGAGCCACTCGGGTGTCAGCCGTTTCAACTGTGATGAATGTTTCAGTTGCTGTTGCCTCCAGAAATGGACGCAGTGCTTGCTGCACTATGGTAACCTCCGCTGCGCTGTCTAGCAGCGTTACTGCCCATGTTAGGTTCTGGAGCCGTGTCCACACCATCTGTGACATATCTCGCTGTTAAGGCAGCAGCTTTCTTTTTCTGAAACTGTGGGCGCTGACGAGGAAAATCCTCTTGTTTCACATTTCCTTCCTTGCGGGGCACCTCGACCTCTTCCGCGCTCCTGGCGTTCCCTGCCACCAGCTTGTGAGCTCGATGTGTCCTGTGAAGAACGAGGATAATGCTTATCAGGAAACAGAAACCTGTCAGGAGACCTATTTCTCGCGCGGTCGAGCAAATCATAAGTGTGCTCAGAAGACTCAGGTACCGGTGACGCTGCACGCGACCCTTGTTTCTGTTGTTGCTTCCCCTGTTTTTATTTTTCCAATTCTTCTTAGGAAAAATTGGACTGTTGTTTTTAGTAGACTGTGCCGTCTGTGTTTGCTGTTGAGCTGGTATCTTAGCAAAAGGCTTAACACCCAAACTATTGCGGCCTATGGTCTTATAGGCATCTGCAATAATTTTTGGTAATTCGCGGGGTATCTCTTTTTCAGGGACAAGGCGTAAGGCATTAGACACTTGGAAGGTAACTGCATCTCCCTTGACATTAGCAAGGATCAGATCAGCTATTACGTCGAACACTCCAACTAACCTCATACCCAACTCCACAGCCACCTCCGGTCCGTGCTCATCTTGAACACGCTTAATCACGGAGGGGAGCACTGTCATCGAATGTGTGCAAAACACTTCGCATACATCGCCGCGAACACTTTACAGATATTTGCACAATCTGTACCTTCAGATATTAAGTCTTTCTGCAAACTAATAGTTAAAATCCTGTGTTTTTCCACAGGAGTGGTATTCGGAAATACCGCTTCCAGCTGGTAAAATTTCTCAGCAAGCCAGTAAGGTAAATCATCCTTATTCTGTGGACGCTTGCCCATAACCGAGTTAACCATGACGGGACTAATTGTCAACCCGCAAGGTGCAGCTGGTTGCGCAGCAACCCCAGGTGCTCCCATCTGGAGATTGCGTGAAACATATTGTACTAGAGCCCTGTGCACCTCAATCAAGGAGGTGTGCAAGGCACACAGTTCTGCTACTGTTACTGCCAAATAACGTGGATGTGGTGTGTACCCGGCCAAAACTGGCCAAGAGGCCCCTGGAATTGATAAACGGCCTAAAAGGACCGGAGTCACAGTGTGGGGTAGGGCGCCATTAAACCAAATAGGGTGTTCCCATGCCGAAATCCCAACTTCAAGAGTTCTATAAGGCCGATATACATTAGGTGTTGCAGTGTGAGTGTATACATGGAACAAGTTATTATCTCCATTCACTGCTGGAAACGTTACCCAAGAATAAAACACCTCAAAGTGGAAAGCTGGATCAGCTCCAACCACAAAAATAAGTTTGATACCCGCGTCTGGCACTCCATATGCGTGCACATGACGACAGAGCGGAGGACGGCTATGTGCCGCAATATCGACATTAGCCATCAGGACTAAGAAAGAAGAACAACTTAATGCGTGGGAGCGCAATATAAGGTAGTAATCCAAAATAATAATAAAACCCTTTAATTGTATCAAGCTTGAAAAAAACTATAAAAACATCGATATAGGTAGGTTATGCCGTCACCACTGTTTACCGGAAAACAGAAGCGAGGGTTTTGTGGACAAGCACAAGCACTACTCAAGTACCTCGCAAGTAAGAACCAGACCAAACGTTAGGTACGCCATGTTGCAGGGATTGATGGGGTCTTCAAAAACATTCAGAAATATTACATAGATCCAGCACAAGACATACACTTCATGAGAAAAAAATTCACATGCATCCTTTAAAAGTGAATCTCTGAATGTACAATGCACTCTCCAATCATCTAGATATGGATGAACTAAGAGGCCTTTTTTATGAAGCAGTCCCACTAATGGACCCAGGACCTTGATGAAGACTTTCAGAGGTGACGTCAACCCGAAGGGAAGGACTGCAAAATTAAAATGGAACGGTCCTAGTGTAAAACCTCAACTACTTCTAATGGGAATGAATTAGCATTTGAAGATATCCAGCTTGTGATTCTATTAGTAGATATGCTAGTGGAGGAACCATGGGAATTACTTAATGCAAGGATTCAATTTTGAAATTAATTGTTTTCACTCATGATATTTACAAACTTCAAATTCAACACTGTATGAAATCCCCAGAAGCTTTTTTGACGAACAGCAGGATTGAGCATGTTGCCCTTCCGCATTCTGCCGGAGGAACAGGGATAATGCCTCTTATCCTTTACATTCCCACAGAGCCTGTTATTTCAACATGTTCTTTGGAACAGGAGTAGGGATAATTCTCAAATCCAGAGGAAAACATTCAAAGTCTATTCGATAGCCATTTTCCCAATATTCGGAACCCAGAGATCCTTATCCTAAATATCAAGAAATCACTGATTTCTCCCTTGTACAATATTTCATCTTAATATTGACATCAGAATATCGTGAACAAAATATGGAGGACTAAAATATCATGAAGATAAGTTTTTATATAGGTAAATATAGGTTTAAATTACATAACTCCACATGTATGTACCACAATATACATAACTGTTGAGTTAACTAAAGTAAACCTATACTTATCTGTATAAATGTACCCTCACAATATTTTGGTAATCGAGATTTTGGCAGTGATATTATGGTAACAAGATATTTCTGTTATTGATATTTGCCATTGAACGCCCCTTACAGCCCACAGATTGCCATCCTCTCTAAGAAACTCAGGGCCAGATGTAACAACCACCAATTTGCGAGTCGCAAATTGCGTCACATTTGCAACTCTCAATTTGCGACTCGCGAGTTGGGATGCACAACAGAGTCTGAGACACTGTTTGCAATTTCCAAAGGGGTCGCGAATTGCATGCCTCATGCATATTAATGAGGCTGTCGCCATTTGGGACCCCATTTGAAATGGCTGGCACTGCCAGGGATGGTGGCTTACTGGGTTCAGCAGATTGCCATGTCTGGGACTGCTTTTGCAGCTGGTTTTCCTTAAAGAAAAAAGGGATGCATTTAAAAAATAAAAATGTAACTTTTTATTTTAAATTTTTAAGGGCAGGCAGTGTGCATAGCTTTCCAAAGGGGAAGGGGCCCCCTGGGTCCCCTTTCCGTTTGCGAGAGCTTTACCACCCTTCTTAGAAGGGTGGCAAACTGCGAGTGTTTTGCGACCACAATTGCAGTCGCAAAATATTCTTACATAGCTTTTAGAGTCACTATTAGGAAGGGAACACCGCTTCCTAATAGCAAGTCGCTAAACCCTATTTTGTGAGTCGCAAATTGTTTGCAACTCGCAAAATAGGGTTGGTGCATGGGCCACACATTTTCTGCAGTTCCAAACGGGCCTAGAACCCCTTGGCAAATGCAAAAAATGGTCGTACATCTGGCCCTTCGTGTTTTTGTTTTGGAGAGGATTTGGTTAGTTTGTAAGTGACTCACAGCTATATGACCAAAGTATCACGATGACTTCCACTTTATATGCCATAACATGCTTTCCTGCTTTGAAAGATTTTGTCAACATAACATTCAACTGCTCACCAAATAACCTTTTACCCTCAAAATACATTTTCAATGATTAAGACTTCTATTCAATATCAGCTTTCTAGTCCCTTGCCCTTTAATTTACTCTGGCTAGATATAGGTCCCTGAAACCACTACAGCTGGTCTGATATCATTGCAGGCACCAATAAATCCACCTTTTTGCATAGCAGCTGCTTTAAAATCAAAATCCTTGACCAAGGGCTTAGGTTTTAAAGCAGGTGGGTACAAGCTCTCAACGCCAAAATATTAGCAACAAATTCTTAAGAGTACCTTTCACATTCTTATCCACAGGGTCCAAGGGTAAACAAATCTGGATTCACAAAAGTACGCCCAATTAAAATAATCAAAATAGAGTCAATTTTGATTGCATGAGGTGGGATTTCTTTTGCTTCTAACAAGAAATATATTAGGTGTAGGGAGTGAATATTATTGATATGCTCCTTGTTCTTCCATTCCCCCAAAATAATTTTTTTAATCTTGCTAAGGACTGGTAAAGCAAAAAAGGTGAATCTATCATATTTATAAATTACACCTGGATGATACTCAGTAAATGGCACAAGAGAAAGACCAAAGTCTTAGTGATGTGATCCAGAATTGACTTATTCCTCTCCACTGATATATTTGCATGAAGTGGAAGTACTATAACACTCTTGCTCTGATCCAGTACAAGCTCCATAAGTCAAGTTCCTTTTACCAGCTTTTTTGTAAAATTATTTATGTTTTCCTGCGGTCAAAAGTTTGGGACCTGCATTGTCAATAATTCCTCGAACATTAAAAGTAGCCATAATTACTGAGCCTATGACAATTGCTTAAGCCATTCTTATCATCAGATGGAGGCAAGATGAGACATAAGACTTCCACTGTGGAAATAATTATGACTCTAAACAACTTATATAAGGCTACTGACCAATCATAAAACATAAATTGCAACAAATCAAATAGAGAAATTGTATCTCACTTTTTGAATCTGTAGAACGTAACAAGTTTAAGCCTTAGGAAGCCTTAAGAACAGGTCAAAACAAATTGACACAACCTCTGCTAACCTTTTACCTCGACCTTCAGGATGACTGTCTTAGAATATATCCAAAAGTCACTCTCTTCCTTCTTTCTGGTTACATAAGCCAACCAGCTCCTCAATTTCCTTAAGAAAGAAAAAGTGCTGTTTTCCAAATAAGTCTATTCACTCTGCTAAATACACCATCTCTAGGGTGGCTTACTTTCCTGTTGCCACCTTACCTCTATCCGAAAGCAGATTCTTGAAATGGTAAATTTGAAAGTCCAGCTGATGTTAGTATGCCTCACCATTATCAAGGAGTTCTGATGCGCTGACAATGCACTGCATCCCCTGACTCTGAAGGAGAACATGTTGATATAGGAAGCAGCACAAGAAAAGGCCCACCAGCCGTAATGAGCTCACTATTCTCTCATTTAAAACAGGGGAAAATATACTAACACTTTGTACTGAGTTTGCATCCCTGGCACAAAGTGTTATGCTGCGGTTTACAACTACTTTGCTATGCTTTGGGTCCAAAGGGAGTTCCATGGTAAAGACATGGTCCTCCCTATTCAAACATACCTGGTCTTTGATGCTAATGCCTTTCTACAAAAATGTGTGTATGAAAGAAATTATAATTCCTCAAGGAAGACGTAATGGTGGAGCAAGTTTCAAATCTTTTCCAACTTTACATGTGTGCCACACTGTACAGTACACATACACAGTGGAAAAAAAGTTAAACTCTGTCCAAAAACAATGTTTAGCAGAACACACACACAATTGCACGTGGAAGGTTGTGTGCACTGGTGGATGGCAAAGGAGAAAGAGAAACTGTGCCATATCTTAATTGATGCAGCTCAGTCTTTCTTTGTCCTTTTGATTCAACCCAGCACAGTGACTTTTGTTACTGTGCTGGGTTGCATGAGCAGTTAGTAAATGTACTCCAGACTGCCTCAGTATTTCCAAGAGGCATTCTCTAAGGGCACAAGTACAAAGTATGGGAAGTTGTTAATGTCAAAATTACATCTCTACTAACGGGACAACCCCGGAAATACAAAGCACACAGCAAAAGAAAATATAATACAAAGAAGAATGAATATAACATATTTCAAAACCAATATGATACATGGCAGAATCAATATTCCATGTAGCAAAACAAACACAATGCCCAACCATTATGAATACTTTTCTTAAAGAATTATATTATTAAGACATATTTCTAATTGAATAAAACATATTCTAAAATATTTGTCAACTATATTAAATTGAATATAGGCCTCACTGGAAAGTATATAGAAAGCACCGAAGCTAATGTGACTTGAATTTAAAAAAAAGTATTTACCTAAGTATCTGATGAGTTAAAAGAAATATGACACATGTTGAAATAAATATGATGTATTTAATTGAACATAAACTTCAGTGAAATTATTATGACACATGATAAAATTGTATTTTGAAATTGATATAAATTGAGAAGACCATGATACACCTCGAAATTAACATTAACATATTATAATGATTATGACTGGTGTTGAAATATACATGTCAAACACTGAAATGACCATGACTTTTATTGAAATTAATATTGCATACTTTATTATGACTATATTATGCATGAAGTTTGATTTCAAAATACGTTAAAATGAATATAAACCACATTAAAACTAATATGACACATGTTCAAATGAATATAACATTTGCTGAAATGAGTATGAGAACTGTTAAAATCATTGTGACGTATGCTAAAATGTATGGATGTTTCCAATGTTGAAAGAAATATTACATACATTGAATTGATTGTGATATATATTGAAATAAATCTGATCCCTCTTTAAAAAAATATGACATGGATTAGAATAAAATGGCTTATACTGATATGATAATGACATGAGGTGCAATGAATATGTCAGACATTAAAAGCATTGCAACTCTATTTGAATACAAGTCAAGTCAAAGAAGGCAATCATAAAAGCACACAGTTAGAAATACATTAAGCATTTCATACATTAAAATTCATATCAAATATTACATAAACTTCAATTCAAAAAACTTAAAACAGTATTAAACTTACAGAAGCCCTCATCCTATTAAAAACAATCAGGTAAGCATGTGTTTCCTTTGGCTCAAAACATTTTTCAGAAAAATTGCAATCCTAAAAGCACTATTCTCATTTTCTAGGTATTGTAGTACCAGGAAAGCAGGACGACATTGGCGAAGCCCATACTGTTTTAAAATGGTAATAGAAACATGCTCCTTACAACAGAGTAAAATTTGCGACCAATCGTTCATAGTGGGAAAAGTAACTAGTCGATGAAAGATCCCCAACCTAAATCGAGGTAATAAAAACCTGTCGTATGACCCAGGAACAGAGGTTAAATAGGGTTGAATATTAAAAGTATTTAAAACCATCTGATTATGCAGGACTGTGGGTTATAAGATCTCAGAGGACATTCTAAGGGTATCTAGCAGCAGAATACAATTTTTTCTTAATTCCTTCCTTGGTATTGCCTCTAGAGTAATAGGATTGGCAAAATACTCTAAATGGCCAAGATCTTAAAAAAAATTATAAACATATCTTAGCCATGGTATCCTCATTGCACCCTCCAGTTTTAATATGTCTAAGAGGATATCTCTATTCAGTTTGACCTCCCCTTTAGTCCAGAGCCTGTGTCAGAGATAAATGAAAGTCCTAACTCTGCATGACAGATGCAAGCTGAGGTACCATTCGGGACAGATAAAATATAGTTTAAGAAGGAATTTTCTACTCTCTGAATCGGGAGCAGGTTAACAAACCCCCAAACCCCTCTCCCATAAACTGCCGCTGAAACACACTTTGCCTTATAAATTTTAATGAGCTTCTCGGAAGGTCTTTTGCCCAGTTTTCTGGCAAAGACAGTTAGGGCAGATGTAGTGTGTAGAAGTACCAGTATTTTTGCTGCTACTGCTTGTGCCCAGGTGTCATTATGGGCAAAGAGAATGCCCAAGTATGAGAATTTCTTAGTGGCCCCAATCTTTTGTCCTGCAACAAACATATCCTTATGTTTCTTGATACCATTACCACAGCGCACAATAAAGGTTTTGGATGAGTTTACCCTTAGACCTAGATCTTTCATAAATATTAAAAACTATCCAGAACGTGCTGGAGGCCTACATGTGTGCAAGACATCAGCACTGCATCGTCTGCATACAAGAGGGCTGGTATTGGGTGACCGGCTGCTTGGGGGAAGTTTTGATTATCTTTAAGGAGAGCCTCCCCTAATCCATTTATATACAGATTAAAAAGGAATGGGGCCAGGACACAACCCTGCCTGACTCCGCTCCTAATCGGAAAGGCAGCTGAGTGCTCGCCCTTCAGACCATAGCGCACATGTGCCTTGGCATCACTATAAAAATGTTTAAGAAAATAAATGATATTTGCATCAACCCCCAGAACTACTAATATTGACCATAGTTTAGTGTGGACCACACAGTCAAAAGCAGCTGTGAGGTCCACGAATGCTAAAAATAGGTTCCCTTTCTTAGCCCTTGTGTACTTCCCCATCTAAAGGGAAAGATTCAAGCCCAGCTCTACAGTCCCACACCGGCCCAAAAGCCATATTGAAGGTCCGACAGAACAGAGTTATCATCAGCCCAATCCTGAAGACGTTCCAATATAACTCTGCCTGCTACCTTCGTTATGGAATCCAACAGGGAAATTGGCCAGTTGCACCCTGGATCTTGTCTGTCCCCCTTTTTGAAAATGGGCACAATAGTAGATTCGGCCCACGTGGTTAGAAAGTCAGTGCTACAGCTGGCGTTAAGCACTTGTACCAAAAGGGGCCCCCACAGGGGAATGTTTGATTTAAACATATCTACGGGGACCCCATCTGGTCCAGGAGCATTGCCATCCTTACTCGCATGGAGGGCCCGCTCCACTTTCTCTAGGGTAAACATTGATTCCTTGTGATGAGCGGAGTGATTTGTACCATGAACCTCCTGGACGTTATTATCCATCATATCAGAATTTCTCTCGCCATTATATACCTCAGCAAAGTGCTTAATCCACTGTTCCTCAGATATGGCTATCTCGATCGTCGGACCAGCCTCTCTGGATAAGAATGGTGCCCTGATTGCCTTCCAGAATGCTGCACTGTCTTTAGCTACTGAGGCTGAATATAATGCCTCCCATGCCTCCTTCTTCAATGTAATTTTCCTGTCCCTTAATGCTTGTTTGTATGCCCCTCTAGCTGACCTTATATCCAGAATATTTCTCGGGATTTTATGCAGCTCTTTTTTTAACTGAGAATATGCTTGAGTACACCTAGAATCAAACCACCCATTCTGGGATCCTTTGTTCTTTTTATGTCTGATGAGAGACTCACTTATTACGTTGGTAATTACCAGAAATGAAGCTAAGATGTTATCAGGGGCAACGTTTCCACTCAGGCATGTCTCTATTTATAGTTTACATTTTCTCACCACTAGTTTGATCAGCGCTACTTGATCTGCCATAGCCCAATGGAGGGAGTACCCACTAATACTCCCAATGGCTATATTTTCTACTAATTGATCATTATTATTATTAGATCTAAAGATTTTACTAGAGGGTAGTGTAATAGCCAGACAAAGAGGAAAATGATCACTAAGTGAGTACTCAAGACATAGAAGGAGTGCAAGCTGTGTGCATGATTACTTGATATTAAAACGTAATTGATAGTGGAACAAAGTCCCCTGCCATTAAATGTCCAAGGCAAAGGGGCAGGTGTTGGGCATAATTCATTTACAAAGCCTAAATCAAAACTGAAAATAAATTCATTTAGCTGCTCGCTCAAAACAGTATGCCTAAAATGAGATAAGCATGCTCCTTCTTCCCTTAGGGCTCCACATAAATTATCCCCAGCATTGTCACATAGCGTACAGTTAAAATCCCCAGTGAGTATTAACATTTGGGTGCCGATTCCGATCCTGTAAAACCCGGGTACGAACCGTCGGACGGAGCGTTTTCTCTGTCCGACTCGTACCCGGGAAAAACACCTTACAAACCCGCAAGTACGATTCGCACAGAAACACCATTTCCGTACGAATCGTAAAAAACACCGACCGGCAAAAAAACACATACAAATCGGATCCGGGAGTCAGGCAGCGTTTTACGGATCAGCAAGTACGATTCGTACCCACAGCACTTCGCACGGCAACATTTTTACGGGACCCAAAAAGTGCCGGAAAAGCTAAGTACACCGCGATGCACGACGAAAAGGGGGCCCGGTACGCACCGTACCCCCATCCCTACACGTCCGCACTGTACCCCAGCATCCCCCCCATGTCCACACCGTACCCCCAGCCCCCCCATGTCCGCACCGTACCCCCAGCCCCCCCATGTCTGCGCCGTACCACCAGCCCCCCATGTCTGCGCCGTACCCCCACCCCCCGTAGGGTAGGTACGGAGCGTACCCACACCCCCATAGGTACAGTGCGTACCCACACCCCCATAGGTATGGTGCGTACCCCCACCCCCATAGGTACAAGCGTACCCACACCCACGTAGGTGCGGTGTGGACCCCCACCCCCGTAGGTACGGAGCGTACCCACACCCCCGTAGGTACGGTGCGCACCGTACCTACGGGGGTGTGGGTACGCTCCGTACCTACGCGCTGGGGGTACGCTCCGTACCTACGGGGGTGGGGGTATGCACCGTACCTACGGGGGTGGGGTGGGGGTATGGGCGCGTACATGGGGGGGTGGGCTGGGGTGGTGTTCGGCCCTTATTCGGGCACGTTTGGACATCTCCATGGTTGACATGGGAGTTCGCTCCATACGGTGTTTTTTCCACACGGTTGTGCATTCGGACGGACGGGACGGATCGTACTTGCGCGCTCTGACTTCAGTTTACCGATTCGTACGTAAATCTGTCCGGGGACGTGTCGGACACTTTTTCTGACCCGGGAACGTGTCGGGGAATTTTCCCAATGCGATTCGTATGGATTTTTTTACATACGAATCGTACTTGCAAGTTTGTACGGGACTTGTACGATTCGTACGTAAAAAAAATCCGGATACAATTCGTACGGGGAATATTTTTAACAGATCGGAATCGGCACCTATGTCTTTCGTCTTACTTATACCCAATAGTTTTAACGATTGTGTCATGTTTTTTAAGACAGTTCCCACTTGTCTTGGAGGAATATTATTATAAAAGTTATTTTCTTCATTTTCATGCTACTCGATATATACATGCACAATCCACCCTTAGCCCTACCACTCTTACACTCGACTGCGGGGATATGGTATGTCCTATACCCATTCAGGTGAATCACTTCCTTGGTCCATGTCTCCATGAAACACAGAACCTCAAATTGTAAAATGAATTCCCACCACAATTGGATATTTAGCTCAGAACAGATCCCAGCAATATTCCACGAAACAATGTTACAAATAGTAGATTTAACATCCGCGGAGCAATTATGAGGTTGGATTGCTGTCCCCAGTAAACCCTCATTAGGATGTTTAAGTGGAGAAAGGGTGTTTAATGCACCCTGGGGATTGATCTGCGTCTCATTCTTTGAAGCGGTAAGCCCTTGTACTTCGGCGCCCTTGCTTTTAGCAGAGACCTTGTTTAAATGTCTAGATGGAAAAAAGTAATTTGAATTACCCTGGAGATCACCCTGAGACTCCGTCTTTGGGTCCATAGGCTCACAAACCTCATCTCTATCACTATTAACAGAACGTTACCCGTTAAAGTCAGTCCAGAATTACCCACATTAACGTGCCTTGAAGTTACACAGTTATGATAGGCAGAAATCTCAAGATCAATTCAATCAATGCCTTCCAGGGAGAACAGGGTATCAAAACGATTATATACTGGAATGGGGTGTCTAATCTGCCTAGTTCCCATATGACTATCTCCTTCAAATGTGAACCCTTGGCGTTTTGGAATGTTTAATTGTCGATAAAAATATCCCAGTGGTAGTATGTTTATGTTGTTGGAATTGACAAGCCCGTAATATACCCTCTCTAAAATTGTGTGCACCAAGAGGGTTGACCTGAACGTTACTACAATGCAATCTCCACACAGTGACTTATCAGAAGGACCGACCCACCCAATCCTTCGCACCATTTTAAAGTCTGAAAAAAGGGGATTTTTTAACCCAGTCCTCATAGTAGTTGGTGAATCCAATTAGGGAAATCTGCAATCTGTCTTAAGTAACCACCTCCTTTCCATCGAAATGGAAGAAGGCATTTATTAAACCTCTGCCCAAGAAACCTTCAACAGATTGCACTGACTTACAAAACTATAGACCTGGTCAATCGACAACTCTCAGACTATCTGGAACATTACAATCTTTTGGACCCCTCGCAGTCTGGCTTCTGTGCTGGATACAGCACGGAGTCTGCCTTAACAGAGGTAACAGATACAATCAGGCTACTGTTAGACGAAGGGACCCCTACAATTCTGGTCCTCTTATATCTGTCAGCAGCCTTTGACACCATCTCTCACAGAATCTTGTTAGATAAACTGCGCGAGATTGGTGTCACAGGGTTTGCATTAGAATGGTTTTCTATCGGATAGATCTCAATGTGTACAACTGGACACCCTCGTTTCCCAGACTACAACAGTGGACAAGGGTGTACGTCAAGGCTCCATACTAAGCCCCACCCTGTTCAATATCTATGTGTCATCTCTGGCCACCGTTATCAAATCCTGTGGGTTCCAAGCCATCTCCTATGCGGACGATACTCAGGTGATAGTCCCCATAGAGAAGGACCCCGCGGTGGCCAGAGATAGAGTCAAGCTCAGTTTGCTAAAAATAGCCACATGGATGAGAAAGAACTTCCTGCAACTTAATTCAAACAAAAGTAAGATCTTATTGTTTGGGAAAGCTGAGGACTTGTGGACAGAGGAGCGGTGGCCCGGGGAACTTGGAGAAGCTCCCACCCCAAAAAAAGTGCAAAAAACCTGGGCATTTTAATGGATAATAACCTATCCATGGAGGGGCATGTTAGGACTCTATGAGGCAAGTGTTTTGGACTGATGCGCACATTAACAAATATTTTCCCTTGGATTCCTCTCTCTACCAGAAGGGTCCTGATACAGGCACTTCTAGTCAGTAGACTTGATTACGGAAACGCTCTGCTGGTGGGGATGAGGGAGGACCTGCTCTCTAGGCTACAAGTCATGCAAAATATGGAGACACGTCTGGCATTGAACAAGCCAGCACGTACTCCATCTTTACCGCTATCGAGAGAGTTACATTGGCTTCCTATTCGGAAAAGAGAAGTTTTGAAACTTTTATGCCTAGTCTTCAAAGCACTTTACGGGACCTAGATACCTAACTAAGAAATTAGAATGGTATACCTCGGCCCGGCAGCTAAGATCCAGTGGCCAAAAGCTCCCTCAAACGTGGAGAATTAAAAAACTTAAGCTGGGTGGCCGCGCCTTTTCCTACCTGGCCCCCAAATATTGGAATGCATTGCCAGAAGACCTTGATTATCTTCAAGAAACACCTAAAAACCTGGCTATTTTAATTGAGTAATTCTGCATTAAGATGCCTGCTTCCCGGGCACTGAGAGATCCCCTGGGGGATGATTTGTGCACCACATAAATAATAAATAAATAATATAATCTGTCAGGGGGAGCCACTCGGGTGTCAGCCGTTTCAACTGTGATGAATGTTTCAGTTGCTGTTGCCTCCAGAAATGGACGCAGTGCTTGCTGCACTATGGTAACCTCCGCTGCGCTGTCTAGCAGCGTTACTGCCCATGTTAGGTTCTGGAGCCGTGTCCACACCATCTCTGACATATCTCGCTGTTAAGGCAGCAGCTTTCTTTTTCTGAAACTGTGGGCGCTGACGAGGAAAATCCTCTTGTTTCACATTTCCTTCCTTGCGGGGCACCTCGACCTCTTCCGCGCTCCTGGCGTTCCCTGCCACCAGCTTGTGAGCTCGATGTGTCCTGTGAAGAACGAGGATAATGCTGATCAGGAAACAGAAACCTGTCAGGAGACCTATTTCTCGCGCGGTCGAGCAAATCATAAGTGCGCTCAGAAGACTCAGGTACCGGTGACGCTGCACGAGACCCTTGTTTCTGTTGTTGCTTCCCCTGTTTTTATTTTTCCAATTCTTCTTAGGAAAAATTGGACTGTTGTTTTTAGTAGACTGTGCCGTCTGTGTTTGCTGTTGAGCTGGTATCTTAGCAAAAGGCTTAACACCCAAACTATTGCGGCCTATGGTCTTGGCATCTGCAATAATTTTTGGTAATTCGCGGGGTATCTCTTTTTCAGGGACAAGGCGTAAGGCATTAGACACTTGAAAGTTAACTGCATCTCCCTTGACATTAGCAAGGATCAGATCAGCTATTACGTCGAACACTCCAACTAACCTCATACCCAACTCCACAGCCACCTCCGGTCCGTGCTCATCTTGAACACGCTTAATCACGGAGGGGAGCACTGTCATCGAATGTGTGCAAAACACTTCGCATACATCGCCGCGAACACTTTACAGATATTTTCACAATCTGTACCTTCAGATATTAAGTCTTTCTGCAAACTAATAGTTAAAATCCTGTGTTTTTCCACAGGAGTGGTATTCGGAAATACCGCTTCCAGCTGGTCAAATTTCTCAGCAAGCCAGTAAGGTAAATCATCCTTATTCTGTGGACGCTTGCCCATAACCGAGTTAACCATGACGGGACTAATTGTCAACCCGCAAGGTGCAGCTGGTTTCACAGCAACCCCAGGTGCTCCCATCTGGAGATTGCGTAAAACATATTGTACTAGAGCCCTGTGCACCTCAATCAAGGAGGTGTGCAAGGCACACAGTTCTGCTACTGTTACTGCCAAATAACGTGGATGTGGTGTGTACCCGGCCAAAACTGGCCAAGAGGCCCCTGGAATTGATAAACGGCCTAAAAGGACCGGAGTCACAGTGTGGGGTAGGGCGCCATTAAACCAAATAGGGTGTTCCCATGCCGAAATCGCAACTTCAAGAGTTCTATAAGGCCGATATACATTAGGTGTTGCAGTGTGAGTGTATACATGGAACAAGTTATAATCTCCATTCACTGCTGGAAACGTTACCCAAGAATAAAACACCTCAAAGTGGAAAGCTGGATCAGCTCCAACCACAAAAATAAGTTTGATACCCGCGTCTGGCACTCCATATGCGTGCACATGACGACAGAGCGGAGGACGGCTATGTGCCGCAATATCGACATTAGCCATAAGGACTAAGAAAGAAGAACAACTTAATGCGTGGGAGCGCAATATAAGGTAGTAATCCAAAATAATAATAAAACCCTTTAATTGTATCAAGCTTGAAAAAAACTATAAAAACATCGATATAGGTAGGTTATGCCGTCACCACTGTTTACCGGAAAACAGAAGCAAGGGTTTTGTGGACAAGCACAAGCACTACTCAAGTACCTCGCAAGTAAGAACCAGACCAAACGTTAGGTACGCCATGTTGCAGGGATTGATGGGGTCTTCAAAAACATTCAGAAATATTACATAGATCCAGCACAAGACATACACTTCATGAGAAAAAAAATTCACATGCATCCTTTAAAAGTGAATCTTTGACTAATGGACCCAGGACCTTGATGAAGACTTTCAGAGGTGACGTCAACCCGAAGGGAAGGACTGCAAAATTAAAATGGAACGGTCCTACTGTAAACCTCAACTACTTCTAATGGGAATGAATTAGCATTTGAAGATATCTAGCTTGCGATTCTATTAGTAGATATGCTAGTGGAGGAACCATGGGAATTACTTAATGCAAGGATTCAATTTTGAAATTAATTGTTTTCACTCATGATATTTACAAACTTCAACACTGGATGAAATCCCCAGAAGCTTTTTTGACGAACAGCAGGATTGAGCATGTTCCCCTTCCGCATTCTGCCGGAGGAACTGGGATAATGCCTCTTATCCTTTACATTCCCACAGAGCCTGTTATTTCAACATGTTCTTTGGAACAGGAGTAGGGATAATTCTCAAATCCAGAGGAAAACATTCAAAGTCTATTCGATAGCCATTTTCCCAATATTCGGAACCCAGAGATCCTTATCCTAAATATCAAGAAATCACTGATTTCTCCCTTGTACAATATTTCATCTTAATATTGACATCAGAATATCGTGGACAAAATATGGAGGACTAAAATATCATGAAGATAAGTTTTTATATAGGTAAATATAGGTTTAAATTACATAACTCCACATGTATGTACCACAATATACATAACTGTTGAGTTAACTAAAGTAAACCTATACTTATCTGTATAAATGTACCCTCACAATATTTTGGTAATCGAGATTTTGGCAGTGATATTATGGTAACAAGATATTTCTGTTATTGATATTTGCCATTGAACGCCCCTTACAGCCCACAGATTGCCATCCTCTCTAAGAAACTCAGGGCCAGATGTAACAACCACCAATTTGCGAGTCGCAAATTGCGTCACATTTGCAACTCTCAATTTGCGACTCGCAAATTGGGATGCACAACAGTGTCTGAGACACTGTTTGCAATTCCCAAAGGGGTCGCGAATTGCATGCCTCATGCATATTAATGAGGCTGTCGCCATTTGGGACCCCATTTGAAATGGCTGGCACTGCCAGGGATGGTGGCTTACTGGGTTCAGCAGATTGCCATGTCTGGGACTGCTTTTGCAGCTGGTTTTCCTTAAAGAAAAAAGGGATGCATTTAAAATATAAAAATGTAACTTTTCATTTTAAATTTTTAAGGGCAGGCAGTGTGCATAGCTTTCCAAAGGGGAAGGGGCCCCCTGGGTTCCTTTCCGTTTGCGAGAGCTTTACCACCCTTCTTAGAAGGGTGGCAAACTGCGAGTGTTTTGCGACCACAATTGCAGTCGCAAAATTTTCTTAAATAGCTTTTAGATTCACTATTAGGAAGGGAACACCGCTACCTAATAGCAAGTCGCTAAACCCTATTTTGGGAGTCGCAAATTGTTTGCAACTCGCAAAATAGGGTTGGTGCATGGGCCACACATTTTCTGCAGTTGCAAACGGGCCTAGAACCCCTTGGCAAATGCAAAAAATGGTCGTACATCTGGCCCTTCGTATTTTTGTTTTGAAGAGGATTTGGTTAGTTTGTAAGTGACTCACAGCTATATGACCAAAGTATCACGATGACTTCCACTTTATATGCCATAACATGCTTTCCTGCTTTGAAAGATTTTGTCAACATAACATTCAACTGCTCACCAAATAACCTTTTACCCTCAAAATACATTTTCAATGATTAAGACTTCTATTCAATATCAGCTTTCTAGTCCCTTGCCCTTTAATTTACTCTGGGTAGATATAGGTCCCTGAAACCACTACAGCTGGTCTGATATCATTGCAGGCACCAATAAATCCACCTTTTTGCATAGCAGCTGCTTTAAAATCAAAATCCTTGACCAAGGGCTTAGCTTTTAAAGCAGGTGGGTACAAGCTCTCAACGCCAAAATATTAGCAACAAATTCTTAAGAGTACCTTTCACATTCTTATCCACAGGGTCCAAGGGTAAACAAATCTGGATTCACAAAAGTACGCCCAATTAAAATAATTAAAATAGAGTCAATTTTGATTGCATGAGGTGGGATTTCTTTTGCTTCTAACAAGAAATATATTAGGTGTAGGGAGTGAATAATATTGATATGCTCCTTGTTCTTCCATTCCCCCAAAATAATTTTTTTAATCTTGCTAAGGACTGGTAAAGCAAAAAAGGTGAATCTATCATATTTATAAATTACACCTGGATGATACTCAGTAAATGGCACAAGAGAAAGACCAAAGTCTTAGTGATGTGATCCAGAATTGACTTATTCCTCTCCACTGATATATTTGCATGAAGTGGAAGTACTATATCACTCTTGCTCTGATCCAGTACAAGCTCCATATGTCAAGTTCCTTTTACCGGCTTTTTTGTAAAATTATTTATGTTTTCCTGCGGTCAAAAGTTTGGGACCTGCATTGTCAATAATTCCTTGAACATTAAAAGTAGCCATAATTACTGAGCCTATGACAATTGCTTAAGCCATTCTTATCATCAGATGGAGGCAAGATGAGACATAAGACTTCCACTGTGGAAATAATTATGACTCTAAACAACTTATATAAGGCTACTGACCAATCATAAAACATAAATTGCAACAAATCAAATAGAGAAATTGTATCTCACTTTTTGAATCTGTAGAACGTAACAAGTTTAATCCTTAGGAAGCCTTAAGAACAGGTCAAAACAAATTGACACAACCTCTGCTAATCTTTTACCTCGACCTTCAGGATGACTGTCTTAGAATATATCCAAAAGTCACTCTCTTCCTTCTTTCTGGTTACATAAGCCAACCAGCTCCTCAATTTCCTTAAGAAAGAAAAAGTGCTGTTTTCCAAATAAGTCTATTCACTCTGCTAAATACACCATCTCTAGGGTGGCTTACTTTCCTGTTGCCACCTTACCTCTATCCGAAAGCAGATTCTTGAAATGGTAAATTTGAAAGTCCAGCTGATGTTAGTATGCCTCACCATTATCAAGGAGTTCTGATGCGCTGACAATGCACTGCATCCCCTGACTCTGAAGGAGAACATGTTGAAATAGGAAGCAGCACAAGAAAAGGCCCACCAACCGTAATGAGCTCACTATTCTCTCATTTAAAACAGGGGAAAATATACTAACACTTTGTACTGAGTTTGCATCCCTGGCACAAAGTGTTGTGCTGCGGTTTACAACTACTTTGCTATGCTTTGGGTCCAAAGGGAGTTCCATGGTAAAGACATGGTCCTCCCTATTCAAACATACCTGGTCTTTGATGCTAATGCCTTTCTACAAAAATTTGTGTATGAAAGAAATTATAATTCCTCAAGGAAGACGTAATGGTGGAGCAAGTTTCAAATCTTTTCCAACTTTACATGTGTGCCACACTGTACAGTACACATACACAGTGGAAAAAAGTTCAACTCTGTCCAAAAACAATGTTTGGCAGAACACACACACAATTGCACGTGGAAGGTTGTGTGCACTGGTGGATGGCAAAGGAGAAAGAGAAACTGTGCCATATCTTAATTGATGCAGCTCAGTCTTTCTTTGTCCTTTTGATTCAACCCAGCACAGTGACTTTTGTTACTGTGCTGGGTTGCGTGAGCAGTTAGTAAATGTACTCCAGACTGCCTCAGTATTTCCAAGAGGCATTCTCCAGGGGCACAAGTACAAAGTATGGGAAGGTGTTAATGTCAAAATTACATCTCTACTAACGGGACAACCCCGGAAATACAAAGCACACAGCAAAAGAAAATATAATACAAAGAAGAATGAATATAACATATTTCAAAACCAATATGATACATGGCAGAATCAATATTCCATGTAGCAAAACAAACACAATGCCCAACCAGTATAAATACTTTTCTTAAAGAATTATATTATTAAGACATATTTCTAATTGAATAAAACATATTCTAAAATATTTGTCAACTATATTGAATTGAATATAGGCCTCACTGGAAAGTATATAGAAAGCACTGAAGCTAATGTGACTTGAATTTAAAAAAAAGTATTTACCTAAGTATCTGATGAGTTAAAAGAAATATGACACATGTTGAAATAAATATGATGTATTTAATTGAACATAAACTTCAGTGAAATTATTATGACACATGATAAAATTGTATTTTGAAATTGATATAAATTGAGAAGACCATGATACACCTCAAAATTAACATTAACATATTATAATGATTATGACTGGTGTTGAAATATACATGTCAAACACTGAAATGACCATGACTTTTATTGAAATTAATATTGCATACCTTATTATGACTATATCTTGCAAGAAGTTTGATTTCAAAATACGTTAAAATGAATATAAACCACATTAAAAATAATATGACACATGTTCAAATGAATATAACACTTCCTGAAATGAGTATGAGAACTGTTAAAATCATTGTGACGTATGCTAAAATGTATGGATGTCTCCAATGTTGAAAGAAATATTACATACATTGAATTGATTGTGATATATATTGAAATAAATCTGATCCCTCTTTAAAAAAATATGACATGGATTAGAATAAAATGGCTTATACTGATATGATAATGACATGAGGTGCAATGAATATGTCAGACATTAAAAGCATTGCAACTCTATTTGAATACAAGTCAAGTCAAAGAAGGCAATCATAAAAGCACACAGTTAGAAATACATTAAGCATTTCATACATTAAAATTCATATCAAATATTACATAAACTTCAATTCAAAAAAGTTAAAACAGTATTAAACTTACAGAAGCCCTCATCCTATTAAAAACAATCAGGTAAGCATGTGTTTCCTTTGGCTCAAAACATTTTTCAGAAAAATTGCAATCCTAAAAGCACTATTCTCATTTTCTAGGTATTGTAGTACCAGGAAAGCAGGACGACATTGGCGAAGCCCATCCTGTTTTAAAATGGTAATAGAAACATGCTCCTTACAACAGAGTAAAATTTGCGACCAATCGTTCATAGTGGGAAAAGTAACTAGTCGATGAAAGACCCCCAACCTAAATCGAGGTAATAAAAACCTGTCGTATGACCCAGGAACAGAGGTTAAATAGGGTTGAATATTAAAAGTATTTAAAACCATCTGATTATGCAGGACTGTGGGTTTTAAGATCTCAGAGGACATTCTAAGGGTATCTAGCAGCAGAATACCATTTTTTCTTAATTCCTTCCTTGGTATTGCCCCTAGAGTAATAGGATTGGCAAAATACTCTAAATGGCCAAGATCTTTAAAAAAATTATAAACATATCTTAGCCATGGTATCCTCATTGCACCCTCCAGTTTTAATATATCTAAGAGGATATCTCTATTCAGTTTGACCTCCCCTTTAGTCCAGAGCCTGTGTCAGAGATAAATGAAAGTCCTAACTCTGCATGACAGATGCAAGCTGATGTACCATTCGGGACAGATAAAATATATTTTAAGAAGGAATTTTCTACTCTCTGAATTGGGAGCAGGTTAACAAACCCCAAAACCCCTCTCCCATAAACTGCCGCTGAAACACACTTTGCCTTATAAATTTTAATGAGCTTCTCGGAAGGTCTTTTGCCCAGTTTTCTGGCAAAGACAGTTAGGGCAGATGTAGTGTGTAGAAGTACCAGTATTTTTGCTGCTACTGCTTGTGCCCAGGTGTCATTATGGGCAAAGAGAATGCCCAAGTATGAGAATTTCTTAGTGGCCCCAATCTTTTGTCCTGCAACAAACATATCCTTATGTTTCTTGATACCATTACCACAGCGCACAATAAAGGTTTTGGATGAGTTTACCCTTAGACCTAGATATTTCATAAATATTAAAAACTATCCAGAACGTGCTGGAGGCCTACTTGTGTGCAAGACATCAGCACTGCATCGTCTGCATACAAGAGGGCTGGTATTGGGTGACCGGCTGCTTGGGGGAAGTTTTGATTATCTTTAAGGAGAGCCTCCCCTAATCCATTTATATACAAATTAAAAAGGAATGGGGCCAGGACACAACCCTGCCTGACTCCGCTCCTAATCGGAAAGGCAGCTGAGCGCTCGCCCTTCAGACCATAGCGCACATGTGCCTTGGCATCACTATAAAAATGTTTAAGAAAATAAATGATATTTGCATCAACCCCCAGAACTACTAATATTGACCATAGTTTAGTGTGGACCACACAGTCAAAAGCAGCTGTGAGGTCCACGAATGCTAAAAATAGGTTCTTAGCCCTTGTGTACTTCCCCACCAAAAGGGCAAGATTCAAGCCCAGCTCTACAGTCCCACACCGACCCGAAAGCCATATTGAAGGTCCGACAGAACAGAGTTATCATCAGCCCAATCCTGAAGACGTTCCAATATAACTCTGCCTGCTACCTTCGTTATGGAATCCAACAGGGAAATTGGCCTGTTGCACCCTGGGTCTTGTCTATCCCCCTTTTTGAAAATGGGCACAATAGTAGATTCGGCCCACGTGGTTAGAAAGTCAGTGCTACAGCTGGCGTTAAGCACCTGTACCAAAAGGGGCCCCCACAGGGGAATGTTTGATTTAAACATATCTACGGGGACCCCATCTGGTCCAGGAGCATTGCCATCCTTACTCGCATGGAGGGCCCGCTCCACTTTCTCTAGGGTAAACATTGATTCCTTGTGATGAGCGGAGTGATTTGTACCATGAACCTCCTGGACGTTATTATCCATCATATCAGAATTTCTCTCGCCATTATATACCTCAGCAAAGTGCTTAATCCACTGTTCCTCGGTTATGGCTATCTCGATCGTCGGACCAGCCTCTCTGGATAAGAATGGTGCCCTGATTGCCTTCCAGAATGCTGCACTGTCTTTAGCTACTGAGGCTGAATATAATGCCTCCCATGCCTCCTTCTTCAATGTAATTTTCCTGTCCCTTAATGCTTGTTTGTATGCCCCTCTAGATGACCTTATATCCAGAATATTTCTCGGGATTTTATGCAGCTCTTTTTTTAACTGAGAATATGCTTGAGTACACCTAGAATCAAACCACCCATTCTGGGATCCTTTGTTCTTTTTATGTCTGATGAGAGACTCACTTATTACGTTGGTAATTACCAGAAATGAAGCTAAGATGTTATCAGGGGCAACGTTTCCACTCAGGCATGTCTCTATTTATAGTTTACATTTTCTCACCACTAGTTGGATCAGCGCTACTTGATCTGCCATAGCCCAATGGAGGGAGTACCCACTAATACTCCCAATGGCTATATTTTCTACCAATTGATCATTATTATTATTAGATCTAAAGATTTTACTAGAGGGTAATGTAATAGCCAGACAAAGAGGAAAATGATCACTAAGGGAGTACTCAAGACATATAAGGAGTGCAAGCTGTGTGCATGATTACTTGATATTAAAACGTAATTGATAGTGGAACAAAGTCCCCTGCCATTAAATGTCCAAGGCAAAGGGGCAGGTATTGGGCATAATTCATTTACAAAGCCTAAATCAAAACTGAAAATAAATTCATTTAGCTGCTCGCTCAAAACAGTATGCCTAAAATGAGATAAGCATGCTCCTTCTTCCCTTAGGGCTCCACATAAATTATCCCCAGCATTGTCACATAGCGTACAGTTAAAATCCCCAGTGAGTATTAACATTTGGGTGCCGATTCCGATCCTGTAAAACCCGGGTACGAACCGTCGGACGGAGCGTTTTCTCTGTCCGACTCGTACCCGGGAAAAACACCTTACAAACCCGCAAGTACGATTCGTACAGAAACACCATTTCCGTACGAATCGTAAAAAACACCGACCGGCAAAAAAACACATACAAATCGGATCCGGGAGTCAGGCAGCGTTTTACGGATCAGCAAGTACGGTTCGTACCCACAGCACTTCGCACGGCAACATTTTTACGGGACCCAAACAGTGCCGGAAAAGCTAAGTACACCGCGATGCACGACGAAAAGGGGGCCCGGTACGCACCGTACCCCCATCCCTACACGTCCGCACTGTACCCCAGCATCCCCCCAATGTCCACACCGTACCCCCAGCCCCCCCATGTCCGCACCGTACCCCCAGCCCCCCCATGTCTGCGCCGTACCACCAGCCCCCCATGTCTGCGCCGTACCCCCACCCCCCGTAGGGTAGGTACGGAGCGTACCCACACCCCCATAGGTACAGTGCGTACCCACACCCCCATAGGTACAGTGCGTACCCCCACCCCCGTAGGTACGAGCGTACCCACACCCACGTAGGTGCGGTGTGGACCCCCACCCCCGTAGGTACGGTGCATACCCACACCCCCGTAGGTACGGTGCGCACCGTACCTACGGGGGTGTGGGTACGCTCCGTACCTACGGGGGTGGGGGTATGCACCGTACCTACGGGGGTGGGGTGGGGGTATGGGCGCGTACATGGGGGGGTGGGCTGGGGTGGTGTTCGGCCTGTATTCGGGCACGTTTGGACATCTCCATGGTTGACATGGGAGTCCGCTCCGTACGGTGTTTTTTCCATACGGTTGTGCATTCGGACGGACGCGACGGATCGTACTTGCGCGCTCTGACTTCAGTTTACCGATTCGTACGTAAAACTGTCCGGGGACGTGTCGGACACTTTTTCCGACCCGGGAACGTGTCGGGGAATTTTCCCAATGCGATTCGTATGGATTTTTTTACATACGAATCGTACTTGCAAGTTTGTACGGGACTTGTATGATTCGCACGTAAAAAAATCCGGATACGATTCGTACGGGGAATATTTTTAACGGATCGGAATCGGCACCTATGTCTTTCGTCTTACTTATACCCAATAGTTTTAACGATTGTGTCATGTTTTTTATGACAGTTCCCACTTGGAGGAATATTATTATAAAAGTTATTTTCTTCATTTTCATGCTACTCGATATATACATGCACAATCCACCCTTAGCCCTACCACTCTTACACTCGACTGCGGGGATATGGTATGTCCTATACCCATTCAGGTGAATCACTTCCTTGGTCCATGTCTCCATGAAACACAGAACCTCAAATTGTAAAATGAATTCCCACCACAATTGGATATTTAGCTCAGAACACATCCCAGCAATATTCCACGAAACAATGTTACAAATAGTAGATTTAACATCCGCGGAGCAATTATGAGGTTGGATTGCTGTGCCCAGTAAACCCTCATTAGGATGTTTAAGTGGAGAAAGGGTGTTTAATGCACCCTGGGGATTGATCTGCGTCTCATTCTTTGAAGCGGTAAGCCCTTGTACTTCGGCGCCCTTGCTTTTAGCAGAGACCTTGTTTAAATGTCTAGATGGAAAAAAGTAATTTGAATTACCCTGGAGATCACCCTGAGACTCCGTCTTTGGGTCCATAGGCTCACAAACCTCATCTCTATCACTATTAACAGAACGTTACCCGTTAAAGTCAGTCCAGAATTACCCACATTAACATGCCTTGAAGTTACACAGTTATGATAGGCAGAAATCTCAAGATCAAGTCAATCAATGTCTTCCAGGGAGAACAGGGTATCAAAACGATTATATACTGGAATAGGGTGTCTAAACTGCCTAGTTCCCATATGACTATCTCCTTCAAATGTGAACCCTTGGCGTTTTGGAATGTTTAATTGTCGATAAAAATATCCCAGTGGTAGTATGTTTATGTTGTTGGAATTGACAAGCCCGTTATATACCCTCTCTAAAATTGTGTGCACCAAGAGGGTTGACCTGAACTTTACTACAATGCAATCTCCACACAGTGACTTATCAGAAGGACCGACCCACCCAATCCTTCGCACCATTTTAAAGTCTGAAAAAAGGGGATTTTTTGACCCAGTCCTCATAGATAAATAATGAAGGGACTTGTTCCTTAGAGTCGACCAATGTTCAAAGGCATTCTGAGGTAAAGGGGAACATTTGGCAAAACTACCATATACGGAGTTGCTTCTGAGGGTAAATTTAAGTTTAACGGTGGGCTATGGGGCTTATCTTGCTGTTCCTGGAAGTTTATACCTCTCTCTGCTGTTTCTTTATTTCCATCATGCTTCCAGGCGATATGTGCCCTTCTTTCTATACCAACAGAATTATTAGGGACTACTGTAGTAAGACCATCCTTAGGGAGATATAGCCCAGTGCGAACGGGGGCATTAACTGTATTAGGTATGTTAGTATAAATGTTCTTACTCCTGTGTTGCGTTTGTCTAGTAACGGTGGAGCTAGAGGATGGTCTGACTCCAATGACTGCCTCCCTACTAGGCAGAGGACATTCCCTTGGATTAATACTTTCTGCCGGTATAGCTAAATGTTTACTGCTAACCAGCTCCTCCACATTAGCTAGCCAAGCTTCTACATTGGTTATTTTTAACATGATGGGTTCCAGGAGGGTTGTCATCATTATCTCAAGTCTACCCAGTCTACCATACATTTGTCATGCCTTAAAATGAATATGACCTATACTGACATAAATATAATATTTGGTGAAACAAATATGGTATGCATTGAAAGAATATTACACATTTTTAAATTAATTTAACATACATTAAATGAATATCATGGGGGGGCGCTAGAGGGCGCGCGAGCAGAATGGCCGCACTCCTGTGAGGCTCCTGCAGCCTGGATCAGGAATCCTACACTTATCCTGTTGTTCCCGACTGACGGACCGACAAGAACCGCTGGGCTGTGTTCCTGCTAACCCCCTGCAGCTCCGGTCTGAGTTTGGGGGCCGGTGAGCCGATTGCGGTGAAGATAGAGGCAGCTGGAGTGAGACCGCGACCCGTGCGCTAGCTGAGCGCGGCCGCGGCTGGGCGTGTGGTCTACGCGAGTCCGCGGCGCGCCACGAGGAGGGTGGGCCCCGCGGTGAGACTCTTCATTACACACACCCCTCTGCCCTTGGAGAGCGGGTCGACCCTCCTGTCTGGTGATAGCTGAGACGCCGGAGTAAGTGAGTTTCGCTACTGGGGCCTGCGGGGTCCGGAGCTCCTGCCGAGTGCTACGGGCGGCTGAGCGCTCCCCCCCTCGATTTGTGGTGACCCCGTCTGGCCTCCCCCCCTCACATTGGACGGCCTGGAGGAGGATTCGGATCTCTGCTGTGCGGGCCACTCCCGGGTCCGCCGCACATTTCCGTGCGTGGAGTCTCGTGACGAGGAGGTGCGGAGTGGCAGCTTTGGTGAATCTGGGTGTCCCCCTGGAGCAGATGGGGATCGATTGCTAACCTGTGAGTACCGGCATGGGGGCTATTGGTGGAGCTCTGGTCCCTGTGGCGTACTGTTGAGGCCATCTGCCGCCCTGGACCTTCCTCTGGGCCGTGCTGGGGCAGTCGAGTGCGTGGGACAGCTGACTGGCGAGCCCTGGGCGATGCGACCGTGAGGCTCCAACCGTGTGGGGCGTCCTAATACCTGTGTCTGTCCCTTGCCTATACAGCGACGAAGTGACTGTGGACTGCGGCGGCGGCTGCTCTCTCGCTGTTGTTGGGAGTTGAGGACGGCGGCTGTCCGTTTTGGAGGCCTTGAGGTGCTATCTACCTGCCGGTCCTTGCCTTGGCGAGCTGGCTGGGCCCTGTAGCTGTGCAACAGTCGGCTGAGTATCGAGAGGTGCTTGCTGGCGGACTGTGACTGTCCGGTGTGCTCCGCGTCTCCTCCCCCCCCCTTCTCTGGCTCTACGTCGCCCCTACCCGGGGGACCAGTAATACAGTAATCGCTACTGTGGTCGACAAAGTAGATTGCATCTCTTCCCGAATGGATGCTTTTGCGCAAAAACTGGACGTTCATGAAGAACGTATCGCCGAGGCTGAAAGACGGATCTCCGACAATGATGACATCACTGCTTCACATACCTCGCAACTCTCCAGAATGGATAATGTGCTGAGAGTTATCGCAGCTAAAAACGAGGAGTTGGAGGCTCGCGGCCGACGTAATAACATTCGCGTGGTGGGGGTTCCGGAGTCCACCAACACAGGGCGCATGGAAGATTATGTGGAGAAAATTCTCCTGGCCACCGTGGGCTCTGAGGCACTCTCCAAGCAGTTCATAGTCGAGAGAGCGCATCGTTCGCTTGGGCCGCGTCCCAAACCTGGGGCTCCACCTCGGCCCATCATTGCGAGGCTACTGAATTATAGGGACCGCGACACGGCGCTGCGGGCTGCGCGCCAAAATCAGCACCTCACCTGTGATGGCGTCAACTTCACCCTCTATCCGGACTTCACTCCTGTCGTTCAGGAGCAGCGGCGCAAGTTCATCGATGTGAAGAAGAAACTTAGGGCCCTTCAAATTGACTATGCGTTGCTATACCCAGCGAAGCTCAGAATCACCCATCAGGCGAAGCAACATTTCTTTACAAGCCCGCAGCAAGTGGACGATTTCCTGAGATCCCTGAAACATGCACGTAATGGGCAGCGTGGAGAGGATAGTACTGAGCAAGATGACGAACGATGACTGGCTCTCCCTCTGCCTTCTGGGGTTCGCAGCGGGGCCCAGGGAAAGGCTGTAAGACGCTTTTATGGAAGTCCTTCACACATGCCCGCTTGGATGGTCTCTTCACGGCGGCATTACGCTGTACTCGATGGCTGATGGCTGTCGGTTGGTAAAATAATCCAGGCACCACCCTCCCTCGTTCCTCTGTCAGTGCTGGGGAGCTTGGCGCGAAGGGTGGCTGCGCGTGTCCTCTGGCTGGCCCCCGAAGGGTGTTCCCCTATGGACAAACTGACTATGTTGCTCCTGTTGAGCTGTGTAGTGGCAATCTGGGGTGGGGGGCGGGATGTACTTTCTGGCAAGTTGGGGCTGCTTCAGTGGGTGGGGGAGGGGGTTATAGGGTTTGTATTTGTTTGGATGTATAGCGGCTCATCTCCTTTTCTCACTTCTTCCCGATTCTTAAACTATGTGCTATCTACGTCTATGTTGATAGCTGAGACCATAATTGCGATATGTTACAGATCCAGGGTTGGGCTGCGGGTTGGGAGGGGTGGGGGTGTTGTTCTTTTTTGTTATGTTGGTACGTTTTGGTGCACAGATGATGTCAGGATGTTGCCATTCACGGCAAGGTGGTGCTGTTACCTCCGAGGACTGTATTTAGGTGCATTTGTGCGGCATGAGGCATACTACACTGCTGGCGGTGCTGTGAGGTGTGTGAAATTGTCATGTGTTCCTTGGGTAGCTTTCCGGGCACTGGCTCCTTGGCCACTGCGCCTTGTTCCTTCTTCTCACCCAACTTCTAATGGGGGACACTGACCTGAACATACTGACTTGGAACGTTAGAGGCTTGGGGGACCCGAGGAAACGTAGACAGATCCTCTCCTACCTAGACCGCCATACCGTCCACATAGCATTCCTACAGGAGACTCACTTTAGCACCCAGTCTGCTCCGACTTTCGCTTGCCGATGGGCTAAGTACACGGCATTTTCCTCCTACTCCTCCTACTCGCGAGGCGTAGCGATATAAGTGAAAAAAGGTACCCCCTTCGTTCTGGCTGGCTGTAAGAGTGACACCCAGGGCAGGTACAGTCTGATGTGGGGCAGGCTTGGCCAGCTGGCGGTGACCCTAGTCTGCTGTTATGGCCCCAATATAGATGATCCGCAATTTTTCACAGACCTTGAGGCGTCCATAATAGGTACCGGCCCGCAGCACCTCATATGGGGGGGGGATTTCAACACCACTTTTGATCCGCAGATGGATAGATCCCACCCTGCTCCCCATCACTTCACCAAATCCCGCAGAGCGCTCCTGGGGATACTTGCTGAACACCACTTGATTGATGCATGGCGGCACCTCCACGCTACTTCACGGGAGGGTACGCACACCACGGCTCAGGCGAAATCGTGGGCGCGGCTTGACTATATCCTCTTGGCCCCTCGTTTTCTGGCAGCACTCGACCGGGCAGCTCACCTCCCCCGCACCTTCTCTGACCACGCGCCGGTCAGAGTCACTCTGCGGGCTCCTGACCTTGGCCCTCCAAGGACGGCCTGGCGTCTACAGCCCACGATGCTGTTGGACGAACTGTTTCAGGAAGAACTGCGCGAAGAATGTCTTGACTTTTTCCGTCGCAACAAAGATTCGGTGGCAGACGTTGCAACCATCTGGGATGCATTTAAGGTAACACTACGGGGCATGTGCATAGCCAAAGGGTCGGGTGTACTGAAGAGCTTGCTGGCGCGTCTTCGCCTCTTGGAGGCGGACTTGGGGACGCTCGAGACATCGCTGGCGGCCAACCCTGATGATGCTACGCTCGCGAGCATCCGCGAGAAGATTACTGAGTACGCGGATGAAGCCGCTAGAGAGGTGAAATTCAGAGGCAAGCATTGGGTTCCTCGCCGCTATGGCGAAGGTGAGAGGCCGGGTAAGGCTTTGGCGGCGACGGTGCGACTGATGCGGCCTTCTAATGCCATCGTGGAGCTCTTGGGGGAGGATGGCGTGCTGTACAGAGACACCACTCAGATCCTTAATAGGTTCGTCGCGCACTACCACCGGCTTTACTCGTCTGCCCGAGCCGGAGATCTCCACTTGCAGGAATACTTAGGGGATGTCTCGCTTGGCTGGCTCAGCCCTACGCAACAGGAGTTTCTTAGCACCCCTTTCCAACTAGACGAGGTGCGGGAGGCTATCATGCACATGCGGTCAGGTAAGACTGCAGGGCTTGACGGGATACCTATTGAATTTTATAAGACCTATATCGACTTTATGGCGCCTGTCCTGAGAGAGGTTTATGAAGATGCTCTGGAGGTCGGCTCCCTGCCCCCATCCATGCGTATGGCCCTCATCACGTCCCTGCTTAAACCAGGCAAAGCGGCTAATGACGTTGATTCTTACCGGCCTCTCTCTCTGCTAAATTGTGACGTGAAAATACTCGCTAAGCTCATAGCAACTCGCATTAACCTCTTGCTCCCCAACTTGATCTTACCTGACCAAGCTGGCTTTGTGCCCGGCCGGGCGACGTCCCATAACCTGCGCACGTTCTTTTCCATTTTGAACTCGGTGCATGATGACCTTCCTATGGCTGCGGTCTTTCTTGATGCCACCAAGGCCTTCGACTCCCTGGAATGGGACTATACGTTCCAAGTGCTAGAGCGAATGGGGTTCCCCAGTATATTCATTTCCTGGATCAAACTACTCTACACTGGCCCTAAAGCCAAGGTGTTGGTGAATGGTCGGCTATCTGCTCCTTTTTCCATATCCAGAGGCACCAGGCAGGGGTGCCCGCTATCGCCTCTGTTGTTTGCTCTCGCTATGGAACCTCTGGCAGCAAGATTGCGGCAACACCATAAAGACAAGGGGTTACGATGCTTTCAGAGACAGATATTGGTGTCTATGTATGCCGACGATATCACCCTCTATAGTTCATCCGTTTTGGTGAGATATCTGGGGTCAAGATAAATTGGGGCAAATCTTGTCTGTTCCCTTTAACGCCTTCTACCGAGCGTTTCGAAATGGATTTCCCCCTCACCTGGTGTGAGGGCGACTTTAAATACCTGGGCATACGCGTTGAAAAAAGCAGGGAGGAACTCATGCGGGCTAATTACGGTACGGCAATTGTGCGCATTGCGGAGCATGTGACGCGCTGGAACTCCCTTCCTCTTTCTATGGCGGGCAGATCGTCCTTGGTCAAAATGGTGATACTGCCACAATTGCTGTATCTATTCCTGAATATTCCCTTTCATCCGGGTGCCTTTTTTTTTCGGCAATTGCGAACGGAGCTGATTAGACTCGTGTGGGGTGGCAGGGCGCCTCGGCTGCGATGGGAGACTCTAATAAAGCCGTACAATCAGGGAGGTTTTGGCATCCCCGACTTTGAACTGTACTATTATGCAGCTCAGGCGCATTTCGCTTTCTTCTGGATAAGACAGCCCAGATATATGCCCCAACTTGCGGCTGAACATTGGCTGGCACACCCAGTCCCCATAGAGGGCGCATTGTTTATCCCGGTGACAAGTAGAGATAAAACGCCTTCGGCTTTGCTCAGTACGGTGTCCGCGTGGACGCACCTGACCGCTAAGGTGGGACTGGATTTCCTATACGCGCCGCTCTTGCCCCTGGCTTATCACCCCAGTATGCCCTTACTGCAGGAGGCGGGTTTCCACAAATTACTGCGCAACATTCACGTCTCGACATGGGGGGAGCTGTTCCATAATGGCACCTTTCGATCAATGGACGATTTGTATGCAGGCATACAGCCCTCTCCACTCGACATCTTCCTGTACCTCCGGCTCCAACAAGGGATGAGGGCGCTGATGCCTGACTTTCCACAGGAGCCTTCGCCCATGGAACCGTTGAACCGCATCCTGCGCGATGACGTCCCGACCAAACTCGTTTCTAAAATATACCGTTCGGTGCACTCCTCCATGCCGGTGCCTTCACTGGCAGCACGTGTTAAATGGGACCAAGAGCTACCGGCCCCGCTCACGGACAAACAGTGGGAATTCTGTCTGTTGCAGACGGAACGCATCTCCGCTAGCAGTCGATTCAGGATAATACATTACAAATATGTCCACAGACTGTATTGTACCCCGGCGCGACTTTGCCGCTTTCAGCTTCGGGATAATGACCGATGTGACAGATGCCAGGCCCCCGGGGCGGATTTTTTGCACCTTGCATGGGAATGTGCAGCAGTACACCGTTTCTGGTGTCAAGTATGTGAAGCACTTTCCAGAATGGTCGACTCCATGGTGGAGCCCTCCCCCCTCCTTGCCCTGCTGGGGTATGTGGAGCCCATACGCGCGGGGTACCGCAGGTTTGTCGCGCTTGCCTTACTCATTGCTAAAAGACGGGTTGCTTGTCGATGGGGTAGGGGTAGAGCCCCGAAGTTCAAGGACTGGATTCGTGACCTTGCCTTCTGTCAAGAGCAGATTAGCACTTATTCTGAACTGTTGCCAACAACGTCCCGTCCCGCGGACATATGGGCTCCGCTGCGGTGCTACCTAGCGGCTACAGCGCCTGATGCACCTGATGGGGCGCCGGAGTAGGGTGAATTGCATGGTGCTGGCCCCCCCCCCTTGCATTAACCTACGGGGAAGCCCGCCAGACTGCTGATTGTTGAGGATAGATGTGTCCCCCTCCCCCCGTGCTAAGCGTTTCCTGTATGCATGAGAAAGAGAGTGGGGTGGACGGACGGATGGAGAGCGGAGTGGTCCCACTCGCCGGGTGCTTCCTTGTTGCCTCGTTTTTGAGCAACTATTGCTTCACCTCTTTGATTGGTCCCTAATGTTCGCGATGTCAGAGACAGACTACCCATTTGTTTTTGCTTTGCTCCATCCTCCTCTGCTGCACAATGTACGCTGTGAAAATGTTCCATTATAGTGACCTTGCACACAACAAGGAAATGTAACACTTATGCACTTGACGCGGCCGGCCCTTTCGGGTTGTTGGCGAACCGCTGTGTACAACTTCACTCGTCTGACTAACATGCTACGCTGCCGGCCCGACGAGGTTGTAGGCACTGAGCCGTGTACCGACGCTATCTGTTGAATAAAGGTTTTTGAAAACTAAAAAAAAAAAATTAAATGAATATCACATGGATTGATAGGAATATCTCCTTTTATAATGAACATTGCATCTGTTGATTCATATCTGGAAAGTGGTTGGCAAAGTTTAAGGAAGGGCACGGAAGTTAAACAATCTTTGATTTTGTAATAGATTTAGCATCATTTGATGGCTTTGTATGAAAACGAAAATACCAGAAATAGATATAACTTGCAAACTACCTGTGCAGCTAGTGGTCGGCCGCATGGGATGTTGATTGCCTACAGAAAACAACTATTGCATTACAAAAGGTTACATGAAGTTGTAGGTAGCTGAAAGGTGAGTTTGAGCAGTGGCCAGGTCCTGCAGTGAATTCCCTCTGCACAGAGCTGAATGCCGAGCGCAACCAGGGGTAGACTGCAACATGATACAGTGGCATTTTCATTGACTGCCATACTCACCACATATATCCATACAATTACCAGTAAATCACTTATACCTTCCAATTTAAAAAAACCAAATATGATAATAGTATCTTAATGTATGTTTAAAAACCTCCGAATATCACACAAGCCTCAGTTAAAGTGCAGTTATTGATAAGAAGAAAACTGAAAATGCCTGAAATCCTCCATTTACATAACCTTATTTTGCATATCTGCGATGTAAACCAAAACTCACACAGCAAAAACTATTCTTATTTAAGAGTATACCAGAACTTGTGTGTGAGACACAATCAATGACTCGTCTAAGGAGACAGATGTGAACTTTGCAGAACAAACTTGAATGATTTCAGACATTTTTCATGAATTTATAATAAATATTTTTTTAAATGCATGTGGAGGAACACACACACACATTATACATTGACAAGAAAACATACTACTGGATCTGCTCCTTCCTCACAGGAGGAACCCAAAGAGCCAGACTGCCACCCTTCTCGTCAGAGTCCAAGAATCTAATTTCAGAGTCCCCCAGGGTAGGTCCTTCAGCCCGACACTGTTCAACATCTACATGATACAGCTTGCTAACAGTATCCAATCCCTTGGCATCACTATTGTTTCCTATGCAGAGGACAACCCAACTTGGGTAGAAGATGTAGCCTTACGGCTAGAGCGGTCGACCTCGAAGCTGGGGAACTGGGTTCGAGTCTCAGCAACAACGCTCAACATCCTGTGATTCTGGGCAAATCACTTAATCTCCTCGTGCCTAACAAAAAATGAATGTGTCCTTGCGTAACAAAACTGGTGCTTATGTAAAGCGCTTTGATACCTGATATCTTCTGGTCTGGTTTGCGCTATATAAAACTAAAAAAAAAAAGAAATAAAATAAAACTCAAACTCTCTCTGACAAACAAGACAACCACCACCAGGACCAACTTCAACAACGGTATGACCATGATGGCAGAATGGATGATATCCAACTGCTTGAAGCTTAGCTCCGACAAGACAGGTCCTTGGAAACAAGAACTCCCCGTGGGACACTACCAACACCATCACCCACTGACCATGCCAGAAATCTAGGGATCATCCTGGATGGCAAGCTCGCCATGACAGAACGAATCAGCACAGTGAGCTCCGCCTGCTTCCAACTCTTGCGATTGCTGCAGAAAATGTTCAAGTGTCTGCCACAGAACACCAGAGGTAGCGTCAAGCAATTTCACATCCCAAGCAGACTCGACTACAATAACTCACTGTATTCCAGAAATTCCAATCAACTCTTGCACAGACTTCAAACCATTCAGAACACCACTACACGACTCAGGCTCAACTTCCCCATCATACCCACATCTCCCCTCACCCTAGAGAGCTCCACTGGTTACCCATTTACAAACTCAAACAGTTAAAAATCTTTAAGCACACTTACAAAGCCCAGCAAAACAGCGGACAAGCATACCTGTACAACAGAATAGACTTCCACAATCCTCACAGACACCTATGCTCAGCCTCACTCTTATTTGCACCCCCACCTCGCATCCACAAAACCAGAGCAGTGGGTTGTTTGCTCTCCTAAATTGTATCCAAAACATGTAACAACCTCCCACAAAACATCAGAGGCTCCTCCCAACTACTTAAGTTCTGCAAGAAGCGAAAGACCTGCCTCTTCGAATAAGTCAGCGGTGGTCACACGTATACACACCTGCTCAGTGCCTGGATATCCTCATGGGTAACAAGTGCGACCCACAAATTAACATAACATAACAACATAAGAAGTGTGTAAATCAATGCATAAGATGCCCTACGTAAGACAATGACGTTACAAGGTGTAGGAGTCACTCATGATTCTTCATAGCTCACTGTGATTGCAATTAATGAACTGCAAGTAACAAAAGGATCTCTGTGTTAAAAGCAGTAACGCACTCACCCAGATATATACAATAAGAATCTGTCATCAGCATTATACAAAGGGGTTTTCAAAAGATACATTGACCTCCCTGCTACTTTGAGCCAAAACTGTGACTAGACAAAACACAGATGTCTCCAGCAAAGGCATTAATCACCATAATTAACTTACCCTTATTATTATTCCCTGAGATTTACTGGCCAAACAACGATTCCTGCAGCAGTTCCCAACACCCCAAAGATATTTTAAAATGCACTCTTGGCAAGCAATTAAGGCAAAACAGATTTAATGTCATGTTTCACCTTGATGTTTGTAAAAGTAAATGCATAAGTTGACTGCCAGACTGCTTCCGTGGCTCCTCCCCTCGTGGCCCCACCCCCTTTTCATTGCCTCCCCTTGACCCCCAATTTATGATTTCACTTAAAAAAACTTTTTCCAATTCGAGCACTGCTGTAAGGATCACACACAGGGCAGTAGCAAGGCTGAAAAACCTTTTTAAGCCAACCTTGGGTCCATCTGGGATTTTCCCAGAATGCAGCCTGCCAGGATGCTGAAGGATCAAAATTCAATGCACACCATTCAAAAAGGGAAGCAGCCAGAATGTTTTCTTCCTGAGCCCCTACACCTGCCTTTGTCCCTCTGAACCTTGCATTCCATTGGATTGGAGCTGGAGCACATGCTGCACGCGGACAGAAAGAGGAAGAAAGAAGCCAGATGAGGTCTGCTGTTTGAGAAGAGTCGGTTGTATCCAGGGGTTAATTTCAGTTCTTGGTTAATACTACTACTACTGTCCAACATCACCCCATTACAATGCAAAAGAAGTACTGTGTCTTATCATTATCTTTGAACAAAATTCTGCCAATGTGATGTGGCATCTGCTTGGCGTACAGAACAATTCCAAGGGCAGGTTTCTGACTCTAAAGGCAGGGTCCAAGGGTGCCGTTACAATCACCAAGGCCCAAGCTTTGCTTTTAGACCCTAGAATCTGTAGAACTGGGCAAGCTAACAAATTGATAAGGAGAGCTCTTGCATGAGCTGAGCCATGAAACTGGCAAGTAATTAATGCAACAAAGTATGCAACCTCACTTTACGATTCAAAAACGTGTATTGGCTTAACATGCAGAAATTCACCACAGTATTTAAGATTATGTCACTGCATTGACAGGCATTTACAACCTTGAATTTTCTGTTGACTTGGAAACATTCATGCCCACCCCTGGCCGGACAACAATGTTAATACTGAACTAAGAGGGACGTCAATTGTCATGAGCACCCCTTATGTGGTCTAGATTCTTACTGCACATAGTGCAAGTTTATAGTCTATTAAATCAAGTGTAGGAAAAAAATGTGCCTTGAATCACACAATTAGGTCAGGTGAGGATGCCAGGATTGATTCCAGGTTTTCTGCTTTCACTTAGTGTAATGTATTTATTGGTGCATGAGCTCAGAGTGTGGGCGGCAGGCGGAAATAACATGTAAGTCGCTTGCCATGTGCACCATATATATGACTAGATTCCTAGTATACATGGATAAACATTAAAGTCACAAGAGAGGTTTGCCTAAGATCATGAAAGTTGGTCAAGTTTGGAAGCTGGGATTGACACCACGATTTCTGCTATGACATTGTTCAAATCAGCCACTAGATGTCATCTCTTCATTTCTCTTTACATCAAAGGTTAAAAATTGTTTCTTAATTCTTGGCACATGTTGTTGCAGCATGAGTGGCAGGCAGAAACCACTAGCAAGTCAACTGTCGAGTGCACCCTATATATTGCCTAGATTCTTATTATACATTATAGTTGATTGCATCCCTCAAAAGAGTTATCTGCCTAGCACTCATAGCTAAGTCCTAGTTCAGGTTCCACTTATTGTTGTATGTTTGAAAAAGTGCATAGACCAATGTATGTATGTTACACATCTTAACGTGAACCAATCATTTCACGTATGGTCAGTTCCACAGATTGATTCACCCTCATTTGCCAACTTGTAGAAATTGTGTGCTTGTTTCTTCTTTCATCCATGTTGCAACTGTGCATTTTCCACATCAAATAAGGACTAGTTTCTATAATTCTGCTTGCTCTTCCATTACCTGAGTATTTCAGTTTTGCGCAGAAGTATCTAAATCAAACAAAAATTTCCAAACATTTGAAATTGCGTGTTTTATTTTCCAGTTCCAATCACTAAATGTTGAACTGGTTTCCATAAAAAGAAGTCAAGTTGCTTTTTAAATTTGGTTACTCTGGAGTTCTGAGAACATTGGACATGGGAGTGTTAAAGTTTGCAAAATTGTTACCTTGGCTAGGTATGGCCGGTTTTGTCCTTTGCCCTTCTCAGCCCTTCCTACTGCAGCGATGCTGTAGAGTTTGTGATGTACTGCATCATCACACAGTATGGAAGGAGGTGATCTGCTTGAGGGCACTGTGCTGTTTGCTGACTTTGTGAAACAAAATTAAATCTTTGCAAAGCGCTACATGTACCCAAAGGTGTCTAGGTGCTGGTTCAGATTGATGGAATGGTGAGATATCCGATGGAGTCACCATTAAAAAAGCCACGTTTTCAATACTTTCCTGAATCTTAATACATTTGATTCTTTTTTCAAGGCTGTAGGGTGGGAATTCCAAAGCTTGGAGGTGGTATGTGTAAAACCTTTACCTCCCCACTTTGCTTTTCTTACCCTAGGAACGATCAAATTGTCACAAACGCAAGACCTAAATGGTCTGGGGGAATGTACGGTTTACAATATTGTGACAGCTGCCACGGAGCAAGTCCATGCAGAGATTTGAAAGCTATGCATAAAGCTTTAAATTGAACTCGCTTAACTATGGGCAGCCAGTGTAGTTGTGTGAGAGCCTTGGAAATAGAGTCATTGCGTGTGAGCCCGAGAAGGATTCTAGCAGCTGCATTCTGAGCAGTTTGAAGGTATGAATGCTAGGCTTGCTTGCAATGGTGAAATAAGCATTGCACTAGTCAAGCCTAGAGGCAATAAGTGCCGTTACCACCATCTCCTTAGATCAAGGGGAATAAAGGGAAGCACTTATTTCAATATTTTTAAAGAGTGAAAAAGCAGACGGACGAGAGTGCTTTGTCCCTGATCCCCAGCGATGAAGGACGGACAACCAACAGGTCGTGGTTGACCGTGTCGAAAGCCGCTGACAGGTCTAACAGGACTGTGCTCCCACTGCTGTCTAGGGTTTGTCTAAGTTCTTCCGTGGCCGTGATTAGAGTCCCTAAATCCATATTGTGAGGGATCAAGAATGCCACCCTCGATAATGAAGGTGGATAATTCTTGATTCAGAAACCTTACTGCTATTTTTGCAGGGAACAATAACTGTGAGATTGGCTTGTAGTTCAGGGCATTTTTGGGATCCAAATTGGATTTTTTTTAGAAGTGGTCAAATATAAGCTTTCTTCCAATCGCTGGAAAAAAGACCTTGGCGTGAGACTGTCTATTAAGGCATGGTGGGAGAGAGTGTTGAAAGCCACTGATGTCGTCTGCGGCAACGATCAGCAATTTCTCAGTGCTGTTGTTTGTGTGGAAACCTGATTATGAGGTGTCGAGTAGGTGGTTTTGTTCTGGTGAGCTGTTGGTTAATGGCATTCTTGAGTACTTGGCAGCATAGGGGAGCACGGAAGTTGGTAGGAAATGTTTTGAGGTCGATGGTGGTGCCTGACCTCCATTTGTTTCCATACGTCTGGGAAGTTTGCTGTTGAGATTTAGGTGTTGAGGATGCTGATGAGTTATGTGCTGAATAGATTGGCTCCAAGGTGGAAGAGATGGTAGGGGCAGGAGTCGTTGGGCCCCCCAGAATAGATGGACAACATGATTACTGTGGTTCTTTGGGTGGTGAGAGGAGACCAGGTAGTTATCTTTCAGCTGTTGTCTGTAGGTTAGTTGCGGTTGTCAAGGCTGAGGGGGTCAAATTTGTTGTAGAAGGTGGCAATCTTGCTGTTGAAGAACTCTGAGAGGGTGTCCCAGAGTTCTTGGGAGGCGAGATGGTGTTCTCTGTGGCTGTTGGGCTGGCTTATTCATTGACAATTTTGTAGAGTTCCGGCTGGCTGGCCGCGGTGTCCATGCGGGTGGTGATCGCTGTTTTCTTGGCTTCTTTGATGTGGAGGTGGTAGTTGCTGAGGGCTGCTTTGGGAGCGGCTCTGTGAGGGGTTCTTGAAGGCACACCATCGCTTCTCGAGGCGGTAGCAGTTGCAATTGGTGGTTCTGTGCTCTGGGGTGTAGCAGCTTGCTTGGTTCCAGAATTGTTGGATTTCATGGGGCGAATTTTTCAGCACAGTTTTTGATCCAGGTTCTGGACGGCCTGTTGAAGGTCTGCTAGAGTTTTGGGTTGTGAGGTGCTGAGGGCTTGTGTCCATAGTGTTTCGGTTACCTTGACCCAGTTGCGGTTGGAGATGCTGTGGTGTTTGGCAGGGGGTGCTATGCGTCCGATTTTGTAAAATGAACAAGTTCAGTCAAGGAGGGTTCTGTGATGAGGGTGAATTTGATTCTGTCGCTGGAGGTAAAAATGACATTGAGTGAGTGTCTGGCTTTGTGAATGTGTTCAGTGACCAGTTGGGTGAGGCTGATGTTGCCAAGGTTCTCCAGGAGGGCAGTAGAGTTAGTGTTGCTGGGGTGTCGATGTGGAAGTTGAGGTTGCCAAGCAGAACGTACTGGAGGGAGTTCATGATAAGAGGGTCAATAAGGTTGGAGATGAAGTTGCAGAAGGGTGCTGAGGTCACAGGAGCTTGTAGGCAAGGGTGCCTCTTATTGTGGTCTTAGCATTGGTTTGTAATAGGCAGTTGAGGTGTTCCATTAGAGGCATAGGATCGTCGTTAGTAATGGTGTTTCAAATGGTTTCCTTGAAGATGATTGTGTTGCCCCGTACAATTTTGTAGCTGTCTGAAGTATCGCAGTGGCAATGACATGGTTCGAGGAGGGGTTGAGCCATGCTTCGGGGAAGAAGGCAACATCTTGGGAGATGGTGATGATGGTATCCCTGATTTTCATGTCATGTTTGCAGAGGGAGCGGGAGTTGAGCAGGATGTATCTGGGGCTGGGTTGTTTGAGTCTTCTGAGCGGGAGCAATGTGTGATCCAGTGCAGGCAGGGGGTCCTGAGTGGCAAGCAAAGGGTCAGTAGCAGCAGATAAAGTGTCCTTTGATCGATTGAGAGGAGGCTGTGAAGCAACTGTTGGACCAGTGTCCATGGTCCAGAGTCAGGAGCTCCTTGGCAGTGTAGTGGTGGATGGTGGGGTGGTCAGGGGACCTGGCACTAGGCAGCATCCAGGCGAGTATGGTCGCAGGCAGACTTGCCTTTTTGGTTTGCACACTGTGCACTGGCACTGTGCATTTGCATAGCAGCTTCCATAAATAGCCATGGGATGTGGGAGGGGCTGTCAGGGAGACAGGGGGGCTGAGGGTGGAAGAGGGAACAGTGGTGCAGCCGTGAGTGAAATGGAGGGAAATGGGCGGGGCAACCAGCGGACTAGTAACCCAGAATTGTAGTGAAAAATAACACTAACAAATAGAAGCCAGACACCAAGTAAAACAAAAAATGCTAAATAAACAACAGAAATCCCCAATAAAGCTACCTCAACACAGGGAAATCACTGAAGTGACATGCCCAGAAAGTATGGCGATGAAATTCCAACTGGCAGGCCTTTGGGCAGCGGGATCGAACTGGCAGCAGTGGGACTAGGATTGCTGTGCTGACGCGGTTCCAATCACAAGAGGCAGGAGAGGGGTAGCGACGTGCAATGCCGTGCCTCACTATCAACAAGTTCTAATTTCTCATGACAGTGAAAGTATCCTAATGTCATCATCAGATTAAAATATAAAGTTCTTATGAAGTGCAAAGAAATGCCAAATCTCTTTCAGTTGATTACTCTGGCACCAGCAACCCAATGCACATTGCTTTAACAACACAGAGAGGCACAGTCGAAATAAACCTGTCAGGGAAATGTTTCCACTTCATTTGGGTACCGGCAAGCTGCACGTTCGTATTAGGCCAGGTCAAGGAAGCTTCTATGTAATGACTACATGCACCTGAAATGCGCACTACCTTGTCTACTCCTCAGCTCCTGGCTGCCAGTGAAACACTGGAACTGAAAATAAATGATGGTTTCTGCATGGTACGACTCCTGCACCAGCAGGATGGGAAGCAGAGACCTAGAGTCTGGGCAGTGTTTCATCAAAAGTCCTGATGACAAATGGCTCATACTCAATTTCTTAGCTTGCTGCCTACCTGCAGCCTCTTTCCCACCCGGCCACAAATCATCACAGGGCAGGACCCAGCCCCCTGATGTTTTGGGTCAGGGTGGGGAGACCACCCTCTCCACTTCCTGACTGACGTGAAGCCCCTGAGGCTACAGGGGCTCAGTTTGAAGGGCCTGGGGCTAACTTTACCCCATGTCATTGGGAGGTGGAGACTGGTCCTCGAAGATATGTCTTTGTCAAGCTGATGACCTCACAGGCCTCAGGGCTGTGGGCTTGTCAGCCCGGTAAATACTGTAGACTCATGGTGTAATGCTTCTTCTTCGCTGCCAGTGTCACGTAACATGAGGGTGTCATCAGTTATGATCACAGCAACAACAGCCCCAGTGCAGCCCAAAGCAAGAGGTGTGTGTATATTGTTTTTTAAAGCTAATTAAAAGAGTTTGTTTTCACTTTTGTAATTGCCAACCCTGGGGGGTGAAACCGCTGCTGGCTCTTAGGTCCACCAGGCTAAAGTAATTTAGAGTAATGCTGTTATGAGATGAAATATCTCGTGTGCTTATATGGGGCTGGGTCCTTCAGGATTATGTTAGAGTGAATAGGCAAGATGACAGGTCACTGTTACTGCGAAAATGCAGGCTTTCTCCAGTGCACCATGTTTGCAGTATAACGTCCATGAAATGCAAAGTTTGTATTAGTAAATGTAGTCTAATGTAGATTCTGAATACTGGCTGTAGGTTGTGTTGTCTCTACTTTTCCTACACCTCCACACCTATGAAGTTTGACTACTCAAACTAGCAATATTTTCTTGAAAAGGCCAATATGTTCTTGAAACTGCTAGTTAGGATTTGAATTGCCCTTTTCTTGTGAGTTAACTCTATCACCATTTCCTTGTCCTCCTTGGACACTGGATAGCTTACTCTTATTTTGATGTGCGGCTGGTACCTTTTACTGTGAAATGTATTGCCTATTCTTTGTGTAGGTATTCTGGTGGTACTGATTCTAGATTGAGCTGTTGTTCGGTTGCACTGATGAAGGTGAGGGTGGTTTAAGTATAGTCATGCCAGCAGTAAGAAAATGAGAGATGTCTGCTTTGAAATGTGTCTGTGACAACCTTTTGGAGGGCTGTGTATAATTTGTAAAAACATAAATCAAATATTTTCTCACGGTCCCACTGCTTAATGCCAAAGTTCCCATTACTTTTTTCTTTCACTACCCTACACTTGTTTTGACCTTATATTACTCTTGCAGGTTCGTTTTTCATCCACTTTTCAACCTTCATCATTGTTCTCCTATCTCTCCTTCTCCTTCTTTATTCCCTTCCTCTATTTGTCTCTTGCCCTGGATCATGGCCTGTTCCTGAAAAATTAGCCACAATCTTATAAAATGAGTGCAAGTGCCCACAACAGACCCATTAAGTGGTGGGTATGGCTAAGTTAGCATACTTCACATATGAAGACAAGCTCACCTCTGGACAGTTTTGGTAGCTAAAACATTTACATCCACATGGAAATGTACTGGAAATGGGATATTACGGCTGGTGGAGTGAGCTGGTGGCAGAGTTAGTTTATTTAACCTTTGGGTAAAGGAAGTTTTACTCTGACAAAAGGCAACATTGTTTTACGTGAAGCTTGCACATTCTGCCAAAATCCGGAGCGTTGGCATGTAAATTTCTTGTTCCATGGTTTCATAAGTCACTTCATAAATTCTAGAAGCATGCTGGATGGTTTCCAAACATGGCACGGATGGCGCTCACTTCATTTTCCACACCTTTGCCACTGATTTGTCTGACACGTATGAGCACTTTTCTTGCAAGTTATTAGGGCCTCCCTCCAGTCAATTCAATTCAAATAACCTTTATTCGATTTTTTTTCAAAATCATCAAAGTGTACGAACAAAGGGGCATATCAGCAACACCCGGCGATAATTATCGCTCAGCGCTCTTAGTGTGAGGATAATTATCGCCGGCTAGCGTGGATTTTTATCGCTGAGATAGCGTGCTATTAGCAACGCTTATCTCCTCAGCGATAAAAATCCTAGCGCTAACTGCCTAACGTGAGATTATCGCTGGAAACCCAGCGATAATCTTATGTAGTGTGGCATTAGCTTGCTGATAGGGCCTCACAAACTTAGCCATGATATCCACCTTCCATAGGATATCATGGCTAAGTCAGTCCTGAAGCAGGCGTAAGGAAAGTAGCGATAACAGGGGTTATCGCTACTTTTCCTGCCGCTATGCTTCATAGCGTGGGGCTTGATGATAGGAGAAATGTTGCTTAGCGACAGTTCTCCTGTCATGTTAGGTCAGGAACGTCCACTTTGCATCTCATTAGAGATGCAAAGCTGGGCGTTAGGAATCCCCACGATAAAGCAAGGTTTCACGCATTAGCGTGGCCTTGCTAATTAGGCGATAAAATTATCGCCGCTTTTCGTGCATAAAATCATGACTCCAGTCATTCTCTGTATCTCAGAACTTTATATGTTCCTAATTGAACTCTGCAGTTCTAATTACATTAATTTTCCACAGTTGTGAAAGTTTGAGGTGGCATTGCTATGAATTCAAGCACATCTGCACACTACACATAGGTCTCGGTATTAGTAGACTGTTAAGACAAACAGCTAAATGGCCAGTTCACTACTCTGTTTAAAATTTTACTCTGTATTATTATTCCTTTATGGATTTAAAACTCCCCACAAACATCCCAGCTCTCAGCTTACCCCGTTGCAACATGGGAAATGCAGTGCATGAAAACTCTTACTTCAGTGACAGGCTTTAGTTTTTCACCCTTGTTGGTGAAACAAGTGCTGTGTATCTATAGACACATGTTTCAGGATAATTGACCTTCTTAAGTAGAGGGCAACACATTATTTTTGGGTGTTCTGGAAATGCTTCCCAAAGGCTTCTCAGGTCTCTGTACTACTCACTAGGCACAGGTGCATCAACCTGAGCTCTTCAGCTCATTAGCTCAAGGGAGCCTTTTCAAACAAGAGGAGGGAGGACGCACACTGCCTGAAGTCCCAGCACTCAGTTTGTCCTGATGCATTATGGTAAATGCAGTGCATGATAACACTTACTTCGGTGACAGGCTTTAGTATTTCACCCTTGTTGGATTTTGTTAGTGTACTGTCCTGTGCAGAAGATTCTCTTTTAATTATAAACCCTTTCAGGTTTCAGAGTCTATATTTACATTTGCGACATTGAGATTATAGAACAACTGTGACCTGTTTTGAAGGGCAATAAACTTACTACTAGTGACTTAAATTATTGACTGCAAAAGGGGTTTCAGCACCATGAACACGTTAATGCCACTCATATTAAGTTATCTTGGTATCACAGATCTTTCTTCATTAATCTTCACAGATCTCATGGGCCCTCTGCTGCTTCTTTGAAATCCATTTCCATATGTTAACAGGCAGCTGCCTGCTCATTGCCATGCGGGAGATACTCAGTATATAGAAAGGTACATCCTACTCACTATCACAACAAAAAGATACCAGATGCATGGGACTTTTTAAAGTAATTTTGTCACTCACGTTTTCCTAATTCAATGATGTAAAAGGTCTCACTAACTACTTATTCCTTATTGTTAAACATCCTGTGGCAATATAGTACTGGTCATAATGTCTGTGTTAATCTTTGTGCAGACTATCCAGTTATAACTGTATCTTTCATTCTGAATAATGTTTGCCATGCTCAGAATACCAAATGCAGGGTGCAGCTTAAATGTTTTTGTTTATAATGGGCAGAGTGTGCTAAAAGTGTCAGTGTATATAATAGTGGTATGCTGGTAGGTTAGCAAATGTTATAGGGTTGTGATTTACAGTTGTAGTTTCTAGCATTTTTAATACAAAGCCTGGACCGTGCTTTGTTCTTGGTGCCGAATTTAGTACACCTGGCTTGTAGAGCTTAATGAGCCGTCTATTGTAGATAGTCAGACAATAAACTTCATCCTTATTTTGGCTATTAATTCCTTCAGATAAAGAACTCAAGGCACAGCCTTAAGTACTGATCAGCTTTCATTTGTCACATCTGGTAATACTCCCAAATATACTCATAATAGAACAGCCAAACATAAGAGTAAGTTCTTAAGATCTGACGTCACTCCTTTTTATGTTACTTCCTGCAAGGGGATGTGTTGTGATGCCACTTCCTGTGTTAACACACACAATGTCACATGCAGTAATGTCACATCCTGTGATGTCAATTTCATACTGCATAACTTGGTTAGCACCTCACTTCTATTTTTAGGACCTGTGCCCTGAATGACTCAATAATTGCAGCAGTCTCTTGCCATCTCCAAATGGTAGAACTTGAGATAAATGGTTGTACAAAAAAGATGTTTTTAGTCATGAACTAGTTCATTTCGATTATCTACAATATTTGCTTGATAATGATTACATTATGGATGAAACATATCGGCATTAGTAACATGAAAGCACATACAGTAGCACTGTAGCCTTGTCCTGTGAACAGTTGCTAGATAGAAGGACTGCAGAAACATGGTAAGTCTGGCACTGCTAGGCTATACATTTGATGTTCTGAAAGTTCTCTTATGAGAAAAATTAACATTGACCTCATGGCCGGCAAGAGCATGAAGCTGGTGTTGCTCGCTCTACTAGGAGAAATAGGAATGGAGGTGTATGTATGTATGTGGGATTTGTTTCATACAAAAACAGCTGAAAGGCAGTAGTAGTAAGTACAGGCCGAAGGGCGGAGTGGTTCTAGGGAGGAGGTTCTGGGCGGGAAAACAGCGTTTACATCGCATGTGCTACATCGCATGCGATTACAATGCAGTCATTACAACGACCGAGCTGTTAGAACGCAAACCATTACATCGCAAGTTGTTTCTACGACTTGCTGTAGGGGGTGCGCTAAATTAAGGAATGGTATAATTTACTATTCCAACATCTTCCCTACTGTTGCACACACTGGGCCCGATTCAAATAAGTAATCTGAGACAAAATCCTAACTTTACGACTTTCGGTATTCACAAAAGGCTTTTAGCAGTAGTAAAGTTAGGATTCCTAACTTTACTACTACTAAACTGAGACAACATCCTAACTTTACGACTTTTGGTATTCACAAAAGGCATTTAGTAGTAGTAAAGTAAGGATTCCTAACTTTACTACTACTATATGCCTTTTGTGAATACCGAAAGTCATAAGGTTAGGATTTTGTCTCGGATTACTTTTGTGAATCGGGCCCAAAGGAGTTGGAATAGTAAATTATACTATTCCTAAATCCAGTGTGCCCCCCAACAGCAAGTCGTAGAAATGACTTGCGATGTAATGGTTTGCGTTGTAACAACGCGGTTGTTGCAATGACCTCATTGTAGTCACATGCGATGTGTCGCATGCAATGTAACATCTCATACTCTCTGGGCATGGTGGAGTTACTCCATAATGAGTCCGTTGCTTTGATTAGCAATATCATGCACTTCTTTGCCTCTGGTTTGATGGTGTCCTCCTTGCTGGTGTGCCAAGAGCCAGTAGAGAGGGTGAGCTTGTAATCCAGATAGACAGTTGTGCTAGTCAGGGTGGTATTATTCATGATGCAGCCTGCCTTGCAGTTGGTGTGGTCAGGAAGGGGAGAAAGGGACGTCCCCTCATGAATGGACTGATGTGGTCACTAGTTCAGGCCTGCATGTATGTGCCACCATACTGGGCTCAGTACAACTTTTCAGTAGGTATCTCGAAAACACCAAAGGCAGTTTCAGGAACAGATTGAGCTGTAGCCTCGCATCTTTGAAATAGTAAGTCATCTTATCTGCTGCAGTGCTTGCCATTTTTTAGGAAAATTCCTCCACTAATGTCTAACCTGACTATCGTTCTTCCAGTTTTTGATCTCCTTGGTTCTTTTGCTGCTCTGTAAGTCAGCTTAGATAATTTGGGTATACATCATCAAATAATCAATTTATTTATTTTGTTCCTTCTCTCGAGCTGTGCATGTCAAATGGCGCTTGGACTGCAGCAGGATGAGATGAAACTCAAGCCTTCCTGTCCCGAAATATTGTTACAGCCAAAGCATAAATCATATGTTATTTTGTTATTTGTTTACTGCCAATCTCAGTTGTGCCATGTGAAATCTGTCTGCAGTCCTTCATTTGTAAAAGAATAGGTGCCTGGGCCAAAGTTTGGCACCAAATCCAGTGGTCAGCACTGCCAAAGGTTCTTGGGGTGCCGCATAATGAGGCTGCTTATTCTTGATTCCACCTCCTGCCTCTTTAATCCACCACCAGGCACTTCCTGCCTCTTCACATCAATCTTGGAGGTTCATTTTTCATCCCTGTTTTCTCCATTTATTGCTGTTTTTCCATCTTTCTCTTCCTCCTTCTTTCCCGCCTTCTAATAGTGCCGGTTCCCAAAAACAAGCATTTGCAATGCAATCGGTCTCGCCTTTGGGACCTTATATGTATATAGCTATGCAGCACATTAGCCTGGGTGCTGAAACATCTACTGTTCTTTAACATGGAGGGAAAGTAAGCACCAAACTGCGTGATATGCTAGGTATGGGAACACATGGAGATAAATATGCCTTTTAGAGGGAAATGGTATAGTCCAAAGCACTGTTTTTAATATAAAATCAGGGCCTTTGGTGGTCATATCACTGAAAATACAAAATGTGAAAAAAATATTATTTTCTACAGGTGCTCATGGAAGACAATTTCTATGGACTGGAATGGAGAGAATGCTAAAGTGATTCTGGTATTTTACTGAGCTCTGCTGGTTGTTTTCTATCAAAACAGTTAAATAGAGGCAGTTGAACAGAAAAGAAGTCCCTAAGCGGAAGCAGACAAGTCCTAGGGTTGATCTCCAGACACCCAAAGTACATACACATATAAGTATACAATAAGTAAAATTAAAGTTAGAGTGTGAGGGTGAAGCCTCCTTTATGTCCCAAGTTTGATTTTTTATTTAGTTTTGCTATAACACCAGCGAGCACAGAGAGCTGGCATCACAACAGAACAAAGTGAAAGTAGAACGTGCTAAAGCCGTAGTCTACTTTCTCTGTCTGCAGGAGAAACAGAATTGGAAAGGGTACAAAGCCCCTTTCCACTGTTGTCGCTCCATTGTAGATCTCTACTTGGTGATAGTTCTGAGATAGAACTCTCCCAGCAGGGATCAACCCCACTGAACACCAAGGTAGCAGTTCATTGTAGAGGAAGCAGTCTCTTGGTTAAGGATCAGTGCGCTCACTGACCAAAGGCCATAACAGTCATTTTGACCTCAAGAGGTAGAAATCCCACTAGACAACAGGATTGTGCATGGTGCATGGTACATCAATGTGCATACTGTATTTCTGCACCATGGGGGTACATTGGGGATTTATTCTTTCTGAGGGTGCTGCCTCTTGGGCATGCTCCATTGACCCCTTCACACCCACTAGGGGCAATACAGTCTTTCTCTCCACAGTGTTTAGTTTTCAGAAATGTCTGGGTCTGTAAGGTTTCCCTGGGTGGCGGCACAGTGTGGGCCCAAATACCATAGCTACCCATGTTGCTTAAGTGAGACAATTTTGATGGAGACGCATAAGTAGGGTACCATTTTTATTGAAAAATGTGCAGTAATTGTGGGTGGTAGCAATTAAGAGGTCTTCCCCAGCCTCCATAGGTTTCCTTCACAGAAATGTGGGAGAAATGTATGATTTTAGCCAAGGTTTTTATGTTTGCAGTGCATTGTGGGTAGGAAAACTTAATGAAATACATGCAAGTCAGACCATCCTGGAATCTCCTGGGTGTCTAGCTCTCCAAGTGTCGGGGTTTGGCAGGTTTCCCTGGGAGGCAACTGAGTCCAGGCCCAAATATCGCAGCCACCACTATTGCCAAAACAGGTATTTTCTTTTTCAGTAAATGTTAATATCTCCACGTTGTGTTAAAGGAGCTTGTGTGCCAAGGTCAGTAGTCCCAGCCACACAAGTAGGTTTCCCTCATACCCATTTATCAATCATTACATTTTACCTACACCGAAAATCATTATAAACTGCATCTCAGTTTTTGGCTCTTTGTATTGCATGTTTATGAGCAACCAACAAACACTATGGGGCAGATCTATGTTGGAGTTGCGCCACTTTTACGCCGCCGTCGCGTCACTTTTGTGATGCATTGGCGGCGTAAACCCTGCGCCACGTTGCGCCCTATTTACATCGTGACGCATCTATGGAGATGCGTCATGGTGTAAAGCCCTGCGCCACATGAAACCTGCATCAGGTTTCATGTGGGCATTTCCACGCAGGGGTGGCGTTCCGTCACAGGAACGCCCCGGAAAAGTGACTCAGTGAAATCTATAAGATTTCACTGAGTCACTTTCCCAACGCTGATGCGTCAAAACCCTGCGCCTGCTTGAAGCAGGCGTAAGGCTTGACGCACCATGTTAGGTATGGGGTAGGTTGGAACAGTGCTGAAGTTGCGTCGCGCTTGCGACACAACTTCAGCACTGCGCCAACCTTACGCCGGCAGATACGTCACGCATCTGCTGGTCCTTGCGCCACGATGCACCGCATTGTAAATGCTGCGTATCTGCGGTGGCGCAAGGGCAAACTTGCGTGACGCATCTTCCCTGGCGCATCCATGCTGATTTGCAGGGATGCGCCAGGGAACATAAATCTGCCCCTATATATCCCTGCGAACAGAATGATCTGACTGATGTAAAAGTATATTGCTTTTGCAAATAGGTCATCGGGGCAAAACATTACAGATAAAATCGCTGTTCTGTTAGCTTTTCTATTTTTTCCTACTATTTCAATTTTTTTTTAATCTCAATACCTATTTTCTTTAGGGAAACCATGAGTCAGATAAAAAAAATCACCCAGAATTCAGAAGTGTATCTAGTTTTCCGAAATGTATTTATTTTCTGGTTCACCCATGGCTTTACACCGGCTTCCACCACAAACTGAATGTAGGTTGTAACCACAACAAGGGTGAAAATTGACTACCACTTAGAAAAATGCAAACACTGTGGCAAACATGTATTTACAGCCCTGCTAGTTCCTCAAAGTGGGACATTTGGGATCGTAACACTGCAAATCTTTCAATGATGACATTTCCAGAAAAAAACACTTGATTACACAACACTTTTTCCCCTTTAGATTAAAAAACAAAATAGCATATTTTGGCTTTTTTCTCTGTTCCCTGGTACCTTTTGAATCCCCAGGGTATGAGGTAGAAAAGGATGCACATTTGGCTACCTTTTGTGGATTAATGCTATAAAGGCTTAAACATAAAGTACCCCAAACAACAAAAAAGGGCTTAGCAGTAGCAGAGGAAAAGTCTCAGCAACTAAGGGGTTAATCATCGTTGTTTACTTATTCAACATAAACAACAGATGTTTCATTGGATTAAAAATAGCTGTATTGAAATTGCGTATGCATTGGTCTCAACTCTACAGCTTAAATGCACAATTTCAGAAACAATAAAGGCTTTCAATATTTTAAAATGCGTTTACATATGTAAACTGTAAGTATGGTTCACAGCTTATACTTGACCATTAAACAGAACTGGAAGGCAAACATGACATTTTTGCGGATATACTTCCGTCAGAACTTATGACTCCCAAGTGCTACCATTGCCGCAGCAAACACAATCAAATACATTCTGGCTTCTGCGTACATCTCTCTGATCTCTGCTTGTCCTAATTCCTCGCCTGGCGCACTTGGTGGCCTAAAGCATCTGTGACAAAGGTAGCCATGCTGATGTGCCCTACTCTGGTTTTCAATGCCTCGGTCTGTCATATGCTTCCGACCCGTTGATCACAAAATCTGAAGCAGTATGGCTAATGCAGAAAGAAGGATTTACAGGGAAGCCAGCAGAGGGTCTGTCAGAGGAACGCTAATAAAAGGAAATAATGAAGTCTGAGCACAGCAACAGTCACACTTTTAGGGAGATAATGTTTAGTTGTTTTTCAAAGTTAACTTTGGGCGGTGATTAGACGGGTTAATTTTAGGGTATTATCTTTCAATTTGCGTCAATTTGTTTGTCAGTTATGAAATCCTCCTCTCACTCACTGGAACCATATTGATCTTTTATCTCTTTTATTAATGGTTATTTTACGTAATTGTAGAACTTTAGATTTGCAGCCATGTTGGCCTGTGAAGAAAGTACGTTGGCGATTTTGGGGCCTGGTGGGAGTAGTGATAAAGGCTTCTGCTCATGAATCCAGTAAGTTTTATTTTATAATACTTCAAAGACTGCCCCCTCCCCGCCTATCTCCCTCATTCCGGGCTGACATTAGGGCTCCCAGCTGTGGTGTCTGACCCCCGGGCAGCAGAACAATTTAAAAGCTCCTGGGTTGCCTGGCGATCGTGAAATTCGCCAAGGGCTTACATACATTTCCGGTATACACGTAACAGTAGACAGAAGACTGGAAAGTCCGTTTTAAGCGCCAATTTTGAAATTCTGAAACCATAGTTGCAAATGCATAAGGTGAATATAAATCACAGACACCTTTTGATTTATAACAGCAAAACTAAAAAAAAGGGGGAATAATGTAGCAAAATAACGCACACTTGTAAACTCATATACATCAGCCCAGTGAGCACTATATGAGTACTACTATCGATCTGCCCCAGTGAGCTCCATTGGAGTACACGATCAGTGTATCTACACTGAACCATGGCGCACAATTATGCCCTAGTGGGCAAATATTAAACACGTATTAGTGCGAGTAACACCTTACCTCCAAACAATATAAAATGGTGTAATCATGGTTTTCTATTTGATTAAATATCTGGCATGTGGCAAAACCAAACAATGCAACTGATTACAAATAGCATATCTCACCCGGGATAGCTACAACTCAGAATATATATGTTCCAGCTTCTAGAGTCACCAACTCGATGCACTCACGGGTGGGTGCTTTCCTTGCAGGGGTGCTCCCGCATGCATATCACTGCTTCCAAATCCGAAAGGGTAATCGTACCCTGGTCGGAAAAAGCACTCTCGGTGGTGAGTTCCGCAATTTTATTTCACCGATCTCTGGCCAAACAGACGCGTTTCTGGTGACGCCTTTGTCTATGTTTGTCAAGAGCATCTAAGACGTCAGGGCTCCCGGCTGTGGTGTCTGACTCCCGAGCAACAGAAAAATTTAAAGATCCAGGGTTGCCTGGGGATCGTGAAATTCGCCATCCGTACACTCCTGCAGCCTCGCGTGTGCAAGCATACACACAAGCATCGACTCATCACACGCTTGCTTAGGCATGCTGAAGTGGATGCCTGCTTGTGCCCCGGGGGGACCGCAAAGTGCATTCTGATAGAGAAGCACTCTAGTAGGTCCCTGCTTTTGCCCCAGGGGCACTATAGTGCACGCAATGGACACAAAGATAAACCCCTATTTAAGGGGGCTTGTTTTGAAGCCACGAGCGGTGGCGTAACATATAAAGCTGCCGACCTTGGAGCTGGAGAGCAGAGTTCGATCCTTGGCTTGGGCTGTATAATGATAAATAATTAAAAGAAGGTCCGAGGCGTGGGCTGTATTAATCCTAAATAATTAAACAGAGATCTCAGATAAAACAAGCATTGGCAGAGACACATAAAAGACACATAAAACAAGCATTGGCAGAGACAAATAAAACAAGCATTGGCAGAGACACATAAAAGACAAATAAAACAAGCCTTGGCAGAGACAAATAAAACAAGCATTGGCAGAGACAAATAAAACAAGCATTGGCAATGCAATAGTATGGGGGTGTGAGAAGGCATTGGGGGTGTGAGAAGGCATTGGAAGAAAGTAGTCTGTGCAGTAAAGGGGCCAATAGCCGTGGAAGGACACAAATGAAGAAATGTCCATCATAAGGAGGGACTAACAAGCCTACAACCAATCGGAAGGCACCATCTAGGACACCAGCCAATGAAAATGGTGGGTGGAGCTTATACACACTATAGTGTATACTGCATGTCTCAACGAGACAGCGCAAGCGCTGCCTAGGCGAGACCTAATGAGCGACAATGGGTCCCATCTTCAACCCCCGGCTTAAATTAAGCACTGTCTGCCTGTCTAATACTTATATAATTATTTTTCAACATGATGGTGCCTTTCTAGTAGCCATATATTTTCAGCTTTCAAACCCCAGTATGTACATTTAAATTTACCAAGAGTGCTTCCATTAGTCCCAGCATGTTAACTGCTGTGGGCTGAAAACATACTTAGGCTGGACATCTGTCTCATGAAATGGGAGAGCTAGGTCCATGCAATGTTTCCATTCTGCAGAGCAATGCCATATAATTTTATGAATATCATGGTATGTTTGTTACATTAAATACCTGAAATGGTGCTATTATGACACATCAAGAAGCGACGTTTCAGCACAGAAGCCAGGGAACAATGCACACAACCAGAATACAAGCAGCCATTGTTCATAGCCCCTCTGTTTTTTGCACTATTTGTTTTGTGCAAAATGCATTCTTTTGCCCATTATGGAAGCAGGGACACATTTCATGCTATAAAATAACACTAAATTTAATTTTTGCATTTCCATGATTTTGCCTAATTGTTTGGAATTTATGCAAAGTCCACAAATTTAGTCCACCACTAATTGTATTAGGCCTCACAAATTGACACTCATGATTAGTATCTGTAGGGAAGCTAATGACTGATAGGGAATTGACTATTCACTATGTAAAAACACAAGCAGCCTCATAAGTGTGAGTACAATTAATAATGGTTGCACTATTGTCGTAGAATTCTTTTGAGCTCTTAGTCCTGCCACTTATAATACTCTTTATACTTACACACGGACCTAAGTTTGATTTATTTTGCAGAATTCTCATATATGGCGACTCCCTCCTGAACTCACATTCTCAAGCACACATGGAGGAGGGAGATGCGGCGAACGTGACCCACGCACGTTGCCGTAGCGTCCCCTGGTTTGCTGGTGCTCCGCCCATGGAGAGAATCGCCGATTGACGGCCGCTGTTGTCTCCGCATCTGAGCGCGTCCTGGAGGGAGAAAACGCAGCGTCTGCTCTTCGTTTTTCACCCGTTTTTCAACCGCCTGCCCGCCCGTCTGCTTACCGATTCACCCACCTATTTACCCATTGATTTCCTCCGCTGCGGTTTGTCGGCGGTTTTCTGCCATCAACAAAGCTCTTCTCCCGTTCACGTTCATCTCTGCTCTCGTGAAGGCGTCGATGGTGGAAACGGACGGAAATGGGCAGCTATGAGACGCTGAAACCCTTTTGGATTCGACTGGGAACTGCCTGGATCAGCGTGGATGCCTTGTGCTGCAGAGTGCCGATAAGGTGTATGGTGAGGTAAAGAGCATTACTATATTACTACAAATGGTATTAACCCCCCCCCCTCCTGTAGGAACTCTTGAAATGGTCTTTCCTGGACTCTGACAGAGGATATTATATTATTACACGTATCTTCAATACACATGAAGCAAAACTTTATGAGGTTTTAGGGGCACTGTAGGTCTGCAAAATCCTCATAATATAACGCACGTAGAGGCCTCTAAAGATTTTTCAAGGGCTGTCTTATTTAGCTTTCAGTTTTTGAACAGTGCCCTACGCTTTGTGCTCTCTACTTTGGAGGGAGGAGGACTAAGGAAGACTAAAGAAGACTAAAAGAAGGGGGGGTGTTGTCGGTAGCAGCGGCAAAATTGCGTAATCAACAGCCTAAAGCTGGGACAGGAAAGGATTTTTTAAAATCTGGTCAATCATCACCATCAACACCAGTCTAAGCGTCTAAAAGTACAAGGAGAGGGAAAAGAAATGCCCAGCAAAGAATGGACTTAAAAGCTAAAGTGTTGGCACTAACTGAGAAAAATAAACAGCTTAGTCAGAATGATTTTTACAAGACCCTGCAGGAAGAGGATGAGGAAGAAGAGACTCTATCTGAACGTTCGGCTGATTTAAGTATGTTGGCTGTGGGGGAAGAAGGAGGAGGGGAGGGAGATGGAGAGGGAGTAGGGGGTGTACTCAGCAGAGAGAATGACAGCTTGGCAAATGCGAAACAGTATCCTCTATTCGGCAAGCCCCTTGTGACACGGGGAAAACCTACCAGTACACCGCAACAGAGCCAGGAGGAGCAACGGGCGGAGAGTGAAAAATGCCTACAGACTGTACATGGACAGAAAATACTACCCACCCCTGCCCAGGCCCATGTCAATGCCCATGCCCGAGCCCCCAACCCACAGCCCATACTGAAATTGCACCCAGGGCCAGAGCCTGACCCTGAAGAAGCAAGTATGGCTACATATAGGAAATCATCTATGACCAGTCAGCCATTGATCAAGGTAGCTCAAACACACCTGCAGACATTGCAAGAGAGATCCCAGAAGGAAGTCGGGAAAGGGACACTTTTCGACGATTTGGATGCTACGTCGGAATTAGAGTTAGAGTCAGAAAAGGAAAAAGAAAAGGAGACACTCTTCACCTCAAGAGTCAGTGAAACACTGGGTAATAAAAGATCTGAGCAAGACACCTCAATACAAGAAATGCTTGTGACGATTTTGCAGGAATTACGAGACTTGAGGACCTCGCAAGCATTTGAAATATCACAGCTGCATAATAGGTTAACAAAGATGGAGGAAAGACTAGGCAATCTACCAGGAAGGGTCACTGAGGTGGAGGTTCGTGTCTCAGTCTTGGAAGATAATATTACCACCATGCAAAAAGATCTCCAGGCGCTGAATAAGAATAAGAGTCAGATGGAGTCGAAGTTGCAAGATTTAGAGAATTCTAACAGGAGATCCAATCTGCGCCTTGTGGGAATATCGGAGGGTTTGGAAAATACGGAAATGGTGAAATGGACTGAATCTCTGCTGAAAAAAGTAATACCTAAATTACAAGGAGATCTCACAATTACGAGAGCCCACAGGGTACCTGCACACAAACCCGTGAATTCTAAATACCCACGGACCATCCTAATAAACTTTTCTGATTATAGAATTAAAGAGCAAATCTTAAAAGTGGCAATATCAAGGAGATCATTTACCACCGATGAAATCAAAAACTTTAAAATCTTTTCTGACATGTCAGCAGCCTCTGCACATAGATGCAAGGATTTTGTCAAAATGATTGATTTTTTTTTAAAGCTAAAGGAGCACAGGCAATGATTGTGCAGCAATCTAAATTAAAAGTAATAGCCAAAGGAATTTTTTTTATTTTCACAGAGGTACTGGAAGCTTAAAATCTTTTGGATGCTCTCACTGTTTTATAAGGAAAAGAGACTCGGTGGTTATAAGGCTTTAAGACTGAGCTGAAAGGCAAAAAAACAAAACAAAGCAGGGGCGGATATGAGGTAAATCAGGGGACGCAACAGGATGCATCAAGATGGCATCCAATAGAAAACGAGAGGAAGAGGAAGGGACAGTGGGACAAGTAGGGGTCCTTCTTCTTTCAGGGTGGGTAGGGTAGGGGGTGGTGTGGGTGAAGCAGTTAAAAAAAGAGAGTTCGTAGACAGAAATATTTTTCTTTTTTTTGAATAAGTTAAGGAAAAGGATACATATTGCTGCTAAGGAAAGATACTGTCTTATGTAGCTATATTGCACATATTGCATATATTGCACATCAAATATTGCACTTTACTATTTAAATGTTCATCTAGCATAATTGACACAATCTGTACTGTAGTATATTGCTTTGATAGCGTTGATTGATCTAATGGTCTCTGATTGCTCTTTAATGGCTTTTGGCACAATTGATACAAACTGCCGTACTGTAATATGCTGTTCTAAATGCGTGATTTGCACTCTATTGCATGATTTGCACAATTGTTAGATTAGGTATGGCAGACTTTCGAGGTATACACAACTTAATGGCCTGTAGTTTAGTGTATAACCTAGTCCGCTATTGTTTATTGGGAGAGGATATTTAACAATTTAAGCGGTCATCTGTTTATTTATGCATTTTTGCACATTTGCACAAGTTGCACCTTAGGAACGCATTTTGCATATATAGCACAAATTGCACTTTAGACGAGATTACTTGGATGGATAAAATAGGTTATATTTTTTCGTTTTTAATTGCAGTATGATTAGGAAAAAAAATTCAATTTTGTCTCTGAATGTTAATGGTTTAAACAACAGGCGTAAAACTTGTGCAATAGAAAGCTGGCTAAAAGGTCACCATCCGGATGTGATCTTTTTACAAGAGATACAACAAACAAATGATGGACGGAATGCTGACAATGCATACATTCTCCCCCAGTCAAGAGATCTGGGTTAAATCCATCGTTCTTTTGCCCACTACACCACCCCAGTTTAGACATGGCCATATGCAAATCAGTCTTGACCCTGTGCCTCATGGGAACAGTCCAGCCCGAACTGCCAAGCCATGTCTTCCCTGGACCGGAATCAAGCATCCTAGGACCGGTTTCTGGCTATCAGCCGTCATCAGCCAGGATAGCTTGACTCCAGTGGCGTAGTGAGCACGGGTCCCACGTCTGGGAATACCCATCCACTTAGGGCGAAAAGCGTTACAACAAACAAATGATGGACGGAATGCTGACAATGCATACATTCTCCCCCAGTCAAGAGATCTGGGTTAAATCCATCGTTCTTTTGCCCACTACACCACCCCAGTTTAGACATGGCCATATGCAAATCAGTCTTGACCCTGTGCCTCATGGGAACAGTCCAGCCCGAACTGCCAAGCCATGTCTTCCCTGGACCGGAATCAAGCATCCTAGGACCGGTTTCTGGCTATCAGCCGTCATCAGCCAGGATAGCTTGACTCCAGTGGCGTAGTGAGCACGGGTCCCACGTCTGGGAATACCCATCCCACTTAGGGCGAAAAGCGTTACAACAAACAAATGATGGACGGAATGCTGACAATGCATACATTCTCCCCCAGTCAAGAGATCTGGGTTAAATCCATCGTTCTTTTGCCCACTACACCACCCCAGTTTAGACATGGCCATATGCAAATCAGTCTTGACCCTGTGCCTCATGGGAACAGTCCAGCCCGAACTGCCAAGCCATGTCTTCCCTGGACCGGAATCAAGCATCCTAGGACCGGTTTCTGGCTATCAGCCGTCATCAGCCAGGATAGCTTGACTCCAGTGGCGTAGTGAGCACGGGTCCCACGTCTGGGAATACCCATCCCACTTAGGGCGAAAAGCGTTACAACAAACAAATGATGGACGGAATGCTGACAATGCATACATTCTTCCCCAGTCAAGAGATCTGGGTTAAATCCATCGTTCTTTTGCCCACTACGCCACCCCAGTTCAGACATGGCCATATGCACTTTTTACAAGAGACACATTTTCGCACTTTAAAAGATGCTATCAACATTTTTAAAAACTGGGTGGGTTTTTGTTGCTCTGCAGTGTCGGGGACAGCTCAGAGGGGTGTGGGCATTTATATAGGCAAATATGTCTAATTTCCTGTTGAAGCATCTCACTCAGATACGAGGGTGAGATGGAAATATTTGCATGGGAAAATAAATTACACAAGCGTGATATTTGCTACAATTTACGCACCAGTCATGAACGACCCGCTCCCCATTTTGCAGTTAAAACAAGCACTTTCAGGTATACCTGGTCAGATTATATGGGGAGGGGATTTTAATTTCCTGCAAAATCCAGCGGTTGATTCTACAAAAAAAGATCGAAGGCAAAATAAACCACAAGTATGCACTGCACTGCTAAATTGTAGGGCGGATTTAGATATTTTAGATAATTGGCAGCTTAACAACCAGACCAAACATGAGTATTCTTGCTATTCGGCGAAATATGATTCGTCATCAAGGCTGGATTTTTTTCTAACCTCCCACAATTTAGAAGTTGGTAAATACGAACATATAATGAATCCCTTTTCAGATCATGCCCTCATTAAGATGGAAACCCTTCTAGGGAAGAAAGATGACCAACCAACAAGAAGGTGGTATTTTAATAAACTGAATTTAGCAGATAAGCAGTGGTGTGCAGATTTAGGGAAAGAGATTGGTTCCTTTTTTTAATAAATAAGGATTCTGCCCAAATTAATATTATATGGGATGCTTTTAAGGCTACACTGAGAGGCATTACCACCTCAAGACATCTAAGATCTAAGAAGGAGGAGAGAATGGCAATAGAAAATAGATTGGCCCAAGCAAGTCAAGAATATTTTAGAAATAGGACTCAGAATAATAGACAAGAAGTACTCAACGCAAAAACAAGAATGAGGGAATTTTATTATGATCTAGGGGATAGGGCAAGTAGATTATATCTTCAGACAAGCTATGAAGATAGCGAGGATACAGGAAGATTGCTAGCTTGGCAAGCAAAGGAAAAGCAAGTCCGAAACAGAGTCGAATGCATTCAGGACAAAGTAACCAAAACTCGAGTAAAACCGACGCCATTAATAGGTGAGGTATTTTTTAAACATTATAAAGATATCTATCAGACATCTCACCAGGTCTCCTCAGAAAAAATTAACGAATTTCTGCAGGAATTGCCAATTCCAACTCTGGAAAATAATTTTAAAGAGCTGTTGCTAGCCGAATTCACGAAGGAAGAATTAGATGCGGCTATCAGCTCTTTGCCTAATTGTAAAGCTAACGGAGAGGATGGCATTCCCGCAGAATTTTTTAAAACATTTTCTACTGTACTCTGACCCGAATTTTTAAGGCTTGCAAATTGTATATTACAAGGGGGTGACCCACCCGCATCTTTCCGTATGGCAGTAGTGGTCAGTATTTTAAAAAAAGGTAAAGACAGTGAAAATGTGAATTCTTATAGGCCAATAAGCCTTTTAAACACTGACTACAAGATGTTTACTAAACTCTTGGCCAACAGGTTAAATAAGATGGTGGGACCTCTTATTGGGACAGATCAGTGTGGTTTTGTAGCGGGGAGACAGCTTTATACTAATACAAATTTTTTATTAGAGGCACTTGATTTTTTAATATTAATAAGATTACGGCACAGATTTGGTTTTTAGACACCGAAAAAGCATTTGATCTTGTTTCATGGAACTGTCTTTTTACAATTTGAGAAAACTTCGGCTTTCCAAATGAGTTTATCTTCTTATTGAAACAACTTTATATAAATTCACAGGCCCAAATCTTAATTAACTCGGATAATATAGGGACATGCCAAATAAATAGAGGCACCAGGCAAGGTTGTCCCCTTTCCCCGATCTTATTTGCTCTATTTATAGAACCATTAGCAATTACAATTAGGGAAAAAAAGCTCACATGGCTCCGGTCCAAGGAATGACAAACATAAAATTATATGCTGATGACATTGCTCTCTTCCTGAACCCAAAGATAGATAATCAGACAGAAATTATGAGAATATTTGCAGATTTTGAAAAAATAGGAGGGTATAAAATCAATAAGTCAAAAACAGAAATTATATTATGCAATTGCGGAGTGAATTCCCTTTTATTAGAATTTAGACAGACATATAACACCCGTCCGAAAAGGTATTTAGGGATTCACGTAACTGATAGAGTAGAGGATCTTTTTTCCCTAAATTATATCTCTTTGTCGAAAAAAGTTCACTCTCAGTTAAAACAATGGAATCAGTTGCCGTTATCAATAATAGGACGAGTTGCGTTAATTAGAATGTCAATTCTCCCGCTTTTTAATTTTCTCTTTAGTGCAGCTCCTTGTGCAATACAGGCCTCTTTTTTTAAAGAAATACACAGCATGTTTTCCTCTTTTCTATGGACAATTAAAGCACCAAGATTAGCACTTAGCACTTTAAATTATCCTATTGCCGACGGAGGACTATCCCTTCCAAATATTAGAAATTATTACTATGCGACATTTGCACATCATAGTTTTAGATTTTTCTTTTTAGATCCTCAAGAGGTAGATAACTTTTTTATGAAAAGGATCCTAAGGGAGTGTAATATAATTGACCCCACAAGAGTGACTAAGTACCCTAAAAAAGTACGATATAAAACCTTACAATGGCTATTTAAACAAAAAACTCAGCTTTTAGCACACTACCATATTCCTAGAATCAATATCTCAACTAGGCCCTCAAATATAAATATGGGGGAAATAGGGTTGTTAGAGAACAATATATTAAGGTTGTGGGAAGGAAATGGGTATGGCCAAATCCAGGATTTCATTAAGGCGAACTGTTGGAAAACCTGGGAGGAGATTGAAATGGGGCTCCAACATTCAACCACAATCCTAAAATGGTCTTTTATCAGATTGAAACTCATATTTGAAAAACTAGATATGGAAAATATGCGTCATAAAACTACTATTAGTGAAGCCCTTAATTCTCCTACACAACGGAAAATTAGTAATTGGATTAAGATCTTCAACAATAACAAATCTCTCTCACTATATGAAAAAGTTAGGGATAGATGGAAGAAAAGGGAAGATATACAGATTCTTAAACCTACCTGGAATAGGCTTAACAAATCTAATGCGGTTATATTTAGAGGGGCAAACTTTAAACTAATGCAATATTACACAACATGGTTGCTATATAGAACACCCTCTTTCCTTCATAAAATATACCCGCAAATAGAAGACAAATGTTTTCGTTGTGCAGAGAAAGGAACCTGGACGCATATCATATGGGAGTGCTCAAAAATCCAGAACTTTTGGGAGGAGATCGAGAAATATCTGAAATTTATAATTGATCCCCTCATTTCACTTGATAAATCCACTGCCGTTTTGGGCTGCTCTCCTGTTACCTCTGTACATGAGGAGGGTTTTTTTATTGCAGCTTTAATAGCTAGATCTCTAATTTTGCAATTATGGAGAACAGAGAAGGTACCTGCCTTTAATACATGGAGGGCAAAACTGTCCAGAATACAAGAATTGGAAAAGAGATATGCAATAAGATCAGGGGCAGTAAGAAAGTATGAGAAATATTGGAGTGCGTTTGAAATACAGGATAATATCCTGTAGAGGGTATAAAAGGAGAGAACATACATATAGGTACAAGAAGATAGGGCACATATTTAGGTATGTATCCTGATTTAGCACTTTGCACTTTAATACTTAGGATCCTTTTCTGCATTATAGGAGTATTGTGATTGCATTATTGAGTATCCTGAAATGTATATTTATAATCCTGTAATACTTTGCACTGTAGATTTAAATTAATTTATGTTTTCTATTAATATCTTGAAATATGTATTTATACATGATATTATTGTATGTCTTCAAGTCTATGAACTCTCAAAAAAACAAAATAAAAAAAAAAACATTCTCAAGCACACACATAGTCACTCATAATACCCACACTAATCTAGCAGCACTTCTGAGTGTCTCATTTAGAAGTATTGTCTGGTGCTTTGCATTGGATGTTTTTTGTGTTTCACTGCATTTTATTTGTATTTTCTTCAATTCTCCTGTTAGTTTTCTCTTCGAAGTGGAGTTGTATAAGCTAAAAGTATACTATAACTTTCTTTGTCACAGAAAATGCAAAAATGCAGACTGTGTAATGGAGATCTGTAGAGCACACCGTCAGCCCAAAGGGTACCCTGGTGCTGAGCTGGAGTGAGCCTAACCAAACCTTGGGCCCAGTGGGACTACTCAAAAATCCAGGATTTCTGCCCCTTGAAGACTTCAGAAAGTGAGAAAGAGGCTCCTATGTGTAGTGGTGGATTGTTCCATTCTTTAGGAGTGATGTAAGAGAAGGCTTGACTGCTGGATCTGGTTTTCCTAATGCGTGGGATGTGTGCAAGTAGAAGTCTAGACAAGCAAAGGTGTCTGGAAGGTTTCAGAAAGTAGGTGTGGTTATTGAGGTATGCTGGGCCAGTGATACATGCAAGATATCTCAAGGCATCTCAGTGCATCAAATGCTGCTCGCACATGTAACTCTAAGGGGTATATTCACAAGAACGTGGGATAGCTACTGCAAGAGCAGCGTAACGCAACTTTCAATATCGCAGCCCATCGCGGGAAAATAAGCTCATGTCAATGTGGGATTCACAACAAGGCGGAAGCATGCGATAGTCTGCTGAAACCGTGGACAATGTCTGTGATAAAACCACCTCAATGGAGATAAAAACACAAACAACAACATCAAAAATTCTGCGATGGGCCAAAGCGCGATGAGGAAATCAGCGATAAGCAGCGCCAGGCCTGAAACACACACCTGGCAGGTGGCAAAAATCTCTATAAAAGCAGAAAACCACACACACACACAACCTGACCTACACCCAAGCACCATGGAGGCAGCCGGAGCAGGCGTAGAGGACAAACACAACCCCACAAGCACCCTGGACGACCAGCCTGGGACCACTGGGACAGGGAAGGGCAAGGACAAGAAGAAGAGGAAGGCGAAGTTCAGTCCGCAGGCGACCAGGATCATAGTCACGGAGGTGATGGAACACCATCAACAACGCTTCGTCACCTCCAACGTGTCACTGGACAGCAAAACTGCAATATGGCGGGACATCGTCATCAAGGTGAATGCCATCGGAGAGCACAAGCGGACAATGGACGAGGTCAAGAGGCGATGGAATGACATCAAGCGGAAGACCAAGGAGAAACTCTCGGCCAACCAGAAGGCAGCAATTCAGACTGCAGGTGGGGGCCCAGCCCCACAGCTGGAGCTAGATGACATGGAGTAGCTGGTGTTGACAGTCATCAGTGTGGAGACTGTGGCCAGAGTCAGGGGACCGGACACTGCTCGACAGGACACAACACAACCGCAACAGGGTGAGTGACCACCAGGTACTGGGGGGATGGGTGGAGATGGGCAAAAGGGCACACATGCACAATCAAGCAGAGCACAGTGCACACCCACAATGAGTCCGGGTCATCGCCCAGATCTACAGACTGTCACAATGTACAATGCCATGCTGTCTGAATGTCAACTTGTACCATGCGTCTACACACATGTGGACACATTGTAATACACCATCTCCCCTTCACATCGCAGGGGCACCGTCAACACCTCCTGCAGAGCAGTTCCAGCCACTCTTCACGGATGACGAGGAGGATAACACCAGCATCGACACCCAAACCATCCAAGACATCATTGACCTCATCCGCCACTCATCTATAGGCTCAGGGCAGCCCAGCTACATCGATGAGACCCCACACACCACCCAAACCACCCAGCAGGAGGCACCCACAGCCCCGGCACCCTCCCTAAGACCTCCAGGAACATCACGCCGTGTGCTGGAGTGCCAGATGGAGACGGCTGAGGAGGTGCTGGTGGGTTTCGGCATCATGGCTGCCAAACTAGACGCCATCCTTGGGTGTCTATGTCTGCCCCATGGTCTCCAACAAGCCCTGACTGACATCGCTGGAGTCATGACACAGAGAGAAGAACAGCTGTCCGCTCAGAGTGGCTCCAGTGATGCCAGCCATGAGATGGCACACATACAGAGGCTCATGGAAGACATGGTGCGGATGGAGGCGGAAAGGATGGCAGCCACCGCTGCGCATCATCGAAATGTAGCTGGGATCTATCATGCCCTGCAGACCTCCACCATGGCATTGCCGCCACAAGGCGTGTTGCTGATGAATCCACATCCCTGCCCTCTGGTGTGTCAGTGCTACCCAATGCGGCAGCCGGATCCACTCAGGCCCCTGATGTGTCAGTGGCACACAGTGCGGCAGCCGGTTCTGCAACACCCACAGGTGGGGCAGGGCACACACCCGGGGAAGAGGAAGTGGATGGGACTGTGGTCAGAAGGACCAGGCACTAGCATTAATTACGGCCACCTGGCCTGTTTCTGCGTGGTTCCGCACACGGCCTCATGACCTTCCACTGACCCACGATACACTCAGATGTACTCACCTTGGACAGTGACATGACTGCCACTGCCGGATTGATGACCAATGGCACGACGACCAGGCTGCGGACTGTACCCTTTCCTTCAGCAGGACTTGTCATCCACGGATGGACTCTGGCTGGCCCTCCACGGGCCCATATTGTGTAGTGTGCTGGGCATTGCCCTGAACCGCTCCAGCTGCATAACTGCACTGGATGTGCAATAAACACCCATTGGCGCACTGCTGTGTCATGTCTATCATCAGTCATGTATGCATGTGTGGATGAATGTAGGGGCAGTGATTTCCCTTGCGTCAATGCTGCTCATCCTGTGGGATGCCAGTCAGAGGGTGCTACATTGCATTTTGTGTACCGGGTCCCGTGGACACTACAACAGGGACACGAGCATCACTCACTTCCTGGTCCGGACATGGACTGAACCACACCCAGAGCCTACGAGTCATTGTTGCAAGCCCTGCGCTGGTCCGGCGTAAGGCAGGCCAGACCACTCCGCTTACACTCAGTGGGGGGGCTCTCATTGCTCCCCGTCGAACTCGCTGGTGGTGTGCAGGTCACTGGTCTAGTTGTCAGCATGTCACAGCCACTCCCTGATGGCAGGTTTGCACACACACCACACCCATCCGGCACAGGAATCACAGGACATGTGACTCCGCCAACATAGGGGGCCGACGACGTCACATTCTTCTCTGTCCATGGTGACTGAATGACGGACGCCATGGTTCACAAACATGAAGGGCACAAGAGTTTTGTTGTGCACAGGGTTAGTACCAACCCAGGCCTGCGTACGGCACGGGCCGACCACGACGTGGCACTGTCTGGGGTTGCACAGGGTTAGTGGCAACCCAGGTCTGCGTACGTCACAGGCCGACCATCACGTGAAGTTGACTGGGCTTGTACAGGGTTAGTGGCAACCCAGGCCTGTGTACGGCATGGGCCGACCACCACGTGGCGCTGACTGGGGTTGCACAGGGTTAGTCACACCCGGCGCACTGCGGCAGGCACAGGCACCCTGCCATGGAACAGTGACTTTGGGTGCCCTGAGTCAGTGGCACCTTAAGCTGCTGAGCGGGTGGGCACCCTGCAATGATGCCCCGTCCCGACGATCTGGGCAACTCAGGTTTCATGTGCCTTGCTGGACCACAGTGTAGGCCAGCGCCAGCGGGCAGCGCGGGCCAACTGCCACGTGACCTCGCTTCCGGGTCACAGACTTAGTAGCACCCATTGGACTGATCGGGTAAGCAAAAGACACACAATTGATGTACGTAATGCTGAACAAATCAAAACTGAGCGGGTGTGCAGCCTGCGATGTTGCCGGGTGCACTGGTATGTCCTCTGTCATGGAGTATTCAAGACCCAGCACCAAACGTGAGGCCTGTTGGCCTGCGGAGCGTGGCTGCATGTTGTGGAGGGTGCCATGACCGTGGGCCCCAGGCTTGTGGCTGGCAGCAGCATATGGTGGGATATCCAGTCTACATGCCGGTGGCGGGAGGTGAGTAGTGAGGCCTGGGTGTGCATGTGCCGTCTTGCTCCATGGGCGGTGGGTACCTTTGTGATACCTCTGCCTGGGTGTGCATGGGCAGGCATGCTCCGTGGGCGGTGGGTGCCTTTGTGATGCCTCTGCCTGGGTGTGCATGGGCGGGTAGGCTATGTTATCTTGTGCAAGTGTGTGTACTGTGCCAGTCATGTTTCTAGACTCAGATGACGGCTCTGAATCAGATGTGTGTCCTGGTGTACTGCTATACATAGCGGCACGTGGTTGGAGACACACTGGTGGCAGCAGGTGAGCAGTGTGGCCTGGGTGCGAAGGGGCGTCTCTTTCTCTCTCTCTCTCTCGCTCTCTCGCTCTCTCTCTTGCTCTCTCTCTCTCTCTCTCTCTTTCTCTATCTCTCTTCTTTTCTCTCTCTCTCTCCCTCTCTTCTCTCTCTCTCTCTCTCTCTCTCTCTCTCTCTCTCTCTTCTTCTCTCTCACTCTCTCTCCCTCTCTTCTTCTCTCTCTCTCTATCTCCCTCTCTTCTTCACTCTCTCTCTCTCCCTCTCTTTTTCTCTCTCTCGCACCCCCTCTCTTCTTCTCTCTCTCTCTCCCTCTCTTCTTCTCTCTCTCTCTCCCTCTCTTCCTCTCTCTCTCTCCTTCGCTCTCTCTCTGTCCTTTGATGTGCGCAGGACACACCTTCTCATCATGTTTTTTGTCTTGCAGGCTGTGACCTACGGACTGAGCCGCCATGTGTTTTCTTTTCATTTCGGTGTTCATTTTAATAAAGTTTTATTTGTTGCTTCGAAAGTGAATGTGTGATGCTCATTTCTGTGAGAACACATGCATTTCAACTGTTGTGATTGTGCGACATCATGCAGAATATTTTGTACATGTTTTTGTGTAGCTGATGTGGCATTTTGGGGGGGTGCCAGGGAGGGGTGGTCCGGGGGTGGTGTCGGTGGGTGTTGTGGCCCTCTTGGGTGTCCGGGCCGCATGATGTGTGGATCCATGGCATCTGTTGCACTTCCGATGTGGCCCTGGGCTGGTCTCCCTTTTGTGGTGCTGGCTGCTGTCCGAATGAACACCAGGTCAGAGCAGGTATAGATTTCCTAGTGCCTTATCGCCGGTTTTGTGTTCTTATCGCCGATTGGGCTGGTCGTTGAGAATGTTGAGGTGTGGTGTTGTTGCAGCTTTTGGCAAGGGAACACCTACTCTGCATCTCATTAGCGATAGTTGCGGGGATCCTCTGTGGCGATGTTTTTTGCAGCTGCTATCGCGGGTAAACTGGTGCTGTGGCTGTTAACACCAGCTTGTGAATGGAGAGTAATTTTATCACGACTTTGCCTGCGATAAAGTGCTCCTTGTGAATATGGCCCTCACTCTTCATTTTCTGAATAGCTCCCAAAGGCACCCATATTAGCTGCATCACATTCGGCCTGTCCTGGCGTGGTGCTTTGGAACTTGTGGGTTGGCTTTTAGAATTGCAAGTACAGAGTCAAAATATCTGCATGCATAAAAATGTTGGCTACAAGTCTGGTATGGTTGGATATGTCTTGGCATGTAGCCACTTGGCAGCTAGGATTTTGACACAATCTGATGGATCCAAGCCAAAGCAGTCCAGACAATCAGTAAACCAGCAAAGCTTCAACACACTGAGCACCGGAAAACAGATTAAAGACAGAAAAGACAGAATTAGATTATGATAAATCCAAGGAGGAGAGGTGTGCTGAAGAACCAAAAGAAATTAACCAAAAACTCCAAACTGGAAGACAACAGCCTAATTTACAGAGGCACTCAGAGTGCTAAAAATGAAAGTAAACAAGATATAATTGCATACCAAATGTGTACGTGCAAGGTCAGAAACCTTGAACATACAGCTGCCAGGCTGGTAAAACAGCAAGGGTTTATAAGCAGTACTGCTAGTTTGAAAACCTAAATGAATAGAGCCTTGGTTGAGGAGAGCTCAGGGCATAATTATAATTGAAGTGGCTTTTTTCTATTCAAGTTCTTTGGCAGAATTTTGGGTACTCAAAGTCAGGGAAGACGGGCAAAATGTCCAGCTGCACCCATTTTGGGAAGGCACAATGGTCTTCCTGCGTATAAGCAGGATTGTATGGCAGTAAACCTTAATATGGCTTTCATTAAAATGTGCTGGCCTGGTGCGTCTTGAACAAGAACCCCATGACCTTAGGACAGACTCTTGTTTTTCTGTAACTCTTTTTCCTGATTAATCACTTTCAGTTCAAGTGGTTCAATGCCTGCTGCAATTGCAACATCACCTGCAGGGCCATTACTGACATTGTTATTTGATTTTATGGCACGACACAGAGGCCAACATTATGCAAATCTCCTTTATTGCCACATCTCAGCAGTAACAATGAATAGAATATAGAACTCAAAGCAACATTCCATATAGTATATAGAGCATGAGCACACATCAGTCTTCCTTCTTTGTTGCTGCTGCTCACAAGATAAGTACCCTCACTTTACTCATGCTTATTTAATTATGTTTGACAACTTCTGTCTCTCTTATCACATAACTGGGTCCTATTGACCCTACCATGCGATACCTTTCATTCCCTATCCCCTCTCTTAAGAGGTTATTGTGTAGCGTTTTACTGTCCTTTTCCCTCTTCTCATTGGAGACTCTTTAGATTGTATACTCATATACTCCAATATACCCATGTGTCACCGCTCGCCTTATTCTGTTAGTAATCCGCTAATATCTCCGCTAATATATGCCCCCAAGACCCGCCTACATGCGCACTTCAAAAGTATTGTTGTTTAGCGAGGTTCCCTGGCAACGCTTCAAGCGCGAGCCAGGATCGCGACGAAAGCACCCCGCCGCTTTCCGCCTTTAATCCTTCACCGCCTTTAGTGCGCGGCGCTTCCTACCTCATCCCCGGTTTTTCCAGTCTCGGCTCCGGACCCCACTCTCATGCCGAAGGCCTTCTTCCTTCCCCACCCCGATGCGCACTTCAATCGCGCATCGCGGGGAGGGGAGGATTAAAGGAATGGATATTAGCAACAACCACGCACGCAGGAAACGTGTGTGGTTGCTATAACTACACAGCAACATTTGGCAATTGCTGTCAACCGGAGGAAGTCTACAGATTTTCTGCGTTTATAACGAGAAACACAGCCCCAAACCCTAAAAAATAACCATAATTCACCGATTTTAACAGGGATTTAAGCCCAAAACGTATAATATTAATAATATATATTTTTTAAGCACAAAATGTGAAAATAATTTGTAAATAATTATAAAATATATTTTTTAAAAAAAATAGATTATCATCTAAATTAACCTTGTTCCAGATACTAACCTGGAAGGTAAACTGGAATCCTTGGTCTCTAGGGCCATGGATAAAGCCACGGACTCTTTCAATGAGACCATAAATAAAAAATTTGAAATGCTGTCAAGGGCATGGCCCTCAACCAGTTCTACCCATTTTTACCCTCCTAAAGAAAGGGCAGTTAAGGCCCCAAAGAAAAGAGCCGCAGCAGAAAACCCTGCTGTTTCTGCAAAAAAGAGCAAGAAAACAGGAAAAAAATTATGAATCTCGCTTCTCAGGCGGTGACAAGCACGATGCCTCGGGCATCACAGATGGGCGTCAAGGACCCCCCATACAAATTGACAGCGAAGAGGAGGATGAAGCAGAAATAAATCTCTCCTACTCATCAGAATTTGAGTCGGAAGATGAGATTATAGATGATAAAACACCGGAAGGCTCTGAAGAGGCAAGTAAGGCCTCAGGCTCAAAAATTAGCATTACTGACCCCTTCGGGAAGAACATGTTTGACCCCCTACTGATCAAACACCCATTGTCCCCAGAATGGTTCCCTTCTCAACATGTTGCCGAATACATTACCTTTTGGCTCAGAAAAGAAATCCCTAAGGAAGTGAGATCAAGACTGAGGTCAGAAGGACCGCGCCCGTCACTTCCAGATAAGATCACTATGATCCCTGAACTTGACCCTAAGGTCGTGGCTTTTTTTCCAAGGGCACAAAAGACCCTAGGAAAGGGATTGACAAGAGTCTAAAATCCTGTCAACACCGACTCTTGGACACTATCGGACCAATAACAAAAAATTTCGAACTGGCTGAAAACGCTTATGTGGAAGGGACACCACTAGACCCCAAAGAATTATGGCAATGGGTCCAAAGAACAATCTGCTTGATTGGCAACGCTAACACTGCCATTTCAAATGAACGAAGGAAAGGCATCCTTTTAAAAATTGACCCCAAACTAATTGAGCTAGCGAATAAAGAAGGAGGAGCCTCTTCTCAAGGACTCCTCTTTGGAGAAGAATTTTTTCGCGACATGGCCAGATATGTAGGGCCGTTTAGCTCTATTCAAAAACCTCAACGAGAGATTAAGAAAGTATTCTTTCAAGATAAAATTTTTGGAAGGGCCGGGCGAATGCGGGGTCGATTCCCCGGCCGAGGACAATCATCTTCCAGACCCTTTCTGGGACGAGGCACAAGATTCCAACAGACAAGCTTTTATGGAGGCCAATCCGCCAAGACAGAGAAGCCGTTCAAGACCTTTCCGAGGGGAGAGAAGAAACCGAGGGTTCTCAACAGGTAAGAACCTCGAAAGACTCTTCAGATACCCCTATAAAGGTGGGAGGGAGACTAGCCCTTTTCTCTGGGAATTGGCTCATGATAACACAAGACCCGTGGGTTCTAGACACAGTCAAGGGTTACAAGATAGAATTCATCGACACCCCCATCCAAAAAATAATACCCCGAGAAATACATTTCTCTCAAGAACAGAGAGAATTAGTCTCTCAAGAAGTAAAAGACCTCCTAGCCAAAGGGCAATAATGGAAAGTTCACAAATTGGTTTTGTGAGCAACATTTTCCTAGTGGAAAAGAAAGACAAAGGTCAGAGACCTGTGATAAATTTAAAAAGCCTAAACGAATGGGTATCGTATCACCACTTCAAAATGGAGGGATTACACCTCCTAAGGGACGTTTTGAGAAAGGGCGACTGGTTAACTCGTCTAGACTTGAAAGACGCCTACCTAACTATTCCAATTTGGCAACCTCACAGGAAATTCCTTCAATTCATTTGGGAAGGAAAACTTTGGGAATTTCGCACCCTCCCCTTCGGGCTCTCTTCAGCCCCTTGGTGCTTCACCAAGGTATTACGACGGGTAGTTGCGTGGCTAAGGCACAGGGGTGTAAGACTAATTATTTATCTAGACGATATCCTCATAATGGGTCAATCCAAATCGATGGTAACTTATCACACAGATCTTACTATCCGTCTACTTCAACATTTAGGCTTCGTAATAAACTCAAAAAAATTGTGTACAATCCCATCCCAAGAAACGCAGTTTCTCGGGTTCATGGTCAACACATTGAATGCAGAACTGAAACTTCCAAGGGAAAAGATAAAGAAACTTCGAAAAGAACTGAGAAACATACTATCTTTGAAATCTTTTCCACTCAAATTCTTAGCCAGGATCCTGGGGTTGCATTCTTCAACCATCCAGGCAATCTTTCCAGGTCCCCTACATTACAGAGCCCTTCAGAGACTGAAAGCGAAAGCTCTCAAAACCAACCTTCTTTATTCCCAAATGACTCGTCTAGACCAAGACTCGAAGAAAGAACTGACTTGGTGGCTGAAGAATGCAGAAGCCTGGAATGGCAGAGCCATCTTCGGCGAAGCACCAGATTTGATAATAGAGTCAGACGCGAGCAGGGAGGGATGGGGTGCCACTTGTGGCAATTGTTCGACAGGAGGTCGTTGGACACAACTCGAGAAAGAACTTCATATCAACTGCTTGGAATTACTAGCAGGTTCTTTTGCGGTTCAGAGTTTCACCCAAAATTCAATGAAATGTTGCATAATGCTGCGCATGGACAACGTCTCTGCAGTGAGATATGTCAACAAGATGGGGGGACTACACTCAAAAGGTCTTACGGATTTAGCAAAAGGTTTCTGGAACTATTGTTTGAACAAGGGACTCTCTGTCATAGAACAGCACATTCCTGGTTTGAACAACGGCGTAGCGGATTGGTTTTCAAGGAATTTCAAGGATTCCAGCAATTGGAAACTAGACAAGAGAATATTCATGATAATACAAGACAAATGGGGTCCGTTCGGGACAGATCTTTTCGCGGACAGACTGAATACACAGCTAGAGAGCTTCTTCAGTTGGAAACCGGACCCTCAAGCTTCCGGGGTGGATGCCTTCCTCCAGAACTGGCAGGGCTTAAAGCCATATGCCTTCCCGCCATTTGTAATGCTCCCTCGCCTTCTCCTACACGCCCGTCGCTACTTACAGAATATGACGGTAATAAAACCTCTTTGGAGGTCGCAAGTGTGGTTTCCACTCATTTTAGAGATGACTGTGGACATCCCGATCCTAATACCTCCTTTCAGGGAAATTCTTCGGGGCCCAGAGGGCGATTCTCATCCTCTCATAGACCAGGGTCTCTTGACTTTGACGGCATGGAAGATTTCAGGCGTTAATGGAGAATCCCAGGCCTTTCGCAAGATGCTTTCCAACTCATATCTGAGTCTTGGGCATCTGGAACAAGAAAGGCATATCGACTGGCATGGAATAAATGGGTTCGCTGGTGTATTCAACAACACTATGATCCCGTTTCAACTGATTTAGTTCACGTAGTTAATTTTGTATCAGAACTTTTTTCTTCTGGCCTATCTTACAGAACAGTTAATGTCTATAGATCTGCAATTGCTGCAGGCCATTGCTTGGTTGATGGCGTATCGGTGGGACAAAACCTTTTAACTAAGAAAATTATGAGAAGCATGCGAGTTCTTAATCCTCCAACTCCAAAAAATACCGCCTTATGGGATGTTAGAAATGTTTTACAAGTTATATCCTCTTGGGGGGGACAATGTTGAGCTTTCTCTTAAACGTATCTCTTATAAACTTACTGTATTACTTTGCCTAGTTTCTTTTAGACGAACTTCTGATGTGAAAGCTTTGGATGTTTGTAGCAGAGCTTACCAACCTGAGGGAGTCTGTTTTTATCTTAGGAAAAGAACTAAGACTATGTCATCTTCGACATTCTCCTGTATCTCACCTCACCACGGCAGTCGCTCAACGTCCTCTTTGACGTTCTGACCTCCTTTGGGAACAATTCGGGTCTCACGATCAATTGGTCTAAGTCCTGCGTTTATCCCATCTCTGGTGGTCCTCCTCTCCTGCCGCCTCGGCTCCCGATTCAAATATCTCTGAGCGGCTTTAAGTACCTGGGGATATACGTTTCGCTGGACCCGGCGGCTCGCTATGAGCAGAATCTCCTGCGTCCACTTCGGCGACTGCGGGAGGACACGGCCCGGTGGTGCAGGCTGCCCCTGTCCCCGCTGGGTCGGGCCGCGCTGTTCAAAATGATGTCCCTTCCCAGGTTCCTCTATGCACTCCAGAACTCCTTCGACGTTATCCCAGTGGCCTACTTTCGGGAGGTGGAGAGCCTGCAGAGGAGACTGGTGTGGGACGGGCGGGCGCGTATTGCTCTTGCCAAGCTCACTCTCCCCTGGTATGACGGGGGCATCGCGCTTCCTGACATTCGCAGGTACTATTGGGCCTCGCAGCTATCTGCCATTAACCACGCCACGTATGCGCCCGGCTTGAATCCGGCGTATGAGATGGACAAGTTCCTGCTTCCCGGCGGGAACTACAACAGGGCACTTTATTCCCGTCTGGCTGGCCGGACCCTTACGGGTCCTACTAAGATTGCTGTGCGGACCTGGAGGGCTGCCACGGCGGCCATGGGCTGGAGTGAGCGATTAACATGTGCTACTCCCTTGTTTGCCTCCGACCGCCTGGGCAGCTTGTGGACCACGAGGGGGTTTGACCAGTGGGACACGATTGGTATCAGCAAAGTGGGAGACCTGTGGCACAAGGGCGCGGTCAGGACTTTCGCGGTGCTCCAGGCAGAATACGAGCTGACCGACAGGGAGCTCTTCCGCTACGCCCAGGTTCGACATGCCCTGCTCTCGGTCTTCGGGGAGGGGACCAAGATCCCTGTTTCCTCGCCCCTCGAGGACCGCATACTTGACGGACATGTCCCTGATAGTACTATTTCTTTAATTTATAAAAAATTAATTAATCACCGGGCGGACCTTTTTGTGCGCCTTCGGGAGGCTTGGACTGGGGATGGGGTGGAATTGGACGACGAAGATTGGCAGTCTGCACTGTCGTCCCCCAAGGAGGTTGCCATTCCGGCTCGTCTCCGGTTGGTACAGCTCAAGATTCTCCACCGGGTGTATGTGACGGGTCCGCGCTTGGTCTCGATGGGATTTTCCGACGACGGGCTCTGTAAGCGAGGCTGTGGGCTCAGCGCCACCTTTCTTCATATCCTTTGGGAGTGCCGCGAGGTGGCGGACTACTGGCGCCGGGTCCACACGGTAATGGGACAGGTTACTGGGGTTGTGCTGCTGCCGGAGGTGCGTCGCTGTGTCCTGAATGTGTGGGAGCCCAATGACTACAGCGCGGCTCAGACTCGGTGGGCGGCCCTAGGGAACATGATTGCCAAGAGGGACATAGCGCAACTTTGGGGCGCTCAACGGCCGCCCACCGTGTCAGTATGGAAGGAGAATATGGACTGGTGTATGTTTAGGGAGAAGACAGTGTATGTGGCCCGTGGCAAGCCGGGGGCATGGGGTAGCATTTGGGGGCAATGGAACGCGTATCGCGGAGGCATCTGTACGCCCCCCCTGGTAGACACTGATATCGCCATGTCCCCCTGACCCTTGATGGCTCCTGGCGCCTTTTGGAACAACTACATATGGACGTTCATCTCCCTTGACCCCCTCCCCCCCCCCCTCCGTCCCCGGCCTCCCGGTACTCCTCTCTTTAGCGGATTGCTCAATTGTCCTGACGGGAGTTTCCCGGGGGGAGCCTGATCCGCACTGGTTTCCCTCATAACTCGCCTTTTGTTTTTTATTGTTTTTCCTTTTGTTTTTGTGATTGTTGGACTTACGCTTCCTGTTCCTCGAGAACTATCTGGAGCCACTGCGGGGCAGCGCCCTGGGAACTGATTGCAGCCTTGATATGTGTAGATTTCCTTCTGTACCTAGCGGCCGGCCCGGGTGGTTGTAGGCCCGTACTTGTAACCGAATTATTGTTCAATAAAAACTTTTTCAAAAAAAAAAAAAAAAAAAAAAAGACTATGTCATCTTCGATTTTCTATCCTTTCTTCTCTTCGAATGAAAGTTTGTGCGTTGTCAAATGCTTGAAAGAGTATGAAAAGAGAACCGACTCCTTGAGAGGTACTGGAACGCAATTATTGATCTCTCACAGATTCCCACATAAAGCTGTATCATCTCCCACGCTTGCAAGATGGGTGAAAGAAGTGATGAAAGAGAGTGGTGTTGATGTCTCTATTTTCGGCGCACATTCCCTCAGAGGCGCTTCAGCTTTTAAAGCTTTTATGTTAGGAGGTGGACTGCAAGATATCCTTAGAGCCGCTGATTGGTCGAATGAAAGTATGTTTAAAAAATGTTACTTTAGGCCAATCAATAATGTGATTGACAATGTGCTTAATTCACTTTAAACTTGCATAATGTTGGCCTCCGTGTGGTGCCATAAAATTTAAATTTTTCACAGCCTGGTGGGCAAAAAATCTGGATTTTATTAAGGACACGGAGGCCAAGATTATCCCACCACTTTTGACCCGCCCAGGGTTTATTCATCTTGACCTATTGTGTCTTTTTTCTTACAGAATAATCCGCCTATGCATTACTCCTGTTTAATGAAAGTTCTTCACATCATTTTCAAGATATGTTTATTGTTCGCAGCATTGGATTAACACAAAGAAGGAAGACTGATGTGTGCTCATGCTCTATATACTATATGGAATGTTGCTTTGAGTTCTATATTCTATTCATTGTTACTGCTGAGTTGTGGCAATAAAGGAGATTTGCATAATATTGGCCTCCGTGTCCTTAATAAAATCCAGATTTTTTGCCCACCAGGCTGTGAAAAATCTAAATTCTTCCTCTTTGGGTGATCAGTGTTCCTCTTATCCTCTAAAATGATCTAATTGTCCTTGCAATTTGAGAGGCTGAGAGGTGGCTGGGAAAAGTAGGCTGGCTGCGGTGGCCAGTTTTCCGATAGGACACCATAATGAGAGATGTTGATGCAGGAGGTAGAGGGCATTGAGACGAAAGAAGGAGATGTGGCAGCCACTGAGGCAAAATAAGGAGGAGGAGAGGTGCAGATCCTACAGAACGGCTTAAAACAACATTATGGGCCATATGTGTGGCAAGCTAGTGCAGTGTAGCACAGAAAGTCACTTTGCTGCGCTGCATTACAGGGAAAGCAAAAGACACACAGAGAAACAGGGCAGGAATGTGCCTTATTTAACAGACTACGATGCATTTCTGTCCTCGCACTGACACCGTTTTTGCTGTGTACCTCCAACGCTGGCACCCTTTAACCATGGTGGAAGGGTGCCTGCATTGCAGACAGGATTGGTTCCACAAAAACAATCCTGAGAGGCAAATTCCTCTTTCTATGAGTGCTGCAGAAGGTAGAACACATAAAAATGTAAGTAACAAGGAGAAATTAAGATATTTCTCCTCGTTACACCTTTCCTGGGAAGGTGGTTCATTTTTGGTGCATTCCATGGGTCACTAGTTCTGGTAAATCTGGGAATGCATCAAATCCATGGGAGGTGCATGGGAACCCCCACACAATGCCCATGAAATGCCTACCATTTGCAGAGTGAGGCAGTGCAGCGATTTGTGCCACGTTGCTTTGCTCAAGATTTATGAAGCCACTCAAGGCCATGCAAATTGGCCAGACATGGGTTCATAAACCATATTTTTCAGTTGTGTTGTGCATGTAACACATGGCGTGATTCAAGAACAATGTATCTGGGGTCATAAATATGGCCTTACAGGTTTACGTGTCTGTTGGGGCAAGAGTTAGATAGAAAGGGCCTGCCTTTTGCTTGACACCACTATTGCTTCAAGGCAACACAGGATCACAGTAAGCTGTGGTCAGCTGCTAAATGAAGCACTCGCCCCTGGTTTGACAGTTTGGGCTGGACTGTTCCCATGGGGAACAGGGTCGAGACTGATTTGCATATGGCTGGGTCTGAACTGTGGGGGTGAAGTGTGCTGAAGAACTATGATGGATTCAACCCAGATCTGTGACTGGGGTGAGTGTCTGAATAGTTTCAGCGATCCAATTATCATCTCCTTGTTTTTGCTTTGTTCACCCTAAGTTAGAAGGGTGTGCCCAGACATGGGTCCCTTGCTCACTTTGCCTCTGAATTTAAGCTAGCCTGGCTGATGAGGGGTGTTACCCCTAAACCGATCCCAGGATGCTTGTTTCCAGTCCAGGGAAGTCCTGGCTTGGCAGTTTGGGATGGACTGTTCCCATGAGGAACAGGTTCAAGACTGATTTGCATATGGCTGGTTCTGGACTGGGGTGGTGAAGTGAACTAAAGAACAATGATAAGTTCAATCCAGATCTGTGACTCTGGGTGAATGTCTAAAAAGTTTCAGTGCTCCGTCTAATATCGCCTTGTGTGTGCCTTGTTTGCCCTAAGTTGACAGGGTCTGCCCAGGCGTGGGTCTCTTGCTCACTTTGCCACTGAATTCAAGTTAGCCTGGCTGTTGAGGGGTGTTACCCAGGAACTGGTCCTAGGATGCACAATCAAGGCAAGACCTGGCTTGGCAGTTCGGGCTGGACTGTTCTCATGAAGAACAGGGTCATGACTGATTTGCATATGGCTAGTTCTGAACTGTGGTGGTGCAGTGAGCTAAAGAACGATGATGGGTTCAACCCTGATCAGTGACTGGGGATGAGTGTCTGAAAATGTCAGTGCTCCGTCTATCATTTTCTTATTTTTTTTTGTTCACCCTAAGTTGGCATGGTATGCCCAGACATTTTGCCACTGGATTCAAGCTAGCCTGGCTGATGAGGGGTATTACTTCGAAACTGGTCCCAGGATGCTTGTTTCCAGACCAGGGAAGACCTGGCTTGGCAGTTCGGGCTGAACTCTTCCCATGAAGGACAGGGTCAAGACTGATTTGCATGTGCCTGGGTCTGAACTGGGGTGGCCAAGTGAGCTAAAGAACGATAATGGATTCAACCCAGATCTGGGTGTGAGTGTCTGAAAAGTTTCAGTGTTCCATCCATCATCTCATTCTGTTTGCTTAGCACTTGCCTCTTCTTCATGTGTGACATCTTTAGAAGTAGTGGGTTTTCAGGCAACAGTATGTTCCATTTTCGATCTTTTATGTGCTAAAATGTGCATCATACATACCTCAGCATAAGTAATAAAAACAACAACAGTAGAGAGAAGTCTTACAGGGTAGTCAGCGGCAAACACTATTCAAAAACATCCCTGTGACGCATTTAAAGAGCTGCATCACCATTTACAAATAATTTCCTATAACTATTAAGTATTTACTTTTTAGGGGAAAATTGCTATTATTAATCGGATGCAATTTTTTAGGTCTCTGCTAGACAAAGGGTGCACTGTGCAGAAGAGACTGTTATATTCAATATGTGGGCTTCAGCTCTCCCAAAGGCTTCCCATTTTCTGGCTCAATCGTCACGCTCATTCTTTCTCCCCATTTGTCCATGTCATGCATACATCATTCCTCTGCCTGTGTTTAGCCCTCCCAGAATGCATGGACCAATTACTACTATTCTTCCACTGCTCCCATTTTAGCAGCTGTATTAGGAACTACTTTTTTCTTTTTTGAAGAGCAATTCACATGAGAGCTAGTGTTTTCACTCGCTCCAATCTCTGTTTCTGTAACCAGGTCTGTAAATCTGTTCTTATCTCGTCATATTTGCTGTGCATTCAATGACCGAAGTAAAATGACAGACGCTGTTTTCCGAATGCGCCTGATTACTTTTCTTGGACATCCTAAATGTGTTTCATGAAAACGTAGTGTACAATACCGTTTTTTTCATATGTCTCATCATCGGTACATCGAGCTAGCAGCTTTCAAGCTTCGCCGTTTATTATGCAACAGAACTGGAGGAAAGTAATTCACTCAAGTGAGATTTTGTCCTCATAATTTGAAACTTTTTTTTATAGTTCTTGATTGTTTTTTGTAAAAATGTAAATATTGGTTTAATGTTTTCATTAATAATGGACTGCGTTATCACATATGCTTTGCTTTAGAGATTTTACTCAACAAAATGTCTGACTGTTTTCCATTCACACTTTTACTATGTGCACATTTTTGCAAGCAAATGGATAGGTTCCTATATCTGGAAACCCACACTTTTCTCTGAAGCTTAGAAAAAAAGTGAGAAAATGTGTTCACAAATATTGTTATTGTAGCAATATTGAATTAGCTGTCCCTAATCTGTCAAAACCAATGTATGAACCAAGAATAATAAACTCCTCTAATTTGGCTCTTAAGACATGGGCGCTGGCTGAGAGGAGAATACCAGCTAAAGCATGTGCTATTTGTTTTATTTTAAATATCTGCAGCTTTATGTAACAAGAATTAGACCCAGATGGGTGGCAGATCACTTCAGAGACAAACAATTTCTACACATAAACTCTTGAAGTTTGTTAAAATACATTTTGCTAAGTTTAGGTAACAAGCAATCAAGAAAGGCTGGTAAAAATTAAAACTATCTCCAGCCAAATAAAGGCCAAAGTCTGTCTGATATGGACAGCCAAACATGGAGTCTGCCCTGTCACTCTGTGGGAGATCTCCCGTCACCTACTAGCTACCACTTCTGCTGAAGTTCACTTGCCACCCAGCCCTGCTGCTATACGACATGGCTAAAAGACATTGACAGCACCAATAACTCTCGCATTGCAGAGACCTATTGGCTTTGCCAATGCTAGTCTTTCTTGTAATGGTCATTCTGAGCAGCCTATCCTACATAGTGTGCACTAGTCAGCATCTTGTTTTACTGCTGGCCAAGGTTCTCCTTTGGGCACCAGCACTGCCCTTGCTGGTGGAGCATACACATTGGCAACAGAGGCTGGCCCTCAATGGAGACTTACACTTGATGTGATGTGTGGTTGGAGCTTCTTAGACCGTGGTGCAGCTCAGTACCCTATTTGAGTCCCACAACTGTGTTTAAAACATGGGGAAAAGAACTCTCCACGATAACAAACAATTTTGATTTGTATTACAATCTTTGTTTGAAAAACCTGCGCATGTCTATTTTGACCATTTCTTGCTCTCACAAGTTGTAGGAAAAAACTGACTAGATATCGGGTGTGTCCTTTTAAATGAACAATACAAACACAAATAGTTTTAAAGTATGTTTTAGAACTTTAGCTGCTAGGCTTTTTGGCTATTTGGAGTAGTTTGTACACAGGCCTCCATAATGTTTTGTCCACATAAGCTATCCATAGTATCTTATGAACTTTTTTCTAACATCCTGAGGATTGTAAAGGTACCCAGGTATTGTTGAGTACTCTGGAGGGGACGTAGAAAATATCCAAAATATACCTACATTTTGAGTTTTTGAGGACATTGGAAAAAAGTGTTCTAGATAAAAGTGTTTACTTTTGCGTAAAATAGCATCAACTAAGGTTTTGATGTGCTACAGTCACCAACTTCCAGGTTTTAAGGAACATGCAGAGCTGAATCAAAAAGTCAATTTTTTTTCTCAGAGTTTTGGCAGTTTTCCTATTTTTTTGTGCTTTCAACCTTCTTCCAGTTTATGATGCATGGATGATAACAATCCCCCCCCCCCCCCAGATGGGGCAGAAATCCTTTTGGGTCTGGGGGGGAGAGGAGGACCACTAGCCAATTGTGAAGGGGCCACTCCCCACCTAAACATCGACACACTGGTGGTCTAATAGGCTTGCTGGCCCACACTGGGGAAAGATTAGAGGAAAACACCTCCAATCGTTTAGGGGTGAGGGCTATGCCCGGTGCTTGGGTGGGCTGCTCCCACCCGTCTACTACCCTATAAAAAAATCCCTGCTGTCTTGTGGGCCTCCTGTCCACCCAGGGACAGATTGGAGGAAGCAACCACGAATCTGCTCCCTGGGGAGGCAGAAAGCCTTTTGGTCCAGGGAGGAAGGAGTGAGCATTAGGGGTCTCCTAAGAGAATAGTCCCTGGAGTGTAGTGGGTGGATCCCTGCTTGGGTATCACTCTCCTGGGGCTATCCTCAAGCCGGAATCCACTAGGGAGTGGAACCACACAAGACAGGAGATTCTCTCCTTTCCAATGACACCTCTCCCTTTCAAATTGGTTCTCGGTGGGCTGAGATATTCCCTCAAAAACCAATGTAATTGAAAGTAAATAAGCCGATTGGCTCATTTTACTTTCACTTTCTTTGTAATGACAGTGGCAAACCATGCCTCGGGTGCTGAGGAAGCTCATCCCCATCTCCCGAGGCTTAAAATATTAAAAGGAAATCCCTCTGGTGCTTGCCCCAGAGGATTTTCCTGTCTCGGGAACTCCAGCCTCGAGTGAGGTCCTGTGTTGAGGACGTCATGGAGCAGTCCTTCGCACTGAACCAGTTAAGCAGGCTTTAAAACCATTTGGTTTTACATTTTTTATCAAGAAGCACTACAGGTAGGATCATGTTCAGCAGGACTCCAGCGACAGATCCTGCCCCCATAGCAGTGAAACTAGCCTCCACCTGCAAGCCTACTGAAATGGCAGGTAGCCAATCTGGTCCTGCCCCTTACCTTATGTGGATCATACAATTTCCAAAGTGGACTGGCTTTTCTGAACAGGATATGTTGCTGAGTGCTTTATTTCACCCAATGGTGTATTCAGACCACTATTTAGAACAATAAGGATCTTGTTTCTGTGCAAGTGTGTGCTCTGTCTCTGACTCCGTAGAGACAAGGCATCTCAGGACACTGGCATTGGGTGGTGTGAAGTTCCATCCAAGAAGCTGAGCGGAAGCTCTAACTGGGCAAATGTGGGTCTATGGTTTCACAGGTGGATTAAAGAGTTGGAGCATGCAACAGTGCTGAGGCAGCCTGCTGTACCTTGAAAAATTGAATACTCTGTATCCTGGTTACCATGACAACTTCTCAGAGACCCTTCGCAGCTGCTAAATGCTGTCAGGGAGTGAGCACAGGAAAGTTGTTGACTCAACCACGTGTACCAGAGGGACCGAACAGATTCCTAAGAGAGCACTAGTTTCAGGGCCGGACTGGCCGTAACAGGCACCAGGTGTTTTCTCAGTGGGCCAGAAGGGTGGGGGCGTGTTTTCGAGCGGTGGGGGACAGTTTTGTTACTGGGGGCTGGTTTTTCAGAAAGTGCTGCAATATCAGCCCCCGGTAACAAAAGCGGCCGGCAGCAGTGCTAAAGTGGCAGCATTGCTTCTGACTGCGCCCCCTGCCACTGGTCAGTCCAGTTGAATAGCCAGGGCTGGTTTGTGTTTCCAGTCTGGCCCTGACTAGTTTGTATGACAGTTTCTTGAAGTGCAGCGATGCAGGACAATGTATAAAATTGCAGTACGCTAACCTCCGATGAGTGATACTTGACAGTGCTGAGAAATGTCTGCAAACCATACATACTATTCTAAGTAAAGAACCACACAGTTTTCTAATCTATTTTTTAAAGGTTTACACACACCTAGCCTAAGCAATAAGCGCTGCGCACAGCTCGCACCCAGACTGCACCCAGCATATGACACAGAAATAATTTCACACTTCTTGTGTACCAGGGAAGGCCGTTGATAATGCAGTGCACTTAGGCTTTGTCCACAGAACAATAGCAACTGTCTTGGCTCTATCCAAGACCAGGGCACAACCAATTCATCGAGCATGGCCTTCGGCCATGGGCATCAGGCTCTAAGTGTGCATCAGAGAAAGCTGCTGTGTTTTTGTGTTGGTGGGCTTTCATAATATTGTGTCAATTTATTGAATTATATTTGTGTAATTGACGGTTGTGTTGTTTTAGTGTTTTTTTGCTCTGAAATTGTGAATGATGTTGTTTTATGCTTATGAATTGCACAGTGTCTGGCATTGTGCTGTGTGTGTTGATGTATATTGTTGCTTATTGTTGTGTTATTGTGTTGTGGAGCATTGTGCTGCTGTGCATTTTTTTTCTGTGTTGTGTGTTTTTGTTATATTTCTTTGAGGGGAAGTTTGTGATTGGTGTCATTGTGCTATTGTTATGGACTCATGATGTCTTTATTGTTGTGTTATTGTGTTGTAGGTTTTGTTCAAAGGTGGTAAAGATATAGGGGTCCTGACAGAGTAAATCTTTTTATATCTTGAAGATTAAATTTGCAAACCAGTTTGTGAACCCTCAACAACTGGCAACCTCAATCACTCTGCTTCACAACTAATGTGCACTAGGCCTCAGTAAGCCATAGGCCCAGCTTTACTAATTTTTCACACAGTGCAGCCCTACAACCAAACTTTCTCATTATCTCCATAACATTTTAATATATAAAGTTTAACTACAGTGTGATTTTTGCTGCGTATTACTTAAGTACAATGCTTAGCTAAAAGTGTGTTTTTTGTAATTGAAAAGAGTAAATAGTTTCATTCACAACAATTTGCCACTTTGGTGCATTTCATCTGAAAGCACAACTTTCAGAACTCAGCATATACTGTCTCCCTTTGGTGTGTCTGTCAAACTGATTTCACAATAACGTAAACTCACAAATCTTTTTTCCCCAATTAGTGCAATGGGTTACTCACAGCAGGGACTACAAAGCATAAAAACTTAACAAAATATGGACCTGTTTCAAGTTAATTACAACCTGTAAAGAATAAATGAACCCCAGAAATAAAGCAAAGCACACACATTATATGTCCAGTCCTTAATTTCTCACAACCCAAATTTGCCAAGTATCAAACTGCAATGTGGGGGCTAACAATCATGATACTTCGTCTTCTAACTCACCATACCACTCTTACCGAAATATGCCTCTGTGTCAATATCTTTTCATAGATAGAGCCCAGAAAGTGTATACTGGCATTTTCCTACCAACTCACACTATGAAGTCCTGCCTGCCATGGGAATGTGCATCTCATTAACCCCACCAATCTCAAAATATTGTGAATATTTTTAAAACCACTAATAACGTCTTGTGCTAATTCCATCCATAGAAGATTTTAGCCTTAACAAGCATCATAGCCTTCCAGAACTTTATCCCTGATGACCTTAAAATGTACTATATCTATACCTTCGTAAGAAGGTACAGACATAAGCAAAGCCTAAAAAAACTACTGCCACAACAAAAAAACAAAGTTTATCTGCAAATTCACAGGGTTTTCCATAGCAACACAACTGCATAAACACTAAGGGCCTAATTGGGATCTCCTCAGACAGGGTACTCCGTCACAAGGGTGACTGATATCCTGTCCACAGAAATATAAATCACATTCTATCCTATGGTATTTATATTTCGACGGATGGGATATCCATCACCGTTGACGGAGTAACCCATCCACCAACATCTAAATCAGGCTCACTCTACCACTGGTAAATGGACTGATAGCAAGGTTGCCTATTTTCTAACTATGGTTACCAAATCAACCAATTACAAACATCAAAATATACCTTGTCTTAGTCCTATTTGGAGTCTCCCAGGCTGTTATCCTGTAACCCGTTATATCTCTAGTTTTCATGGATCAACCAGCCCACGTATTAGAAAGTAGCTCTTTTCACCACTTTACGACCACCACTGAACGGTATCTCCCTATGCAAACTGTCTCCCCGTAGCCTCTTCTCTTAATAGATCCCTCTCTCTCTCCTTGTGTGCTCCAAAGCTCAGATCAACCTGCTGCTCAATTGTGGAAAATATCAAAATATTATACATTCAAAAATTGCATTAAATTAAATAACAACCAAAACTGGCTATGTAGCAAGCCATAACCTCTCATGGTGAGTTGACTGTGTTATTTCTGAAATTAAAGAAAAAACAGTTCACTGAAAGGCCCAAAAACACGACTTTTTTAAATTTACCTTTTTAATGATGCATTCCCAAGATTGAGCAAGAGCTGCATTATGTAACCTCAATAGTAAATATGAAAAGTATCAGACAGAGACATTAAGTTCTGTTTAATTTTACTTTGCACTCAGAGTCCCATTTCAAATTTACAGCGAATACCCTCAACCAGGGTTGGAACTCTTTCAAGTGACATTTATACCTAAGGGTGTTTAGTGAATGTTCCTCATGCATGCACTTTTCTGCATGTGTTGGCTTAACCCCTCATTTGTGTATATTGCATTTACCTCTTACGCTGCCTTCACAGTTGTGTGGCAAAGTTGCAAAGGCCTTATGCAAGAAAATTGACCCTTTCAAGTCCATTTGGCTTGTAAAGTTCAGCCATGATTGGAATATAGAGAGCCTAGGTATCCCTGTGTCATGATGCTACTTCAGCTACTGCACTATTGATATGTATGCCCATGTGCCTTCTTGAGACAGAATGTTGAATGTTACTGGAATTTGGGTATTGGTGCCAAGAATGAACTAACAAGTATAGGAGCCACCATGAAGTCAACTTCGTTGTACTCCTACAGCTGTATATTTCCAGTTACCAACAAACTACAAAATGTTCTCAACAGAAAAAAATAAAGGGAAGAAAGAAGACAGTAACAGAGCGTTTAAAATAGGGAGTCTAGTTGGCAGGTTGTTCCCCTGTCCAAGTAGGGACCCTTCTTCCTAGTCAGGATAAGGGGGATACTCTACTGAAATAACCCCTGCTCACCCCCTTGGTAGCTTGGCACAAGCAGTCATACTTATCTCAGAGGCAGTGTGTAAAGTATTTGCACCAAGCCAACAGTAACACAATAAAAATGCTACAAACAGACACCACATCAGTTTTAGAAAAATATCCAATATTTTATCTGTGCATACAAAACCATAAATGACAAAAAATCCACAATACAGTTCTCAGAAATCTCAATATTTAAAAAAAACCTAAAATACAGTTCCTTGAAGTCGATAGATCCATCCGGAGCTATCACGGCATCTTGAACAACAAATCCAAACAGTTCTGGCTGACTGCGGTGACGTAGGCCAGCTACGGTGTGTAGATGACCCGCAAACCAGTAGCTTTAGAAATGCAGGGCGTCGGAGACCTCTCATTGAGCTCTGAAGAGCTGGCATCAGCAGATGTCTGTGCAGGAGTCGTCGGGCCCTTAAAGTCACATGTGTTGCAGATCGAACGCCTCGGCATGCGTCTGGGCTGCGGTGCTAAGTGCAGATGTGCAGCGTGCAGTGCCATCAGGTTGGGGTGAGGCAGTGGCTCGGTGAAGGTCATCCAGCATCGTCAGTGAGACCAGGGCTGTGGTGTGAAGTGATGCGGTGCTCATCGCGGTGCTGGCAGGTCATGGTGCAAGCAGCGCCATCATCTTTTCTGAAGCGCTGTCGTCGGCTCACAAACTGGATTCAATGGCTCCAGTGTCGGTAGGTCAAGGCTGCGGTGTGGGATGAGGATGGTGCATCTTGTAACTTACAAGTGGTGCCCTCAAACCACGGTTCAAGCAGCAGCGTCAATGTCGGTGTGGAGCGGCATTGTCTGGGATATAAGTGCAGCAGCATGAAGCGAGCCGGTGGGTAGTGTGGTGCCCACAGGTCGCAGGGCAAGCAGTCGCTCGGTGGCGGCGGCAGCGGTGAGACCGAGGTTGCAATGCGAAGTGTGACAATGACCTCTGCGGCGCCTTCAGGACATGGAATCAGCCGCGGCATCCTCGGCAGTACTGGGTTGCTTTTTCTTCTATTGCAGCACAAAACCCACGGTTCGCAGGGCTGAAAGCAGATGAAGTTGAAGTCTTTGCTATTCTTGAGACTTCTTGAACAGGGGGCAAGCTCTACTTCAAGCCTTCGGATAAACTCACACAAAGAAGTTGCAGAAAGTTCAGTCCAGTCCAGTCCTTTCACTTCCCAATACAGAAGCAGCCACCGCAGGCCAACAACGCAAAGCTCTCAGCAAAGTGGCATTTCCTCCTCACAGCTTTCCCAGCTCTTCTACTTGGCAGTCTTCTTGGTCCAAAAGACTTTTAAAGTTCTGGAGTCTGGGCCCCAATATTTATACCACATTTCCCTTTGTTTTTGTCTTTTTGAAGAGAGTGTCTGTGCTCAGTCCAAACCAGTTCTGTCAACTCTGGCCCAGGTTTCTGGCAACAGGTGGGCACAGCATTGTTCAAGGCAGACCAGGCCTATTCCGGTGCAAGGAAATCTCCTCCCACTACTCTAAATGCAGCCTAGGTATACTCAGCCCAACCCTGACTCATCCAGGAAAGGCAGGACACACCTCAACTCCTCTCAGTGGCTGTCTGCAGTGAATGCACATCCCCAGCCCCTGTCACTCCCAAACCAGACATGCAATACACAAACCAGCAGAGGCACATAGGATGGCTAAGCAAGAAAATACCCACTTTCCAAAAGTGGTATTTTCAAACGCACAACGTACAAATCATCTTTACTAAAAGATGCATTTTTACATTCTGAGATCAGCATACTAAACTCAATTTCTCCATCTTACAAGTAACACTTGTAAGATGTCACAAAGTATCTCCCATTCTATCCAATGGGACAGATAGCCGTTCAATAGTGAAAAATGAAATACACTGTATTTCACTATCAGGACATGTCATACACACCAGTACATGACCAGCCTTTCACATACATTGCACTCTGCCTATGGGGGTACCTTGCACCTACCTTAGGGTTGACTTACATGTAATAAACGGGAAGGTTAGGGCTTGGCAAGTGGGTGCACTTGCTAAGTTGACATGGCAGTACAAACTGTGCACAGACACTGCAGTGGCAGGTCTGAGATACCTTTACAGTGCTACTTCTGTGGGTAGCACAATCACAGCTGCAGGCCCACTAGTATCCAATCAATCAATAAACTTTATTTCGGTTGTCAGGTCATAAAAGTAAAAAGTGCATATACACAACTTAATAAAATTTAAAACTCAGATATAATAAAAAACATCAGTTACACTAAAAAATTAGCAGATCATATAGCTTAATGTTATAATATGCAAGCATTCTCAAGTAAAAGAAACTATACACTGGTTGCCTTTAAAAGCTACTAGCTAAACAATTCATCTTACATTATGGATAAAAATACAATCCTCCTATGGGCTATACCACTAAAATAATACACGTTGATTTATTAAAATAATACTTCCTTACCGATTGACTCAATTGGGGCAGGGCAGCAGGGACAGCCTTTAAACTGTACAGCATTGCATGACCATAAGTTTGTAAGTCAATTCAGAGGTAGAGAGCCATGCCTGAATTGGATGTTGAGTTTTTAACTGTCCGTCTCCAAAAATAAGGTAGAGGTAACCTTTCAAGGTACATGAAATTTAAAGTCAGCAAATTCCTCAGTTAGTCTGCCCCGACTGCTATCCCATGCATCATTCTTTGCTACCCAGTCCCAATACATTAATTTAATTTGTTTTTTTTGTAGGCAGTTCTGGGCAATTGATACAACTCCCCTTTACCCCAATTTTGTTGAGTAGGATTCCGATGTTCCTGATCCGGCCTATTTTCTTAGATGTTTCTATAGAACAAACGTTTTAATAGGCTAAAGGATATGGGGGCAGTTCAGGGGTCGAGACTAATCTCTGCCAGAATAGGAGTGGACAGTGTTTTACAAATTCTTTAACAGATTTAACGCCCACATTCAATTTGAGAGGGTAAAGTGGTGTACTTGAGGGAAGGGAGACTACATTTCTAAGGAGCTTATTTTCCATTACTGTAAGGCAGTTCACATTTTCGAAACCCCACAACTCGGACCCATAGAGAGCATAGCAAACAGCCTTGTTTTTATAAATCTCCAGAGCTTGAGCAACCAGTTTTGTGTAAGAGCAACAGTGTTCCTTTCTGAGGGCCCCAGTTACCTGAGTAAACTTAAGGCTGGCCTTGTGAAGATGTTGTTTCCAGGACATGCCTTCTGAAAATGTAATACCCAAATATTCAAAACAACTCACCCTCTCTAGGGGGATGTTATTTAGAGTTAGTAATATTTTAAGTGATCTATGGAGGTTCAACATCATGAGTTTAGCTTTTTAGGTGTTTATTTCAAGACCCCTCTTATCACAGATATTCTTGAATTGATAAAATAGCGTTTGAAACCCCATAGGTGTTTTGGAGACAAGAAGGGTGTTATTTGCGAAAGGGAGTGTTGCAATTTTCTCATTGCCCAGCCATGGCACATCCACTGGTATCGTGGCTAAGAAATCAACCACCAGGTTGATATATAGAGAAAATAACGTTGGGGCCAGAACGCAGCACTGACAGACCCCCCTACCAATTTTAATGGTGTCTGTGACTTGACTCTTTTCACCCCCTATCACACTGGCATAATTATCTACGTGGAGACGTTCCACCAATGACAACATTTCTAAGGGAATCCTCATATCCTTCAGCACCTCGACAAGTCGACATGACAGTACAAACTGTGCACAGACATTGCAGTGGAACATCTGAGATTCCTTTAAAGGGCTACTTCTGTGGGTGGCACAATCAGCGCTGCAGGCCCATTAGTAGCATTTGATGTACAGACGATGGCACTTTCAGTGCACTTTACTAGGGACTTACCAGTAAATCAAATAGGCCAATCATAGAAATACCAATCCATAAACACAATTTACAAAATTTACATGGAGAGCATAAGCACTTTAGCACTGAATCGCAGTGGTGCTTTCCGCCTTGTTGAATTGCCGCCGATGAGAGAGAGATGCTGTCAGGGAGCGACGATTAACGATTAGAAATAATACACGAACGCGTTTCCAACACGGTAACACGGGATCGATTAGCAAGAATACAGTGCCGCTGACACAATGTGTACAGTGCCCTAGTACGTGGGTTTAAATCAGGAAATATGGCAGAGCTAAAGGAATTTGAAAAATAGATGAGGGCACCGCCCACGCTTAAATCATCTTAAGTAAAGCGGCCCTTAAGGCTCGACTCTACACGACGTTTGATTAAAACTCATTACTGGAATCGTCATTTGGCAATTCTTTAGACATACAAAAGAATTTCTCTACATCAAGCGACTTCGTGCGTTATTTATTGTTAAACAGAGCACCTGGGATCAACACCCCTGAATGTGTTCGACCTGTCCTGGTCCTAAGGAGAACCCAAAAAGAAAAGTAGCGTTCTGAAACACGTCGACCTACCCCAGCTAGCTGTAACCACCATCATTCTACTGATTAATACAGTGTACAAACAAGGCAACTTACCTGGTGTAATTGTTGTATCAGCTAACTGTGTATGGCAGGTTGTTAGATTGTGAATACGCAAATAATTTGTGCCGCCATTACTCTATTGTCAAGTTTAGGACTGGTCTATCTTTTCGTTTGTTAGTTTTCGTAATGCTTTTTGGTCATTTAAGTGTTGAATGACCTAGGTGATGTAATTATTTTTTGATGTAGTGTTGAATGTCACTAAAGGTGTATTGTCTTTCTTTATGACATGATTTAAATGGTCAATGTATCAAATAATCAAATGAAAATTAGAAAGGTGAAATAAAGACACCTAGCCACTTTAGTTGTCAAAGTGGTTTGTTGAATGCAATAACCCTCAACACACGCCCAAACAACCTCTTGTTGTAAGCAGGCCCACTAGTAGCATTTGATGTACAGACCCTGGCACTCTCAGTGCACTTTACTAGGGACTTACCAGTAAATCAAATAGGCCATTCATGGAAATACCAATCCATAAACACAATTTACATGGAGAGCATATGCACTTTAGCACTGAATAGCAGTGGTGAAGTGCCCAGAGTCCTATAACCAACAAAAACAGGGTCAAAAACAGGAGGCCCAAAAGAAAAAAAGTCTGGGAGTAAATGCTCTGAAAAAGCCAAGTCTAACACAACCCCTTCCTAGCCTCAAGCCAGGTTGCACTAATTAATCCTTTGATGGACTTCCCTGCTTGGGGCGATAGAACACAGACCTGGCCCAGGCTGCCCTCTCCCCGCATCCCTCCTGAAGCTCTGAATCCTCCTGCCTGGAGCAGCACCCCCAAAAGACAATCTGGTAGTGGCATAATTAGCAGTCACCCCTCCCTCCAGATCAGATGAGACACCTTGAACCTGGCTCTCCAACCGAGGGTCAGCAACCTTAGGCTGGACCTGTGCCTGGAAACCCAGGACTTCTGGGGGAGTACACCCACCACCCCCAGGGGAAACACACTCCTCTTGAGTTGTGCGAGATTCTGCCTGTCTCCGGTCTCCGGCCTCCTATCCACCTCACCAGGGTCAGTCCTGGGGTGCTCTGACTTCAGATCTGGCAACCCCTGACCCACTGGCCGTTCCCCTGGGGACTGTCTCCCCCTGCACCTGTTGTTCCGCACTCAGGCACCCTCCCAACTGAAGTGGTGCTGCCAGACAAAAGAACTCTGGAATGCTAGCTACAGCAGTCCCCCCAGCTCACCTGACACTTAGGGATCCCCCTCAGGGGATGACCTCTCGGTATAGACTAGGCCCCCCTCCTGGAACCAACCAGGCCTTGAGGCTGGATTTTGGGCACCTCGGAAACACAGTCCACTCCCAATCCTTCTTCTCTGAGATAGGACACAAGACCTTACAGCGCTAAACACATATAGAGGAGTAGAGAGTGGTGAAAAAAGTTGTGGTAGCTTGTGCTTGGTGTGAAAATACTTACCTCACTCACAAAATTGTGACTTGCTTCACCATAGGGCTCCTTCAGTACACCACTGCGCAGACCAACGACTGGGGTAGAGCAATAGGGTAGGGAAGACAAGACATATATAAAATATACAGAAATAGTAAGTCAAAATATATTGGGATCACCAAAAGAAAAAGTGCAGTGAAGATTAAAACTAGCTCGGAGGTGTCTCTGTGCGTAAGTTTATTCCTGGACCCTCCGGCCAGGATTAAAAATGTGAAGGATGGTGGTGACAGGAAGAAAGTATTGAACTCCTACACCCCTCCTTACTGCCAATATGTTGACCTGTTTCTGCCTTCGTAATTGTGCACGGGATATAGGGTCACACCGGCATTCATTAGGACCTTTCTGATCCCAATTCTTAAAATAACCTCATTACGTGAAGGTTGGCCAGGAACAACTTGTTCCTGCACCGAGGGATCCCCTATGTAACACTCTCTCGAAGTACTAAAGGGGAAAGAGAAACAACAAACACGAAAGGGCATTATTCATGCGTCCCCCTGCTGAATTGTTCTTGGAAGTATTCTTGCATTTTTCGGCTTTAGAAGGAACGGTTTGGACATAGCGAATTTTAGTATTTTATTGTATTGTAGTTGCATTTATATGAACTCTTAGCGGCGCTTGCATTGTAGCACTCTTCGGAATTTTACAGAGCTACTGGAAAACTCAGTGAAATTCTGCAGAGTTCTGTGGCTGGCGGAGTCACTCATTGACCCCCGTCCTCCTGTACCCCTCCTGTTAAACCCCGTCCCCCTCTAAACCCAACGCTGCCCCTCCCACTCCCGCTAAACATCACCCCCGCTAAACCTCTCCCGCATAGTTGGGCCTGCTGGGCTGGCCGGGAGACTTACCTTCTCCACCAGTCCTGTGGTGTCCTGCCTGCTCCTGCTGCTGTGGCTCCACTCGCCTTCTGCTGCTCTGCTGATCCAGTTCAATTAATTAACAACAGGAAGAACTGCAGTGCGCATGATGTATTTGGGGAGTAGTAAGTGAGTGTGGGGTGGTTTATTTGGATATTGTGATTACTGCTGATAAGCTAGGTGTACTCGGGCAGTCAATAATTTGAATTCTGGTTGATGCCTCAGTAAATCATTAGTTTAAGACACCTATTACACACAGTATGAAATGGTTGCATACATGCTCTCGTAAAATGTGCAGAAAGATTGTGTTTAAATGTTTACAGTGCTTTCAAAAGTTATGTTTTAATTAATATGTTGATTGTACCAAGCGCAGACCTTTTTTATAAGTCTCCCTTAAAAGGGCAAATTTCAAACTCTATTAATTAAAACCTATACTTCTCCCAGGCAACCTTCACATTAGCTGATTAACCAATTGCATAAATGTATGTTTCTTTCAGATAGGAGATACCCTAAAGAGAAGGGTTGCTTCGCTTCTCTCCCTTCTTCTCCCCTTACAACCTGTGGCAATGCAACCATTCAGGGATGGTTGTTTTTTTATGGTTTAAATCTTTTATTGACATTTCAAAAATTATAGGCTCCAACCCCGCTAGATAATAACACCTTGCTCAGTCTCTGAATGGTGGACTTTCCCCACTCTTCTCTTCCGCAGCCTAAATCGCACGTGGACCAATCTGGAGATGCCATCGTGATCCCTGTTAGCAGTTGTGGAGCAAACTTTATAGCGAAGAAACTCCCTCCTCCAATACCCCAACCCTCTCCCTCCCTCCCCTTCCACGTCCATCTGTCCCCCTTCCCCCATTGTCTCAGCCACTCTCAAGCTCTACCCCTCCGCCCGCTCCTCAGACAGCTGCAGCAGGCGCAAATAGCGAGGACCTCCCTGAACTCGGAGGACAACAATGCTAGAAAGGGCCTCCACAGTTCGCTATATTTGGAACCATCCCCGGCCAGTGTTAGGGTGAGTTTTTCCATACCTAGGACATGCCACAATCGGTATAGCCAGCCCGTAAACGTTGGGATGTTGGGAGTGCGCCAATGAGTAAGTATATTCTGTGCAGCTGAACCCAACGCTATGGTAATCTGTCGTCCCCTACGTGATTTGAGCGGATATGTCAAAGGGTTTGGGAGGCCCAACAGGCTGTACGCCGGGAAGCGCGGGATCGTAGTTTCAAAATGCTTGTCCACCTCATCGAGCACCTGAGTCCAGTATGGCTGGACACTCTCACACTCCCAAAGCAGATGAGTCAAGGTTCCTATCTGCCCGCATCCCCTCCAGCAGTGTGCATCTCTCTGCCTATCTATCGCATTTAAGCGCTCCGGGGTGTAATACCAATAGGTCGCAATCTTTGTGAGGGTGTCCGTGAGGCCCATGTGATACGCTGAGTGCCTGGCCCTGTAAGCTATCCCCCCCACTCCTCTTGGGTCAAAGTCCTACCGAGCTCCCTTTCCCAGCGTGTCCGTCCTGTGTTGTAGGTGTGCGCGAATCGCATTTGGAGCATTCTGTACAGATCAGAGATTAGCTGCTCATCAGACGATCGTGTTATTAGCCATCGCTCGTATTGGGAGAGCTGCCGGTCCACAAATGGGCGGACCCGCCCATCGAGCGCCCAATGTCGAACCTGGAGATAGCGGATCCGTTCCTCCTCCGGTAACCCGTATTCTTGCTGAAATTGCTGGAACGGGTGCACCCCATCCGCATCATACATATGATATAGGAAGCGGCAGCCTGCTGGCTTCCATCCGCTGAAGGCCGCTGAGTCCATTCCAGGAGTGAATTCCGGATTGTCAAACAGGGGCGTGAGCGGGGAGGGAAAGGTGGTGAGCTCATGATGAACGTTAGTACGATCCCAGATTTCTAAGGGAACGCGAGTGATGTGAGAGGCATAGAGATTGGGGGGCCTGTGTTGCTTTCGCAGGAAGGGGAGCTCTTGTAGGGGCCGGGCTGCTACCGCCTGGTCTTGAAACAGCCAATGTTTCTCCGACTCCCAACGGCTCCACTCCACCAGGTAGCGTAGCTGTGCGGCCCAGAAATAGAGCTGAAGATCAGGGATCCCAAGGCACCCGGCTTCAGGTGTAAGAGTGGACAATGACCTCTTCATGCGCGGCTTCCGCCCGTTCCAAATGAACTGGGCCAACTCTGATTGAGTCTGCTGAAGCCACCCCACCGGTGGATATAGAGGAATGGTGCGGAAGAGGTAGAGGTTCTGGGGTAGTATGGTCATCTTGACTGCCGCAACCCTGCCCAACCACGAGAGGGGATAATGCTTCCATTGCCCTAACTCCCTGCAAATCTTCCAGCGCAAAGCGGTATAGTTAAGGGCCACCACTTGCGAGAGCGTAGGAGCCAGCTGAATCCCCAAATAGGGGTCTGATTCCTCGGCCCATTGAAACGGGAGTGAACTCTGCAAATGTTCCCGAGTGGAAGGAGACAGAGAGAGGCCTAGGACCACCGACTTGTTCGCGTTCACCTTGAACCCCGCCACTCGTGTAAAGGCCTCCAATTCTGCCATGCACACCGGCAGCGCCTCCCGAGGGTTTGATAGAGACAGTAGCACATCGTCCGCGTACAGGCTGACGGTGTGAACATACCCCCCGAACTTAATTCCGGAAATTCCCGGGTTTTGTCTGATATTCTGGGCGAGGGGTATTATATATACGCAGCAAAAAGCAGCGGCGACAACGGGCACCCCTGCCTCGCGCCCCTCGTTATAGGGAAGCTAGTGGACGTGTGGCCATTCACCCGAACCGTTGCATACGGGAATGTGTAGCAGTTAAAAATATGGGTGCGAAATTTGTCTCCCAGCCCCATCCGCAGCAATACCTGCTCCAAGTAGGGCCAATGAACGCGGTCAAACGCCTTTTCAGCGTCGATCGTGAGCAACATATATTCTCCCGCCGTGGGAGAGGCTTTCTCGACCAAGTGCAGGACACGTTTCGTATTGTCAGGGGCCTGACGTTCTGGGATAAACCCCGCCTGATCCGGGTCAATTAGGCATGGCATATAAGATGCCAATCCGCCGGCCAGGATACCCGAGTAAAGCTTAAGATCGACGTTCAGCAGCGAGATGGGGCGGTAGACCCCGCAGCGAGTCGGATCTTTGGGAATGACCACTATGTGGGCCCCCACATGGTCCGGGGGGATCGCCCCCGCGACCGAAAAAGAATTGAAGAGCCGGGTGAGGAGGGGTGCCAGCAAGGTGCAAAACTTCTTATAAAAGATGGCGGTGAAGCCATCCGGCCCCGGAGCTTTCGCCAGTTTCAGCCGGAAGATAGCAGCAATCACCTCCTCCGGTCGAATGTCCCCATCTAGCTGATTTGCCTGGACCTTGGTCAGGGTTCAGAGCGTGACCGTGTACAGAAAGGCAGCCCCCCCATGGGCGGTCAACCGAGAGCCAGAATACAAATTAGCGCAGTATGCACGGAATGCTTCAGCTATGTCCCTATCTTCAGTAACTCTCCTACCGTCCTCCCGGCAGATCTCTTGGACCCCCTGGCGTTTCCGGACCTCCCGAAGTTTGTGCGCGAGAAGGCGCCCCCACCTATCTCCTCCCATGTAATAGGCATGTTTTAAGCGAAGGGTCGCATATTCCGCTCTATCCTGATCAAGAGCAGTCAGCTGCTGTTGAGTGGCCCTCAGCTGCCGCCCCACCCTAGGGGCCCCCGTCCTCTGGTGCATCTGCTCCAACTCCCAAGTTTTTTGTGTAAGCTCCTCCCGCTTGCGTCGCCGCTCTAGATTGTTGGCCGCAGAGATAGCAATGAACTCTCCCCTAAGGACCGCCTTCATCGCCGCCCACTGTGTCGCTAAAGTAGTGTCGGTGTTGGCGTTGTGCGCCAGAAAATCTGTGATCGATCTGCGAATCTGCCCCAGCACGTCCTCCCGATGTAACAGGGTGTCCCTAAGGCGCCATATCCTGTCCGGTCGCACCACCGGCGGCAGAGTCAAAATAGTAAACACCGGAGCGTGATCTGAAAGCGAAGCCACTCCTATCTCAACCGTCGTTGTCATTTCTCTGACCGCGGATGAAACCAGAAGGTAATCCAACCGCGCATATGTTTTATGTGCATGAGAGTAATAAGAAAACTCCCGACTCTGCGCCTGGAACTTATGCCACAAATCCTCAAGTCCCAAGTCTCGATGACGATCAAGGCCCGCCGCAGAAAGTGCACCTGCCTGATGTGTGCGTTGACAAGCTCGTCGCCGTGACTTCCGTGAGGGCGGACTGCAAAAAGCGCTCCTGACCCTCATTGGGAGCGTAGAGAGAGCCGATGGTAAAGGTTAAGGCTCCCAGGGCGAACCTTTAGATCAGCAGCCTTCCTCTAATTTCTGCCTCCTTCTGCAAAACCTCCCCCCTAAACCGCTGAGCCACCAGGATCGCCACCCCGGCTGTCTTGGTGAGGCTAGAAGAGAAGAGTTGTACCGTGAACTTGCGGGACCTGAGCCGGTGACAGTCTTGTGCTAGTAAATGGGTCTCCTGGACGAGACAAATATCAGCCTGGGAGTTCTCCAGGCAGGACAGCACCGCTCTGCGCTTTACCAGGTTGTTGAGGCCCCTAACATTAAGGGTTAATATTTTAAGTGTGTGCTGCGCCATTCACTCCATCTAACCATCTCAGAAAATGTAATGTGGACTGCGCAGCCCGTGCGGGAGGAAGGTACCATGAGTTAGTGGTGTGTGCTCCCTGTGTGCTTGCGCCTGTCTTGACCCCACCCCATGATGGACGTGAAACCCCATTCCAGAACCACTATCCTCCACCTTCCGGTGGATGGTAATGTAGCAACAAAGAGTGGGGTAGCACAATGGATAGCCCCCCCCCCCACAGGCGATCCAGTCAAGAATCCAGTGGTGATGCCAGCTACTACAATCACACATCTCCGCTGGGTGAAAGGCTATGTAGACCCGCGGAGACTGTCTCTAATGCAGCTTGCTGGCCTCTGAGGATCTCCGCCACCGGAGGTTTCTTGGCACGCTTACGCCGGCCCTGTCTGCGCCAGCCAGGTCCATCCGCCTTTGCCTCCATAGGGCCCCCATCAGCACCGATGTCCTCCGCCGGTAAATCCACCCCCAACAGCTTGGCTGCCTTTGATAGGGACCGCAGTTGGTAGAGTGTGTTGTCGATGCGGAACACCAAGCAGAAGGGGTGCCCCCAACTATACCGGATGTTGCGCTACTGAAGGTGCATCGTAATTGGCTTGAAAAGTCTGCGTTTATGGAGCGTGAGGGTCGATAGGTCTTGGTACAGCACCGGCACTTGGTCTCGGAACTTCACCGGGTGTTGTTGACGGGCTCTACGCAGTATGTCCTCTTTAGTGCGATAGTCTTGCACACACACTAAGATGTCGGATGGGTTGGCGGAAGAGGGTCTCGGGGGGGCCCACCCTATGTGCCCGGTCGATCCGCAACTCAGACTCCAGTGGGCGTTCCAAGGCATGATTAAAGAGCTCTTTAGTGAATTCAAATAGATCTTTGGAGTCTTCGGTGTCTCGCACTCCCCGGATGCGTATGTTGTGGCGTCGAGACCGGTTCTCCAGGTCTTCCACGTGCGACTGAAGGTCGACCTGTTGGTCGTGGATCCGAATGATCTCTTGTTGTAGGGCCACCCGTTCTGTGTCACGACCATCACTTTTGTCTTCCAGCGCGACGACCCTTTCCCCGATGCCGTCCACATCCCTGCGGACTTCCTTAAGGTCCGCCGCGAATTCCTTTTGAAGATTTTGGATATCCGCTCTCAGGCCAGCAAACATGGACTCCAGAAACGACTTGGTGATCGGTTCAGCTCCCTCCGGCTGCGTAGACAGGGGACCGGACGCCACCGCCGCCATGACCCCCGTCGAGGGCCCCACCTGTGACCTCGCGAACAGGTCTTTTAGTGTCTTGTCTCTGCGGCCCTTCGGGGGTTCCATAACGTGCCCGCGGCTCCGCTACTTGCTCGCCCGGGGTAGGTCACGGCGTCACCCGACAGCTATCCGATGCCGGCCACTCGCCTGCCTTGATCGGCCCCACCGCCTCCCCTGTCCAGTCCGCCCCTGCGGGTCTCCCTCTTGAAATCGAGCCCCCACTGTCTGCTGTGATGGCCCTAAAGCCGTCCTGACCCCGAGCTCCCGGTGACTCACCGTCCGGTCCCTCCGTCGAGGTCAAGCGCCTTTCGGGTGTCTGGCGTTGTCCAGCCGTGGTCCCAAACCCGCCGCTGGGTCTCGGATGCCGCCGGTCTGCCGGGAGAGCAGAGACCCGGGACGCCTCCCCCTCCGCCGGCGGGGCCCCCACCTCAAGGCTCCTCTCCGCTGCTCGGGTGTCTCAACCGTCGGTAGGTCTCGTCCCAAGATAACAGGCCACAGCCGCGATGCGAGGCCTCCCGCTTTGTGGAGGCAGTAAGTCCCCTCTCTGGTGTGCCCAGTATGCGTGGGGCCCGATATGCTCTGCGCATTTCACAGAGGCCTACTCCCCACTCCTGTTCAGGTGTGTCCAGAATCCAGGCCTAGGCAGACACACTCCGGGCCCGCCCTCACAGGTCCCCGGTCGCACTCCGCTGATTCTCACGGTGGCGACGGCTGCCGCAGCTCCCACCTTCTGTGCGCCCGGTGGCCTGAGCGCTGAAGCGGCCGGAGGGCCCCGCCGAGGCAGCCAGCCCCTCCAATAGCTCCGGGCCGTCCAGTTGCTGCAGAACCGCCTCACGGCCGCAGGCCCAGACTCTCCAGGGCTCCCACACCAGGCCCCCGCGCCTCACCAGTTAGCAGTCCCCGGGCCCTTCGACCCATGTCCCCTTTCTGTGCAGTCCGCCAGGCCCCCTCAGGACCCCTCGCTCACTCCGGGCTCTTCGGCCTCCAGCCCAGGCCTCCTTATCTTTGGGTGTGTTATCGGGCCCTCGCCCCAGAGAAGGGCACCGTAGGTCCCCTGCCGCCTGCTCCTTCCCCATATCCCCGTGATCCCTGCCGGTGGCGCGGACTGCGCGAGCACTTGCCTGTCTGGCGGTGGGGCGGCAGGATCTCGTCCGGCTCACGTCGCACCTGATCCCCTCCGGGGGCCCCGCGGTGCTGCCGCTGCCTCGTGGCGGTCGATCTGCTTCCTGCCACCTTGGGCCTGCCGCGCCGGCGTTGCCCCCGTCGCTTCCTTCGTTTAGGGAGAGAGGAGTCCCCCTCCGTGCCATCGCGGACTTCCTCGCAGGGGCTCACGTCGCCGCCGCCGCTTGGACCTCACCGACTCCGCCTGGCCACCTCCGCTGCAGGGCTGCGCTCACTCCCGGCCTGACCTCGGCCCCCGAGCCCCCTCCTCGCTTGGCGGAGCCCGGCTTAGGATGCCGGCGTGAACCTGCGTGTATGTGGGAGGGATCGTCCCGCAGAGCAGCTCCTCATATCCGGCCTCCCCCTGGGCTCCGTATCGTGGCAGGCCAATCCGGGATGTGCTCGCCCGGCCTCCGCTGCATCGAGGCAGCGCCCCCTCTCCTGTAGGCCTCCACCTCGTGGGTCTGCACGCCGCTCTGTACTTTTGGGCCCCGGGGGTCATGTCCACACTGGACTGCAGCTCTCGTGCCGCCTGTGTCACCCCCGGCACCTACAGGACTGCTTTCATCGGTGTCGGCCAGGTGGAAATGGCCGATCACCGGTGCTGCGCTGGGCCGCCTGCGGGAGAGGCAGAGAAACACGTCCGCCTAAGCCGCCATCTTAGCCACGCCCCCCATGGTTGTTTTTTAAATAAAATATATAGGAACTGTTTTGATAAAATTTATAAAGCTTGGAAACGTCGTTCCCCTACCCACTTCTATCTCTGGATCCATCCCTACAAAATCAATCAGCACACAAACTCTTCCAGTAATAGAACCTTTACCCATCATTCTCAATTCATCTATTCACAGATTAAATCAAATAAGAAGCACCATTCGACTTGAAAGGCAGACCACTTGGCTTTGCTAAAGCTTGTTTATATTGTATGCCTCTTTGAATGCCAAAGAATAGAGTAATCATACGGTGGAGTGCGGAATAATTACTTTGCACCGTTTATGTGGTGTGCAAGGCTGCTTCTTAATTGTTATTGGAAGTATTCTTGCATTTTCTGGCTTTTGAAGGAGCGGTTTGGACATAGCAAATTATTGTATTTTATTGTATTGTACTTGCATTTATATTAACCCCTTGTGGAATTTCACGAAGTTACTAGAAAACTCGCGGACTTCCATGACTGGCGGAGTCACTCATTGCTCCGTATACCCCTGAACCCCTCCGGCTACACCCACACCCTCCTACCACTCCTCAATCCTCCTCCCCCTCCCGTTAAACATCCCGCACTCCCCTTCCGCTAAACCTTTCCCGCGTAGTAATGCCTGCTGGGCTGGCAGGGAGACTTGCCTTCTCCTCCAATCACATGGTGTCCTCTCTGCTGCTGTGGCTACACTCGCCTTCCTCTGCTTGGCAGCACCGGTTTCAATTATTTAGCAACAGGAAGAACTGCTGTGGCATGGCGTACTGCATGAACTCATACCTGACCCTGGCAGGACACCGTGGGACTGGAGGAGAAGGTAAGTCTTACTCCGCTTTGTTACGATTGCAGAGTTTTGGAAAACTTTGCCTTCCAAACAGAGTGCGGAGTTTTAAAACTCTGCCAACTTCTCTGGCAGAGCGGAGTTATCCACTCGGGCTTAATGTATATATCACATCATACCTCTAATGAGATACCAGGGAGTATGCTGATCTGTGAAAGTGCTAAGGAAGGAAGAGTGTATGTCCAATATGTTGCTTAAATCAGTAGTGTTTTGATGTTGTATGTGAGGGCCTGAATTGTGACCTTATCTTATTGTTCCTGTAACAATGCCTGAATTTGAACAGAGATGGAATAAGAGAGGGACATTCAAGCATTAGAGGCTAGTTGATGATTGCATAAAATGTGTGTGAGGCAGTCTGTTCTACATGGGAATTATTTTCGTATTGTGCATTGTTAGACCAGTCATCTTTGACGTGGTTTTCCCTGACTGTTTTGCCTTCTAATTTCATCTTATGATGATTTTGTTTGTGCTGGCCTTAGGATCCGGGGCACTTTATCCCTGCTTTCCAGTGCTAAAGTGCATGAGCTCTCAACTTTAAACATGGTAAGATTGGCTTACCCAAAATTGGCATATTTAATTTACTTATAAGCTCCTAGTATTGTGCACTACATGCGCCCAGGGCCTGTAAATCAAATGCTACTGGTGGGCCTGCAGCACTGAATGTGCCTCCCACTTAAGTAGCCCTTTAAACATGTCTTAGGACTGCAATTCCAGAATCTTTGGTTGCAATGTTAAACTACCATGTTGACCTGGTAAGTTCACTCTCTTGCCAGGCCCAAACCTTCCTTTTTAAAACATATGTCACCCTTATGGTAGGCCCTGTACAGCCCAAAGGCAGGTTGCAGTGTATTTAAAAAGTAGGACATGCACGTTTAACTTTTACATGTCCTGGTAGTAAAAAACTCTTAAACTCATTTCACTACTACAAGGCCTATCTCTCCCATAAGATAAAATTGTGATTACCTAATCATATTTTCTGAGTGTAATTTCAAATTGGGAAGAGATTGAACGCCCACATTTGGTGTCTCTGGATTCACAATTTAAAATCACAACTTATGGTAAAGTTGGATTTTAAATTGTAATTCTATAAATGGCATTATTAGAAAGTTGGCATTTTCTTACTTAGCCCTTTGGTGGCTTCTGCATGTCTCTGAATACAGGTCTTGGGTGGGTGACAGCTGGGCTTTGTACATTCCCTCTAGAAAGCCACACACAAAGGGAGCTTATATTTGACCGAATGAGCATCCACATCCTGTTAGGCCATCCTGGGAAGGATGGGAGGGAGAAGCTGACACTTACACCTGAATAGGCTGTGACCTGTCCACCACCCACAAAGGGCTGCAAACCCCTGTATTGAGCCTGGAGCCAGAGCAGGGAGGGCAGGGGCTCTGTGCACTTCAAAGGCCCGCTGTGAAGTCACCCCTACTTCAAAGGCATAACTGGGTATAAGTGCTGGACCTCAAAAACCATAATATCAGTACATTTCTGGACCTGATACTCTACCAGGAAGTGCTGCTGAAAGAACTGCCACTCTGCTGGACTGCTACTATGCTGGAGTCCTGCTCTGCCTTGCTGACCTGCTGCCCTCCTTGCCTTGGAGTGAGAAGGACTGTATCTTCATCTCTCCAACCCAGAACCAATGTGACTCCAAGGGCTCACTGGCTTGCCTCCTGTTATGAAGTCCCAGGGACATCAAAGACTTCCAACTCACCTGTTACAGCGCCTGGACTCTGCCATCTGAGAATCTTGCCCTGACAAGTGGTACCAGTCCAGACCTGGACCCCTGCAAGTGGGTATAAAGTGCATTCTGCTCCATTAAACATCCAAGCATCAACGCTGTGGCGCTGCTCGGTACTGGTGCATCTCCATCTGCGCTGACGCATTGCTGCTGCTGTGAGGATCGAGGACATTGCAACACCAACTGTGCAGTGCATTGCCTCCAGTTCTGATGCATTTTCGACTTTGCGTGGCTCGGCAAAGACGCATGACCTTCACCCTGTGGTTTAACAAAGATGCATTGCCTATTGCTTCCTGCATCTCAGCGCCGTCAACAAAGCAACTTAGGTACTTTGCAAAGGGCCAAGGCTGATCCCTGTATCTGACCCCCACTCCATCGCAGTCTGCTTACATTTTGGGATTTGACCCAGTGTAGCATGACCGGATAGCCCCTGTTGGAGCTTTATGCTTTTACGTACAACATTTCAGCTTATTCTTTAAAAACGCATTTTTGGGGTTTTGTTGTTAATTAAATTAAGCTCTATTTTGCTAACCAGATTTGGTATCCTTTTGTGTGGTATTTTCACTGTTTTACTGTTTGAAATGTTGCACACATGCTTTACACATTGCCTCTTCAGTTAAGCCTGAATACTCTGTGCCAAGTTACCAGAGGGTGAGCACAGGTTAATTTAGTGTTTGTATCTGACTAACCGTGACTAGCATGTGGTTCCTGCTTGGACAGGATGTATAACACTGCCAGCTAGAAACCCAATTTCTGACATGCGTGGTGTAGGGTGCTACCCTTAGGAGATGCAATCTTGCTTCATGTATAGTATATTTCCTGGATCCAGTAGTGGCAGACTAGCGACCCCCTAGGAATAGCCAGAGGCACAACTGTTGTATGACCAGCTGTAGTGTATGTTGTGCAGTTTACACAAGAGCACCTGGGAAGCACCCATAGAAATTGGTAACTGTACAACAAGCCATGATGTTTGCTCTTTGCAACCTACGTGACAATGATATATATTCATAATGTAATTAGCCATGGCTTAGGCAGAGACGTTTTAAGTCATGGGCAAAGTGGTCTCTGGCGCAGGTCCCCATCATTTCAGGAGTCCCCCTGATAGAGCCAGCTCTGATATGCAGAGAGTCTTGCCCTTAAAACCTAATAAACAGATTGGGCATGATTCACAAACGTGAACTGAGACGAAAGTCTAACTTTACGACTTTTCGGTATTCACAAAGATCGTTTACGTGTAGTAAAGTTAGACTTCTGTCCCAGTTAAACTTAAGATTTTGTCTCAAGTTTAACTTTTTGGTCTCAGTTAAACTTAAGACCAAATGTTAAGTTTACCCAAGACAAAAGTCTAACTTTACGACTTTTCGGTATTCACAAAGATCGTTTACGTGTAGTAAAGTTAGACTTCTGTCCCAGTTAAACTTAAGATTTTGTCTCAAGTTTAACTTTTTGGTCTCAGTTAAACTTAAGACCAAATGTTAAGTTTACCCAAGACAAAAGTCTAACTTTACTACTCTTAAATGGCCTTTGTGAATACCGAAAGTCATAAAGTTCAACTTTTGTTATTCACAAAGGGCATTTACAAGTAGTAAATGCCTTCTGTGAATACTAAAAGTCGTAAAGTTAGACTTTTTTCTCAGTTTACTTTTGTGAATCGGGCCCGTTGTATTTATGTTTCGAGCGGCATCCATAAATAGTTTCTTTAGATCAAAGCAGGATCTCACATATGAGAAATGGGAGGGTGTCCTGAAGATATTTGCAGTATTATTAGTGTGCTGCTGCTGTGTTATAATATTGAAAGCACACGCCACTATCCCTGAATATTAGATGTAAGCACATTTAGAATTTGTACAAGTGTGCCTGTGCACTGTCAGTGACCTGGCCAAAGCGCTGAAACTGGATCATAAATTCAAAATATTATACATTCAAAAATTGCAATTAATGAAATAACAACCAAAACTGGCTATGTAGCAAGCCATAAACAATCATGGTGAGTAAACAGTTTTTTCTGGAATTACAGAAAAACCAGTTCACTGAATGGCTGAAAAGTGCACGATGTACAACAAACATTTCGACAGTAAGGTAAATATTTGTGTAGATGCTGAAACAAATCACATTGTGTTCATGAGAGGGGAAACTGGCAAAAAAGAAGTGATCAAAGTTTGGTTGGAGCGATCCTTACAGTCATCACTTTTTTAAATTGACTTTTTTTATGATGCATTCCCAAGATTGAGCAAGAGCTGCATTGTGCAACCTCAATAGTAAATATGCAAAGTAGCAAACTGAGACATTAAGTTCTGTTTAATTTTATTTTGCACTCCGCATTCCATTGCATATTTACGACGAATAAACTCAACCAGTGTTGGAACTCTTTCAAGTGACTTTTATACCTAAGGGTGTTGAGTTAATGTTCCCCATGCATGCACTTTTCTGCATGTGTGGGCTTAACCCCTCCTTTGTGCATTTGACATTCACCTCTTACGTTGCCTTCACAGTGGTGTGGCTAAGTAGCAAAGGCCCTGATGCAAGCAAAGAAAATTAACCCCTTCAAGCCCAGTTGGCTTCTAAAGTTCAGCCATGATTGGGATATAGAGGGCACAAGTACCCCTGTGCCATGATGCTCCTACATTTACTGCACTATTGACATTTATGCCCATGGGCCTTCATGAGACAGAATGTTAAACGAGATTAATGGAAATTAGATACAGGTGTCAAGAATGAACTAATAAGTATAGGAGCCACCATGAAGTCAACTTCATTGTACTCCTACATCTGTATATTTCCTGTCACCAACAAACTGCAAAAAGTTCTCAACAAAGAAAAATAAAGTGAAGAAAGAAGACGGTATCACATAGGCTTACATAATGCAAACAAATGCTCAGTGCCCAACAGAGACAGCTTATAAATTTAATGTATAGATATCTTACGACTAGAACCCCCATTTCAACTTAACCTCTATCAGAAGTTGAATGGATCTTAATTGGAAGTGCAAAATTCCAATTCTTGTAACAAATTAATCCTACAGATATCAAATTAGACTTTAATTGTGGCCGACTTCCATCATACTGAGAGGAAAAAGGTTTTCTCAAAGTGTGACTTAAAATCTTAAAACTTCGTCCAACTTCCAAGTTGTGAAAAATATCCACTGCTGAGATATTGGTGAAAAACAGAAATGCAACTTTCAATTTTGATTTATAAGCAATATACTGGATTACTTTAAATTCTAAGGTTCTCCTTCTGAGCACGGCCTTGTTTTATTAAAAACACATACAGCCAGATGTTGGGATAGACAACACAAGGGTCGATTTCTGGTGCTTTTCACACAAATTTAGTTTCTTCCTTCTCAGTAGTTCACTAATCTTAATTGTCCAAGTGGATTAGGTTTGTCTTTTAGACAAAATCCCTGGGATAGGAAGTGATTCACCATACCTTCTGGAGTCGCCTTCTGGAGGAAACGGGGTAACTTTCTTTAAATGGAAAGATTGTACAAGGCAGCCTTTGGTTTTTCTTTTGGCACTGAGTTACTTGAGGGTGAGGATTGGGTCCAGGGTGAATCCAAATGACTTGGAATTAAGTGAAGGTTGAGGTTTGAACCTGTCAAGGTTCATGTCTTTGAGTCATGTTTATACTGTTTATTGATTTTGGCAAATAACAGGAATTCTCTGTTAGTTGGATGAGCCTCTGGTAAGCACTGGACATCCAGGTCTGAGTATGAGCAGGCGGCGCTTGAGGCGTTGGCTGTCTGAAGCAGAGAACGCTTTCAGGTAGAGTTGTGTATCATCAGCATATTGGTGAATGTTGATGCTTTTATCTGTGAATGGGTGCACCAAGCAGCTCCATACAGAGCTTGAAGATAATAAGGGACAGTGTGGAACTCTGGGCAGCTCCATAGGTGATATGGATGTGTTGGGACCTGGAGGTTCCTACGTGAACGAACTAGTGTCAGTTGGCAATGTAGGAGGAGAACCAGTAAAGTACACTGCCAGCGAATCCCAGTTGAGGCTTCAGGGTGTATATGAGGGTGGAATGGTCGACTGTGCTGAAGGCAACTGTGAGGTCGAGCAATATTCAAGGCAGATTCTATCTTCATTTGTCATCAGGAGGACATTGTCTGTTATGTGTACGGTAGTGGTTTATGTGCTGCAGTGTAATCTGATTCAGACTGGTAGCCAAGCAGGAGATGGTTAGCTTTAATGTGATCTAGGAGTTGAACATAGACTGATTTTTCAATTATCTTCTCAGTGAATGGTATGTTGGTGATTGGCCGGTACTTGGGTAAGTCATCAAGGTCTAGTGTATATTTCTTTAGGAGTGAGAGAATGTGGCCAGTCTTGAGAGCTGTTGGGATGATGCCTTGAGTGAGAGAGAGGCATTGATAAAGATGAGTAGAGGTGAAAGAGAATCCCCACAGAGAGTTTTTATAGAGGATGAGGGTAAGACATCATCTTTATATAGAATGGCTTTTCAGAGAGTTGAGTATGTTGGTGAGATGTGCAAGAGATATGGTTTTGAAGAAGGACCATTTCTGATTAGTATGGAAAGGATCGGTGTAAGAGATGAGAGGGCTTGATATTGCCAATCTGCTGTTAGATATTGTGTATTTTTTCACTGAAGAGGAGTTTGATGAGATTTTACTTTTGTGTGGAGTGAGGAATAGATGGATCTGGCAGGGGGTTGATGATTGTTTGACTTTAAAAGCGCTCTTCCTCTGCTGTTGGTTTCATTGATGATGTTGGTATAGTACTTTGCACTGTTTGATGTGAAGAGCAGTGCATGTGTTGTCCAGATGGACTTCCGTATCATAGGGTTATTAAATCTGACCATAAATGGAGAACACCGTATGGTGTGGGTGGAAATATATGTTTGCTGAGATCTCTGCATTGGTTTCCCTACATGAATAGGGATGCATGAATTTGTATGATTGTCGTTTGTAAACAATTTTTGGCACTTCCATTGGTGGCACCACTAGGATTGAGTCTCCCCACACTTGTGCCTGTTATTTGAATTCTTTAGCTTAGGATGTCGGTTGTTTCTAAAAGTATGATACAGGCTGTAGTTCGTTCTCTGGATGGAAGTGGACTAAACTTGCATGTTCTTCTGGTTGAAAAAGCACGACCCAGATCCACTTCTATACCTATGAATACCTGAGGGCAGAGAGTCAATACTTTTTGAAGGGCATTCTAAAATGTAGTAACTGTGGGAACCGTACAAATGGACAGGCACAGAAGTTAAGGTAAACAATGGAAGAGTATATGCTCGATGTAAAGAAAGTAAATGAGCAATTTAGCCTGGAATGGAAATTTAAATTTCTAAAATTGCAATACCACCATAAAATCAATAGGTGTTGATAGAACACATGAATATCTAATGAGAAGCAGATGTTGAGGATTTAATTGGTTTAGTTAACTGAGAATACACTGAAGCCCTACTGGGAGTCACAGTGCGGTACGGAGGTCATAAAACCTCTCGGAGAAGGACATTATTTTTTAAGTAATATTCCAGGCAATATTATAGTGGGATGCAGTGACAGACTAGTCAGACCAGAAGGAAGACCACTCACGCATGCACCAATGACTGTAGAGGGAACATACCCCATCAGTGTCTGTATTGATTCACAGAAGCTAAAAGGCCCGGCTATAAAATAGGTGGTTAAAATGATGTAGAGATACAGGTTCTGCATCTTGCTATCACTACAAGCGTGTTGAAAAACATGGAATAAACCTAATGAGTGTCTTTCATTCAGATCTCTGAAGAAATCTGCAACAAATTTCTGCCACCCTCACTACCATTTCCCCCTTGATCGATTTATGTATTCATCATTTATCTATGCCCTCCCTTTTCCATCCATACACTCACCCATATATTGATCCATCCAGCGGTAAAGAAGAGTATGTGGTTTATTTGGTTATTGTTATTGCTGCAGATAAGTTGGGTGTACTCGGGCAGTATACATTTGAATCCTGGTTGATGCCTCAGTAAATCATTAGTTTAAGACACCTATTACACACAGTATGAGATGGTTGCACACATGCTGTAAAATGTGCAAAAAGATTTTGTTTAAATGTTTACAGTGCTTTCAAAAGTTATGTTTTAATTAATATTTTGATTGTACCAAGTGCAGTCCTTTTTTTATAAGCATCCCTTAAAAGGACACATTTCAGATTCTGTTAATTAAAATATATACTGCTCCCAGGCAACCATCACATTAGCTGATTAACCAATTGCATACATTTACGTTTCTTTCAGGTAGGAGACACCCCAGAGAGAAGGTTTGTCTTGCTTCTCTCCATTGAGGAATGGTTGTTTTTTAAATAATATATATAGGAACTGTTTTTATCAAATTTATACAGCTTGGAAACATTGTTCCCTTGTTCCCCTGCCCACTTCCACCTCTGGATCAATCCCTACAAAATCCAGCAGCACACAAACTCTTCCAGTGATATATACTTAGCGTCATTCTCCATTCATCTATTCACACATTAAATCAAATAGGAAGCACCATTCGACTTGAAAGGCAGACCTCTTGACTTTGCCAAGCATTGTTTACATTGTTGCCTCCTTGAATGCCAAAGAATATAGTAATTACAATGTGGAGTGCTGAATAGTTACTTTGCACCCTTTATGTGGTGTGTGGGGCTGCTGCTGAATTTTTATTGGAAGTATGCTTGCATTTTCTGGCTTTTGAAGGAGCGATTTGGCCATAGCGAATTATTGTATTTTATTGTATTGTAGTTGCATTCATATATCACATTATACCGCTAATGAGATGCTAAGTAGTATGATGGTTTGTGGAAGTGCTATGGAAGGAAGAGTGTATGTCCATCATGTTGCTTATATCAGTAGTGTTTTGATGTTGTGAGGAACTGAGTTGCGATCTTATCTTATTTTTCCTGTAACAATGCCTGGATTTGAGACAGAGATGGATTATGAGATAGGACACTTAAGCATTGGAGGCTAGTGGATGGTTGCATAAAATGTTTGTGAGTGCACTCTGTCCTACATGGGAATTATTTTGTTATTTTGTATTGTAAGACCTGCTGTCCTTTGTGTGGTTTCCCCTGACTTTTTTGCCTACTGACTTCCTGTTTTGCCGACTTCGTTTCTGCTGACTTTAGGACTCTGGGCACTTCAGCCCTGCTTACCAGTGCTAAAGTGCATGTGCTCTCTACTTTAGACATGGTAACATTGACATATCCACAAGTGGCATATTTTATTTAGTTACAGTAAAGTGTACTACATGTGCCCAGGGTCCGTACACTAAATGCTACTGGTGGACCTGCAGCACTGAGTGTGCCACCCACTTAAGTAGTCTCAGGCCTGCCATTGTGGAGTCTGTGTGTGCAGTGTTAAACTGCCATGTCAACCTGGCAAGTTCACCCTCCTGCAAGGCTCAAACCTTCCTTTTTAATACATAAAGGTCAACCCTAAGGTAGGCCTTAAACAGCAAAAGGGCAGGGTTCAGTGTATTTAAAAAGAAGGACATGTACTTTTAAGTTTTACATGTCCTGGTAATGAAAAACTCTTAATCCCGTTTTTCACTACAGCAAGGCCTCTCTCTCCCATAGGATAACATTTGGATTACTGAATTACATTTTATAAGTCTCATTTCCAATTGAGAAGAGCTTGAACCACTAAGTTTGGTGTCTCTAAAATCACAATTTGAAATCACAACTTATGGTGAAGTCAGATTTTAAATTCTGAAAAGGGCACTTTTAGAAAGTTGGCATTTTCCTACTTTAGCCATTTGGTGCCTTCTGCTTGTCTCAAAATACACGTCTGGAGAGGGTGACAGCTGGGCTTTGTGCATTCCCTCTAGACAGCCAGGCACAAAGGGAGCTTAGTTTAACTGATGGGGCATCCACATTCTGTTGGGCAATCCTGGGCAGGATGGGAGGGAGGAGCTGACACTTACACCTAAATAGGCTGTGTCCTGTCACCCCACAAAGGGTTGCATACCCCCCTGTAGTGGGTCTGGAGCCAGGGCAGGAAGGAGAGACTTTGAGCACTTCAAAGGTCTCTCTATGAAGTCTCCTCCACATCAAAGGCACAACTGGGTATAAGTACTGGAACTGAGACACCACCATTTCAGTACACTTCTGTATCTGTGGATACTCTACCAGGAAGAAGGACTGATGTGCTGCTGAAAGGACTGCAACTTTTCTGTACTTCTACTCTGCTGTAGTCCTGCTCTGCTGTGCTGACCTGCTGCCCTCCTTGCCTGAAAGTGAGAAGGACTGGACCAACATCTCTCCAACCCAGAGCCAAAGTGACTCTAAGTGTTCACTTGCCTCTTGTTTTGAAGTCCCAGGGACATCAACGACTTCCAACTCACATGCTACAGCACCTGGACTCTGCCATTTAAGAATCTTGCCCTGCCAAGTGGTGCCAATCCAGTCCCAGACCCTTGGAAGTGGGTATAAAGGGCTGCTCCAGTAAACATCCACGCATCAACACCATTGTGCAACTCGGAACCGGTGTTTTGTCATCGGCGACAACGCATCGCGGATGCTGCGAGGATCAAGGACATCTCATTGTTGACTGTGCAGTGCATCGCCTCCAGTTCCGATGCATCTTCGACAAAGCACAGCTCAGCTCCGATGGACCACCTTTACCCTGTGGTTCGACGATGATGCATCGCCTCTCTGCTTCCTGCATCTCAGTGCCATCGATGACACAACTAAGGTACTTTGCTAGTCCCTGTATTCAATCCATGCTCCATTGCGGTCAGCCTGAACATTTGTATTTGACTCGGTCTAGCACGACCAGATAGCCCCGTTTTGTGCTTTATGCTTTTAAATTCTACATTTCAATTTATTCTTTATCAATTCTTTTCTCCGGTTTTACTTATTGGATTTTTGGTCTTGTTTTTTTAATTAAATAAAGACGTTTTCTTACCATGTGTGGTATCTTTTTGTATTGTGTTTTTACTGGTTTACTGTTTGAAGTGTTGCACAAATACTTTACAAATTGCCTCTTCAGTTAAGCCTGACTGCTCTGCTCCAAGTAGAGGTGTGCATAGCTTGCAGAGTTGCATAAAAACTTCATTGAATTCCAAGGAGATACGCGGATACAAGGTTGCTCCACTCGCCCACCCCTAATTGTTTCTCTGTGCCAAGGGTGCCAGGGCTGTTGCTCGTGTGCTACAAATTGGTCATGTTACTTATTACCTTCAGAATAAGGCGACTACAGGCTCAGTTCTAAAGCAGTAGATGTCCATTTAACTACATGTATCCCCATGATGTCAGTGCCATGATGTCAGTGACCACACTGTCCTGCTGTGCAAAACACAATTGCCCAATCATACAAAGTACATATTGCAGTACCAGTTTTTACACAATTATCCAGTAAAAAATAAAAGCACTATGGACAAGCCAGCATCCACCCTGCCCCTGGTATGTTAAGCACCACTGCGTAGTCAGTTCAGAAAATACCCACAGTATGGAAAGCAGACAACGTCTTGTCAGTCTTGACATTTCCTCCCATTATGTCAAGTACATTGACATCTATGTTCCCAAGCTGTTCCATATCACCGCCCCTTTGTAAAGCAGCAGCACTGCCTGCATTATTTTTTCCTCGGTTCACGTTCTTCCTACTGTGTGCTCACTGGGGAGACAGGAATGTAAACCACCACAAACATTTTTGGGGAGCCAATGATCTGGAGGACTTGGGGCACCAGGAGTAGTTGCCATTGCAACAGTGCACAGGCAGACGGCATCTCTTCTTGCACGGTGTGCTCTGAGCTTCTAACTGCCATCTTAATTTCTCATTGGATTCCACAGCTCGCTCGTTTGGTGTCATGGTTGCACTATAAACTATTACATTTAGTAGTCTAAAATTGCATACAAACTGAATACACCACTTCATGTACAGTTGGCATAGTGGTCCGCTGACTAGCACCTTCCTTGCATAGAAGCTGTCAGCGTTTAATTATTCCCATAGGATAAGCAGAGACAGACTGTACGGAGTTGGCGACTGACACCCTGGCCGCTAAAACCATGCCGCCTCGTCCACTGAAACTCCAACCACCCTCCCGCAAGGAGGAGCACATGCAGTGCCACTCCCCCATCCATCCTCAGACACCCTGCTCTCACCTGTGTCTTCACCCCCACTCCTACCAGGTGCCCTGGTAATCCTGCCGCGCCTCGAGGCCTGGCCCGGGAAATGCTACGGCGCTACAGTGGGTCTGTCAGGGAACAAAAACCGCTTCTGCTAAGGTTCCAATCATGCCCCTGACTGACAGGAAGTGGGACATTCTGGCAGCTGCCATGCGAACAACAGAACAGAGCCATGTACATTGGGGATGGAAGCGAAATCAGAAAAACCCTAGAACAACATACCGAACTGAGGCCTATGGAAGATGTCAAAATCTAATCCTAAACACTAGGATGCGTGAGCGGGAACTAATCAGCCATGTTAGATGTGAGAAATGAACGGAGCATTTCATGATGTACACAACGGATCAAGCGTCAGCCGTAGAAAAGAGTGTGACACAGTTAAGTAACACACTTGTGCACAGGTTTGTATGGCATAGCCGGCAGCTGCACAATCTTCCCGTGCACTTAGAGCACGTACAGGAGTGCACAGTTTAATGGTGGGTACTGTAAACTCTGCTACATGGTGTAGGTGGTGTTTTTACCAAACTCCGCCCTCCAAGCGGAGTGCGGAGTAACAAAAACTCAGTGAAGTCCACCGGCGGAGCGGAGCTTACCACCCACCGCTAGTGCCAAGCTACCAGAGGTAGTAGAGGTATTATTTAGTGTGTGTATCTGACTTACCCCGACTCGAATTGCGGTTCCAGCTTCGACAGGGTGCATACCTCTGCCAACCAGAAACCCAATTTCTAATACACATGTATAGCAGAAATAACTTCTACCATGTTTCAACACATGTGAAGTTGTCGCTACGTAAGGTTATAGACAAAAGATGTAAGAACAGATGCAGTGTTTATGTGGATACCTACCTCCTTTGTAATGGCCTGTATCATATAGTTCAAACCACATTGAAAATGGGGCAGGATAAGTGCCTGTTGGTGTAGGGTGCTACCCTTAGGAGATGCAATCTTGCTTCATGTTGTCAGGGCCACTCTCAATGTGTTGCACAGAATCAGAATGTTGCGACTCTTTTCCTTAATTAGAGCCTTAACACCAGCTTTCTTTGAGAACTTCAAATCACAGAAATTGACCGGGTCTCCTGAATCGATCATTACAGTGATTCATTTCAATTCCATTTCTCTAAATCTCAGGGACATGGTTAATACCAAATGAGGAAAGGAAGATTGCAAGGTGTTTGCCAACAGGTGCTCCGTGAGAGTTGTGTTTGTATTGGCACTCATCAGTACAACTTCTCCTACTGATGGTGCTGCAAGTTTTTTTTTTACATCTGCTTAGGTTTCTTTGGACAATTTCGTACGAAATGTCCGCTGATACCACAATAAAGACATTGTTTATTTAACCTCCTCTTTTCTTTCTCTTCCTTAGATTGAGGCCCTTAGAAAGTTCCAATTTTCATTGGTTCTACACCATGCAGCCCTTCTAACAACCTTGCCGCTTCTGCCTTAACTCAATCAAATCTTTGTGTGCTTGACCGAAAATCCCTTTTCTTCTCTCCTAGTATTTCATTGAGGCAAAAATCTATATCAAGCACTAAGTCAATTAACGCTGAAATTTCAGTGGGTCTATTCAGCACTTGAGCAAAAGCATCTTTAAGTTCTTCCTTCGGTCCTCTGTAGAAAACTGCTACTCTTTTATTCTCCGGCCATTGCGTCTCGACCACCAACTTATTAAAATGAGCTAAGTATGCTATTAGGTCTCGATTTCCGTGCTTCAACTCCATTAGCTCATTAACAATAGCTTGTGAAGCCGTTCATCTATCAAAAATTCTGAGGAACTCCTTCTTGAATTCTTTCAAATCATATAACACTGGACAATTTCTGCTGACTAACGGTATTGACCACGATGCTGCATCTCCACTCAAATAAGATAGTATGAAGGCCAGCCGAGACTGTTCATCAGTGAAAACCGCAGGACGGCACATAAAATGCAGTATACATTGATTTAAGAATATCTGAGCCTTTCGTGGGTCACCATTAAATCGCTCAGGAGGGGCTAGAAGAATCAGAAGAGACAAAGAGTGTATGACTTCTGTTGTGACCTTCGACAGTGGATCTTCTTCCTTTTGCATTGGAATTTTAAAACTAGTCCCTACTATTTGATCATTCATTTTGATTGTTAAATCTGACGTTTCCCTCTTGGAAAACAGTACATTTTGTCTTAAGCTCTTGTTCTCATCTCTAACTGCCATTAATTCTTTTTGGATAACTTCTAAAACTTCTCCTAGTTTTTTTTTTTACATCTAACACTTCAGCCATTCTGCTCAGGTGCAGAACCCACGTGGGCACTTCACTCTGTCAGGGTCACTCTCAATGTGTTGCACGGAAGCAGAATTTTGCCTAATTCCCAACCTCCTTCTCCAACACTCTCTGTCCTCCAGAGAGTAATTTTTAGATCGACAGGGATCCTCGAAGGGGGGAAAGGGGATGAGAAGAAAGAGAGAGAGAAGAGACTGCTTATCTATCTTCGTCTTGGTTCTTTCGTTTTTTCACCTTTCAAGTTATTTTATTGTTGTTCCGCTTCTGCTTCTATCTTTAAGCATCAAAGATATGACCTCTGGAAGAGAAAAGCAACATGCATGCAATTCCAAACAATACTCTTCCGAAAGTCTTGAATTTAAAATCAATTTTACCTTTAACCTGGTACATACCAGATAGACGACGACTCTTGCCTCTCTTCTTATTTAATGGGGTGGTTCCTCTTCTTAATTTACTGTGGTTACTTCTTACCAAAAGGATGACTTATTCTCTCTTTTTGTATTCTTTTAGATTATTGGGAGATTACTTGATGATCTCCAAAACAACTGCCATTTTTTTATTTGGTAAAATATTTCCCTTGCATTTGGTCAGAAAAAACCTTTAAAACAATTATCTTCCTTCCATTAAAATAACTAAGCAAAGAAATGTGCCAAAAAAAACTTGACTGCACGCTCATCTCTTCTGACTAATCTTTTAGCTTGTATGCCAAAAACAAACGATGTGTGACAGGAACACTATTCCCCTCACTGCAGAAACAAACCAAGAAGAATAGTGGCTCACATGCACTAAACTACTCGGTTCAAAAGAGTGAGCAGACTCCTAACAGAAACGCTAGTCTCCTCCGCACAGTAAGAGCGTAGAGATGACTAGAGAGGAACACCAAATGCTGACATCTCATGAAACTCTTCTAAGGCTTTTCTCTAACTTGAGTGTTCATTAAACTTTTAATACTGAATCTATACTAACACAATGCTCACTAGAATAAAACTCCAAAAATCTCTTTATTCTCCACAGATGTCTCTCTAAATGTATTTTCCTGAAGTAACCACCACAAATACATGATGAAAAAAGCAATACAACTACCCTGACTAGCATTAGGGAAAAAAGGCTCTTTACTTGGGTATTGCCTCAGGTGAAATGTGAGATTCTAAAGGTGAGCTCCCTGGACATTCCACTCCTGCCTTCAGCTCCGCAACACAAGAAAGCTGCACTGTATGTAGTAATTTCTTGGTGGCTGTTAGACCTGGCACCATTGGCGTGGACCTCTCTTCCATTTTTTGCTGTTGCCTCCTGTTTTTTTGCTATATGTTTTGCTGGTCTAGATGCTTTGGGCACTGTGCCACTGCTATTCAGTGCCAGAGTGCAAGTGCTCCCTTTTGTAAAGTGTTGTATTGAATTAGTGACTCTATGATTGGTTGATTGGATTTATTTGTCAGACCCAAGTACAGTGCACCATGTGTGCCCAGGGCATGTAAATCAAATGCTGCTGGTGGGCTTGCAACACTGGTAGTGCCACCCACAGAAGCAGCTGGTAAAGTGTGTCTCAGGCCTGCCATTGCAGAGCCTGTGTGCAGTCTGTGACTGCCAAGTCGACTTGGCAAGTGCACCCACTTGCCAGTCCCTAAACCTTCCCTTTTCTTCATATCAGACACCCCTAAGGTAGGCCCAAGGGCAGGGTGCATTGTAAGTATAAGGTAGGACATGCCCTGGTGTGTGTAGCATGTCCTATTGGGAATTACAGCCAATTTAGTTTTTCACTATTGCAAGGCTACATGTTCCCCATAGGCCAGAATGGGCAGTTTGATTATAACATCTTATAATCCTAACTGACTCAGGAAACTAGGTAGAAATTTGAGCTTAGTATGCCTGAACTCAGAATGGTAAAATACATATGTTAGTAAAGTTGGTTTTAACATTTTGTGTTTGAAAATACCACTTTTAGAAAGTAGGTATTTTCTTGCCTAAGTGTCTAAGCCTGCCTCTACTAGGATGAGTATTCCATGTCTGGTTTGTGAGTGACAGGGGCTGGGGGATTCCAGGAGACAGGGTGAGTCAGCACATGGCTGAATAGACCTATCTGCATGTAGAGTGGTGGGAGGAGCTGTACCTGGGTCTGAATAGGGCTGGGCCTGCCTTCCACAATGCTGGCTCCACCTCCTGTGGTGCGCCTGATGTCCCTGGACCACACTGTCAAATGAAAAAAGGAGTCATGTCAACAAAGTGCTCCAGGATTGCAGAGAACTGGTTTAGACTAGGAACAAACACTCTCTGACTTCAGAGACAAAGGGTTTTGGTGTATAAATACTGGGGCCCAGACCCCAAGACTTTAGATCACTTCTGGGAATCAAGACGACCCTTTACCAAGGAGAAGAACCAAGGAAGCTGACGGAGGAGACTGCCCCTGTGCTGTGCAGTTGGGCTTGGCCTGCAGTGGTTACTTTATTGCGAAGGAAAGGAGAAAAGGAACTTTGTGTGTACTTTTGCAATCTTGAAAAAGAATCTCCAAGGTCTTGAACTGAGCTTGCCTCCTGCCTGAAGTCTCAGGGATACAAGACTTCACCACCAGCTCTCCTGAATTCCCTTGCTGTGGAGTTCTGCCTGCAGAGAGGTGCCTACTGTTATTTTGGCCCTCTGAGAAGACTGCGAGTCACTGGGAGCTGGAAGCGTGACACAACGAGGTGAAGCATGTCGCCGCTGCAGCAGTTGCCGTCGAATCGCCGAAGAAGCGTGTCTCCGCTGCAGCTGTTCGCTGCCGCATCATCGACAAAGCGCATCGCATCACCGGAGAAGCATGTCACCGCCGTTGAGGTAGTCATCGAATCACCGGAGAAGCGTGTCGCAGGGGCTGTCATGGCTCAGAGGTTACCGAGTTCACCGCACGTCTGTCGGGCGTGCACGCATCACATCCAACGTTGTCACATCGCATCAAGATGCCATTTTCTCGCATCGCAATAGATCATCTCATCGAGGCGCCATCTTGTCGTATCGCACCGGATCACAGTAAGAAACCGACGCACAAATCCTCTCTGGTGAAGAACCGACACATCACCTCCCCTGTGCAGCAGTAAAGAACCGACGCAACACCTCCTCTGAAGCAAGGAACTGATGCATCACCTTCCCTGCGACCCTTTTGTTTGTATTACGTGATGCATCCAAGGTACTTTGAGAGTAAAGTGTTGCATTTACCATCTACATTGAACTAAGCTATTTCTACCATTTTAGACACTATTTTTGGATTACAGTATTGTGGATTTTTGTTGTTTGGTCTTGTGTTAAGTCTAGTAAGAGATTACTTATTTTTCTAAACTGGTGTGGTGTCCATTTGTAGTGTTTTCACTGTATTACTGTATGTGTTCACAAATGCTGTACACACTGCCTCTAAGATAAGCCTGTCTGCTCGTGCCAAGCTACCAAGGGGGTGCACAGGGATTATTTTAGAAGTGTACCCCTTTACCTTGACTAGAAGCAAAGGTCCATATTTGGTCAAAGGTACCTACCTCTGCCAACTAGAAACCACCAGTTCTAACAGTGGCCATCTTGGATTTTCTCATCACCAGCGTTAGCTTTTTATTAGTTCCTTTTGACCTAGCTCTGTTCTTTAGTATATACACCATATTCACTGATTTCTTCCTTGATCTTGGGAGGGGCTGTAGGGTTCTGACACATGTATAGTATATGTAGTGGATCTAGCAGTGGCAGACTAGCAACCCCCTAGGAATGGCCAGAGGAGCAACTGTTATATGGCCAGCAGTAGTGACGTTGTGGAGTTCACACAAGAACACCAGGGAAGCACCCCATAGAAATGGGTAACTGTACAATAATCCCAAACAAGAAACCTTTGGGTCTAAAGGCAAAAGCTGTCAAGGTGGAGACCTAGCCACAGAGCAGTATCCCTTTAAAAGGATGAAATCCCACACCCCGTCATTGGGATTCTCCTCGTGCCGTTATGCCTAGTCATTGCACAGGCTACAAACCCCTCTCTGAGAGGGAGGAGCTCAGGGATTTTTTTGTATGAAGGAAGGTATGCTAAATACCACAGTGATGAGCTCAAGATAGTAGGAGTAGCAAGGCAAATGAAAAAAGTGAAAAAGGTGAAGATTTATTTATTTATTTACTTGAGTTTTATATAGCACTGGCTAGACCCTGAGGTATCAGAGCGCTTTACATGAGGAGAGTTACATAGGTTACAAGTTACACATTGTTACAGAAGGTACATCAATTACAAGTTACATCCGTTGGTTCAAGGCATGTAGAGGGTATGGGGGTAATGTAAAAGGACGACAGGGAGGGAGATTAAGTGGAGAATTGGCACAAGGAAAAACAAAGCAGGCAGGGGGACAGAGATTCAGGGGAGAGTGGAAAGAAATGGGGGAGGCAAGGAAAGAATGAATGAGGAAAGAGGTGGGGGGATAGGAGACACAGCGAGGAGACGAGGAAGTAACTGTGTCTGATGTCCGGCTGGGTGGGAGATGGCTCCCCGCGGTAAAGGGATCATTCCAATCTTCCATTTTGTGTGACTCCCTTGCTGCCATGGACTCTCTCAGCTGGGTTGCTGAGACTCCAGGGCATAGATGCTGGATCCCTCCCCAACAAGGAGAGAGGAGTGCTTTGGTCATGGGCACACTTAGAAGAATGAAGGAGAGAGGAGGAGGGGGAGGGGGTAGAATGCCCAGCGTGAACACAGTGTCCGACTTCCGGCAGGGTACGAGACGGTTCCCAGTGGTAAGGGGATCAATCCCAGTCCTTCACTATGTGAGACTCCCTTGTCACTGTGGACTCTCTCAGCAGGGTCTCTGAGACTTCAGGGCAAAAATGCTGCATCCATCCCCAACAAGGGGAGTAGGAGTGCTTTGGACAAGGGCATACGAGAGGGGGCCATTGTAGGGAGTTGGGTTGGTAGGGTTACATAGGTTACAAGTTACACATTGTTATGGTAGGTACGTCAATTACGCGTTACATCCATTGGTTCAAGGAGTGTAGAAGGGTAAAGGGATAATGTAAAAGGGCGACGGGGAGGGAGATTGAGCGGACCATAGGCACAAGGATAAACAAAGCAGGCAGGGGGAAAGAGATTCAGGGGAGAGAGGAAAGGAATAGGGGAGGCAAGCAAAGAATGAAGGAGGGAAGAGGTGGGGGAGCGGGTTGGAGAAATAGCGAGGAGACGAGGACATCCAGGCTAGACCCGGAGGTATCAGAGAGCTTTACATGAGAATTAAGACATGTTACAGTGTCACAACAACTACAGTTATATTACAGTAGATCTGTTGCAAGTACATTCAATAAACATAGAAAAACAGATGAGGAAGAAAACAATGTCTGATGTCCAGCTGGCCCCACTGCTTACCTTTGGGGACCACACAGGGCGTAGACCTGAAATCGCCTGATCGGTGCCACTTTGAAGTTAGGCGAAATCACCCAGTATGTGGTATAGCTCCATGGTATGCAATATCCCTTTATTTGTGCATCCCTGTAGAAACATAGAAACACATCACAACACACATAGAAAAAGGAATATGCCTCTAAGGATTGTTTTTGTGCAGGAAGGCTTGCCTTCCTGAACTTGAGGCTCCCTAGTGCCAATGAGGGCACCCTTGCATCATGTTGCAAGGGTGCCTCCATAATTGTTTTTGTGATGGAAGGTATTCCTTTCCAAGCAAAAACAATCCTGCCCATAATGGAGGCATCCTTGCAACATGGTGCAAGGCTGTCTGCATTGGTTCTAGGCAGCCTCAGGTTCGCCTGCACAGGAAGAGAGCTGAAGAGCATCATATCTTAGTAGATATGGTGCTTTTTGGGGGTTTCTAATTCACGCAATGCAGCACAACAACTTGCCTTGTTGCACTGCGATGCATGAATTCTAAGTAAATCTGCCACTGGATTTTTTCAAGGGTGCTGGATACGTTGGTAAATATCGAGTGACAAAAAAGTAGTCTGCTAATTTAAGGTATGATCTTTGAACAGTCTTTTGTAAAAGTCCAAGTGAAATTGAATGATTTTCTTGTGAAAAAAAAAAATTGGCATAGTGCAAGATGCACTGGTGAATTTTTATTTATGGAATGTTGCAATTTCTGTTTGACCTGAAATACAACATTGCACACCATGGAGAGGCATGAAAATCTAAGACAAGAATGGTACAAAATATTCTAAAAAGTGGAAGAATATTTAGGATTTTTCATCCCGAAAATGATTAAAGTCACAACTTGTTACTTTGTGGGCCACTGCATCCACTGCAGGGATCTGTCCTCATCCCCATGGGCACAGGTTTAAATCCCAGGTGGACCCTCTCAACCTCTCAACTTAACTGGGCCTTTAAAATGTGTGCTATTGAGTTGGATAACAATGCACATCTATTATCTGTCAATAGCGCCCTTGGTGGTGAATGTGCACTCTGATAATATATCTTCTACAAAGTTTTAAAGTTAAGAGTATGGGCCTTTAGGAAGCGCTGAAGGTTGGGCCACAGATGATTGAATACATTAGAGATTCTTTTAAATTCCATAACAAAGTGTGCATAATTTTTTCTGGCACTGATTTCCATTTATTTGCGCTTATCTGTAAAAACATTTTGTACTATGACACAACATGTCCCTGATGACAAAACAATAGCTCATTGTACACTATAATTAAAAGTTTCCCTATGAGGACAGAGAACCACAACACCCTCCCTTTGTTTTATGAAAGAGTCATTCCTGGGTGCAAGCAGAGTCAGAACCAAATTTGTAATCTTGGAAGGAAGGGCACCTTTGAGTCACTCCCATTTCAAGTGGCCTGTAAGTCTAGGTCAGTCATCTTTCACTCCTACAGTCAATCCTTAAAACCAACCACTGAAGAAAGGCATTACGAGGCCTGGGATCAAAGAGATCTACAGTGAACTTCCAAACATGTCATCACCAAGCTGTAAAAAGCACAAAATCGTAGGTCAGAATGTTTTTGCTTTTGCCCAGTTTTGAAGACGCTCTATTGGCTTTTGGAGGAGTTCTGGATCATATTTGAAAACATCCTGTGTTATGTACAAAGCCTTCTAGACAAGGGCATCACTACCTACAAAATCTGGTGCTTCATTGAATCTCAGCTGGGACCTTTTGATCAGCCTCCCCTCTGATGCACAAACCCTCCATTCAAAAGACGAGGGTCCGCTTTTTAAGTCTGCAGGGAATTGAAAATGCCCTAATTTCTGGAAGAAACGCTAAATATGGTGCACAATCCAACCTCTGTATTTCATCCACCATTGATCCGTTGATGTAAAGAAAATTCAGCCAATGGATCCAGTTAGTGCTGATTCATTGGCCGCCTAGACTTTAAGTGGATTGTGCTTGCCGGGCTATTCTGGCTGATAAAGTAGTGGACCTATTAAGATGCATCATTCAAACGGGCAATGAGTTCCACCTCTATCCAGTAATAAAGGGCGAGAGGCTGGTAATGCACTCATATGAACCAACCCCACTCCCTAAAATATAGTAGCAAAGTGGATGAAAAATGATGGACTGGAATGCAGCACCAGGCGATTGCTAGTGTCAAAGATTTGTTCGAGCATTTATTCCATCACTTGTTGCAATACATCCCATATGTTGATCGGGTACACCTAGATGCAAGTGCCTGGATACCCTCTCGGGTGATTAATGCGCTATACTAATCCACATAACATAACAGATGTGGATGTCATGTAAAGGTCAAATTCCAGATTGCACCTTGTTCAACAGATTACTGATTATTGATTTCAATAAAGGAACAGACTTGGCAATTAAAATATTTTTTCAATAAATTTAGTTAAGAATGGGAGTAATGAAACTGGACGAAAGCTGTTAAGAATCTTAAGATCACCCCAAAACACTTGAAAACACCAGTATACACTCCTAGGTTAACAGCCAATGAAGCACTCAAATTTCCCAGGACTGGTAGGTCAAGATCAACACTTACTTTTGCACTGTAGCCTTTGAAGTCCTAAATACATGTTCTGATTTTTTTTTAAAACATACTAGAAACCTGGCAATACAAAGTCAAATCCTGGGCTATTGGAATTACTCAGCCTAAGTAATTCTTTGTTTTGTAAATTTTGAGTTCAACATATTATGCAATGTCTCTGTTTCCGTAACTTTGGGGTTAATTTCAACTGATGCCCAAAGCGATATGTACAAATGCAAATACTTGGGGGCAGATTTACAAGGAACTGACGCTATTGCATAGATGCATCAGTTTCCTTGCACCAGCATCAAATGTCCTTGCGACACCATGGATGCTCTGTATTTACAATACAGTGCTCCATGGCGCAAGGATTACCAGATGCGTCAGAAATTCGAATGCATCTGTTGGCCCAAAAGTCACGCATTGCTGGAGTCGTATCGCAAGCACGACGCAACTCCAGCAATGTATTTTGAGGCTTCTACTTACTGTACTGCGTTACTCCTGCTTCAAGCATGCATAAGGTTTCGACTCAGTGGCGTTCTAAAAGTAGCGCAGTGAAATCCTGTAGATTTCCCCGCGTCACTTCTACGAGGCCATCCTGCATAGGAACGCTCACCCTGCATACATTACACCTTGTGGAAATGTGGATTTCTTTGATCAGTTATGTCCCCTATCTTGGACCCCAACGGTTCCATGTACATGCTACAAGTACACGTATGTTCCCTCCAGTTCCAGTTATGAAGACGCAAACACATGTGCGTCCACCGTCAACATGTCCTCTTTCGGATCCGCCATGAATGGGTCGGATATTCGATTCCTAAGTACGAAAGGCCACCGACTTTATATGGCTCAGTTACTCCATTTTGCAGTTCAGGCGAGTAGGCCCTGATTCTGCCATCAAGCCTTTTCCTGCTTTCTACCTCTGACAGCTCCAGTCTGAGCTCGCATCTGTATCCATGAACTTTGTCCTACTCCCTGTGCGGCTAACGGTGCCTTACTCGGCCTGTCTGCTTGCCTGCCAAAAACTGTATTTCACCTTCAAAATTATCTGTTCCGCTCCTCATCCGATGCATTCCTGTCTAGTAGTTTAAGTAAACATTTCTTTCAGCTACTGAGCAAAGGGCCCGGCTTCTCTGTCTTCATGCAAGTAATTCATGGCCCTGTTACCATGGAAGATTTCTGCCCCTCGCATCTCATGTAGACACTTAGACGCTTGTGTACGCACACACAGTCAGTATAGAATAGATTTTGTCCGAGAGTCCTTCCTTTGTGGATAACATAGTTCTTTAAACATAGGATGTTAGATATGATTTGGGATTAGGTTGACTTGACCCCCCAGACTTTTTGTCTCCACATGTAGAGCTAAATGTCAAGTCCCCTTCACCCCCTAGTTGCACGTCAATCACACGTCATGCTGCTGCGCGCGCATCTCTGCCAAGTATTTCTGCTGACATTGTGAAATTCTTTTATGGAACCACCCATTGTGACATCACACTTAATGACGTTTCTTTGTTACGCCCAATTACGCCCCTTTTAGTTACGCATGTATGGTTTTATCCCTGTTATCAATTGTTACGCCTCCTGCATCTGTTTCACTGTAATGTCTATTCTATAAAAGTGATTACTTGTCAATAATGTATTGCTCTTCACTTCCTGAACCCCCGTGGTGATGGAATCTGAAGTCCACAATTCGAATTGTCCATTGGAATAAAGCCCATTCCGAACCTCTAATACCACGGATTCTGCCTCTTATTTTACTGAGCTATTTTTAATAACTTTCCGCATCAAATTAAAGTACCGGTAATTAAATTATTTACCACATGATTGGCGCCCGAACAGGGACACTTTCTCATCTCACGCGCCGGAGGTGCGTTGCAGGCCCGGTCTCCTGCCACAGCTGGACGGACAACAACGCGTACCAGCAGGATTTCCTGTATCTCCCTCCGGTCAAGCGGGGGCGACTGAGGCTGCGATCAACACCCAGACGAGGCGGTGAGAAGTGCGAAGTATCCCGACCAGAGCCTAGCTGAGAGAGCAAGATCCGAGGTATACAGAGTCCCACCAGGTTCCGAAGTTCCGAAGTTCCGAGTCGAGTCCAGTCCGGTCCAGTTCAGTTCAGTTCCGTTCCGAGGCCTTCCGTTCTGAGCTACCCGGTGAGTACCATTGCCGGGGAGGCGTTCTGACGACACATAGGTTGTGCCGGTCAAGACGGGTTTGGGTACACAAATCCGGTCTGCACTGTTTCAGCAGTGTATCTGTACTGTTTAGCAGTATATCTAGTATGTCAAGTATGCTAAGTAACTAGTTCCTTAATGGCCATCGTTATTGTTCGTTAACTGTTAAACGCTAAATGTTAAATGTTTAAATGTTTTAGATACGTTCTGCATATTGTGGTGTGAATGACTGTTCATTATTGTGTCTTATTGTATTAAGTGTGTTCAAAAATCAGGTATCAGACCAGTTCTCAATATGCCGCTCTTTTCGAAATTAAGACAGATCACAACTAGAAAAGGGGTACTCGAAGAAGCTGTTCCCATTCCTCCTAGGGACACTCCAGGGTACTTCATGTATCACAAACATGGCTTAGACGCCATATTATTTCTTGATTTATGGGTAGACTACACCAAGGAATTACCAGAAAATCAGAGGTGGCCCGCAGCTGGGACCTGGGATGCAGAGTGCATCATGAAAGTAGAGGAAGAGTTATGGAAAAGAAAAGCTAGACAGTCACAGAAAGACGCCGTTGAGTTATGGCGTAAAGAATCCCATAGACGTACAGAAAAAGCACTCCGACAGGAAGAGAAAAGTAAGGAGAATTCAAATAAAGTCCGAGAAAATCTATTAATTGAAGAAGGTACACGAGTAAAATCAGAACAAGTAGACAGACAAAGAAATGCCCTTATGAATGGTATGTATCCCCTTCTGGCCGAAGGGTTACCTAAGGCTACTCCGGAAATACCAAAAGACTTGCCACCCCCATTGTTTCCAATAAAAGTACATCCTAAAGGGCATCCCAGAACCGCAGAAGATGTTTTCCTTTCCTCATATTTAGATGACGCAGCTCCCGAGTATGCTAACCCCGCACCACATAGACCGTCTGCCGGGGGGGTTCAACGCCAAGACCCTGTGTCTGTACCTCTGCAACAACAAATTCCGACACAAGTTCCGGCAAGCACATCTGTTTCTACATCTGTTCCTACAGCCGTTTCTACAGCTGTACCCCCACCTATGGTTGCTGTATCACGTTCAACGAATCCTTTCGCGCCCAGAACCCCAGACGGGGCTACCGGAGGTGCTAGCAACATTTTTTCTACGCCACCCAGAATAAATAAACTTACCTTTCAAGAATCAGCACATCCACGTACGCCCAAACTCGTAACTCCCCACATGCTTAAGGAACTTCTTGTAGATTGTAGATATGACCCTGTGCCCGGAAAAGAAGACGAAATGCTCTTGGCATCATTACGTCTCCGACGAGCTGCAATATATTTAGGGAAGCTACCAGGAATGACTACACATTTAGATAATATATATCATTTTGTCCAGTCAGGGCGAGATTCTGAAAGTATTAACAGAGCTATGGAATACCAGAAAGTGGAGATACAGGGGGAACTGTTACGTTTCCTCATAAATTGTGTGATCAGAAATCAAGACCGGCTTGGGGTAAACCCGGAAGCAATGCAAATTCTTACCAAATGGAGCCAGAATATATCAGAGGGGAGACATGATAAACTAGTATGTATAGTAGCCATGTGCCGAAAGATCCGCAAAGAAATAGAAAGAATACACGAAGAAAGATTAGCGGTAGACCAGTTTGAACAAAACGAGGGGGAGGAGGAATTAGAATTACCCGCAGGGCAGTCAGAAACCATAGCCTATGTAGGTAGAGGAAGATCTTGTAATAATACTAGATGCTTTAATGACCCGATACGTCCGATACGTCCAGATAATAACAGGAATTTCCAAACACCTATAATAAATATAAGGTCCCCCGAACATTCGTTCCAAGCCGCTGACAAATTACTCCGAGAACGAAGGGGTTATCATATACTCGATTCTATGGATGAACAAGAATTAGCCAGGTCAGCCGTTCACTGGGTTGACAGTCCCGGAAAATATGGTGATGATACACTAGCACACACGTTTTTGAACCTCACCCCAGATGAACAGCGTTTAGCTGGGATCTACATGATTCAACAACTCCTTATACTATATAAAAGCCAACACTCCGATCCTGGTCCCTTACCTGATATATTGACTGAATTACTCACGAATAGATGGAGAGGTTCAGGTACTGAGTTAATTAGAGAAATACTAGAATCCAGAAAGCAGTACATTCTTTTTGTATGCCCAGAGCATGTCTCACTGCCCATCAAGGAAAGAACGACGTATTACATGGATAGACAGAATCCCTTACGAAAAGTACACCCAATAAAAGGTGATGACAACGAGTTTAAACGTGTATTTGTATATACGCCCATATCCAAAATAGAATTGTTAGAAATGAAGAAAGTGGTACCCAGTCATGACAAAGATCCAGCGGGTTTCCACCGAGAAATTAAAGACATGTTGCTCATGGGAGAGTATACCTATCCCGACATTATGAAAATACTAAAGGTATTAATGCCTGCTGGCATTTATGAAAAACTCAAGGAAAAAGATTGGGAGGTGGGAGACCAAAAGATAGACTGGACAGCATTAGAAGCAGAAGAAAGAGCCCGAGGTCCAGGTTTAGGGCTTGGGGAAAAGACTAAAATGTTACCAGGTTTATTAGTACAGGTACTGCCACGTTTATTGACTACGAAAAAGGAAGACTGGGGTGCAATCTCAGCCTGTAAACAAAAGCAAGATGAAGACACTAGTGATTTCTATGCCCGATTCGAAAAATGTTTTGGTATAAATAGTGGCATAAAAGCAAGTAGTGAATCATATCCACATCTGTTTGTGACAAAATTAGTTGAAAATTCCTTGCCCCAAGTGAAGAATAGAGTATTGAAATTTGAAAGTACCTGGCAAGGTAACACCCCGTCACAAATGTTACAAATGTTACAGTATCATCACAATAGAATTAGAGAGGAACAAGAACATGAACAAAGACGCATGAAAGACACGAAAATGAAAATGCTAGTCTCCCAGACAGTTCCAGCTGACGGTCATAAAAAGGGTAGTGATTCAGCAGGTTCTGTAAAGGGGACATGCAACTATTGTAAACAGCCAGGTCATTACATACACGATTGTCCAGTCTTGAAACGTAATATCGCCACAGGTATTACAAAAGAAAGACCACGGCCACTTAGACAGGATCAGAACGAACCAGGAGCCCCACAGCATGCACAGTCCATGCCAGCTCCGCAACAGTCCGTGCAGTCTATGCCAGCTCCACCACCGCAGCCTATTGCTGCCACACAAACAACGACGCGACAAATGTACCAGACCGCACAGTATGACTACCCTGATTATCAACGATACGCATGAAACAGCCTAGAGAGGGAAGTTGACTTACCCCTTATCGAGGTCCCTGTAGATCAAGAAGGACCTTATGTACATAGTGAACTATTAGGTCAAGACAGAAAATTTTTACTTGATACAGGGGCAAGCCGAACAACCATAAAACGTAGTGAAGTTCCAGGGGCACCCCTCTCAGGCTCACAGAATATTTCCCTTGGTTTTTCAGGAAAACCTATTGTTAATGAAGTATCACAGCCTCTTCCACTTACGATCGGACCCTTGACACGAACTACAGATTTATTGCTTACTAAATCATGTCCAGAAAACTTGTTAGGTATAAAAACATTGAAAGCTCTAGGAGCTATAATATGTTGTTCTCCGGAAGGAGTAAGATTGTTTTTACGTGATTTCAAAGGGCACTATGTGTCTCGAGACATGGATCACCGACTACAGAATTTACCTATACATTTATGGGCACAAGGCCCTACAGATGTTGGTTGCATGAACATTACACCATATCGAGTCACACTAAAGGCAGGAGTGGTACTACCACGAATGCGACAATACAAGTTACCACCAGATGCTGTAGTGGCTTTACTGCAAATCATTGATGAGCGTATTGCCCAAGGAGTGGTTGTGGAAACCGACTCCAATGTATGTAATTCCCCGATAATTCCGATTCTTAAACGAACTGATCCAAAGGCCCCGCCAGTATATCGATTAGTTATTGATCTGCGCGAATTAAACAAATGCATTGTGCCACAATTCCCTGTGGTCCCAGACATCTCGTCATTACTGACAGCCATTGATTCAAAAGCAACGTTCTTTACTGTAATTGATCTCAAGAATGCCTTTTTCAGCGTCCCAATAGATCCGGAAAGCCAATACTTGTTCGGATTTAGTTTAAATGGACGAAGTTTTAAATTCACACGCGCACCTCAAGGATTTACAGAAAGCCCCAGCATCTATAGCCAAGCACTGAAACGAGAACTTGACAGTATCCACATGCCAGTCAACACTGCCCTGCTTCAATATGTCGATGATCTGCTGATCACCGCCCGAAGCGAACCTGAATGTGAAAAAGCATCACTGACGGTTTTACAATTTCTAGCCGAAAAGGGGCACAAGGTGTCCCCTTCTAAGCTGCAATTCTGTGTCCAGCGAGTTGTTTATCTTGGACACTCGCTGTCCAAGGAGGGAAGGCAGCTTACACCCGACCGCATTCAGTTAATTACTAACATGCCAATACCCAAGACACAAAAGGAGGTGCGGGCTTTTATAGGCCTCACTTCATATTGTAGGCAGTGGATCCCTCAATATGCATTTTTAGCAAAACCACTCATTCAGTTGACAACACAGGAGGCGGCCACATCGACTGTCCTCCCTTGGACTCAGGAACACACACAAGCTTTTGAAAACTTAAAGACAGCTCTATGTCAAGCACCTGTTTTAGCGACACCATGTTACCATAAACATTTTACACTCTTTGTTACAGAACGCGAAGGTACTGCCTTGTCAGTACTCACTCAGGAACAAGCAGGATCACGCAAACCATGTGCCTATTTCTCTAGTACATTAGATCCCGTAGCCCAGGCTTTGCCTGCGTGCCTGAAATCAGTGGCAGCAACAGCTTTAGCAATCAGACAAAGCGATGCCATAGTGTTAGGACATCCATTGACAGTACAAGTACCACATGCAGTAGAGGTTCTTGTGAATCGAACGCAAACACAACACTTGACCATAGCAAGACTCACAGGTTATGAATTGACATTATTTCAGCCACATATAGAAATCAGACGCTGTAATACATTGAATCCTGCCACACTCTTACCCGTAATCGGAACAGACCCACTAGCTCATGATTGTATTGAAGTTATTACTATCACGACGAAACCCAGACAAGACTTGACAGATGTCCCATTGTCAGATCCAGACCTGACGTTGTATGTAGATGGTTCATGTATGAGAACAAGTACAGGAGAGTTAGTGGCCGCGTATGCAGTCACAACAGACACTGAAGTCATCGAAACAAACTGTATAAACACCTTGTCAGCTCAAGCAGCAGAACTCACTGCTCTGACACAAGCCTGTATTCAAGCCACAAATAAAGTCAACATATACACTGACTCACGTTATGCATTCGGAGTTGTACATGACTTCGGCGTGCTGTGGCGAGAGAGAGGTTATTTAACTTCTCACGGTGCCCACATTCAGCACGGATCCCTCATTCATGCTCTGTTAGACGCAATTCATCTGCCCACTGCTATATCGATTATGAAATGCAAAGCGCATACGAAAGTTACTGATATCATTTCACAAGGCAATGATCTAGCTGACAGAACAGCTAAACAGACTGCTCAAACTCACACATCTGACATGACAAAGACAATAGCTCCGACACCGACACATTGCATGACAGTTAAGGATCCCGCTCTCGACGTAGTTGACATACAGACACATGCTACAACAGATGAAATAAAGAAATGGACTGAATTAGGAGGGATCCAGACAGATCAAGGATGGATGACGAAGGAAAAATCTGTATGGTTTCTTCCTGATTCTATGGTCCAAGTTATCATTAACACGATACATAGTCCAGCGCATCTAGGAGAGAAAGCTATGCTAGACAGCATTCAACACATTTGGTTCAACAAACATTTACGAGCAGCTGCTAAACAAAAAGTTCGTACCTGTATGATATGTTGTCAGTTTAACCCAGGTAAAAGCATTCCCGTAGAACAGGGTGGATTTCAGCCTCCTGATCACCCTTTTGAAGTCCTCCAGATGGATTACATCCAGATGGAACGATGTTGAGGATTCAAATATGTTCTCGTAGTTGTCTGCGCTCTTTCCCGTTGGACCGAAGCCTACCCAGTTTCAGATTACACTGCCCCGACTACGGCCAAACAGTTAGTCCGAGAATTCTTCCCACGGTACGGTTTACCACGTGTTGTCTACTCAGATAACGGCCAGCCGTTCTCATCCGAACTGATGAAACACGTTTCACTTTTGCTAGGATATCAATGGAAGTTTCATTGTGTCCGACACCCCGAGGCAGCAGGTCTCGTGGAACGACATAATCAAACTCTGAAAATTAGATTGTCAAAAATATGTAGAGAGAAAGGTGTTGATTGGGTAGTAGCCTTACCGGTTGCACTCTTTTACATGAGAATGGTAGCACACTCTCGAACAGGGCTATCCCCTTATGAGGTGATCTTTGGCAGACCACCAAATATGTGGGGGACGCCTATACCCCGTAAAATAACTGATGTTGACTGTAATATGCTGACAGATTACCTGGCTTCCTTGATGTCTGCACTACAATCTTGTCGTTCACAGGTAGCTGCAGCCTTTCCTGACAACACCGAGGTGAAACCCCATGACGTAGTTCCCGGGGATCTGGTGCTAGTGAGAAATTTTGACCGGAAGACTCAGCTGGATCCTAGGTGGAAATCGCCTCAATTAGTACTGCTTACCACGAGGACAGCCGTGAAGATCGAGGGTCGAAAAGGCTGGTTGCATTCAAGTCATATCAAGAAATTTCATGGACTACCGTCAGATGTAAATGTCACACCTTGTGTGTCTTCACCTATTGACTCAAAGCTCCCTTTAGTTGAACCAAGTAGCAAGGAACTCTACAAATTAAAATTAAGGTCTAGTAAGTCGGACAATTTGATTGTTTAAGTCCTCTTCAAGGTGAATCGGTTGAATTTGTCTCTGACATGTATCCCCTAGACCTGAATAGAGAAAGAAACCGAAAAAGGCAATTGAAAAAACATGCGTACTGTAAATCATTGCGTAGTCATTGCACAGTGACGTTATTAATTTTGTTTTTCTTAAGTCTTATAATAATCGCTGCAAGTATATTGTTGCATATATATCATCCTATTTCTAAACATGTCTACAATGTTACTGCTGAACATTCTTTTAGTGAATTACCCCCGCATGAGTTGTCCTATAGATTCGCGCTGCGCAATAACACTTTCATTAGTATGTTACATCATTCCCATCAGACTAGTAATGCTACAAATTGTTGGATATGTGGCCGACTCCCTCCCTATCAGAACTATAAGGGAATTCTGCCCCTCTTTCCATATCCGTTTACACACAATGGCTCCTGTGGAGCATGGTTTAGTTTAATCAATTCCTTAGATTCAAACTCAGTAGTTTATCAAGACAATTGGGTATGGGGAAACCTGAACCTAGTTTTACTCAAAGTCTGCTACCCTGACAAGGAGGGTCATCCCAAAAGAACAGGAACTGATCTAGAAAATGAAGTATATGGATTAGGTAATTTTACGCTTAATCTCATGATCCTGAACGTTGAATCCGAAGCTGCACCAAGCTTGCCCGCCATGTCAGTATTTTCAGTTAAAGGTGAATTATGTGTAAGAAAGAATGGTTCAATACATATGGGCCATAGTAAATGCACCACTGTGATAGAATTTAGCGATCAAGGCAAATCTACATTTAGAGCTTCTCGCCATTCCTACTTCGTATGTGGTCAGACTGCATATATACGTCTGCCTCTAGATTGGGATGGTACCTGTTACATTGCATTCCTCTTGCCACCTGTCTTCCTAGCCCCTCCTGATTATCACAGAAATACTCATTTAGTACACAGTAGAGAACGGAGAGATCTCCCAATTGTCGATTATACTGAAACGGCATGGGAAAAGTATACAGATTTTAATAAAGGTCTCTTTCCCTATATAGGTACAGTTACCAATAGTAAGCTGATACGTAGATTAACTAGGACTCTTGAAGCCGTAGTGAATGAAACTATCTCCGCCTTAGGCAACTTGACAGAGGAGCAGTCTGCGATGAGGATTGTTGTTCTTCAAAATCGTCTTGTCCTTGATGTCATCCTGGCCGATAGGGGCGGAGCTTGTAGGGTCATCGGATCAAGCTGCTGCGTGTTCATTCCAGAAAATTCGCCATCTGTATATAAAGCTATAACTCGCCTTCATAAGATTGTGAGCCAGATACACCAGAATCCAGGCACTTGGACTTGGTCCGGGTGGTTTTGGAGCGTGTTGTCAGCCTGGGGATGGAGAGTTCTATCCTTCCTAGGTATTGGCCTTCTCATACTATTCAGTTGCTGCTTATGCCTGCAATGTGGACCAGCGATTTGTGGTCTGTGTGCCACATCGTGTATTCCACATCAAGGTTTTCACTCAAGATCCCGAAAGAAGAAAGAAGAACAAATGATGCTATATGAACAGATCGATGGATTGATGAAGATTGATATTTCCTAAGGGCAAGTAGGGGACAAGGAGGGAATGTGGAAATGTGGATTTCTTTGATCAGTTATGTCCCCTATCTTGGACCCCAACGGTTCCATGTACATGCTACAAGTACACGTATGTTCCCTCCAGTTCCAGTTATGAAGACGCAAACACATGTGCGTCCACCGTCAACATGTCCTCTTTCGGATCCGCCATGAATGGGTCGGATATTCGATTCCTAAGTACGAAAGGCCACCGACTTTATATGGCTCAGTTACTCCATTTTGCAGTTCAGGCGAGTAGGCCCTGATTCTGCCATCAAGCCTTTTCCTGCTTTCTACCTCTGACAGCTCCAGTCTGAGCTCGCATCTGTATCCATGAACTTTGTCCTACTCCCTGTGCGGCTAACGGTGCCTGACTCGGCCTGTCTGCTTGCCTGCCAAAAACTGTATTTCACCTTCAAAATTATCTGTTCCGCTCCTCATCCGATGCATTCCTGTCTAGTAGTTTAAGTAAACATTTCTTTCAGCTACTGAGCAAAGGGCCCGGCTTCTCTGTCTTCATGCAAGTAATTCATGGCCCTGTTACCATGGAAGATTTCTGCCCCTCGCATCTCATGTAGACACTTAGACGCTTGTGTACGCACACACAGTCAGTATAGAATAGATTTTGTCCGAGAGTCCTTCCTTTGTGGATAACATAGTTCTTTAAACATAGGATGTTAGATATGATTTGGGATTAGGTTGACTTGACCCCCCAGACTTTTTGTCTCCACATGTAGAGCTAAATGTCAAGTCCCCTTCACCCCCTAGTTGCACGTCAATCACACGTCATGCTGCTGCGCGCGCATCTCTGCCAAGTATTTCTGCTGACATTGTGAAATTCTTTTATGGAACCACCCATTGTGACATCACACTTAATGACGTTTCTTTGTTACGCCCAATTACGCCCCTTTTAGTTACGCATGTATGGTTTTATCCCTGTTATCAATTGTTACGCCTCCTGCATCTGTTTCACTGTAATGTCTATTCTATAAAAGTGATTACTTGTCAATAATGTATTGCTCTTCACTTCCTGAACCCCCGTGGTGATGGAATCTGAAGTCCACAATTCGAATTGTCCATTGGAATAAAGCCCATTCCGAACCTCTAATACCACGGATTCTGCCTCTTATTTTACTGAGCTATTTTTAATAACTTTCCGCATCAAATTAAAGTACCGGTAATTAAATTATTTACCACAGGTATAATGTGACACAGGGCTTTACAATGTGGCGCATCTCCCTAGATGCATCACGTTGTAAATAGGCCGCATTTTGTGCGCCGCCGTTGTGCCAAAAAAAGTGATGCAATGGCTGTGCAAGAAGACACAATGGGCTTGTAAATCTGCGCCTTGACGTCCAATTTCAACATTACTAATCCCAGTGATTGATGGCTGGATATTCAGTATATGACTCTCAAAGAATTTGAAGGCCATGATACTGGTTTACAAGTTTTCATTATCAATCTTTAGCTAGGTTTGCGACTTTCACTTGTGGTCACTTGTAACTTCACTCTACAGCCATATTATTCTTCAAGTCAGTGCTGAAAATAACTAAATTGGTGTGTTTTGGATAAGGTTGCTTGGATTATTCTACTATACCGAAGAAAACGTCCTGATTTACTCACCGACACGTGTCTAGATGGAGTTTATTGTGTCGGTGTTGTCGTTGAGTATGAATATGTGTTTCTGATGACTGAGCACATGCGTACAAATGTGTGCTTGACGTGTTTGTTAGTAATCATATGCCCACTACACATTTAAGACAGCCTTTTTCAAGCTGCTCGTAAAAGAGTCAGGGTTCTGTCCTTTTGCACAATGCATTGCATGTCTACAGTATATTTTACTTGCCATGGCATCAAGAGTATTTCCCCGGTTTCTTTTACAGGTTCACCTTCCTGCACATAAACAATCATTAACTGCGTTTTGCTCTTTCCATGTGTACTGCAGAATGCAGCACACATAGAAAGAGCAAAAACAAGGAGAAATAAAATGATTCCTCCTCGTTGCGCTAGACTAACTCCTGCTTCTGCATGGCTTACGTTTTTGATGCTGCCTTAGATTTACACATTTTCTAAATCTGGGGTAGTGTCAAAAAGCAATGGCTGTTGCAGTGGAACACTCATAGCAACACCCATTGCACACCCCTTTCACACAGAAAACTGTGTGAAAGGGTACCATATTTACGAACGCCAATTTACAAATATGGTGCAGGGCATTGCGCCATCGGAACGTAAACAAAAGTGGCGTTCTGGTGCTGCAATCCCTTTGTAAATATGTCCCAATATCTTTTGTTTTGTGAACTTTGCTAAACACAGCCTGTGTGGGTTGCACACTTTGTTCTAAAGCAGAGCAGTTCATACTGATAGTGGTCAATGCAGATTCCTCATAATTCTAAATTAGGGGAAAATTCAGTTATTAAAGTGGTGAAGCATCACGTTATAATGTTAGCAAGCAAGCTATGGGGTGAGGGAGTTTTAGTCCATGCTGCAGACATCAAGGTGCCTTCAGCAGCTTACAAATTGATCATCCTTATGGGAAGCTTCAGACTTTTAAACCTTTATTTTGGGTAAAATGAGTGCCATTCAGTTTGACCAATATGGCAAGTTTCTTGCTGATTTAAGTCCTTGCTGCATACATTTGTGTTTGACTTCAAATTCCTGTGTGGCCAGCATAGCCTTTTATGGTTGGATATTTGTTGCACCTATTGGTCACAGCATGTAGAAACTAAAAGTAAACCCTGTATAAAAAAACATGGAAACCTGTTCTCAATATGTTGTTATACAACCTGTTAAAAATCTATTGCGATACAATTCAATTTGGCACTGTTAGACCTGTCAGCCTTAGTGTGGTCTTCCCACAAACGTTTTGCCTGCTTCCCTCCACTGTTTGCTAATTCTTTTTGCTGGCCTTAGGACTCTGAGCACTTAAACACTGCTCACCACTGCTAAAGTGCATGTGCTTCTCCCCTAAACTTGGTTGCATTTGGTATATCATCAATTGGGATATTTAATGTATCTGTAAGTCCCTAATAGAGTCCATTACTTCTGCCTGTGAATGGAATGCTACTAGTGGGCCTGCAGCACTGATTGTGCCACCCACACAAGTAGCCCATTAAACATGTATCAGGCCTGTCACCGCAGAGCCTGTGAGTGCAGTTGTATTGCCATTTCAACATGCCATTTAAAACCCTTTGTTAGTCCTAAACTCCTCTTTTATGACACGTCACCCTTAAGTTAGGCCCTAGGTAGCCTATAGAGCAGGGTGCTGTCTAAGTAAATGGTAGGACATGTACTTTTAAGTTTTACATGACCTGGCAGTGTAAAACACTCAGAGGTTAACACTGGGAATTCCTTATTCCATTTTCTAAAGCTGTAAGTCCTAATTAGAAAGGAGAAGCTCTGTCATGTTTTATATCTTTGGAATGATTATCACAAATGGTCTTTACTGTTAAAGTAGGATTCAACATTAATATTTTAGAAAATGGGAATTTCTCTGCTCTTAAAGCTCTGTGTGCCTGCAGCCTGCATCCAATACATGCCTGGGGTGGGTGACAGCTTAACTTTTTGCATTCCACCTAGACAGCCATACACAAAGGAAGACAAGGGTGTGTGTCTCAGTGCACATCTGCATCCTGATAGCTCATCCTGGGCAGGATGGGAGGGAAGAGCTGACACACCTGAATGGGTAGTGTCTTGCCCCCACACAAAGGGATGATTACCCCCTGTAGTGAGTCTGGAGCCAGGACTGGTAAGACTCTTCTTTGAAATCACACCCACTTCAAAGGCACAACTGCGTATAAGTACTGAGTCTCTGACCCTACTAAATCAGACGCATCAGGACATATAAAGAACCTCTTTCAGAAGACTTGCTGCTACAAGGACTGTCACTCTGCTGGACTGCTGCTCTGGAAGAACTACTTTTCTGCTGTGCTGCCCTGCTGTCTGCTGCTCTCTGACCCTGAGGGAGAGCAGAATTCTGCCTTGAACCCAGAGTGATCTCCAAGAGCTTGTTGGCTTGCCTCCTGTTGCTTGGGACTCAGGGATATCAAAGTCTCATCTCCTGCTCCAGTGCCTGCTCCATTTGAAGTGGGCCCAGGTGCTTGCTCCAGTAAAACCAATGCATCTCCTCTCTGCATGTAGCAGAATCAACACATCGCCACTGTTGTGGGAGCAGAATCAGCCCATTGCACTCGGAACAAGCACATTGCCTTAAAGAACCAACGCATCAGAACCAATGCATCACTGCCACTGCAGTGTCGGAAGATTGATACATCCCCTCAGCTGCGTGGAGGAACTTGGCACATCGACTACAGAACCAACGCCTTGCGGCTTGGCACATTGTCCTCAGAACCGATGCATCGCCATCACTACATAAACAAAATCAATACATCACTTTGACTGGAGGATCGACAGCGACGCATCACTTGGCTTCACCACGCATCTCGCTGTTATGGCCAGGATCAAGGTACTGTATTCAGTTGGCTTGTGTGGCTCCTGTTCTGGCCCATGTTCCATCTCAGTTGGCTTGAAATCTTCACTTTGCCATGGTCTAGTGCGACCAGATAATCCCCTTGGCCCTTATTGCTGATAAAGGCTGCAGACGTTTTTTATTCTTTAAAAATTCATATCTTGAATTCTACTCTTTGAATGTTTGCCATTAAGATCTTGTTCTATTTATAAAAATCATATCTACTTTTCTAACCTGATGTTGAGTCTTTTTGTTGTGTTTTCATTGTGTTACTGAGTGTTTTGTTGCACAAATGCTTTAAACATAGCCTCCTAATTTAAGCCTGCCTGCTCAGTGCCAAGCACCCAGAGGTTCAGCACAGGGTAGTTTAGGGTGTGTGGCTGACTTACCCTGACTAGGATTATGATCCAGACTTGGACAGGGCGCATACCTCTACCAACTAGAGACCCACTTTCTAACAGTCGCCTGTGCTATTAAAGTATTAATTTTCCAAAAAGTGAATACCCTTCAATTCTGTATACTCCATTGTTGTGTTTAGGTTGATGGCCATTCGTTATTTTGGAATCAAAGATGTGCAACTTTTTCACTCACACCACAATCCCTTCATTTTGCATGGCCTACTTACAGCCACCGGACACCATTAGACCACCATCTGTCTAAAAAGCAGGCAGGTACGACTAGAAAATCTGAAAAACAACAGCGTAGGCACATTTTCTTTACTAAAATCTGCAATACAAAATGAGAATCAGGATGAAATACTTTTTTGCTTAATATTTATATTTTACCTTAGCCAGGGCAGTGAAAGTTTAAAAACCTGGCTGTAGCACATTGATGTTGCAGCCGTCTTAAGTGGCAGGACACCCCTTAGAATCGAATGGGATGAACCTGCTATCTGCTCTTTTGATGATGCATTAATTAAGAAACCCAAAGACTCCATCATGTGATATTTTTAAATGCAGTGGAAATGTTTATGGAAGAAATCTCAAACAATTCATGTTGTGTCAAATGTGCTAGTGTTGGGTCACATGGCATGGAAAACTGTTTCACTGAGGCATTGGCAGCAATAAATACAGATGGCCACTTAAGCCAAGTTAGAGGAATATATATGTTATTGGGAATACCTTATTAACAAAAAGACTATTAAGCTCAGAAAGGATATAGAAAAGTTTAGTGCCGAATTAGTGTATCCATTCCTCAATAAAGAGTATTATAACACCAAGAGGGAACAGAGGTGAGATAAACCACAATACCAAAGACCAGTCTACTTGAGAGGGGGAAACAAGAGAATTACTTTCTCTGAATGCTCGGGCTCTAGTAGCGAGGAAGAACAAACAAATGAACAGCCAGGTAGGTCAGCCGCCAATTTTGAACGTGAGCCTTTTTTAGGTGGGCGCCTGAATCGAGGACAAAGGAACTATCGGAATTATACAAGGGAAGAGCAAATGAGGAACCATCCACCTCAAAACTATCATGCCCAAGATTACCTAAAGACCAGGAATCAGAGATATTGGAGGTAGAAGAGATCCCTATTATCAATCTTTCCAATAGGATATTGACAAATGAGGAACAAGAGGTTCTAAAAAAAGGGTTTAGTTTTGCACCAACTGCTCCTCTGAATAAATTTGAATTAGAAAAAGATATGAGGAGCTTTTTTAGAATAATTAGATTGAACAATTTCTTTTCGGATAGGATCTATGAACCAGCTCATAATATCACAGGTTTTAAACCTAAATCTATTTTTACTCCGAATCTTAGCCAGTTAGACAAAAATGTTGCGCTATTTGAAAAAATAGTAGAAATAGAGATAAAGAATAGTCTAGAAACCACATATAACCAAAACAATAATCTTCTACCTAATCAGAGAAAAGCCCTTAAATCATTGCAAGAATGTGACCAAATTACCATTAAACCCGCCGACAAGGGCGGTGGGGTCGGTATTTTAGACACTATAGACTATGAAAACAGAATGAGGTCACTATTAAATGTGACACATCATTATACACGTGTCCCTTTTTCTGTGAATGATGTTTTAAAAAAGGAAGTAGCACAGCTCCTAAATACAGGTAGAGAGGAAGATTGGATATGTGGGAATGAATATAAGTTTCTCTTCAACAATAATCCCATTATTCCCGCAATTTATGGTTTACCAAAAATACACAAAGATCTAGCTAATCCACCAATGAGACCAATAGTGAGCAGTTTGGGCTCACTTTTGGGGCCATTTAGTAAGTATGCTGATTTTTTTCTAAGACCAATTGTCCAAAAACAAAAATCATATTTGAAAAACACAGCTCACATAATTTCGATCTTTGAAGGACGGAGCTTCGACAGGGTGACCCAGCTTCAGGTCACCCTGGATATCGAAGCACCATATACAAACATCCCTCAAGACGATACTATACGAGTGATGTCATCTATTTTGGAGGAAGAGAACCTGAATGGTGGTCATTGTCAGTTTATTTTGAGTTGCATCAGGATGGTCTTGAAGAATAACATCTTTCTATTTAAAGACTAACTTTATTAACAAACTAAAGGGACCAGTATGGGGGCCACCTGTGCCCCCAGTCTGGTCTGTCTCTATGTGAGTCATTTCGAACATTTACAACGAGATGGCACAGTTTTTTGAAAATGTCTCCCACTGGCACCGGTTTATTGATGATATTATTTTCATCTGGAATGGTGCCAGGCATCAGTTGATGCAATTTTTAGAATGGCTCAATATGGGCGATGAAAATTTGAGATTCACAGCTAATTTTAGTGATACGAGTGTTGACTTTTTAGACATCAAATTAAAAGATATGCAAGGCCAGCTAGAGGTGGAGCTTTTCTCAAAAACAACTGACAAAAATACTCTTTTAAAATAAGACCGTAATCATCCCAAATCGCAAAAGGATAATATTCCTTTTGGAGAGTTTTTAAGGTTACGTCGCAATTGTACAAGCCTTACTGACTTTTGCAATCATGCTGAAGCAATGGAAAAGAAATGAAAAGATAGAGGTTATCCCAAAAGACTAATCAAACATTCGTTTAAGCGTGCAAGGTTCTATGACAGGTACCATCTCCTTAATATTAATAAATGGAAAAAGAATAAAACCCTGTATAAAATTGTCTTTGTTAGTCAGTACTCAGGCTTGAGTAATAAAATAAAAAACATAATAAATCGTAATTGGAATATTCTTAATAATGGACTGCCGACACCATTGTCCAAACCTCTTTTCATTTAGGCGTAATAAAACCATAAGAAATGCCCTGGTGAAAACTTACAAGAAAATGGATAGTAATATACAAACCGCCTTTCTAAATCAAAGAGCTATAGGAAACTATAGATGTGGCACTTGTTCTATTTGTCCAAATTGCATTGAGGCAAAGAACTTTAAATTCAATGGCAAAACTCTTTTTTAAGTGAATTTGCAAGGTTTTTTAAATGCTGATTCCTAACTATAACGTGTGTGAAACCTATGGTTTTTTAAGTGAATATATATATAAATAAATATATATATATATTCACTGAAAAAAACATAGGTTTTAGGCACGTTATAGTTAGGAATTAGCATTTAAAAAACCTTAGAAATTCACTGAAAAAACCATAGGTTTCAGGGGCGTTATAGTTAGCTGGACTTTTCACTCGTACAAAACCATTGAAATTTCCCCGTTATAGTTAGTTCAGCTAACTATAACTCGCGCGTCCGCAATGCACTGCTGATGACGTCACATATTACATCACTCATGACATGGTCAGTGACATCACTCATGACATCTCAAATGACATCACTGATGACATCATCCTTGTGATAGTGTGGCAGACCTCCTCTCCCCCTAATATAACCTTTGATACACACATTCAAAAATAGAAACTAAAATGTTCAAAACAATTGACATACCAATGTCAGTTACAACAGCCTATTCAGTAATTCTAAGATCCACATACACATCCACTCACAGTCCTATACAGTCACTCATACATGTACTCACTCATCATATGTACTCATACACCTATACATCCTGTTACACAACACCACTCATCCATAAAGTTACTCACACACAGTCACTCATGCTAATAAAGAATCAAACATCCATTTACTTGCATATACAGTTATACACACACCACCACACTTACTTCTACAGAAACTTACACATACTTAGTCTTTTAAACAATCACTTATAGAAACACATACTTATTCATACAGGAACTCTTTCAATCTCTCACTCTCACATATACTCACTTATATACACCAATAGTCACATATACTAGTTTAAAACATATGTAGTTACTCATAAATACACTATTGAGACAGTCATTCACTCACTAACACACCCATGCACACACTCATCCACCCATACAGTCCTGCACACATGCTGTCTTCAACACATACAAACAGTGAGTCACTCATTCATACACCTATGCACTACGTAATACCCCCCACCAAACCATACAGTCAGACACTCATACTGATACTCAAAAAACCAACTAATAACCTATATAGACACCCATGTAGCTACTCACCAACCCATGCAGCCACTTATACACAAAGTGAGAGACTGATACAGATATTTACATATTAAAACATTACTCACTAAGCCATGTATTCACTTTGATACACTTTATCAGTCAGTTACAAAATATATTTTTCAAAAAAAATCATCCATTTAGACACTTATATACCCATTTATTCTTCCATCGACCTTGAGATATACATATATAAAACATATTTAATTTTCAGAAAAACACACATTCACTGGATGATTACTGGAAAATACTTCCATATTCTTGGACTCATTTTTATCTAAATATGTGCTCAATTTAGTGTCATATTGTAAAGACAGCTCAGATTTCTTGCGCAGGCTCCACGATATACAATGGGAGGAGGGATACATAATGATCAGTCTAGATGTATGTTCACTCTATACCTGTATTGATCAACACAAAGGAGTAGCAGCATGTATGCATTTCCTGAAGAGTAGACATATAGATCACTGGGAACATAATAGAATGTTAGAGACAATGATGTTGTTTTGTCTTCAAAACAATATCTTTCTCTTTGAAAAGTCAGTGTATCGTCAGCGGTCGGGTACCGCGATGGGTACTTGTTTTGCCCCCAGCCTAGCGAATCTTTTCCTAGGTTGGTGGGAAGAACAAATATTATGGACGCAACAACTCCAAATGTATACTGATCACATATTAGTGTGGATCAGATATATAGATGATCTGTTCCTTATTTGGAAACGCCCACAGAATCTAGCCAAGGAATTCATTGAACGATTAGGGACTAATGACCTGAACCTACACTTCACACATGTGAAGAGTCCGACCTACTGCGAATTCTTGGATATAGCAGTGGAAATAAGGGAAGGGAAAATCACTACACGCCTATTCCACAAACAGACCGCAGGCAACACGGTGTTGCATGCGACAAGCCACCACCCAGCCCCCTTGAAACAAAGCATACCCTATGGCAAACTGCTAAGAGCCTGTCGTGCCTGCAGTACTGATTATGATTTCAGAAAAGAACAACAGACCATGCTAACACGTTTTAAAGCAAGGGGATACAAAGAGGATACTTTGGAGACAGCCAAAAACAAAGTTAAGGATTTACAACAGCACGACACACTATTTAAGTTATCCAATAGCACCATCAAGAGAAGTGAGGATAAGAGGAGTAAGTCTAATGCACCGAGAATGATAACACAGTTCAGTAGGGGAGCTTGGACTTTAGAAAAAATCATGAGGAAACACTGGAATCTATTGATAGCAGATCCTATTATTGGTGATTGCATAGGAGCCAGACCACAAGTGACATACAAGAAGGCCAGATCATTAAAAGATAAACTAGTTCATAGTTATCGCGGTGACAATATTCAATCACAATGGTTGAAAATGCCGAATGGTTTCCCCCACATGTGGGATGTGTAAGGCAGACCGGAATGGCAAGAATTGTAAAGAATACACCACAGGCACTAAACAAAAACGTCTAATAAAACACATAATCAATTGCAATAGTGATTTTACTGTCTACATACTGGAATAACCCTTGTGGCCTCCAGTATGTAGGCAGTACCAAATTACCACTCAAATTAAGAATCCTGCAGCATTTACGTCCCATTACAAACTGTGATCATAATTATCCAGTGGCACGTCATTACTCCGAAGTCCACAACAGTGACAACAGTAACTTACAATTTTTCGGAGTTGAGAGAATTCCCAAACACATACGAGGAGGGGATCGAGAGAAACAACTAAGAATATTCGAGTCTAGATTTATTTTAGATCTGGATTGCAAGGTACCCAAAGGACTTAACAGTGGAGAGGAACTCGCAACTCATATAGGCTTATAGTCCTCTGCAACACTCTCTCAGGAGTAGTATGACCTTTCCCAACTAATGGTTGGGATTTTAAACATTTACGATATTCATTTCTTTAAATTCACGTTTTATTAAGATAGGGAAATAGGATCACACTGGATGATATTATATTTCCCATTTGGGATATTATAGGAGTATCTACCACAATTGTGAGATCTCTCACTGGAACCCGAAGGGTTTCTCATTATCATCCTAGTCATTTCCAGATACCCTTCCTCTTTCACATATATATCCACATATTTTATAGACACACATCACGATCCGTCACTCCCCATATACCTAGCACTTAGTAAAGGGTACTACCTGCATTTGCCATGAACAGCACAACATGAGTGAGGGATATATTCCTGCCTAGTCCCTTTGGGAATTTATTGGTGAATTACTGGTGCCGAAGGACCAAATGACCAATTTGGCCCTAAGCCATCCATTAGACCATAATCAGATAAGATGATCTCAGGGTCTTGATGATCGCAAATACTACAGATAAAGTAATTGAATTGTGAGATATTGGCTATTTAACCTCAATTGTGATAAGCTTATGATTTATGTCACAAACTTACATGGCACCTTATAATTATGATGTATATAATCATTTTATATTATTTTTTTGCTCACATTGTTCACAACTTTATTGTCCCCTCCATGTTAACGAAAGCGATGTCGAATTGCGTTATAAAATAGCATGCGCTTAAATTCATTTTTTCGTGATCGTAGTTATGTCATGTATTAAGTGTATGACTTTGAATGAATTAATTTAAGTCTATCATGATTTATGATGCACTTGCTAGAAAGCGCGAGACCTAAAAGTATTTCGTTTATGTTCATGAACTACGCATTCGTATTTCCATGGCGCATTGAGATGCAGGAAGTTACTTGACAAAGGCAAATGCCGAAACGCGTCGTCCTTGAAAAGCTAGCGCACAATAAAGTTTTGTGCCGTTTCCTGGTGTGCTGTCCCGTTATTCCTGGAATTTGTGCACGGAGTAAAGGATTAATCGTATTACAGTGGCTGCTGCTGCCACTGACGGCACCAACGTCGTAGGCAAGGGGACTGCTTGAGCAGCAAGCTGACAAATGTATATATATTTATATATATTGCATAATGTATGTGTCACTTTATGCCTGAAAGGATATTGTTTTGACTTACACTGGGTGTTCCCTGGTGTCTGGACAAAGCTAAACCTCTCTGAAGACCTATAATGATAGCAAAACACGTGCCAAGGGTTTCTATTATTCATTTTAGGTTGGCTTGTTTGGTATTTTACCAATTCAAAGCTGTAATACTGTGCCAGGAGTAGTAAAGGCTTTTGTCACTTTGCTGCTCGGCATGGATGTCACTGTGCTAATCCTATGCTTAAAACCTCTGCTGTAGCAATGGCAAAATACTTTGTCCCATTCTTTCTCGGCGTGGATGGCATTGTGCTAATCCTTTGCCTAAAGATTTGGATAAAAAAGCAGACATATGAGGTGAGCAAATTTAGAGTGTTGCTGGTGTTGAGGATGCTCTATGAAGGAGCTGCTCTCCATCTAAACTTGGAAAATACCTATATATATATATATATTACCTACTGGCGGTCGCCAGTAGGTAGTTATAGTTAGTACCGTGTTTCCTTAGGAAATCCGCAACATTCTATTTGGAATAGCTTTGGCGCCGGTTAACGAATCATCGCGAAATGATCAAAATAGGTGGGGCACTCCGCTCCGCTCCTTCCCTGAAAGTCTCGGGGGGATTCGTCAAGCGGGGGCTGAGAAAAAGGGGGGGTCCCAAAACGCGTTTTCCCCATGCATTTTTCCATAGGACCTTTAGTCCGAGCTACAGCCCGAACGGCTGAACAGAATTACTTGTAATTTGGCAGAGAGGTAGTCCGCAGGTCAATGATGTGCCTTTTGTAGGTCTGGTGTAAATCTGTTCAGTAGTTCCTGAGAAAATAGCATTTAAAGCAATATAAATATCTGTAAGCGCGCTCCGTGCGCTTACGGTAAGCTTACCGTACGCGTACGGTGCCGTGCGCGAGCTCAAATCTGATTGGTTGTCACATGACTGTAAACATTCGAATCGGACGAAATCAGGAAGTGTCGGCCGCCATTTTGTGTGTTTCACACAGAAAAAAAAAAGGGTGATAACGTGAAAAGGGGGCAAGGAAGAGAGTTATAGACCCCCTAACATTTGAAAGGGGGTCAAAGAAGGACACAAAAGTACGAAAAATGCATTTATTAATTTTTAAAAAAAATCGCCGAGTGCGCGTACGGTAAGCTTACCGTACGCGTACGGCAGAAAAAAAAATAAAAAAAGAAATAAAATTCAGATTTAAGTGTTTAGATATTAGGGGGCTCTAAAAAGAGCCGTTGTGTTTAAGAAGTGATTTTTTAGTGAAAGAGCCGTTGTGTTTATGAAGTGATTTTTTAGTGGTACCTACAAGTAAGTACTGATGCAGAGTCTAAGGTTCAAGAGGAAGACTCTGTTCCCTTCATCAGTGAAGTGTACACCATCTCCTCTATAAATGTCTTGCATGTTGTAACGCAAGTTGTTGTGGTAAATGGAACCCATACCATAGTCTCGGAGGAAAGCAGAAACAGATTTGTTGACGTGCTTTCTTGCTTTGTCAATCTGTGGACAAAATTGATTGCACCAGTTCCATTTTTGCCTTTGGCATATGTTAGAATACGCAAAGGCAGTTTTAGGGAAAAGTGAAAACAGTTGTGCAAAGGTCTCCTTCATAAGCATTTCCAGACCTACCCCAGTCAAAGTGCCTAGGTCATTGCCACCACAGTGCACTATTATGAGGTCAGGGTGTTGGATTTGCATGAAGGATTTCACCAATGGCATCATTTGGTGCCACTTTAACCCTCTCTGACCAATCCATTTAATGTCTACATTTGGCAAAGCAAGGTCTCTCACCATACCGGTTTTCTCTGCATACTTTTCACTCCAGAAGACATAGCTGTGCCCTACAATCCACACTGTGAACATCTTCCAAGGAGATCTGGATGCACTCAGGAGGTGTATTTCAGTAGAATGGGAAAATGAAATGAAAGACAGTTGGAAAATGGAGGCATACATATTTTTTTAATAAAAAGAACTCATTGGCTGTTTCAAACCATTCTACACTCAAAACTAGGCTGCATGTTTACATTTTTAGAAGCATGTTTTGTATTGGTTCAGAAAATTGTGTTCCCACAGAAGATTAAATTGGATTTGCTCTAAGGTTTGACAGGTCAAGCAGTCTTGCTCTTAGCAATAGAAACATTGTTTGATGAACTTCTGACCTCTCTGCTCACACCAGTGTTCCATGAGCTGTTGCTATGCTAGGAGGTAGAAGTCATGTTGGGGGAAGGGTGCATTTGGAAAAGGGTTGACATTTTCAACCAATAGAAATGTGTGTTTCCATTTGAAAAAATGTGGGAAGCAGTGTTATTTGAAGTTAACATGTATATGTGTGGAAAAAGAGAGGGAAACATTGCCATTATCTGGTTCTGCTGAGAGGAGAGAGGTGTACAGAACAGAGATCCTGGCTCTGATAATCTGCTGTTTGAGTGCCACATTTCTTTCACAACTAACTAATTTTAAAGGTGAGTTATGAGTTTGAGAGGGGATGTATGTGGTAAATTTAGAAATGAATAATAGAATTGGGATTCCTTTTGTTGAAGTTGTGTTTTTCATTTTGTGTTTTGTGAGAAATTTAAATGTAAGGAACATGTAAAATATCATGGACTATGTTTTCACCATAAATTAAGGAGTACTGGTGTAAATGAGGAATACTGTTTTCTGCATAGAATGAGAAGATGACTCTGTGTGCAAAGAGGAATTGTTGACAGCGATTTATTGCGTATTACTCTGGTAATTTTAGATTTGCATTAGTAGGAAAGGGGCAGCTATTTTTCAGCAGATGCAGACTCTTAGCACACACCCAGCTCTTTATCCTGTAGAATCATGCATAGTATTCACAACCGAGTGGTGTTTGAGGTTGCAGTGACTAATGCAAATACATTCAACATCACTAAGGCTGGTTGCCTTTGCTGGAGTGTAGTCATTCACCCAGGTTACACATGTTCCTGGTCTCAAAAAGCTGTTTGGACATGTGCTGTTTTCAGATTCTGAAAAGTGGATTGAAAAAGTGTCAGACTGTAGAAGTACTTATCACTTGCCAAAAAAAGAGTAGTAAGTGTGCTTTCAAATTGGCAAAGAAATTTCGTTTTCTGCCTAATATCAAACCATGACTCTGTGTGCAAAGAGGAATTGTTGACAGAGATTTATTGCGTATTACTCTGGTAAATTTAGATTTGCATTGGTAGGAAAGGGGCAGCTATTTTTCTGCAGAAGCAGACTCTAAGCACACACCCAGCTGTTTATCCTGTAGAATCATGCATAGTATTCACAACCGAGTGGTGTTTGAGGTTGCAGTGAGGAATGCAAATACATTCAACATCACTAAGGCTGGTTGCCTTTGCTGGAGTGTAGTCATTCACCCAGGTTACACATGTTCCTGGTCTCAAAAAGCTGTTTGGACATGTGCTGTTTTCAGATTCTGAAAAGTGGATTGAAAAAGTGTCAGACTGTAAAAGTACTTGTCACTTGCCAAAAAAAGAGTAGTAAGTGTGCTTTCAAATTGGCAAAGAAATTTCGTTTTCTGCCTAATATCAAACCATGACTCTGTGTGCAAAGAGGAATTGTTGACAGAGATATATTGCGTATTACTCTGGTAATTTTAGATTTGCATTGGTAGGAAAGTGGCAGCTATTTTTCTGCAGAAGCAGACTCTTAGCACACACCCAGCTGTTTATCCTGTAGAATCATGCATAGTATTCACAACCGAGTGGTGTTTGAGGTTGCAGTGAGTAATGCAAATACATTCAACATCACTAAGGCTGGTTGCCTTTGCTGGAGTGTAGTCAGTCACCCAGGTTACACATGTTCATGGTCTCAAAAAGATGTTTGGACATGTGCTCTTTTCTGATTCTGAAAAGTGGATTGAAAATGTATCAGACTGTAAAAGTACTTATCACTTGCCAAAAAAAGAGTAGTAAGTGTGCTTACAAATTGGCAAAGAATTTTCCTTTTTCTGCATAAAATCACACCATGAGTCTGTGTGCACACAGGAATTGTTTTTAGATATTTAATTTGTGATAGTTTTATTGTGATTTTCACTTGTAGGAAAGGGGTACATAGTATTTTAAGATTGGAAAAGATCATAAAAAATATAGTAATATATTTAAATAAAATAAAGGAATTTTTTTTTAGTTTCTTTCAGGTATTGCTGAAGAGCAGTGAACAAAATTTAAGATGCCTACAAAATCCAGAGTAAGGAAAAACCAGAAAAAAAATCTATATTTGAAGACAACTGGAGGACCCAAGTTAGTTGGAGATGCTCATGTTGGGAAAAAGAGAAAGACTTCTGGTAAGCAGACAAAAGAATTTTTTAAAAATATCTTCAAAAAAAGGAAAAATGTACAAAATGTCTGTACTGGAAATACTGTTTTAAATAGAAAACTACAGGAAAAAATTGAGCATTTAGTTAATGCAAATGTACCTTCAGAAACAATAAAGATTAACTTAAAAAGAAAAACAGCGTTTAAAGAGATTCGAAGAAAAATGTTTCAGAGAAGAGTTATGTCCAATTTGATAAAGGATGTGAAGAAATATAAGAAAAAAGCGAAATTTTATAAGAGAAAAAAAGAAATTGAAGCCATTGTAGCAAAGGCTTTAGAATTAAAAAGGAAACTATTCATTTTAATTTTGAACAGGATGCGTACATTAGATAAAATGGTCAATGTACTGAAATCACAAAGCAAAAGGAACAGACTAGTGAAAAGAACAAACTTTTGTAAAGTGTTTTTAGGAGAATGGATGCATAGTTCAAGTAGTGAACCTTTTTTTAATGAAGAGAGTTATCTTCAAAGTAATAGTTTGCTGCATGCAGTTAACACCAGAGGTCGTGCTTATGAAGTGAATAATGGTTGTATAATGGAGAAGGAGAAAATGGTTCCAAGAGATGAGGAACAAGTGATGGCGGATGAGGTTATGGGGAGACGTCCTAAAGCCCCAGTGTATACTTGGAATTGTAGTAGTATTTGCACTGTGCGTCAGGAATCTATTGATAAATTTCGTGAGTTTCTAAGAGAATATAGTAAAAAAAGTGTTAAACAGAAGATTAAGGTGCTTCAAAGTCTAGATCCATGCAGAGTGAGAGAGAATACTGGTTTGCAAGGACACTCTCTGGCTTGTCTATCTAGGAAAGTGTGTCAAAGTGTTTTTCACCATTTTAGGATGCTGGCAGTTCATCATACTGAAATGAGAAAGTTTGTGAGACGATTGTATTTTGCTAAAAGTCCAGCAATAAAGTTAGATGAATTGAATAGGGCTCTGTTCCGTGGATCGGTATCAGATGTAGAGAAGGTTACTGATGAAATTCAGTTTAGTTACTTTGGTCCAGAACAAGAGAGTGCAGGTAATGACAGTTATCGAGGAAGATGTGGAAGAGAATGTAGAACCCTCTGTAAGTAAGAAATTTGATGATCAAATGACAAAATTTGCAATCATCTCTAATGAAAGACCAAATATTACTTGTATTTGTTGCCGCAGAACTCATTATAAAAATCAAACCAGGAATGTTGATCTCTATAGAAAAAGTGAAGAAGTAGATAATTATAAGTGGAAGGATTTTGCAACATATATATTTCTGGAAAATTGTTTTGATTTGGGTGAAGATCAACGTATTTGTAAATACTGTTATAACAAGTTAGAAGAAAATAAAATGCCAGCAAGAGCTGTACATAATAATTTAGAATTGCATGATATTCCTGCTGAACTTTCTGATTTAAATACTTATGAGTCTATACTCATTCAATGTGTCCATCTGTTCCAGACTATAGTACGTATGGAGCCAAAAACCGGTAAATTACCTCCTTCAGATTTACTAAGAGGTTTAAAAGGAAGAGTTGTCTATTTGCCATTAGATTTGAAAAAAAATATGGAAACAATTGATGCAGATAGATTGGAAACTGAACCATTAGTTATTCTGGTTAATGGTGTACCTACAAAGAACAAGAAAATTTGGCAGGAGCTGGTGGATGTACGGAAAGTACAAAGAGCAAATTTGTATTTGAAAAAAAATAATAAATGGTATGAATCAATTTATATAGAAGAAGAAGAAGAAGATTTACAAGAAGACACAGAAACACCAACTGGTCAAATTGAAAAAGTGGACAAGTCAAAGGAAGAAGAAATGTATGAACATTTTAGCATACATCCTCTTCATTCAAAAGAAGTTATGGGAGACACTATTGATCTGTTTCAGATGAAGAAAGCAAAAGGAACTCCCGTGAGTGTATGGGAGGAGAGCTTGGAAGCTCGATGTTTTCCCCAGCTGTTTCCTACAGGAAAAGGAGGACGATACGATGAACGTCCAGAACAGATTCCAGCTTCTGAGTATCGGACTACAAGACTATATGCAGAAGATCCAAGATTTCGTCAAAGTATTCCTTATTTGTTCCATCTTTTATTTGAAAGCGACTTGTCTGCATTATCTTATGCAGTAAATCACATTTCAAAAAGTGGAGTACATTTACAAAATGTGTCTGCTAAGGATTTTATGGAGAAAGTGCAGCACCGAGAGGATCATTTGGAAACACAACTGATCAATCTGATGGCTTGTCAGCGTGGGACGAATGAATATTGGTACCGACGCCATGGTGAATTAAAATGCATGTTACGGAATTTAGGAACTCCAACATGGTTCCTTACCCTAAGCTGTGCTGAGTACGCTTGGGATGATTTACTGGATTTTCTACGAGAGGCAAATTCAAACATTAAAAACATTCAATACAAGACAGCAGGAGAACTGTGCTCATTGGATCCGGTTAATGTTTGCAGATATTTCAATCATAGATTTGAGGCTATGATGTGCTTCATCTGCAATAAAAAAAATCCACCTCTTGGAGAAGTTGTGGATTTCTTTTGGAGAAAAGAGTACCAAGCAAGAGGTGCTCCTCATATTCATATGCTGTTGTGGATCAAGGATGCCCCAAAATTTGGAACAGAATCTGATGATGCTGTTTTAAGTTTCATCGAAGAATATGCAACATGTGCTATACCAAAAAGCACAGAAGAGAAAAAGTTAAAGGAGCAAGTTTTACGTTTCCAAAGTCATCGGTGTGGAAAATACTGTTGACGGAAGTACAAGAGCAAAGATAAATTCTACACTAAATGTCGATTTGGATTTCCTAGACCTGTTCTTTCAAAAGGAAGAGTAAACAGTTTTATGTCAGCTGTGAGACATACTATTACAAGAAAATCACCTAAGAATACCTACAACCTAAAAAGAAAAGAAGAATCAAAATATATAAATGACTACAACCCAGTCATTTTATCCATGTGGAATGCTAACATGGATATACAGTATGTAGCTGACAATTCCATTGCTGTTGCTCGATATGTAACGTCTTACATTACTAAATCAGAAAAGACTGAATTGAAAGAAATGTGGGAAGAGATTTCTCACGAGAAGACTGTCAGTAAGATGCTATACAGTTTCAGTTTAAAGATGTTATCGCATCGAGAAATTGGATCCTACGAATGTTCAGATAGGTTATCTTCTGCAAGTCTCTACTCGAAATCAAGAAGAATAATTTGGGCAAGTTTAGGCCTTGCAGCAATGAGAAATCGGGTACTGAAATCTGTTGGAGAAATTGAATATTTAGCACAGTTCGAACCTGAAAGTACAGACATTTTAAAAACAAACATGTTGGACACATATTACCCAAAAAGAAGTCATCACCTTGAAAACATGTGTCTCTATGAAGTGCTGCAGAACTTCATTTTTAAACGGAATGCCACAGAAGACATCAACAATGGAAAATATAAAGTCAGTGGTGAGGAAGGATGTTTGGTGAAGCAAACAAAAGGAAGTTGGATAAATCACCGGAAGCTGAGTTGCGACACTACTGACAAAAAGGAATTTTACTACTTGGCACTTTTACAGCTGTTCAAACCATGGCGTTCAGAGGATGAACTACTTGGAGAATTCCAGAGCTATGAGGACTCATTTAATGCATGTAAAGATACGATTGAATGCAGTACTTTCACAAATTATGTCCAAATGTTAAATGAAGAAATTGAACAGGAAGCTACAATTGCAGCTGAAGTAGCTAGAGACAGTTCTCAAGACAGCCAAAGTTCAGGAACGCTCAGTCAAGATCCCCTTGGACAACCAATCGTAGAAAATGAAGCTGCAATAGCCATGACTGAAGTGGAAATGGCTATGAATCAAGCTCAAGAAGAATTAATAGACTTACCAAATTTGGAAGAACAACTGAATGAAGAACAGCAACAAATTTATGAAGAGATCAGAAACAAAATTGATCACGGATTACTACATGAAAAAAAAGAGTGCTCATGCACATCATTTGAACCAATCAGGATGTATGTGAGCGGACAAGCTGGAACTGGAAAAAGTTTCTTAATAAAAGTCATCAGAAGCTACCTACAGCAAAAAACGGATTCAACTTTGTCTTGTGTTGTTACTGCTCCAACTGGGTTAGCAGCATATAACATAAAAGGAATTACCTTACATCGTTTGCTAATGTTACCAGTGGAGCATGAGAACAAAATAGAATACCACAAGCTAACAGGAGAAGCATGCTTCGAAGTGTCAAGAGTGTTGAAGAAGATGCAAGTTCTCATTATTGATGAGGTGAGCATGGTATCAAACCTAATGCTTGCCTTTGTGCATTTAAGAATGCAGCAAATTCTAAGGAGAGACTATGACGTGTTATTTGGTGGAAAACATGTCCTAGTTTTTGGGGATCTTCTACAGCTTACTCCAGTTAAAGGACAACCAGTGTTTAATACTGTGACACATGAAGACACAAAGAAGTCATTGGGAAGCATTGGTAATGCAAATATTTGGTCCTTCTTTGAGTACAAGGAACTTACTACTAATATGAGGCAAGCAAACGATGAAGATTATGCAAGTATTCTGAAAGATATCAGAATTGGACTACTCACTGAAGTTGGCAGGAAAGTATTACAGAGTCGGTAGCTACATAATTTATTCCCAAAAGAAGAAATAGTTGCAGAGTAAATATACAAGAACATTGCAGAAAAGAAAAGTGTAATCTGCTTAATGCCAACTCTACGTGAATGCTCAATATTCAATGAGGAACTTTTGAAATTGGAAAAGGAAGAGATTAAGAAATTGGAAGCAGTGGACAAAATTCAGCATGAAAGAATTACAATTACATTAACAGGCGAACTGAGAAAAAAAATTGGATTCTCTAGAGAAGAAAATTTCGAAAACAGCTGGATTAGAAAAAAATCTATATGTTTGCATGAACTGTAGAGTATTTTTAAGGAGAAATTTGGATGTTGAAAAAGGCTTAGTGAATGGAGCTATGGGTAAAGTTGTGGGTTTTTTGAACTACCAGAAAAAAGATGGGATGGAATTTTTAAAAATAAAGTTTGATCAGATTGAAGAGGTTAAAGACATTTGTCGTTGTTCAGTCCGTTTTTTGCTTGTGAAAGACTTATATATACGTAGGAAGCAGTTTCCGTTTTCTCTAGCATATGCTGTAACTATTCACAAGTCTCAAGGATTAACTGTAGATTGTGCTTTTGTGAACATTGGTTCAACTGTGTTCAAAGAAGGTATGGCTTATGTTGCTTTGTCACGAGTGAAAACATTATCAGGTTTATTCATGATAGACTTTGATGACTCAAAAGTTAGTGCTGATGCAAATTATGTAAAGGAGTATAATAGATTAAGAAGAACCTATGCTCCTCATTTAGGTCAGTATCCTGTGTTGGAAAAACGTGTTGTTTCTCGGAAAAGGAGAATTGAGAATATCTGTAATGAGGATGTAGAGAAGAGAAAACAAAAGAAGAGTGATGTAATTGCAAGCAAAAAGAAAAAGGACAATGTTGAAGAGGTTGTTGGTTGTCATTTTGAAAATAGCTCTGGTGTCAACTGCTACGCTAATGTAGTGCTGAATGTTGAATTTTATCTTGAAAGTTTGCAAGAGCAGATAATAGTAAATCAGGGAAAAAGATTCTGTTCTGTGCTGAGTCTCCTTTTTGAAAAGCTGAGTATTGATAAAACTAAAATAGAAAGTGCTTCTGAAATTAGAAAACTTTTAGATGTCTGTTCATGATGTACACAGTTTTCTCAAAATGTACAGCAAGATGCACAGGAATTCTTGATGTATTTTCTTCAGGTACTGGAAGAAGAAGGGGTACAAATAGAAAATATGTTTGGTCTCTCTTATAAATGGGAACATAGTTGTGAAAACTGTTTCAATACATGTGGCTCTAATGTTAAATTAGTTAAAGATGCTAATCATAGCATGGAATGCGGTGAGTGTAAATCTGACCTGTTTTCAACATTAATTTTAAAGGAATACGGACAGTATGTAATTTTAATGATGCAACGATGTAGAGCTGATGGTTCAAAATTGGATACTTTAATAAAGAAGTTTACAGGACAGCAATTATCAATTTCAGGAAAAACTTTTGTAACAGTTGCAATAATTTTCCATGATGGACCTACTGTAACTTCTGTTCATTACACAGTTTATCTAAAATGTGAAAAAGGCTGGACAATGCGTAATGATTGTCAATTGGTTTTTAAGCAACGTTTGCCTTTTGATTTAGCAAATTCCTATCTAATCTTCCTGAAACCTAAATTTTAGAGAGAATTGGCAACATCTGTACAAATCAATTTTACCATTTTATTGGATTACCATTGGAATTTTCTAATAAAAAGATTTTTAAAATTACCATTTGGCCTAAAGGAAAGGTAACCAATTGTATTGTGGACTTATTTAATTCCTAATTAATCTTTCCGAAACCAAAATTTTAGAGATAATTGGTAACATCTGTACAAATCAAATTTTGGAATTTTATTGGATTACCATTGGAAATTTAATCCAAAAAGAATTTAAAAATTACCATTTGGCCTAAAGGAAAGGTAACCAGATGTATTGTGGAGTTATTTGAGATATAATATTTTTGTGATTATGCTTCTGTAACAAAATTGCTAGACGGTATTTTTTAGAAATAGTTATTGTTATTAGATGATATTTTTATTGAATATTTTGCATTTCTATAATATGTTTAAGTGAGAAGAGATTCTGGGCTTTTTTAAAACAATCTTTGAAATTGTTATTTTTTTTTTGCCCGCTGTTAAGTGATGAATGCAATTGCTTTCACGATTTATAGTGAAATGCAATATATTCTGAAAACAGCAAAAAAATGGCAAAAAATTGTTTTTGGAAAATATGTAAATACGTGTACTGTATTATAAAATGTTTTATTAAATATTAATACTTTTTTCTTTTTTTTCAGATTGAGAAAGAAAATTTTTGAAAAATAAAACCATTTTTCTAGCAATTTAAATAAAATTTAAATTGATATTTCATTTTTTGGGTGGGTCAGGTAAGTCAGAAATTTCATGGTCCCTTTTTTCCACTTCTCCTCAATCAGATTTTCAGTTTTTCGTTATTAATCCCTCAAGGACCTTGTAATGTGGTAATTGTTTTTTAGTGTTTTTTAAAAAAAAATACGCTTACCGTACGCGTACGGTAAAAAAAAAGAAAAAAAAGTTTTAAAAAAATAAATAAAAAAAGTTGAAAGGTAAGGTTGGCTCTTAAAAGAGCCGTTGTGTTCATACAGGGACAGAGGAAAGAAAGAATGGGAATATTAGCTGGTAGGACAAATGTGCTGGTCTATTCTGTTGTTAATTAGGGGAACACTGGTCTCCCCACGAACAATTAGACCATGACAATTTGAGCACCGCATTGTAACCCTCGCAAATCGAGGGTTAGTTTCCAGAGGACCAGAAAAAGGTGATTCTCCCCCCACAGATGAAGGGCTCAGCTGAGCTGCCGAAGATGTACTCGGCTGATCTGCTGTGGATGTGCTCGGTCGACTTACTGAAGGGTTTGCTCCAGTATGTCGAGCATTTGTCCTAGGGTGTACATCCTGAAGGTGTCTTAACATAGTGTGATTCCGAAAGGAATACTTCTTGTTAGGATTACCTCTAGAAAGTACACGCTGGCAAAGCTTGCAAGTCACTAAAGGAGCATTTACCTTTTTCTTGCCCTCTGGAAACGTAAAATACTCCCATATAAAAGAGCTCTTTTGTTTCCTCCTTCTCTGCCTGAGGGTGGTGCTGCTAGGCTCACTCGAAGAAGAGGACTGCTGGTCTGCCATTGTATCCCAAAGACAACTCAGCTCCTTCTCCTAAGGGATCACAAGCAGAAATGAGGGGAATGGGTGTGGTGTAGGAGAGTTCTAGAACTGAAAGTAGTTTAAACCAATCAAAAGTGTTGTTTCTTCATCACACAACCCACCGTGCGCGTACGTTACGCTTACGGAGCGCTTACGGAGCGCTTACGGTAAAAGTACGCATGCGCGTATAAAAGACACGCGCACGCGCGCATGCGCATAACAGGCACGCCCCAACACTTCCGCGTAACGTGCGCGTGTAACGTATGCGCTTACGTCTACGTAAATTGCGTAACCATACGCAAACAGAGTAGAAATATTACGTAAATAAAGCAAAACGTGCGCTTACGGTAAGCTTACCGTACGCGCACGTAAAAAAAAAAAAAAATGGAAAAAAAGAATCACTATGTTATACTGATATATCTTACCTGTTTGGTTAAAAAAAAAGGTGAAAAAAATATATATTGCAGAATTTTTAAAATTTTACCATAGTGTTTAAAGAGAATATAAAGTAAAAATAAAAAGATGTAAAAAACCTTGCAAAAAAAAAAAAATCACACACGTTAAATATAAGAATTAGCATTTAAAAAACCATACAAATTCACTGAAAAAACCATGGGTTTCACACACGTTATAGTTAGGAATTAGCATTTAAAAAACCTTGCAAATTCAGTGAAAAAACCATAGGTTTCACAGACGTTATAGTTAGCTGGACATTTCACTCGTAAAAAACCAATGAAATTCCCCAGTTATAGTTAGTTAAGCTAACTATAACTCGCGCACCCGCAATCCACTGCTGATGACGTCACATATAACATCACTCATGACATGGTCAATGGCATCACTCAGGACATCACTGATGACATCATCCTTGTGATAGAGTGGCGGTCGCGTGAGTTATAGTTATCTGAACTAACTATAACAGGGGAATTTCATTGTTTTTTTACGAGTGAAATGTCCACCTAACTATAACCTGTGTGAAACCTATGGTTTTTTAAGTGAATTTGCAAGGTTTTTTAAATGCTAATTCCTAACTATAACGTGTGTGAAACCTATGGTTTTTTAAGTGAATTTGTACGGTTTTTTAAATGCTAAGTTATGTATTTCTTAAAATTATTTTTTTTTTCATGGTTTTTCACCGTGCACGCACTGTGCGCACACGGTGTGCTGCGCGGACCGTGCGCGCGACCCGCAATTTTTTTCAAAACTAATAAAATGTTTTTTTCCACCCTTGGGGTTCCTTCTGTGACCCCCTGACAAACGCTAGGGGGTCAGGAACTCTCTTCCCTGCCCCCTTTTCACGTTTTCCACCTTTTTTCCACCTTTCCTTTTCAGTGCGACAGACAAAATGGCGGCCGACACTTCCTGATTTTGACCAATTCGAAGGTTTACTGACATCTATCAACCAATCAGAATTTCGCTCGCGCACGGCACCGTGTGCGCACAGTGCGCGCACGGTGCGCGCGTATAGATATTTATATGCTTTTAAATGATATTTTCTCAGGAAAAACTGAACAGATTGACCTGACCTGACCTGAGGACTACCTCTCTGCCAAATTTCAAGTAATTCTGTTCAGCCGTTCGGGCTGTACCTTCGACTAAAGGTCCTATGGGAAAATGCATGGGGAAAACGCATTTTCTCTCGGCCCCCCCCTTGACGAATCACCCCGAGATTTTCAGGGTAGGAGCTGAGCGGAGCGCCCCATTAGTTTTGAAAATTTCGCGAGGATTCGTCAACCGGTGCCAAAGTTATTCAAAATAGAATTTTCAGATTTCCTATGGAAACACGGTCCTAGCTATAACTATCTACTGGCGACCGCCAGTAGATAATATATATATATATATATTATAATGTGATGTCATCAGCGATGTCACTGACCATGTCATGAGTGATGTAATATGTGAGGCCATCAGCAGGGCATTGCGGTGACGTGAGTTATAGTTATAGTTCGCTCAGTTAACTATAACAGCTGAATTTCTCTGGTTTTGTATGAGTGAAATATCAGCCTAACTATAACGTCCTTGTAACCTTTGTTTTTTGTCACTGAATTTCTAAGGTTTTTTAAGCTTCTTTTTCCCAACTATAAAGTCCATGTAACCTATGTTTGTTAATTGAATTTTGAAGGTTTTTATATCATATTTTCCATCTACAATGGCTCTATTAGGTATATTTTTATAAGCTTGTATTTTCTTCAGTGTATTAATAAGCGTTGTTTTTTTCCTATAAATTTTTTATATTTGTGACGACATCGCGATACTCTCGCACACATTGCGAAAACGGAGAACAAAAGCAGACATTCAATGACCACTAACACATCCAAAAATAATATGTAAAAAAGTCCATTCTGAACCCTGCCCTACACATATTACTATATTCATACTTCTTTCAAAGCAAGTTTAAAGTCATATTTTAGTACCAAGTTTCTTTAAAAACCATCTTTCAGACCTATTTTCCGTTTTCGCTGTTACCCGGGACATCAAGACGTCGCAGTTAACCATGGCGGTTGAGCCACTTCCATAAAGTGACAAAACATATATGCACACATATTACAGTATTTTACACACTAGGGGGTCGATTAGGATGTAGGGTGGATCGCCACCACCCCCATGGTGGTGGCGATCCACCCTACAACACACCCCGCCCGCCACCCATTTCCCACATCATATTAGTATGGCAGGGGGGACCCCGGCGGACGGAAAGACCGTCCGCCGGTTTTCCGCCGGTCACACAGGTGACTGGGCGGAAAAGGGGCCTGATATGGTGGCGGTGTCTGCCAGACACCGCCATCCATATTAGGAAGGCTTGCGGATTGTGGTTGCTGGGGCCTGATGCGGGCCCCCAGGGTATAGGGGGGGTGCACATGGGGGGTACCTATGGTACCCCCCTACATTGTCATGGACAAGGTGGCAGGTAGCGCACGGTGCCTGTCACCTTGTGCATCACAATGCACACAGTGCATTCCCAGCATTGTGGCGGGCGATGCTGTGAGCACCGCCCGCCACAATGCTGGGAATGAGGGATGCCTAATTGCTGGTGTGGGACCGCCGCACCACTGGCAGCTGGTCCCAGCACTGCTAGGGTGGCAGGCGGACTAAAGTCCGCCAGCCATCCAAATCGGCCCTTAGGCATTTATTACTGTACACTTCAAACTCATGTTTTCGTAGTGTATTTCTAGAACAACTATCTCTAAATCATCTTTTCTGTTTTCATGGTGACTCCGGGAGACCGCGATGATGTCGATATTCACGATTCCTGCGGACACACTGCGAAAACGGAAAACAAAACCAGACATTCAATGGCCACCAACACATCCAAAAATTATAACTATATAATTAATTCTAACCATCACAGTAGATAAATCAAGTCAAGTCAAGCTTTATTCGGTTTATAAAATACAATCATAAAAGCATTCTAAAAAGTTTACATTGTTCCTTTAAAAATATCAAATACTTAATTAATCCAATACATTCTAGTACATAAAGTGCATGACAATAGAAAGAGATTAAAAATAGGTTAAATATGGTGCAAAATCTGCTAAGTAAGTTAAAATGTTATACAAGATTTAGGCATTACAGAACAATATCTCAGGTTTCCAGTTTTTCATATATTAAGGCCTCCAAATGGGAATTGCCTTTTCTTCTTTTGATCGCTATTTGTACAAAATCAATTATTGCATTGCAAATCATTTCATTTTCCAACCTACAGATCTAGTTAAAAACCTGTTTATAAAAATACAATTTGCTATCAATGAGCAGTGGGCGTAAAACATATTTCCTAATATCTCTATAAAAATGACAAAAGAGCATAAAGTGCAGGGTTGTCTGTGGTGATTTTTCAATACAGGGGCAATTCGGGAGGGTGCGATTCCACTTGACCATCTTTGGGAATACGAACATATGATGGAGATTAGCCAAACGTAGTCTGGTTAGAAAAAATCTATGTTGTAAATTTCTTGTAAACAATAGATATGGTTGGGTACACAATGATACTGGCCCTTTACAATATAATGTTATCGTCTGTTTAGAGCATAGTGCCCCATCTCTTAGTATATCTCTTCATTTTAGGAGTCTCTGTTTGAAATCCCTTTTACTGTATTTCCCAACGAGCGTGGATCTTTAAAATTGACTTCCACCTTGCACTCTGTTAAAAGATTGTAAATATACTGAAGCCATGGGATTTTTTTTTATAGTAATCAAGGGCTAAACAATCCATTATGATCTCATTTGTAAATTTTGTTTCATTTTAAGTCCAGATCACATACCAAAGCATTAGAGCTGCCATGCTAATGTAATCGCTAGTATAGGGGACGGACAGTTCCTTATGGACTATATATGCGGGAGTAGAGTCGAATACTGCTAAAAGCCTCCTTACAAACATATTTTCCCTAGTGTGCAATAAGGTATATTTAGCTCTCCCCCATATTGCTGCTCCGTAAAAAGTACCTGTAAGGCATTTGCTCCTGTATTTCTCTAACTGGTTTATTCACAATTTTTTGTGAGAATTTAAAAGTGGCCTCAACCAATCTTATACATTTTGATTTGCAACGATCAATGTGGGTATCCCAACTTCCCTGGCTGGCAAAAAATAGGCCTAAGTATGAGAAAGAGGGCTTTCTTTCAATGGGGACACCCTCCATGTGGTGGTTGTTGTATTTGATTTTCTCCCTTTCACAAATCATTGTGAATGTTTTGCTAAGGTTCAGTATTACATTTTTCCCAATCATATAAAAAGCAAAATGTTCCTTTAGACATTGTCGCCCATTAGCTGTCTTAGATAACAGCACAGCTTCGGCAGTATACAAGAGGACTGGAGTAATACGGTTAACAATTCTAGGGACATCTGCTTGCAATGTCAACGTTATTTATGTGAAGGGAAAATAAAAGTGATGCAAGTACACACCCTTGCTGTATGCCTCTAGTAACTCTAAAACAGGGGGTACATTCACCATTAAGATTAAAACCACAGCGGACTCTTGAAGTTAATAGCGCATAGATTTGTGACAGATAAACTACAAGGTCTTCTGGAGCACACCATAGCTTATTGTGATTTACAAGATTGAAGGCACTTGTCAAATCTACAAAACAAATATATAATTTGCCCTCCTTGGCGATGGTATATAGTTCAAGGTTGACACACTGCTCGATGGTCTCTATACCCCTTCTAAAAAAATATTGCGATTCGGTAAGGATGTTATTTTCACCTACCCAGCTTTCTAACCTTTCTAAAAGGATTCTTTCCATCAGCTTAGATGTTGAATCAAGTAGGGATATAGGGCGGTAGCATTTTGAGACCCCTCCATAGCCCTTCTTAAAAATCGGGACTGTAACACTTCCACCCAACTAGTGGGCAATACACCCCCTGCTGTGCATGACAGACCCTGAGTAAGATTGGGGACCAAAAATCTATGTTACTTTTAAAAATATCAATAGGAACCCCATCTGTGCCAGATGCCTTTCCATTTGCACTTTTATCTGAGGCAGTTTTAATTTCATATAGTGTAATGGGAGCCAAATTGGAGGGGCCACAGTTATAGTATAGCTCTTATCAGGAACTAAAGAGTCTTCTTTGTTTGGATTAAATGTAGATTCAAAGTGTGATAACCATTCTACCAATGGTACTATGGTCTCAATCATAGTGGCTGACTCATCTTTTAAAAAAAGGTGATCTAGGGCCTTCCAGAATAGTGTGTTGTCTTGTGTCTCTGCCACCTGTACAAACTTATCCCATGCTGATTCCCTAATTTCTGCTTCCCTTGTGTTTAAACTCTGCCTATACTCTTTTAATAGAGTGCTCACCACTTCCCTATCCCTAGGTATAGTTTTTAGTGCTTTTTTTAATTCCTGGTTTATTGTGCTGCACTTTTGGTCAAACCATCTTGGCTGTGAGTGGGCATGTTTCTTATTTTCTAATTTTAGGTCTTCAGAAACAGTGCCCACTATATTACAGAAAGCTGTTATGACATGTAAATCTGTTGAAGATCCCCTTAACAAGCGGAAACATCGCCTTGACTCTTTTGGACTAAGTTATCCATAAATGCTAGGGGGTTTACACCTGACCATTTTATAAAAGTGCCATTTTCCTCATGAGATTTAATATTGGATACTATATATAGCTAATTATAAAATTACTTCTATTAAAACATTTATCAAAATCTCACTATCTCTATACCAATGCATATTAATGATTCACTGATATATTTTTTTATATTTTCACCAATATTCGCAATGACGTTGGTAGTCGCGATGTCTCTGCGATGGTACATGGAGTGCTATGCTGGCAGTCGCGAATATCGTGCGCAATTAAAAAAATCCATTTTGACACATAACTTGTGTCACTAACACCCCCATTTCTCAAACATAGGGTCAGAGTATCTCTACTCGGACACCTTATATTAGCTTATTCAGAAAAGTTCAGCCTCCGGAACCATTCCCGATGGATAAAATGGCAACTTTCTGTTCAGGTTGCATCCAGGCAATCAGAGCATTCCCATTGGCGTGTGCATTCTAAATTCATCGTGAAACCTTCACAAAATATCTGCAGCCAGATATATCACTATAATTTTAAATTTCTCCGCAACTACTGAATGGATTTATGCCAAATAAGCAAAAGGTACTTCCTTGAACCAACATCGACCTCCCTGCCAAATTTGGTGTAAGTCCATTCAGCGGTTTGGGCTGTAGGTGTGGCTAAAGGTTCCTATCGGAATTAACAATACAAACGTAACCTTATTTGTTGCCCAAATTCTCGGTGCCCACTGCACCAATCTCCCCAAACTTTCCATTACAATAGAGCCCACCTTGACACTTGTTTGGGAAAATGTCATGAAGATTAGTCAAACAACGCCAAAGTTAAAGCCAAGTAAAAAAAAATGCTTTTCACTATGGAAACATGGTCCTGACTATAACTACCTACTGGTAACATGGTAACAGCCAGTAGGTTTTATATATATATATATATATATATATATATATATATATATATATATATATATATATATATATATTATCTACTGGCGGTCGTCAGTAGATAGTTATAGTTAGGACCGAGTTTCCATAGGAAATCTCAAAATTCTATTTTGAATAACTTTGGCGCCGATTGACGAATCTTCACGAAATTTTCAAAACTAATGGGGCGCTCCGCTCCGCTCCTACCCTGAAAGTCTCGGGGTGATTTGTCAAGCGGGGGCCGAGAAAAAAGGGGGGTCCCAAAACACGTTTTCCCCATGCATTTTTCCATAGGGACTTTAGTCGCAGCTACAGCCCGAACGGCTGAACAGAATTACGTGAAATTTGGCAGAGAGGTAGCCATAAGGTTCGTTTGGTGCCTTTTGCAGGTTTGGCGTAAATCTGTTAAGTATTTTCTGAGAAAATAGCATTTAAATCAATATATATATCTGTACGCACGCACCGTGCGCGCAGGGTGCGCGCACTCGGCCGTCCGCGAGCGCCCTTCTGATTGGTTGTTACATCTTAGTAAACATTCGAATCGGTCGAAACCAGGAAGTGTCGGCCGCCATTTTGTCTCTCGCACTGAGAGGGGGGTGAAACACAAAGGAGAAAAACATGTAAAGGGGGCACGCTGTACAGTACCTGACCCCCTAGCAGGGGTCAAGGAGTCCCAGGATATCCCCCAAGGGCAATAAAAAAATATTATTTTTTTTCGGTAAATCGCCGAGTGCGCGAAGCGTGCGCGCACTATAGAAATGAAAATAATTCCGCGAGGTTCGCGCAACGTGCGCGCACTGCCTAAATACTTTAAAATAAAATAGCAATGTCAATCCCCCCGTGTGGGCATGATGCGCGCAGCGCAGCATGCGTGCACGGGCTATAAGAGCCGTACAGTTTATCACTAAACCCTTAACAACAAAGCGTATCATGTGTCCTCCTTGTGCGGATGGTGCGCGAAGGGCACCGTGCGTACATGGCCCATTAAGCGTTACGTGGGTGTGCGGTGCGCGTAGCGCACTGCGTGCCCACCGTGCGTGCACGGTGCGCAAAGTGCACCGTGCGTGCACGGCACTAACTGCGTAAAAAGGGCGCGAGGTGCGCAAAGCGCACCGCGTGCTCACCGTGCGCGCACGGAACGAACTGCGTGAAGTGGGCGCGCGGTGCGCAAAGCGCACCGCGTGCCCACCGTGCACGCACCGTGCGCGAAGCGCACCGTGCGCGCACGGCACGAACGGCGTAAAGTAACTTAGCATTTAAAAAAACGTACAAATTCACTGAAAAAACCATAGGTTTCACACACGTTATAGTTAGGAATTAGCATTTAAAAAACCTTGCAAATTCACTTAAAAAACCATAGGTTTCACACATGTTATAGTTAGCTGGGCATTTTCCTCATGAAAAACCAATGAAATTCCCCCGTTATAGTTAGTGTAGGCAACTATAACTCACGCGACCGTAATCCGCTGCTGATGACGTCAGATATTACATCACTGATGACATATGTGTCTTTCTGAAAAAAAATAAATAAATATATGTATAGCTAAAAAAAAAAAGGAAGAAGACATGGGTATATAAATGTGTAAATACAGTGATGTAATATCTGACGTCATCAGCAGCGGATTACGGTCGCGTGAGTTATAGTTGTCTACACGAACTATAACGGGGGAATTTCATTGGTTTTTCATGAGGAAAATGCCCAGCTAACTATAACATGTGTGAAACCTATGGTTTTTTAAGTGAATATATATATATATATATATAGGTATTTTCCAAGTTTAGATGGAGAGCAGCTCCTTCATAGAGCATCCTCAACACCAGCAACACTCTAAATTTGCTCACCTCATATGTCTGCTTTTTTATCCAAATCTTTAGGCAAAGGATTAGCACAATGCCATCCACGCCGAGAAAGAATGGGACAAAGTATTTTGCCATTGCTACAGCAGAGGTTTTAAGCATAGGATTAGCACAGTGACATCCATGCCAAGCAGCAAAGTGACAAAAGCCTTTACCACTCCAGGCACAGTATTACAGCTTTGAATTGGTAAAATACCAAACAAGCCAACCTAAAATGAATAAAAGCAACCCTTGGCACGTGTTTTGCTATCATTATAGGTCTTCAGAGAGGTTTAGCTTTGTCCAGACACCAGGGAGCACCCAGTGTAAGTCAAAACAATATCCTTTCAGGCATAAAGTGACACATACATTATGCAATATATATAAATATATATACATTTGTCAGCTTGCTGCTCAAGCAGTCCCCTTGCCTAAGACGTTGGTGCCGTCAGTGGCAGCAGCAGCCACTGTAATACGATTAATCCTTTACTCCGTACACAAATTCCAGGAATAACGGGACAGCACACCAGGAAACGGCACAAAACTTTATTGTGCGCTAGCTTTTCAAGGACGACGCGTTTCGGCATTTGCCTTTGTCAAGTAACTTCCTGCATCTCAATGCGCCATGGAAATACGAATGCGTAGTTCATGAACATAAACGAAATACTTTTAGGTCTCGCCCTTTCTAGCAAGTGCATCATAAATCATGATAGACTTAAATTAATTCATTCAAAGTCATACACTTAATACATGACATAACTACGATCACGAAAAAATGAATTTAAGCGCATGCTATTTCATAACGCAATTCGACATCGCTTTCGTTAACATGGAGGGGACAATAAAGTTGTGAACAATGTGAGCAAAAAAATAATATAAAATGATTATATATATCATAATTATAAGGTGCCATGTAAGTTTGTGACATAAATCATAAGCTTATCACAATTGAGGTTAAATAGCCAATATCTCACAATTCAATTACTTTATCTGTAGTATTTGCGATCATCAAGACCCTGAGATCATCTTATCTGATTATGGTCTAATGGATGGCTTAGGGCCAAATTGGTCATTTGGTCCTTCGGCACCAGTAATTCACCAATAAATTCCCAAAGGGACTAGGCAGGAATATATCCCTCACTCATGTTGTGCTGTTCATGGCAAATGCAGGTAGTACCCTTTACTAAGTGCTCGGTATATGGGGAGTGACGAATCGTGATGTGTGTCTATAAAATATGTGGATGTATATGTGAAAGAGGAAGGGTATCTGGAAATGACTAGGATGATAATGAGAAACCCTTAGGGTTCCAGTGAGAGATCCCACAATTGTGGTAGATACTCCTATAATATCCCAAATGGGAAATATAATATCATCCAGTGTGATCCTATTTCCCTATCTTAATAAAACGTGAATTTAAAGAAATGAATATCGTAAATGTTTAAAATCCCAACCATTAGTTGGGAAAGGTCATACTACTCCTAAGAGAGTGTTGCAGAGGACTATAAGCCTATTTGAGTTGCGAGTTCCTCTCCACTGTTAAGTCCTTTGGGTACCTTGCAATCCAGATCTAAAATAAATCTAGACTCGAATATTCTTAGTTGTTTCTCTCGATCCCCTCCTCGTATGTGTTTGGGAATTCTCTCAACTCCGAAAAATTGTAAGCTACTGTTGTCACTGTTGTGGACTTCGGAGTAATGACGTGCCACTGGATAATTATGATCACAGTTTGTAATGGGACGTAAATGCGGCAGGATTCTTAATTTGAGTGGTAATTTGGTACTGCCTACATACTGGAGGCCAAAAGGGCATTCCAGTATGTAGACAGTAAAATCACTATTGCAATTGATTATGTGTTTTATTAGACGTTTTTGTTTAGTGCCTGTGGTGTATTCTTTACAATTCTTGCCATTCCGGTCTGCCTTACACATCCCACATGTGGGGAAACCATTCGGCATTTTCAACCATTGTTATTGAATATTGTCACCGCGATAACTATGAACTAGTTTATCTTTCAATGATCTGGCCTTCTTGTATGTCACTTGTGGTCTGGCTCCTATGCAATCACCAATAATAGGATCTGCTATCAATAGATTCCAGTGTTTCCTCATGATTTTTTCTAAAGTTCAAGCTCCCCTACTGAACTGTGTTATCATTCTCGGTGCATTAGACTTACTCCTCTTATCCTCACTTCTCTTGATGGTGCTATTGGATAACTTAAATAGTGTGTCGTGCTGTTGTAAATCCTTAACTTTGTTTTTGGCTGTCTCCAAAGTATCCTCTTTGTATCCCCTTGCTTTAAAACATGTTAGCATGGTCTGTTGTTCTTTTCTGAAATCATAATCAGTACTGCAGGCACGACAGGCTCTTAGCAGTTCGCCATAGGGTATGCTTTGTTTCAAGGGGGCTGGGTGGTGGCTGCCTGCGGTCTGTTTGCGGAATAGGCGTGTAGTGATTTTCCCTTCCCATATTTCCACTGCTATATCCAAGAATTCGCAGTAGGTCGGACTCATCACATGTGTGAAGTGTAGGTTCAGGACATTAGTCCCTAATCGTTCAATGAATTCCTTGGCTAGATTCTGTGGGCGTTTCCAAATAAGGAACAGATCATCTATATATCTGATCCACACTAATATGTGATCAGTATACATTTGGAGTTGTTGCGTCCATACTATTTGTTCTTCCCACCAACCTAGGAAAAGATTCGCTAGGCTGGGGGCAAAACAAGTACCCATCGCGGTACCCGACCGCTGATGATACACTGACTTTTCTAAGAGAAAGATATTGTTTTGAAGACAAAACAACATCATTGTCTCTAACGTTTTATTATGTTCCCAGTGATCTATATGTCTACTCTTCAGGAAATGCATACATGCTGCTACTCCTTTGTGTTGATCAATACAGGTATAGAGTGAACATACATCTAGACTGATCATTATGTATCCCTCCTCCCATTGTATATCATGGAGCCTGCGCAAGAAATCTGAGCTGTCTTTACAATATGACACTAAATTGAGCACATATTTAGATAAAAAATGAGTCCAAGAATATGGAAGTATTTTCCAGTAATCCCCCATTAGATGACACTATTGGACGCCCTGGTGGTGAGGTGGCGTTTTTATGGATCTTCGGGAGGAAATATATGCATTGTATGCGTGGTTTGTCCGTTCTCAAGAAGTTGTATTCCTCGGTGTCAAATAATCCCTGGAAATACCAGTTACTCAAACGTTTATGGTAATCATGGATAGTCTGTTTATATTGGCTCCAATCAATGAGTTCATAGCATGTTTCATCCATCAGTTGTCTCATTGCTTCTGATCTGTAGTTCTCCACATTCATTACGACAACATTGCCCCCTCTGTCAGAGGGCTTGATCACGATGGCTGGATCTGACTCCAAGATTTTAATGGCTTCCCTTTGTTCCTTTGTTAAATTGTTCCACTTCAAGTTTTGGAATGTCTTTCTTGCTTTCTTTAATTCAATAATGACAGCTGAATTGTAGGCCTCAATGTTATCATATGGAACATTAGGGTTAAACTTTGATTTCCTTTTTAAACCACTGTGTTCTTGTTGTCTATTCGTGACACCATATGATTGCAGTAATGAATGATCATTTCCACCATGATTTTCTCCCATTTCTAGGTCACACATAACTCTCAATAGTTCCATATCTTGTACTTGTAGATTAGGCATTTCAGGATTACACACTGCAGTTGATATTTGTTTTGACTTTGATTTTAGACGTGTTTCAAACATTTTCATTAATTTCAATTTCCGGATGTATAGGAATAGATCTATTCTCGTGTCCGTATAATTCAAATTATTGCTGGGACAAAAGGACAGTCCCAATTGTAACACCGAGATTTCTACTTCATTTAGACTTCTGGTGGATAGATTGACGACTGTTTTGCTCATCGCTTGATACTGAATTTGAGAAATCGACTTTCTATGTTTCTTTTTGTTTAATCTCTTTCTTTTGTGGTCACTCGTCCTCTTCCTCTTTTTGGCCCCTTTCCTCTTGTTTGTCCTCTCGTTTGGGGCTTGTTCACTTGATTTTGTTCCTTTTTCTGTTTCAATATTTAGAACTCGTGAAGAAAAGTGAGAGGACGTGTGACTAAAGGGACCACTGCACTGCGATCTTCAGAGTCTGTGCTCACGTCTGAACTAGAACCTGCAGATAGTCATTCAGTTGTGCGTTCAGTGGTTATGACTTTGAAATTTCTTTGGGCCCAGTCCTACCTTCTGGCATACGTTAAGATACGTCTCTCGGCGTAATCTTGTTTGTCTCTGAGGAATTTTCGCTGTTTTTTCTGTTTTATTGAGTCTTCATACTCCTTCAGTTTCTTTGGGATTGTTTTCAAAAATTCTTCTAATATGTTGTCACTTTTATATTTCTCTAAATCAGCTTTCAGTGTCACCAATTCCTTCCTAGTTGTGTCCAAATCTATTTGTGCATACTTAATGAGCATCTCTAGCATGCCTTTGCATGTTTTGGCCATGAACTGGGCCCATTCAGTGAGGAGGTCCTGATTGGGGTTGTCGTAAGTTGGTACAGTAGTGATCCTCAGGCCCCTGGGGACACGGCCAACTTACACATAATTAGTAAGAGAAGCTACTTCCCACCACTTATTTATCTCACGTTTGCTCAGTTTTTCCAACAGGAGCAATTTTTGTTTCAGAGAAGAGTCACTTACCACGGGGGCCGAACTGGTCGTAGGTTTCACTCCTAACTCGTCTTGTTCCTCATTGAACAGCGAAATTGCCTCTGCCTTTCTCTCAATGTCCCAGTCACTCATATCTTATCTGTTTCCTTACGTGCAACTTTTCTCGTGTTGCGGCCGTCACGTCTGTGGCCCGTACTTTAATTAAAGAGCTGAGTTCAGCGTTCGGGGCAGAGGCACTATGCTTGACATCGAGAGAGATGTGTACAGCTAGACAATCCCCGTTCTCCAACGTGGACCCTCAACTCCCACAAAACCCTTCTGTGTCAAAACACAGGCTTACCCGCAGTTGTCTTCTTCGTGTAATTCAAGTCGGGAACGGCGGGGACCGCTACAATTGTTTCTATTTCTAAGCGCATGCTATTTCATAACGCAATTCGACATCGCTTTCGTTAACATGGAGGGGACAATAAAGTTATAAATATATATATATATACACACACACCCACACACGCACACACACGCACACACACACACACACACACACACACCCATATATAGGAAGGGGTTTTACATTGTGTGCTCTCTGGCAAACATAATTGGTAAATGCTTTACATTGTGACACCCTTGACAACCAGCATAGAAATGGGTGTTACATTGTTTAAAACTGTGAGACCTTCTTGCACAGAAAGTCAAATCACAATGGGCCATAGATGTTTAGCTTTCATTGTATACAAGTGTAATTTTAGGTTTAGTATTTAGTTGTGTGTGAAAAAGGCACTTTTTAGTTTTGGCTAAAAAAAGTTTAGTGCTCAAGTAAACATCACAATGACCCTTAAGCAGTAGACATGGATTTTGACTCCATCCTTCTGTCGATCTTTTTCTCTACAAGCAATAGATTGATCATCGGTTGTTTTATTTCAAATGCAGTGCATGGCTGTTGAACTGTTCATGTCAATTTACTGCAATGAAGTTATATTGATTTTATATATATATATTTAACTTAATTATTTATCACAGTGTTATGCCATGCAACGCCCCTTCCCAGTGTATCAACAATGTCTCTATCAGTTACAATCCAGACTGTTGCTCAGACAAACACGTGCAAGGGAGGTCAGCACAGGACAAAGTTAAAGCCCTGGGGCTAACTCATCATTGGAACCCAAGATGAGCTCCGAGTCCACCCCTTTAGCACTTGACTTTCAGAATGGTGAGGCAGAGCAATCAAGGCTTACTCAGGGAGATGATCTGGGTTACAAACTCAGAACTTTGCAAACCACTCAACAGCACTTAACACATCTATGCAAAACTGTATTTTAATTCTCACACAAGTAAATTCTAAAAATAAAATTACATATCGCATATATACACAATGAAACCCAGACTTCTTCAGCCCTTCCTGAACTTGGTATCTGTTTACGAAAGTCTCTCAGTTTTAAACAATTTAAAGCCCACATCTTTAGTGTTTGTCACAGAGAATACAATGTAAAACATTTTCCTTTTGTCAGAGTTCACAATGTAAAACGTCTTCCTTTTGAATTTTTCAAGAGGTTCACAGTGTAAACCTGTTTCTAATTGCATTTGTCATTGAATCACAGATAAAACCACTTCCTACTGCACTTGTCAAGTGGTTACACCATGAAAAGCTCCTTTCTGCTTTATTCCACATGGATTTGTTATGTTAACAATGAATCTATTCATTATGGACAATGGAACTATTGCCTAGGTGGATTAATATAGATACAGACCAATCAAATGCTGTAGCGAAGATCATGCTATGGGTGGAGCCAAAGTCTCTCTCGCGTGCTGCTTTTCAACCTCTTTTTGGTGATTATATGTGCTCTAAGAAACAGTATAAAATGTCCCTAATCAGACTGAAAAAGGTGAGGCAAGTAACTAGAAATTAAGTAGACGTGTACCATTGTACCCAGACTCTGGGCAAAATACGGGACACATTTTGAGTTTGGTGGAGAGGGAATGCTGTCAAACTTCGACGAGGTACCCTTTCAGCTAAACTGTAGGTCTCACCTCCCATGGTGTGGGGGCCATTAGTTTTTGTATTTTCAAAAATAACAATCTATTTGGACATCTTTGCGGTGGTTTGGAGTAACTGGCGCTTCATTCAAAAAGCGCGATCACAACGTTCCTTACCTTCCGCCATCGATTGTCCAAAGCTCGCCGTAATCCTAATAAGAGGAATGACAACTTCAGCCATAACATTTGCTACAGCTGTGGGAGTAGATCCCAGTTGGCGTCTTTCCGAGGATGTCCGGCAATCAATAGAGAGTGCAAGACTTGTGGCAGGATTGGACCTTTCGGAAATGTATGCAGAGACAAACGTTACTCTAACCAAACATGGAATGTCAATTCTAGTTTCTCCGAGCCTAATAGAGTTACTAGTGTTAGAGAGGTGCCGGACACTAACAAAAGGTTTGTGGTATCTATCCTAAACAGTGGGTTGGACAAAAGTTTCCACATGAAATCTCCTAAGTGTGCGTTTCAAGTCCTAGATGTTGATTTAGAGCTCCTGGTAGACTCTGGGTCACCTTGGACTAATATTACTTCGCAATATTATAAGGAGAAGTTACTCAATGTGTGCAGTTATGACAAGTTACAACCATCTGATATCACTACTGAAAGTTTTGATGGGTCAAAAATTGAGATGGAGGGTTTCTTTCAAGTATTTTTACATTTGAAAGAAAGGTGTGCTCACATAAAACTATACATTGCTATGAGAGGAGTGAATGTTTTGGGTTGGTGGGATCAGAGGGAGTTAGGATTAATCCTTAATCCTTAATCCACAGATCCTGTTTCCCTATGTGATGAACGAGATATGTACAGTTCTTTCACTGATAACATTGCTAGTGTCAGTCTTGATAAAGTAACAAAGTTGATTAAAAAATACAATAAAGTCTTTTGTGACAATTTGGGCAGACTAAAAAATTCCACACATAATATTGTATTAAAGGAAAATGCTTTCCTGGTGAAACAAAAATTGAGAGGGGTACCCATCAATATTAGGGATGAGCTAAGAGACATGCTCAAAGAGTTATCCAACGAGGGTATCATTGAGCCCATAATGGCTTTCTCCCATTGTCCTCGTACGCAAACCTGATCAAAAGCTCAGAGTGTGTGTGGACTTGAGAGCATTGAATTCCAATATTGTCATAGATTGCCATCCACTACCTAACATAAATGAGGTGGTTTCTATGTTAGAAGGTGCGCAGATATTCTCTACACTGGATCTTAGGTCTGCATATCACCAAACAGAGCCCACAGAAGAGTAAAGGAATTACAAGGCATTCATTACCCCACAAGGCCTTTTTCAGTATACTAGAATGCCTCTTAGATTGGCGTCGGCCGCGTCAGTCTTCCAGAGAGTAATGTTTCATATATTCAGGGACATAGACACCTACTTCAAATGCTTTCAGGATGACATTTTAGATTTCTCTAAAAATATATCCGAACATGAAGTTCATTTAAATGAAGTTTGCAAGAGGTTAGAATGTCATGCCCTCACCCTTAAGGCTCACAAGTGTGAACTTTTCAAGCACTCTGTGGAATATCTTGGACACATGTTGTCTTGTGATGGTGTTATACCCAAGAAGTCTAATGTTGATGCCATTGTGAATGCTCCATCTCCCAGTAATAAGGAGCAGTTATTATCATTTTCAGGCATGTGTGAATATTACAGCAAGTTTGTGGAGAATTTTGCCACCAAAATGGAGCCTTTAAGAAAATTACTTAGACAAAATGTTACTTAAGAGTGGAAGGGAGAACAACAAGAGGCTTTTGCAAGTATTAAGAATGATATTATTAATTCTCCCACTTTAAAACCTTTCCGCATGAGAAAAGAATGCATCATAACAGTTGATGCCAGCCTCTATGGTCTTGGCAGTGTCTTGTCACAGAGGGGCGGTGGTGATGAGTGGAATGTTGGTTTTGCGTCGAGGACTCTTAATGAAACTGAACGCGGATATGCTGTGATTGAAAGAGAGCTGTTTGCTTTTGTTTGGGCTGTCGAACACTACAGAATCTATGTGTGGGGCAGTAAGTTCATACTCAGAACGGACCACAAACTGTTAGTGTATATTTTGTCCACAGGAGGAGGATGAAATTCTACAGCAAGAATTTCACGTTTAACATCTAGACTCCAAGAGTATAATTTTAAAGTAGAATATGTTCCCGGTAAGAAAAATGTAACAGCAGATTGCCTGTCCCGCCGACCCTGCTGTCATGACAATGTAAAAGATGTAGATTTTGTGGTGGGAATAAATAACATTATCATCACAGTATCAAGAAATCACAGAACAACGCTGGGAAGAAAGCGAACAAAGTGATGACAGATGGAATGATCTAAAATAATTTGTGGTAAGAGGTTGGCCAAGGAAGAGTGATATTACATCAGATCTTTTACCTTTTTACAATGTTGCAGATGAATTGGAAATGGAAGGCAATTTGATCCTCAAGGCAGGGAAGTGTATTCCGCCTATGGGTGTTCAAGATATAATTTTAAAACTATCTCACAAGACCCATCCAGGCATTTCTGCCATGAAGCGCTTAATCAGCAACTATTCCTGGTGGCCTGGTATGGACAAATTTATTGATCGCATTGTCAGAGAGTGCCATGAATGTGTTTCCAGTGAAAAAATGTTGAAGGTGGACACTCCTCCATTAAAGGTGGTCAAGTGGCCTGAGGAACCTTGGTAGAAAGTTGCTTTTGACATTTCAGGTCCTTTTAGTATGCTTCCGGGAAGTTCCCGATTTACTCTGGTCCTTATTGATTACCATTCCAAATGGCCAGAAGTAAAATTTGTTCCAAAGGCTACCACCCGTGATGTGATCAGTTTTTTAAAGAATTGTTTGCACGTGAGGGTTGCCCTTCTACCCTTCTACCGGATAATGGGGTTTAACTTACATCGTCTGAGATGGAAATGTTTCTCAAGAGTTGCGGTATTAAGCATAATATCACCTCTCTCTACGAACCACACGAGAATGGTCAGGTGGAGCGCTTTAACCGTGTTCTCAAAAATGTTGTTACTGACTCTCTCAAACAAGGTGGAAATTGGTAATGCGTGCTCAGAGAACGCTTATGGGTTTATCGCATTACCCCACATTCCACCGCTGAGGTCAGTCCTTTCAAGTTGCTCAAAGGAAGAAATCCTGCCTCCAGTGTATGTCCTTGGTGGTTCAAGGAAAACTGCAAGAGTTTGGCGAGTGAGAGGGAATGTGTAGATGACACTGCTAGGAGGGTAGAAATCAAACAGTACAGAATGAAGAAATGGTATGACAATAAATGGAGACGGAAGGTGCACAAATTCAGGGTAGGTGATTGGGTCAAAGTATTAAAACCCGGTTTTGTTAATAAGGGTGCCAGGAGATTTGAAAAAGCCATGCAAGTAAAACAATTTTTAGCCACAGTGTAATTATTCAGGATGGCAAAGTTTGAAACATTAGGAGGATTGCTAAATGCGCTGACCATTTCTTTTCACAAAGTGTGATTCTAGGAACTCAAATTTTCAGAATGGAAACATGTATGGTGGACAAAGCAATGAGTCTGTTGCTTCTAGAGTTAAGTCTAACAATCGTTTCAGACGTGTTCCGAAATTGTTTAATGATTTTGTTTAATCATTTTTCTTCCTCCTTTATTAGTTCTTTCTCTGTGAGGGGGATGTGTTGCATTTTACCTATTGCATTGTTCTCTGTACTTTATTATTATGTATATATTCATCCTGTCCCTGGTCTTCCTCAGCATGGGCTTTGTATACTTTTGTTTAACATTCCATGTTCTTATGGAGTGTTTGTTACAGTAAATTCCACTGGTTGTCTTCAGTTGCATCTGGAGATCAACCTTGGAGGATGTATTAGCCGTGCTGCAATTAAACTACTTTTCTACATATCCTGGATTCCTGAGACTTTGTAATACCCCCTTTTGGATTTTGTTTTTGAAAATGCAAAAACATGTTAAAAGTTTGAAGGATGATATTGTCATGTTGCCTGTACTGTCAGTCAAACATTTGAATACACTGACTGCTGGGCAGGCAGACATCTCTAAATTTGGAGTGCTGTTACCCCATTAGGGAGACAGAGTGTTTTACTCTATCACCCTGACAGAGTAAATAAAGCACTCCGAAGACTAAATGAGGTCCTATGTATCTTTTGTGCCATTTCATCTTTTTTAGATTGACACCTACTTGATTTACCTAACTTGGTTCTATGAATATTTACTATGCAGTGTCTTGTTACTTTATTGTGAGAAGTTGGCCTGGTATATGATGTCCACGAGTTAGTGGGCACCTTGCACCAGTCCAAACAACCCTTAAGGTGATTTGGAGAGGAGCCTTCAGGCTTAGTCTTAAAGGAATGTTAAACAGCTTTTCTTTTACCAGAATGCAACCTTATTGTATTGGTTGAATGAAAGGAGAACCACACAGTAGTTCTAAAAATATATATTTATTATTATAACACCTGACAGTATCTGCTACACGCAGATTAACACAAAGCACACAATACTGTAGCACTGAAACAATCGTAAGTGGCACTAATACACAGTGGGTTCCAGGGGGAGACCAAACCATATACTAAAATAGTAGTATAAGAACCACGACTCGAGTCAAGACAGAGTCTAGAGGATGTAGATTCGCTGGGACCCCAAGGAACCACCCAAGGTAAACGGGTGCAGTGTGAGAGCACGACCGCGTGCTACATACAATTCAATGGGAGAGTTGCGGTTGCAGTTTTAATGTTTTAATGTTTAAGGACCCTTCCCAGTGGATTACGCAGAAACCCTTTGGAACATAGAAGGTTGGAGAGCCACCCTACCCGTGGATACCAAAGTAACAGAGTTACCTGTCCCAGGGAAGCCGGGTGCATAGGGCTGAAGCTGCGTCTGAAACCACCGCCATTTTCATTGTGAGTCTTCAAAGAAATGCTACTGCTGGAAAGAAGAAAAGTGTCCGGTGGAATCCATAGGTGGATTCTTGATGGAAGGAACTTGAAAGCAGAGGGGACAGAGTCTGTCTCGCTCTGGAGTGACCAGGGGCCCGGTAGACGAATACCCACCGATGTCGGTTGCTGCAGGTGGGATGAAGGAGACCTTGACTCTACAGCTGCAGGGACCAGGAGACGTCGAGGAAGACCAGGAGGTGGATACAAACTGTCCCACAAAGGATGTCGAGTGCTGAGGGGCCGGTGTCTGGCGGGAGCCCCAACAATCCTTGGCAGCGCAACCAACGAAGAATGTCGAGGAGGGTCACGGTCTGGCCCAGCAAGGACCAGGAGACTCACCACAAAAAGGGGAGTCAGGGCAGGCCTAGAGCAACCAGCGGAGCTCAAGATAAGCAATGTCAAATGGACTCACAGGCCGAAGGCAGAAGAGTCGCTAAGGGACCTCTAGCAGTTTCATAAAGCAATAGCTTGCAAGGCACAGAGTGCGAAAAGGCCAAAGTCCTTTGTACGAAATGTGCACAGAGGTGGGGGCTATCGACAGTCCAATGCACGAAGTTGGGGAACCCCAACAAGCATGTGCACCTGCAAAAGTACCCGGTGCACAGGGGTTCGGTTATGCGGTTCCCAGGAGGGATACTGCCTCAATCTCATTGAGAGGGCAGCTCAACCTCAAGTAATGTAGGAACCCACCTCCTGTGTTGCTGGAGCCTTCGATGTCCGCAGGAGCTCAGGATCAACAGACTGGTCAGTTGCGTTATGGTATGGTGCACGGGACAGACAATGTTTTCGATGAATAGGGAGATGGAGTCAGGCCCGGTGGAAGTCCAGGAAGTCCAGAGTGCCCAGACGGTCTAAGGTCAGTGGTTTCTTGTTCAGAATCTTGTACACGTCGAATCTAGAGTCCTACAGCCAGGTAAGCCCTTTTTTGCCCACGGGAAAGGGTTGGACAGATTCAGGAGACCCTCCCAGGGAAGGGTCAGGACAGTGGGGAGGTTACTGTTTTGAACTGGACTATGCAAAGGGACACCAAATGTGCCACTCGAGCAGACTTTCAGGCACTTTGAAAGTGCACCCACCCAGCCCAGCCCCGATACACTAAACCCTGTCTGGGAGGTGGACACACCTCCCTGTGACAAGATGCCTATTGTGCTGCCTTCCTCTGCTTGAGCTTGGTTCAGCAGCAGGAGGGCAAAAATGTGTCTGTGGTCGGTAGCATCCATTTTGTGCTGTCCGGGTCGAGAAGGCTGGTACCGGGAAAACCAGGGACCCACAAAGCTTGCTTCTGAGGGGCGGAATCATACCTCCACACTAGTTACCAGTGTGGAGGTATGATTCTAAAGTGTTTGATACCAAACACGACATGGTTTGTTGCAGCCGACTTCGAGATCGCATTTTAGGCAAGCATATAATGCACCTCTGCCTATATGTCTGACTGTGTCAATGACAACCCGAGAGAATGGTCTCTGAAGGCTGCAAGGGTGCTCTGCTCATGCAGGGGCACCCTCTCATGTAAATCCCAGCGTCTTCAGGATTGTCAAAGCCTGCTATAGGGGTGATTTATGGATTTTAAGTGTAGTGACCTATAGATATAGTAACCTATATCTAAAGGAAGTGGTGCATGCACCTTCTTACACAGGCTGCAATGGCAGGACTGTAGTTCCATTTTACATGGCCTCTCATGGGAGGCATAATACATGCTGCATCCCATGGGAGGCCTCTGGGGTACCTATGCCCTGGGTACATGTGTACCGTATACTAGGGATTATAAGGGTACTCCAGTATCCAATCTGGAGTGTACCTAAGTACATGCCTTAACGTTTTAGGGAGACTAGATAACTGGGGTCCTGATTAGCAGGATCCCAGTCAGACTTGTCAAAAACAGTGTAACATCAAGCAAAAAGTGGGGGTAACCATAAGAAGCTGATCCTACTTTCCTACATTTATTAAATACTTGTGTGTGTGTCAGTCAGCTTTACTGAACACAATGTCATCCAAAGCTGCATTACTGGTTAAACGAGACCAGAATTCCCAGTGCTTTTAATTGCTGAATTGCAGATCTTGACTACTCCGACCAATTATGTTATCTTAGGTAAATGACTTATCTGTGCCTCCTTTTGTTTCAATGTAACATTTGGGTTTACCTAAATCAGATTCTTTTGAGAATGCATTAAATTGACTGTTGGAATTCTTGAGATAAGTTTTGAAGTATTACTGTTTATATTTACAAGTAATTAAATTGATTTAAAAGATCCCAATGTAGTAACAAAGTCAATTGTACTAAAAATGAAAACAGTTATTAAAACCTTTAGCGTTTTGCACTTTAAGCCTTTATCATAATTAGGTAATGTCCCCTGGAACATCCTTCAAATGAGGATTTTTGCAATGGCTACAATCGTGGTTTGGATCTTAGGGTCAAACTAGACCTCTACTTCTGCTCTTGCTCCACTCTCCCTATGAATGTCACAGCGTGATCACCTCTATATGTTAGAGTCAAGACTTGGGCCAAAATGTGTTCCATAAATCTAGAATCTGTCCACCACAGCAGGTGCACAATGTTCTGCTCTACTGGGCTTCAAGCAGCTTCAGTGCCATGGTTTCTGAGCCAAGGATATTACAAACAAAAAAAGCCTGCAGCAAGCTCAAATTCATGCTGTCACACCTTGCAAAACACTTACATGGCATGTTTTTACAAGTTACAAAGCTACCTCAATTTGCAATTATGGGCCACAATTTTAGCTTTCAAATGCACTAATGCGATCCACATTAATTTTAGTGCCCAGGTCTATATTCTGTCCAGTCCAACTCTGCCAGTAGTGCGTGTGATGCCAACCACACCAGCATTTTTAGGATTTGCCCAGCCTGACCATGCAAGCACTTTGGGACATACACCTCTGATTTTTGCAGGACAAGCCAACCTTTTTTGTTATCTTTGGCTGTTGTCAGCATTATGAAGCAAGTGGGTAACAGAAGAGAACAAATAAAACAGAGACAACTATCTCTGACTCACTGGCAAATTCCAAGTGGGGCAGGGATAAACGGGAACTGCTCCTGGGCACGGGCCTGGCAGAGGCACACGGATGCATTGTGAAATACCCAGCTGGCAGAGTCCAAACAAAGTCTTCCCGGAGGCTGTTTCCCACACCTTGCTCATCCAGAAGCACCTCTGAGAGGGTATAAAAACGGGCACTGGGCGAGACCTGCAGTCACCGATCATAGAGTCACCATGCAGAGACAGGGCAGCACACCCGTCCTCCTGCTGTCAGCGGCCCTCGCCCTCTGCGGGCTGCACGCGGCATGTGGGCAAACGACAAAAAAACAACCAACCATTGGTGAGTACAGAGCACCTCATTCACTGCACTCACAACAGGCTTGCTGGCTCTAGAAGCGCCCGCTTTTCATTCTATATTTTGTGTTTATTGACAAACACTTCATAATAAGTAGTGGGGCGTCAAGTGCAAAATGCATAGCTACACCCTGGACACAGGTCACCCTGGAAAGAGGCATGAGGGTAGGGAAGATCCCCATGTCCCTCTGGGGCAGAACAAGGAATGCGCAACCTGTGGTGTGGTGCTGTTCCCTACCCTGAGAATGCCCCGTGGGGTAACTGTACCTCGCAGCCTATTGGTAGCAGTTTGAAATTGAAAGGAGAGCCCAGACTGGGTGCGAGACCTGAAACAGTATGACAAAGAATGTGAGGGGCCGGAATTAGGCAATGGTACTCTCCACCAATTATGAGGCTAGGAAAAAGCTACATTTCCCATTTTAAAAGACAACTTTGTTGCATTGAGGGTTTAAAGAATGCCATTGTCAAGAATCAGTTTTATCAATAAAGAAAATGACTGCTAATTAATAGAGACAGCATCTTTAGAGAGTCACGCTTGTAACCTATGGATTATAGGTCATTGCTGACCCGTATAAGAGCCTGTGGAATGTACTTATTTAGATGTGACCTAATGGGATTTCCTCCATTCATGACAAATGATGGCATGAAACACACAAGCAGGGACCAGGGAGTTTTTATGCCTAGTTGTTTTGTGACTGGTTAAGAGAGACGGACGTATGAAAGCAGTGGTGCCGGAACAGTTTTCAGAGTGGAGGTGTCACCATTAATGTGAGATCACTGGAGCCATTGAGATTGTGAAAAACTCAAGTGTCATACAGAAAGCAAGTGTAGCAAATGTACCATACCCTTTCACCAGGAGAGTGGTAAGGGTGCTGTGTGTAGGGTGTGGTGCATTGTGGAACACTAGTGTGGTAGCACACTGTTATTGACAGACAGCACATTTTCAAATGAAATAGTCACTACATATGCACAGACATGCAGTTTTATTGATAAAGAAATATAGAGCACCTATGGAAATCGAGTATCAGAGAATAATATGATTTGCGCATCACCAAGTAAATTGGCTTAATTGTTTTGCCCGTATTAAAATCTTTGTTTGCACCACACTTCAGAATTAAAACAATTTGCTTAATTTGCTGTTTGCTAATTGCTGATGTATTTTGAAATGTGTATAGTTCATTTACAGGTATTTTAATATTGTTATGTGTTAGAAAAAACAGGCTTACTACAGCCTTTCCTTTCACTTCCTGTACCCCAGCAAAATTGTAACCTAGGTCACTTACCAGCAGTAATTTATCAAAATCTTCCAGCTTGAAACGCCGATCCGCGTCCTCGAGTACTCGAGGAGAGACGGCGTGAGGGGCGAGACCGCGGATCGGCGTTTCGAGCTGGAAGATTTTGAAACAAGAATACCGGGATAATATTTTTGATGCCCAGCAGATTATCACTTTACCTCACGCCACAGGATTAGTGTGGCATGGAATTATCGCCACACTATATACTACTATTCAGTCAATCAGTTCAGCCGTGAACAAGTCGCATATACAAACATACTGAGGCAACGAAACACGTGTTGGCTTTGGCTTGGGAAGATATCACTCATTAAACGACTTGGAAAAAGAATAAGAAGAAATTGACCTCTTGATTTAATGCGCTTTTGATCTCATGTGAAAAACATCAGAAATGAAAATGTATTGAGATTACGTGTGCTGGGGAATATGTACTATGTTCTTTTGTTGCTTCGGCCACAAACAATAGAGAGGCAGGTGGTTCTCCACATATTTTGATATGTGTGAAATTACCAATTGGCGCCTACACCCTATGCTGGCTGATGGTAATGTCCTCCATTTTCCAAGCAGATCTCTGTGTGTTGAACGCTTTCCTCACATTAAAGTCATTTATTGCATGGAAGCAAGGGCCATCGAGAAAGATAAGAAATGCAGATTGCTAAACACAGCACATGAATTGAAAAGAACATGTGTAGCATTTGCTATTATAGTTGCCTAATGGCAAAAACATTTCATTCATGTGACAGCAGAAATACAGAGTATATTATAATTAAAATGAATGTTTAGCACAGTAAAGAAACTTACATAAACTCATATATACGTGTATAGCATTGTTTTTATTATTTCATTTTCTGAAATAGCAAGATGCATTCATTTTATTTTAAATTAAGATTATGAAAATTAGTAAATAGTTTAGCTTACCTGCTCCATGTACACTAAGCACCATTTTATTGACCCCAGGTTTTCATTGAATAGATTAGTGGATTATGCAAGTTGTAGTCTTCAAAAACCATTGCATTTGATAATAATGATTTGCAAAATCCTACACTGGATACGGCGTTTGTGTAGCTGGGGCAATCTGGCAAGCCAGCTTCCTGAGGTAGCATTAAAGACACGATGACATTGAATTACAGTGCTATCTATGAATGATTATATCTTAGAGGTCAAGGGTGGAAGGGGTATGCTAGCACCACTGCATTGAAACCAATAAGTGCTCATTTCAAGGAGGGAAATCATTGAATGGGCATAGAGAGAAAAGTACTCCATCGCCTATCTGGACGACTTCTCCAAGGAGGGGCCACAGACTGATTGGCCATCAACCCCATTCTTTTCTCTATTTCAAATTTGTTTTAATTATCAAACCTTTTAGAGACTAAGGGGGTCCTCTGGAGTTTGCACACAGGGTAAGCTACTACAAATGTGGCGGAAGATTCTATCCACCAAACTGAGAGTCTGCATGCTCTGTTTAGAGTCGGTGCACAGTCATGTTTCCATTAGCAGTGCCACGCTGGCTCTGTTTGTTGAACGACAAAGGAACGACAGACCTGTGGTCACCAGTGTACGCGCCTTAGATGTGGGTGCTATTTAGGACAGACATTCTGCTGTACTCTATTTTCTTTTTTTTTTTTTTTTTTTTTTTTAAAAACCTTTATTTGTGCATAGTAAAAGAACAAATACGGGCCTACAACCATCAGGCCGGCCACAATACGGTTGAGCACAGAGACAAACAATACATCCCCTGTGCGTCAAGGTCAAGATTAGCAACGATTCAGGATTCATACACTGGAGGGAGCCTTGACACCGGGGGAAGGAGAAGTGAAGGTTAATTTTAAGGTTTTCAAAAAAAAAAAAATTTTATCGGGAAAAAAGTCAGTAAAGGATAGAAACAAGGAGATTCGAGTCCGCAAGTCGGCTTCATACACTGGAGAGCAGCAGCATCATTAAAACAGCCATAGAAAATATCATACAGTAAGGCGATGCAATTAGATAACAGGATCATCACAGTAGTAAATACGCACCCCCTAAAAGCCGCCCCCACTCAATCCACCCCACACCCGGACCCCGAATCGAAACAAGTATAGCGCAGAGACATGAAAGAAAGAGGCCCATAGAACTAAAAAAGAAACAGTAAATTACCCCCCCACCCTACACCAATGCGGAGGCTATGGCCTACCCCCCCCCCCAGCATAGTGCCTGTCGCCCAATGAACCCGAAATATAGACGAGAGAGAAAGTAGGAATAGAGTAAAGAAACTAAGAGAAGAAAGAAGAAAGGAGGCGGGGAGGAGCCCACGTATCCTCAGGAGCGCCCGACACCACCGGCCAACCAAGCCTCCACACACTGAAACCCCACTACACCCAAAGGCGGTCGTGGGAAGATAGCATGTAACACCACGGAAATGAAGGCAGACAGATCGCGACGAGTGCGCACAACATAAGTAGACAATTCCAGTCCCAGTCCAGCCCGGCCGTGAAGCCATGATGATAGAAAGTAATCTAGCCCTGGCCCGATCGCGGGCGTACGATTAGACCCGCCCCCTCGTGAATGCCCCGCATCCCGAACAGACAAAGACAATATGGCCACTTGGGAGAAGATGGAGAAGTAGAGTCACAAAATGGCCGCCGATCATCTATTGAGGTCCCCTTGCACACCATATAAAATCCAGACCTGGCTTGTAAAGTACATGAGTTCCACATAAAAGGAGTCGTAGGCCACCGTGAACAGTTCCTCGAGGTCGCCAGGTGTAGTTCAGCTGGAAACTCCTGCGGGCACGGTGAGGCAGGCAACAACAAAGCAGGCGGCAATGACCGGGGAAACAAAGTATCTGCCATTGAGCAGGAGAGCGATTGATCCTGAGCGCCGGGAAAGCCAAATGCAGACACCAGTGTAGCACCGTTATACCCAGTCGTTGCTTCCCCGCAGGAGGACCACAGCACTGGCAGACTCACGTCTTGTTGATCACAAACGGGGCGCTCACGGCCCGCAGCAGACAGTGTAGAGTCGAACCGCTCACTCAGCGTTTGCAAGCCGACACACAATTGCAGACGAAAGTCCCGCAGGGCAGCCAGAACGGAGCCGTATGTCAGCGGAAGCTGCGCCCCCCCAACGGCAGCAATCCGGGACGGCACTGGAGAGCTGGAGTCTGGTAGAGGGAGGGCGAAGCGGGCAGCGGGCGAGACCGGAGCATCACCCCCCCGCAGCGAGCAGGCAATCAGCGCCATGTTTTACCGTTGAACGGTACCGTGGCCAGGGGGGGGATCGTGACAAGGAGGCAATTCCCAACAGGTCTGCGCCGCAACAGGTGAAAGCCAGCAGTCTCTTCCCCTCCCTCAGGCTCTCTTTGCAGCCGACTAGACCATAGAAGAAGGGGGTCTGCAGCCTTCTACAGCGTGATCCACAGAGCGGGGTAGGAGACCCGCCACACCGGGGCTTACCCTCTGGCTCCAGCCCATCAGATGCAGGGTACAGGAGGTGTCCGGGCGTCTCTCTCCCGGCTCTTCTGGCGACCGTGCGTGGCGTGAGGCGGGATCGGGACCTCGGGCTCAGATTTGCACCAGCGGGTCCGGTGACTGCAACGATTCCAGGGGGTCGGCCGAGGCCACAGTAGAGCAAGGGTCCAGGGCGGGGAACAAAGGCACCAAAAACTCCGGCATCCGGGCGGGCTAAGACTTCGGGAAAGCGGCGGCGCGGTCAGCGCGTCGTCGCACGCGTTGCACCTCGAAAATCGGCAAGGATAGGAATCAGGATGATAGTCCGAGGCCAAGGGCCGACGGAGCCGGGCGCTCAAGCGACTGCTCCGGTCGCCATCTTGGCTCCTCCCCCTGTACTCTATTTTCATTCCCCACTGCCAGGAAAATTCTGGTTGCCCTGTACAGAAAAAATATTAATATTTTCCCCGCAACACTTGGAGAAAACGTCCAAAAAATGTAGGTTAGCAGTCACATGAGAAATTTCGACTGATCACCAAATTTAAAAACCTTCAGAGAAGCCACTGTGGTGGCAGCTCCTCTGAAGGCAAGCAGATCTCTGCCACTCAGGCAGAGATATCTAAATAGGGCGGGCAGAGATATACCAGTGTGGCTGCCATATCTCTAAATAAGCCCCTAAGTAACCATACATCTGCCCGCCATCTTTCTGTCAAATCCTGTCGAGTATAAATGTAGGAAATTGGGGTTATTAGTTGTGTATGTTGCTAGCCTTGCGCATGTAATAGGCCCACATATTTCCCATTACTGGGAAGCAAGTAACCCATTGTGGGGCTTGCCTCTCTAAGGATAGCGAAGCAGAGCAGTCCAAGGCCTGCTCAGGGGAGGTGGAGTCGGCTGGCAATCACCATTCGCCGGCATGCAATAATAACACTCAAAGAATGATAGTCTTTAGAAAAAGAAAAAGTACATTTATTACACACACACTCCTAAATACTACTCCTTAATTTACACACATGCACGCGCACACACATACATAAAGCAGATAAAAAATACCTTAGCAACACTCTGAAATTGCATTCGATATTTAATGGGTCAGGACCCTCAAAATCAGAGTACTCCCCAAACCTTACCAGATAGACATCACAATATAAGGGGCTATCACTCTAAATAAAACAAGCCTATTGGCTTTATCAAGGGCCATTACGACATATAAAGCAAGCCTATTGGGCACCATGTTATTAGTCACTACTCATGTGTAAATTCAACCCTCAATGTCAATAAAGCATTTTTACATTGATGCAAAATCATTGTCAACATATATGATTAACAAAACATTAAAAATAAACGTAACGTGTGTGAAGTGACCTGGTTCCATAAGTTGATGTGACACAGCAGACGTAGCCAGGATAGATCTTAAGCGTATTTATTAAGTTAGTAAAGTCCATAGAATAGCCCCACCAGGAGCAGCCTCCTAGCTGCTCAGCCCATCCTCCCAACTGTCTCACACCACACCAACCTCCAACATTCCAGTCACGTCAACATTCCACATGGAACTCTCACACTGGCTGAGCAGCTAGTTACAAGATACAGGAGAACAGTAATAACCTTACATGAAGATTCTACAATATCTCCCTTCTTTACAATTGAAAATAAAACAAACAATACTAAAAGTTCAAAGCAACTATACACAAAATATAAACAAAAGATAAATAGTCCAAGACCCAAGGGTAAGATGAATAAACAATACCACGAAAGGGACCCAGACTATAAAACGGCAGAAAAAGGATAAGAAAAGGGATGAAAAGATAAGAAGAAACTATCACCATCCTCCTCTTATAATAAGACACCAAAGAGAACATTAAACTCACTCACTATGACCAACCTCCTCTTTTAATAAGAACGTTAAACTCCCAAACAGATATTGAAAAGACACCACATAAGATACATATAAAAGAAAACGCAGAGAATCACAATAGAAAACGACTACAGGTACTCTAGAAATTGAAGAAACATACAGGAAGAATCACTCCCAGAACAAACACACAATGGGTGGATCTCACCCATCACTAAAACGTAGGTGGGACTAACACCCCCTAAACTCTGAGTATATGGGACTAACACCCATTAACAATAACGTAGGTAGGACTAACACCCCCTAAACTCTGAGTATATGGGACTAACACCCATTAACAATAATCTAGGTGGGACTAACACCCCCTAAACACTACGTATATGGGCCTAACACCCATTACTAATTTAATAGGTGGGACTAACACCCCCTATACACCGACAAGTGAGTCACAGCATGACCAACACCCTAAATAGAAGACAACGTGCAGCAGAAAATGACTGATACACACTACACTACCAACACAAAATGAAAGGTACTAAATCAGAACACCAAACACAAAAAAAACTAAAAATCCACCCAACAATAATAAAGGATACCATTCTAGTCAGACACGAAAGACAGGATGAAAACAGAAACAGACAAACAAACTATAGCCCCTCAGTCATGACAAGTTAGAAATATCCTTGGGGCGTGGCCGAGCCGAGCTGCAAGATGGCCGCCGTGTAACGGGGCTCTGCCGGCCGAACGCCGAATCCGTCAGCCCATCCGGAGTATGCCTTATAATTTGCGCCGCTAAGCTGCGGCGGGAGCTGCCTAGCCGAAGAGCAATCGAATGATGCCTTTCTGACCGAGATCGGTTACGGCTATCCGGAACGGCGACTCCGTCTCGACCCTGCTGCCGGACTACGCCGCCCCTGACGGCGTCTGCTGCTACGCGAGTCCCCGGTCGCAGGCCGCGGAAGGGCGCGCGCGGTGGGGACGCCGCGTTTGAAAGCTGAGGGATGCCTCTCCTGCCCTCGCTGCCCTCAGTGACCGGAGGGTGATCCCGGATGACATGGGACAGCCAGCATAACGACAGCGCGATCGGTGTGCCTGCGGTGCTGCGGATGCCGGCTCGGCGCCGATTGCTTCCCCGGCTTTCCTGTCGGCGAGGCTTCTGACTGCGCCACCCTGGGAGAGCGACCCGCATACCTCGTACCTATAAGGGGCGCCTAGCTGGTGGGTGCTGAAGATCCGCGACCTTGCGCGGAGTGGCCCGACCGGGCCTGGCCCGGATGTGGTGACCGCGGGAGTGCAAGACCCGGGTGGCCTAGCCCGACTGCAGAACGGCTGTTGGGCGCTTTCTTGTGGAGACCGCCGCGGGCCCGCGGACGGGGGGCGCTGGAGGATTGCCTGGCCTTATTATCGGCATGACGCACACCACGGTACATGGCCACGAGACAGAGAGGTTGTAGGCCTTCACTACCCGTGGCTTTGGCAGAGACCCGGGGGGCCTGTGGCGATTCTGTGGGATCCTTCCCCTCCCATATTGGACCTGAAGTACATACCTGCACCATGGGGAAAACAGATGCCAAGCAGCGGAAGCTCCAGTTCGAGCGACAGTTGGCCCAGAGTACGGGCGCTGGCCCGGTGTCGCAGACGGTGGTCCCTGAGACGCAACTGGAACCGACGCAGGACGAGGATGTGAAGAGTATGTTTCGCGACCTGAAGGGCTGTCTCAAGGAGATTGACGGCAAACTGGACTCCATGGCCCAGCGACTGGACGGAATTTCGCATAAGGTTGATAAACATGAGGAGAGGCTGGGGGCGATGGAAACACGAATTGCCGAATGCGAGGAGGGCCATGGGGACACCCAGGAGAAACTGCTCCGCATGGATAAGGTCCTGGAGGTGATACGGGGGCGCAATGAAGATTTGGAGGCCCGCTCCCGAAGGAACAACGTACGAATTATTGGTATTGCGGAATCCACGAACACTGGCAATATGGGGAACTTTGTTGAGGGCATGTTCCGCGACCTCTTTGGTGAGGCCCTGTCGGCCATGTTCCTGATCGAACGGGCGCACCGTACAATGGGGCCGCGCCCGGTGCCGGGGGCGCCTCCGCGCCCGATCCTTGCCCGAGTCCTAAACTATCGAGACAGAGACACAATATTGCGGCTGGCACGTGAAAGAGGTGAGCTCAAATTTCAAAACATGGACATATCCTTATTTCCCGATTTCACGCAAGCTGTGCAGGCTGCGCGACGCGAATTCATACCGGCTAAAAAGATATTCCAGAAAGTGGGGACTAAATATGCCATGCTATACCCTGCCAAGTTGCGGATACACCATCAAGGGAAGCCAATAGTCTTCGCGGTGGCTGCGGAGGCGCTCAAGTTCGCGAGACAGGCGGAGCGGTCGCAGCGGGGACGGCGAGAAGGACAGGAGACTCCACCGATGGGCCAGCTAAGTGACATTGAGTAGTGAGGACAAAGTTGTGCTGGTCTCCCCGACCGCTGGTGCGCCAGGGCACCGGTCAGCGTGAGTGCTAAGTATACCACTTGCTGATGCCTTGGGGGATCCTGAGGCCTGCTGGGGGCGAGGGCGGTGCAGGGGAAAGGTGGGGAGATAGTCGGACTTGTTGCAGAGGCCGTTTCTGAACTTTGGCAGAGATATAAAGGGGGAGAGCAACTGGGCTAGCCCCGCTGTCAGCAGACAGACTGAGTACATGTAAGGCGGACTTGTTCGGCCACCCTATCGCTTCTCGATAGGGGAGTATGCCGGTGACCCCATGCCCTCGTAGGGATAATTCCCGGGATGTTACTACAAGACTGTTGTTTTTGGGATGGGTGGTGGGGGGCAAATGAATCTCAACCTGATTGGGGGGTTGGAGTGGGTGGCGGGGGGGTTTGGTTCTTGTTGGGTAGTTCTTTTCCACTTGCACTATTTTACTGTACCACTGTCTACTGATGCAGCCCTGGCGCTGGCTGATGCCATGTTATTGATTGCTGTCCATGATGTACGGGAGGTTTGCATGCAGGCCCAGAGCGGGATACAACAGATGATCACACGGCTGCGTAGGACACACCCATATGCGCATACATGACCGCGCTGCGTTGTCTTACCTGGAATATTAGAGGTCTAAATGATCACCGCAAAATACGACTGACCCATGCACATTTGGCGCGGCACCGGATCTACATCTGTTTCCTACAGGAGACACACCTGACACAGACTGCTGGGGAGAAACTTGGGAACACAAGATGGGGAGAAATCCACACCTCAGGTTGCTCCAGCTACTCCAGGGGAGTGGCAATTCTGATTCGAAGGGGCCTGCCCTGGCGCACCTTCAAGGTGTATGCCGATACTGATGGGCGCTACGTAATATTGATGGGGCAGTTATTTCACATGCAGATCACACTAATTAACACGTATGGTCCCAACACAGACGACCCTGATTTTTTTCCGCATGTCTGGCACAAGGCACAGTCACTAGGTGGGGGGGCATACATATGGGGCGGGGACTTTAATGTAGTGCTCTCGCAGGAGTTAGACAGGGTAGGGGCTGATCGCATACATCACCCACATGCGTCAGATCTCATCCGGGGCCTCATGGCGGATTATCATCTGCTGGACTCGTGGCGAGCGTTACATCCAGAGATCAGGGAGGGCACCTGTTTCACCCCACACAGGGGGGCCTGGTCCAGATTGGATTTTTGGCTCTTGACCCCACACATACATGCATGGGTGTCCGCAGTTACTCACAGGGCGCGTACCCTTTCTGACCACTCCCCGGTTGAGCTGACGTTACACGTACCAAAACCATATATAACGCCCTTCGCGTGGCGATTACCGGCACAGGCCCTGACGGATCAGGTCGTTAGGGAAGAAATATACCAACACATAACTGAATATTTTGAGCAGAACACAGGTTCTGTGCAATCGGTGGGCATCCTGTGGGACGCATTTAAGGTGGTGGTGAGGGGTCATTGCATCGCGGGGCAGGCCGCAGTCCTGAAGGCAATCCGGGGTGCACTAAAGCGTCTGGAAGACAACATACATGATCTGGAGGTGCGGTATTGCTCGGATCTATCGGCGGCAACATTGGCGGAGACACGAGCCAAACTTACGGAGTACCAGGCTGAAGCAGATAGGGAAGTTAAATTTTTGACTAAACACGCGGTTGCCCGCAGGTATGGGGAGGGAGACCGCCCGGGTAAAACACTCGCCCTCCTGCTGCGATCACAAAGACCTTCCCCCTTTATATCCTCAGTGGAGACACAAGGAGGTGGACAGGTGCATACTCCTCCAGAAATCCTAGACACCTTTCGAAATTTTTACAGAGACCTGTACCGTGCCCGGGGAGTGCCTCCGATAGAGGAGTTGGCTGGATACTTGGATACGATACAATTTATTTGGTTCAATGCGTACCAAAAAGGGTATTTTGATCGCCCCTTCACGGTCGAGGATGTTAGAGAAGCAATAGGCTCTCTGGCAGCCGGGAAGGCGCCAGGGCCAGATGGTCTACCGGCACAGTTCTATAAGGAGTACGCTGATCTCCTGGCCCCCAGACTGTTGGCAGTCTATGCCGAGGCGGTTGAGGGGGGCATGCTCCCAGCATCGATGAGGGAGGCTGTAATTATTGCCCTCTTGAAACCTGACAAGGACGCCAAGCACTGCGATTCCTATAGACCGCTGTCTTTGATCAATACTGATGCGAAGATCTTTGCAAAAATGCTCGCAACGCGGCTACAGCCGGTGCTGCCACTTATGATACGTCCGGATCAATCGGGCTTTGTGCCGGGCCGCTCGACCTCTCATAATGTTCGAACACTCTTTGGAGTACTACACTATTTGGCCCCACATGTTAAGGCGGTGGCGGTGCTGCTGGACGCCACAAAAGCGTTTGATTCCCTGGAGTGGGGGTTCTTGTTCCCCTTGCTGCAGCGTATGGGTGTAAGTGAGGCTTTCATTAACCATATTAAATTACTGTATACTGACATCACTGCTCGGGTTAGAGTAAACGGGCTTATTTCTGAACCCTTTGCCATTGGGAGAGGTACGAGGCAAGGCTGCCCGCTATCGCCCCTGCTGTTTGCGATCGCCACAGAGCCCTTGGCGGCCCGCATTAGACAACATCCTGCAAACAGAGGCATTGGTTTTTCATCAAGGGCACTAACCGTATCAATGTACGCGGACGATATCACTCTATACATGATAGACCCGCAGGAAAATCTTTCCCCCATGACAAATGAACTGCTGGAGTATGGCCGGCTGTCGGGAGTAACCATAAATTGGGAAAAGTCGGTCATCCTGCCTCTGACGGCCGGGACCTCACGCTTTACCCCGGACTGCCCGCTGAAGTGGGCTGACGGTCCGGTTAGATACCTGGGAATATGGATAAGCGCGGATATGCAGCAATTATGGTCCGAAAATTATGGACGGGTGTTGCGCTGGGTGGAAGAGAGGGTCGGCCGCTGGAAGCATCTTCCCCTTTCGCTGGCGGGAAGAATTGCTGTGGCCAAAATGGTCATCTTACCTAAGCTCTTATATTTATTTGTCAACATACCGATGCCCCTGGGTGCTAGCTTTTTGCGCCAAGTGCGCTCGCTGATGGTGGAACTGGCGTTGGGGGGGAAAACAACCGAGGGTGTCCTGGGAGACCCTCACTCTCCCGCAACGACAGGGGGGCCTGGCGGCACCGGATTTCTCGCTCTATGCATACTGTGCGCAGGCACAGTTTCTGCACTACTGGGTGCACCCAACGCCGTTTCAGCCACATGTGGCGATTGAGACGGATAGGGCGGCACCGCTGCCGCTCGCCGTGGCTATCTATGCACCCCACAAGCATAGATGCACCGAAATCGACCCAGTGCATACAATTCGGTGGGCCTGGGATGGACTGAGGCGTAGGGCCGGGCTGGACCTTCTATACACCGGACCGATGCTTATACGGGGGAATCCGATGTGGCCCCCGTTGCAACACATGCGAACTGGGGAACGGGCTGCGGCACGGGGACTTCACACAGGGGGGGATCTGTTCCCGGGGGATACCTTCCTCACACGGGAACAGTTATGTGGGGAGGACGCCCCAACGATGCTTGACACGCTCCTTTATTACCAGCTCCGCCACACATGCAAAAAGCTCTTTCCTACATTTCCGGCGCCGCCGCCGGATTTCTTTGCCCTGGAGAATGTGCTGACGGTGGAATCGGGACGCAAGCTCATATCCCGACTTTACCGGAGTCTGAAGAACAGCAATCCCGTGGTGACCCCGGCGGCGCGTGGCATGTGGGCCGCGGAACTGGGTGCCGAAGTCTCTGATGCACACTGGGATCTGTGTTGTGGGCTCCTTGAGATCCTATCCCCCAACTACAGGCTTCGCCTGATCCATTTCAAATATATCCATATGATGTATCGCACCCCTAGCCGGCTGCACCGCATGGGCTTGAGAGAGACAGATGCCTGCTGGCGCTGCGGAGCTCGCGGGGCTACATTCTTGCATATGGCGTGGGACTGTCCCACACTGGCGTCCTTCTGGACAAGGGTGATAGAGCTCATATGCACAATAACTGGCCTGCTGCTCCCTTGTACACCGCCAGTGGCACTACTAGGCATTCTACATATGATCAAACCCAAGCACCGGAAGCTACCTGCGATGCTAATTTTGCTGGCCAAGCGACAAGTTGCAATGCATTGGGGGGTGGCTACGTCGCCTAGTATAAGGGACTGGGTAAAAAGTGCAGCATATTGTCAAACACAGCTCGCTTTGTACTGGGAGCTCATGCCGGTGCGTTCACGGCCGAAAGACATATGGGAGCCTTTTATACACTGGCTGGCACAAACTACGCTCCAGGCGCTGTGATGTAATGCTCCTTGTGGGAACATGCGGGACGCAGATGGGATGTGGGTAGACGTTGAGACATGTGGGTGTATATCGGGGATTTGGATGGTGCATGGGTGGTAACAAAGCTGCGGCGATTAGATCTGGCGAATGCTGTACCTGCATACTGAAGTGGACAATGCTGACCCTATAATTGGCTGTTGGCTGGTGGGGGGCTGTATCGTCGATAATATGACCTGTGTTCACAGCAGTGAGTTGTGTTGTTATTTATTGTTTAAAAATGCAAATAAAAAGAATTTAAAACAAAAAGTTAGAAATATCCTTAAAAACGTCAGGCGCCTCACAGGACCAATCGCGCTAAACAAAACACTACTCTGCAATAACCCTTAGAAACACTACAACAAAGATGTGATATGTTGCAAACACATCCAGAAACTCATCCTGAAGTTTAAGAGAACATACCTACATGAAAATACAATTGTAATTAAACTACACATGAGCAAATAACATGGCATTCGAAATACACTACATTTTTTTTAAAATGTTGAATGACCACCACCAGAGTAAAAAATAACCACTGTAAGCTTAAAATGACACTGGTGTGCCTGTCAGCGCGATGATTAGACAGATGTGTGACAGTACTTGGTGACATCCCAGAAGAAAGTATTCTGCAACCGACACAGTGCCCACTGAAACCGAAGTACATCAGTGCTTGAACGAAACATAGTACTTGCCAGCAAATCGAAGTACTTGACAGCAGATGGCAGCAGTAGCTAAATTGTCCACAGAAGATGGAAAGAACCGGAGTCGAGTGTCCGGTGACATGAATAACTGGACTCACTACTCGAGCAATGAACTAAAGAGACGAACACTCCATGTTGAGGAAGAAGATCCTCACGTTACGACGCTGCTGAAGTGCTTCAAAAACGTTATTGATTGAACAATGGTTGGCAGAGTACTGGCGGGCACTTTCATTAACCCGGGATGCAAAAAGCCTGGATCCGCCAACTCCAAGATGGTGGCACGCTGAGGAGACGCACGCCGAGTGGCTCACGGTGCGCTCCTGCTGCAAAATGACCATAGACAGCATCGAAAACCTAAGACGTCATGGAAGGCTCAGGAGAAGCTCCGCGCGGCATCGTGGTCAAAGTAAGTTGTGCGAGCCACTATTGTACTTTAAAACGCAGCGTAACTGTCATCACAAACAGGCCTAGCTGCAAACATGACTATTACTTAACCCCTTCGCTGCTGCGGACATTCCGCTGCAGCGCTGGGGGGGGGCAGGGGGGCAGCGCGGTGGGCCTGTGCTCATGACGGAGCCGCTCCGTCATGAGCCACAGTTGAGCTGTGCTCATGACGGAACGGTTCCGTCATGACTCCGCCCATTTGCGTTGTCCCCCCGCACAGGCGGGGAAACAGCGCCGTGCAGGCGGAGCTGCCGCCAACGGGAGTGTCATGACGGAACCGTTCCGTCATGAGCACACGGCAACCGTGGCTCATGACGGAACGGTTCCGTCATGAGCGGGGAAGGGGTTAAAAACTCCATTTTTGTCACAGGGTCGGTCTCCTCTTCAGCAGGCAATGCGACAAGGCGATCTAAATTAATCCGAATCATACCAACTGTCAAATCGCCAATCCTCAAAATTAAGCAGGCACAAATAAAGCTCACACCAGCACAGCGCTAGCACGAGGGAGCACACAAAGTTAGTAACACATCCAACATCCTTATGTAAAGCAGAATCGATAAACTTAGCACTGGGGCAAAAACACAGGCAGTCACCAATTACCTTGGTTCCAGAGGCAGAAAAAAAAACTCCTCCTCCTTAAAGCCTTAATCACCTCTTGTGACACTCTTCCACACACGGACTGTGGGACTCCTCTTCCTTGCAGCCCTTCTGGTCACGCACGCTGGGGGCGCCTCTTCCCAGTAGCACATCTGAATTTGGGCTCTGCGTACACAAGAGCCCTGACACGCCATTGCTCCTCCTCTTGACAGGGACAAAGGAACCTCCTCAGCTCACGAAGAAGGTCAGACGGGCTTCTCCCATGCATAGGTCTGTTCACCACGGACACTGAGGACTTGTTGCACCTCATGGACACTTAAAGCTGCACCTCCCCAGACGCCCTTCCCCACACAAACAAAGGGGAACTACTCTTCTTCTACATTGACCGTGAGATAGACTAGAGAGAAACCTCACACTCGTTGCTCCAGTGGAGAACTCCTCTTCATTGCACCTGAGGAACTTCCCTTGATTTAGACACTCTCCCAATGTAAATCAACATGAACACCTCTTCCATGGTTACAGCAGCCTTGAAGAAAGAAAGTCCAGCAGGAACTGGCACACGGAGGTTAGGGCGACCGGTGTTGTGGTCACTGGTGGGGCTCACAGTGCCAGGTAGTTCCGCCAAATGAGGAGTTTCTTTTCTTTAAGACAAGTTTCTTCAAGTCACCCTAGTTTAGTTACACACCAGTCTATTCAGGTTACACGCATGGTTTCTTTAGTCCAAATTGTCGCCAATTGAAGTGACCTGGTTCCATAAGTTGATGTGACACAGCAGACGTAGCCAGGATAGATCTTAAGCGTATTTATTGAGTTAGTAAAGTCCATAGAATAGCCCCACCAGGAGCAGCCTGCTAGCTGCTCAGCCCATCCTCCCAACTGTCTCACACCACACCAACCTCCAACATTCCAGTCACGTCAACATTCCACATGGAACTCTCACACTGGCTGAGCAGCTAGTTACAAGATACAGGAGAACAGTAATAACCTTACATGAAGATACTACAGTGTGTCTACATGTTTATTTCTACACCTTCAGGGCACAGAAGATACAGCCAAAGAGCAAGCCCCAAGTGGACACTGCACTCCCAACTGGATAGCAAAAGCTCCAGCTTTGGGAGTGCTTGATATTAGAAAAAAAAGTCTGGTGGAAAAAATATCTGGCCCCATAAAACAATCTTCAGATTCACCGGGAGGAGGCTACTATGCCTCCTGCAGCCACCCCACAACATCATTGGTGGTGCCCCTGCCAGATTTGGGGCTACCACAAGCCAGAACAATATGCAAATATGAAAGCCAGCAGAGGATTACAGAGCTCTCCCTCCCTCACGCCACCCAACTTCTTGTGGGTTTTATTGTTTAATTCTTTTGAGCATTGTGTCCTCATTAGGGGCAGCTCGGAGAGTCCACCCCAAGGTGCCCCGGCTGGCTTCCTACCCAACCAGCAACCATCTCTGCTGGAGCGGGAGCCAGCAGCATGTTTCTCCTCTGCCTGCTCCATGCATGCCTGGTGTTTGGTGTGCAGTGGCCACCCCACTCCCCCTAGACACGTGCAAGGTGGCTGGCGGGAGGCCATCACTATTGGGGGGGCATGGAGGTGCTACATCTTTCTTCTGTGCTATTCAGGGGTCCGGAGATGGGGCCCCAAGCCCCTTATTTATATCTTTGGGGGAGCATGATGGTCCTCCTCTATATATTGCATCGACTATTAGGGAGATAGGGCGAAAATGGGCCTTTGGAAGGAACCGCCCACACAAACCCGTCCTGGGTAAAAATAGAAATCCTTGCACCAATCTTTCGCCCCCCCAGGCTGTAAGCCACCCCTGAGGTAATTTCCAGGCTGGCGGTGAAGGCCCACACATTATGTCCCTTAAGAGAGGTCAAACGTAACTAATGTTTGAAGGTGGACATCTATGGCCCTGAGGAGCCTATTTTCATCATCTTAGGCTAATTTTACTCCAGGTAGAGAGCTCTAGCCACCAGAAGCAGCTCCAGCGGGCCTCCTGGCATCAAAAGGGCTGTAAGCTGCAGGCAGCAGGTATTACTGGCTCAGTGTACCAGCTTTTCTCCTTTTTTCTGTCTCTGGTGCTCTTTTTCTCTTGCTTAGGTACACAAGTGCAGCTTTTCCCCCAAATGGTTCGCAGGTGGTGTAAGGGGGTAGCCTTCCTGGCCTTTGGAGAAACCCACTGCTCCTGGGGTAAACTGGGGGTTAGAGTCCTTAGTCCTTTATGGCATCAGTGGTTTGTCCTTCCAGTTAACCTTGTCTGCTGCCACAGCCGCAGTCCCAGAGTCCAACAGAAAAAAGCACCCTCTTTCCTTTGTGCAAGAGTTTTTAAATGGGGTTGTAAGGTTCTAGAATCCAGGCCCCCTGTCCAATCCTAAGATGCCACATCACCTCTCTACCTCTGCTCCACACTTTCTGCACAGCCTGCTGTGACAGTGCAAGATGGTGCCATCCAGAATGTCACTGGTTAGTTCCACCCCTCGCTGACATCACTGCCAGGGTCTTTCGCACCAAAGATTCAAAGAGGAGCCGCTCCTTTGTTCAGTGGGCGTGTGCTGTCCCCTGCCCTGGTACAGTGTGACAGCTAACTAACAGATTTTCTTCCCCATCCCTTCCATTTCAGGAGCTGAGGGAAGCACTGTTTAATACTCCTTTTGTGTGGGCAGCCGTCTTATGGTAAAAGGCAAACACTGTTGGTAAACATTAGCAGTCAGTTTGCCATGCAATTTCCGTGGGTGAGACATATGTAGATATGCTCACCCACAGTAAAAAGTCCAAAACCGGTTGATCAGAAAAAGCAATGCATCCGGAAAAGCAAAATGGACAAAACCCATTTTGCAACAATAACCCAAAAGAAAATGTAACTCGACACCCCATAGGAGAAAATAAAACAAGTGACATGAGAGAATAACAAGAATGTAGAATTACTTAATAGTGAAACAGGAAATAAAATACTGGCACAATGAAAAAGATGAAACATCTTAATAATATCATAGAAAACGCTGTGCTCAGGCCAATGAAAGTCAAAAATGTTTTTAAACAAAATTAAAAATGTTCATTCCAACACAGAAATTACTAAAACAACTGACAATGAGGTCTGACTCGCAGAGATTTCTTTGCCAAAAGTGCACCTGAAGCACACACCAACCCTGTTATGTATATGTTTCAAATACTCATTTAGCTATTTTACACGTTTCAACGTTATCAATGTCCCCAATGTCAATTTGAATCACTTTTTAAGTTTGGGAAAAGTAAACAATATAAATATAGTATTATTTACCATTAAAATGCATCATAACAAATAAAAAAGGAGTATTTGCAGTGAATCATAAGGGATGTAGATGAGTTATTCATTTAATGCATGACTTTATATTTGCTTTTTGTTCTTATTCATAGTGAAGCCTGGAGTGTGTCCACCTGAAAGATATGTGGACCCCAAATTGATTTTCAATAATTCCACCTACTGTGACCATGATGGACAATGTTCAGTGTGCTTGTTGTAAAGAATATTTTACTTGCCTTACCGCCATGTGATGGGTCTCTTCTAAAGGGGCAAATGCACTATCTTATTATCTGTTGCTTCAAATCACATGCAAATTGTGTGCAAAAGAGCATCACTTGCATAAAATGGAATACACAAAAGCCTCATTTAGGAGTGAGATGTAATAGGGCATTCACAAATTGCTAGTTTTTACTCCCTTCTTTTGATTCCCAGCCTTGTATAGAGGTCGGGGAAATATTGTTTACATGACAATGGAGCCAACATCATCTGCTGTGAAAAAACGTTTGGCAGGCCTGGTGCTGGTGGCCAAGGCATCTGAGGAGCTGCTATATTTAGGGTATCTACTCCAATGCCAAGTCAGCAGCATTCTCACTAACTGCGATTGCAATGTAAACATGTGTGGTCCTGTACAGGTAAGGGTCTTAAATGTCCTCACAAAGTGGTATACACCTCACGACATGCAAGGGACACTGCTGATGTCACTTCCAAGGATGGACCCTCACTTTGAGAGTCTGTTTTCAGATTTTTCAGATATGACATAAGCGCTGATAGGTCTGCCTTCCATGTCTATCATGGCATCGCTGGCCTGCTGCCACTGTTCTTTTTTCCCTGAGGCAAACAAGGCTTAGGAGACGGGAGCCACTTTGGTGGCAAAAGGACACAATTGGTCGCCACTCTAAGTTTAGCATGCCACCCGTGGCAGTGTTCATGGAGAAAGTAGCTCTACTGCTCCAGTTTTTTGGAGGGTGGGCCTCCAAACTCTGAATGACACCAAAAGTCTTTTTAGTTGGATTACATACTGATTTTTTAGATCCTTGGTGTGGTGGCCACTGACAGATGGCTATAGTTGTTAGCTTCATGAGGAGCCACTCATTCTCTTTGTAGAGAGTATTACTATTCTTAGGCCTGTGTGATTTAGCTCACTCCAAAGATCTTGATAGTGGAAAGTTCATCATTAATAAAGGTGTGAAATATAGTTGTATCTCATAATATCGAGGTCAATAATATCGACCTACACATATATCAACTCCACAACATCGACTACCAAAATATCTTTAGGGTAAACAAATATTTGCATGTAAGGAATTGAGTTATTAGTTGAGAGGGGCAAAAGCCCCACTCAAATAATAAACACAATCCTTCCTTTTCAGGGTGACTCAAAAAAAGTCACTAAATAAACCTGTGCTCAAACCTCTGGCAGCTTGGCACAAAGCAGTCATGCTTAACTTAGAGGCAATGTGTAAAGTATTTAAGCAGCACTCAAACTGTAATAAAGTGAAAACACAACACTAGAAAATCTGTTATCTGGTCTCACTAGACCAGGTCAAAGTCACAAGTTCAGGCCGACCACAATGGAACGCAGGTCAGACACAGGGACCAGGTTCGCCCCCATTAAGATTTTACCTTCACTTAGTCCAAGTCCATGCAGGGAGTTGCAGCGGAGCTTAGTGTTGGAAGTGAGGAGATCATTGTTAACATGAAGAGCTGTTCAGTACAAAGAATCGGTCATTGCTGGTGTCTCGCATTTGGAGTCTAGACTGATGTAGAGCAAGTTATCCCAGGAGATTCTTGTGAAGAACCAAAATCTTCTGGATCATCACCTGGAGTTCAGAACCTGTGATTTAGGCAGAGGAGGAGTGCCCTCTGATGCCAGCAAGACCTGAAGGGCACCTTTTGGGGATCAGGACTCTCTCCAGCAGAGGCCATCAGCAGGACTCGGGTAGGTCCAGCTGGTGCTGGTTAGCTGGGCATTTGCAGGGAGGCCTCTGAAAGCTTGTTGTGTCCCCATAGCTCAAAGAAGAGGTAAGCCAACTGACCCTTAGAGTCACTTCTGGGGAGCATGAATTCAAGAGAAGCAGGTCCAGTCGTTCGTTTTGGACAGAAAGGCAGTCTTTCTTCGGAATCTACCTCAGTTCCAAGAGTGTTCTTAAGAGAGGTTCCAAAGTGTCCCTTTATTCCCAGAGCCAGCCTGTAGGTGGGGGATGCCTTTATCTGACCTTTCCCCTTTTCTGGGTTTGGCTCCAAACGGCCTAGGGTAACAAAGTGCAGTCAGGCCTAGGTGTCAGTTGCATTTGTGAGTAGCAGGGCAGGCAGCCCTTAAAAATCAGGAAGGAACTGGCCAAGCCCTGACACTTCCCTTTGAAGCTCAGGAAGGGCTGAGTGCAGCCCCCAAGGACATCCAGGACATCGTGCTCAGGAGAGCAACACCCTTCCCAACACCCAAGGCCTTTTTGTCCCCATGTCTGAAAGCAATACACAAAACACCACAGGAGAGCCAATCATAACCATGTGACCCTGAAAACTGGCAGAAAGGCACATTGGGTTTAGGTAGAAAAATGCCAACAGGCATTTTTAGAAAAGTAACTTAAATTCTGACTTTACCTTCAACGAGAGGTTTAAATTGTGATTCATTTGAGTGGATAAGCATTTCTCTATCTGTTCCCAAACTGGTGTTATTATTTTTTAAGTGTAATAAGTTAACCCACTAGTAAAAAGCACTGCTCTTGTTTTTTTTACTGGGGGCCAATCTTGTAGCACTGCAGCAAAACTGTCTCCCAGTGATAAAACTGGCCTCCATGGCCAGAAAACCAGATCCCACCCCTACGACTCCCCAGGGAAATACCCGCTGCCCGCTACTGCCAGTTCGGCTCTGATTTTGACCCATTTCAATTGTAGGGTCACATCAAGAATGGTGTCATATGTCTAAAGCACCTAGAATCATGGAGACAGGAAGTTTACTTATTCAATCAACTCTCAACAGTATGCATATCAAATGTTATGCACAACCTCCAGAGCAACACATTTCTCTGAAATGTAACATGCAAAATCACTAGAGAGAGCTACTATAAATAGTGTAACCAGTGTACACAGCATCTACCTGTGTGGGAATTCCAAGGAATGATGAGGAGCACTCAGGAAGGCCTAAAGATGTAGTGTATCCATTGTGCCCCTCATTTACAAGATGTGTGAAGCCACCAAAAAAACACTAAGTCTGTAACTTCTCTAGACCCCACTGGGCAACATAGTGGAGGAATGTGGTTCTCTCCATATATGTAAACTGCAATTCCCGCTTTGTGGGAAACATTCTGAATAGCTCCAAGTGAGAGCACGCGTCTATCATGCTGGGTGTCTAAGTAAAATAAATCCGCAAGTTTGGTTGTGGCGAGGACCATGGTAAAAGTATCTAGAAAGTCCCATCTCCTTGTTATCAATACACATACTAGTCAATCCAGAGATCAAATGAATGATTACACACATTGCGAGTTATTGAGACTTTATCAATCATGTGGAACCTGTAGCTACAATTACCAGTGCAAATCTAAATCATGGAAGATAATGATAGTACTAACCTAGAAAATCATGTTAGTACAAAATCCTTCAAAATCACCTTTATGGCGATGCCACCGATACAAAACCAAAAGTACTTCTCATGATCCTGTTAAGTTATTAAAGAAATCCAACAAAGGATAATCGATTACAAGCTTGGTTTATCAGTTAATCTAGGACTCATGCTACTCTGCACCACTACGTCTGCTGTCTCATTCAACAATAAAGTCAGAGATGGGTAAGCTCCCACCTAAATATCGTCAGTGTGCGAATTAACTAGACTTCATCTAATTTCAAGGAGCAGTGGGCGTCTTTATAGAGGGTATTTTTGTACTAGAAGGGTTAAGGTGTTGTTTTTGAAAGAGTGTTCCATGAAGTCTACATATAGAATGGGATGAGGCGGTGAGGAGAGCAGCTTTACAGGAACCATTGGGTAATTAGCTTGCTACCTATTCCATCACTCACCTGTCCAACAAACAAAAATATGCCTTACAACATTCGGAGAACTGATTTTTAGTATGAAAAAGGCTGGTGTATTTGTATTTATGCACATATACATTTTGGGGCCTGAAAGTCCATTATTCTTGCAAAAAGAGTTAGCTTGTCATGTGTCCCAGTTAGGCACAGTAGGAAATTATGTCATTTTTAACATGTACACAGATCTTTCCTGTAGTTGCCTTCACTGTTCACTATGACTTTTGACACATATTTGCGTTTGTGACACTTTGGGTTTGTTTCCTGGAAACATGGACCTTGCTTACACGAGTCAACTGCCCAAGAACACAATCATATTGTGTAGGCTTTGTGTACAAGGCCTAAACATATGTTGTGCAAATGTGTTTGTTATTTATGTGCATTTAGTGACACAACTATCTGTAGAATGCAAACAATGGCAGCCTGATCACAGCCTCGGCCCAAGGCAAGGATGCCTTTTTCTTTATATAAGCATCTGTTTCTGGGTATAGTCAGAGGAGGCACTTATGCTGACTTCGAGAGGCCCCTACATGCTGAAGCTTTTCACCCAGCAGCTGACTGACATCTCTCTGAGGGGTATCCAGTTTATGACCAAGACGGGGTCCCACCAGGCAATGGGGTTGTATCATTCATTAGGGGGTTTCTTGGTAGAACGTACACATAGGTTAGATTTTATTATAGTTGGAGTATGCAGAATTATTATGTTATTTCAAATGCTTGTTTACATATATTGTTTCAGCACAATAGTGGAACTTTTTGTTCTGTTCACTTTCCTGACACTTATTATAACTTTCGCCTGCTTATGTCTATTGAGCATTCCAGTATGTATTTTGTATACAAGAATTACTTCGGTTCAATAAACCTTGAAAACGTCCCTTCTGAGTATTCCTTGAATATTTCTCTGAGCAAAAAAAAGCACAAGTGTATGAGTGAAAGGTCCTAGGTCTGTCACCACAGTTCCTGAGGGAGCAGGGTTGTCATGTTCAGTGGTTTCCAGAAGTGTTCACTCCCTGTCTAGGTTAGGGGAGCTTATGGTGGTTCTGTAATCTAGCTGGTCCAAGGGACAACATACTTTGGGGGGGTGCACGGAATCAGTCTGGCACCATCCCAAAGTTTATGTCATCCACAAACGTGCAGTTCCTACTGATTAGTAGAAACTACACAACAAGCTGGAAAGTATATACAGATATATGGAAAGATTAATCTTCTTAGCACATCTGCTACTTCCCACTGGAAAACATAGAAGTACAAGAGGGGATGTTGTGTACTTGTTATGGCCAGGCTCAATGAAGAAACAGATCCATACCAGGAGGATCAATTCCCAACCACCTCTGTGTTTTTGACATTCTTTGCCTGCGAGGGACTCATGTCATACTTTGTCTAGGCCTATGATGACATTTTGTCATAAGCATTCTTTGTGAAGCAGAATGGATGGCCGCTCTCAGGACCACTGTGCAGCTTGGAACTTGGTTGAGCAATTGTGGATGTGATTGCTCCACAACTCAACTTCTTGCCTTTGCCTATGTATATGTGTGAAAGGCTTACAACTCCCACCTAAAGTTTGGAGGAAACTGAAAATCCTATACTTTCTACACAAACCTCTGAATCTGTTCAGGGTAAACAGATCTGCTGACAGGTGGGGAGGAAGAACTTGTCTTCAGCCCCAGCGCTGTTTCTCTCACATCAAACAAGGGATGTTTCAAGACTAACTTATTCAGAGATGGCTTGAAGACATTCTTTCAATATTTAGTTCAAGTCATCTTACATTTGCTGACTAGTCCTTAATATCTGATTCCACATGGGCATTGAGGAATCGATTGATACATTTCCAACTGGTCCCGTGAAATTCTATATAAGATACATGGGTGCTGAAGAATATCAGACATGGTGCTCCGTATATTTATGATCATGTAACCAATTCCAATCTAACAATGAACCTGCGGCCTAATGAATCAGCTCAGAAAGTTGGGGCTCTTTACAAATATGCTGGATGTGTTAGAAAAAAGGGAAGTAATTATGAGCTTGTACTGTGAGAAGAGTCTGACAATAAATTCAAATGCCTTCCCTCTGCAAACTTTCAGGTCTGTTTCAATATAACCCTAAAATGGGTCAGCAGGTTTTTTCTCAAGGGGTTTTCTTTTTTCAATGTGAACTGAAGATTTGGCTGCCGTAGTTTGCTGAATCCTCTTATTGAGGAGCATAGGTAGGTTAAGCGATTGGATTTTATCTGACCAGCTGGGATTCAGTTGCATTGTTCTGCAGCGTACTGTCCGGACAATAGTTTGTTCATGATTTTTGGCACAGCAGGCAGCAGCGAGAAGTTTTTAACCTCATGTTTGAGAAGATGAGTCAGGAAGGCCTTTTCCCTTTTCTTTGAGAAAGCAGTATCAGCACTTACTGAGGCTCGTCTTGGATGTTTAACAAGAAAAATGGCAGCTTCTTGGCCAGATTCAGTTGGTTTATATCTATCAAATGTTTGTAGATCTGTCATGTTGGCTACTCTTATTTCCTATTAATGGCTGATCCTGAGCTTTTCTACAAGGATCCAATTTTCTGGCTTTCTTTTTTAAAGCCAGAATGTTCCTGGTTTGAAGTGTGCTATTTCTGTGGTTTTCATGTGCTGTATTTGAGAATAAACATTGAGAGGTAAGGGTTAGGCTCAAGCAGAGCATCAGGCCATTTTAATGCTGGCATGGTATACTGTCAAAGAACATAAATAGCTGGGTGGCAGTAGTCGATGAGGAGGTAAGGCTCTGATTTCTTTCTGTAATATTCATTACCATGATTCTCCCTTCCTCATCTCACTACCTATGATCCTCCCTCCCAGGAGTACCTCACGACGATCCCAGGATTACTTGCAGCATAGTGATTTGTTGGTGATAGGGACATCCTTCATGTTCCCTTCCCTTGAGAGAACGATGACCGTAAAGACAGCAGGGTCTGGAAAAGGTGCAATGGGAGTACTGCCAATGGAAGGGGGAATTTGTTAGGGCCTGCATCTCCTATATAGTAATGGGTTCAGATGAGAAAGGGGGAAATGGAGTAATGAAAATAATGGGTAAGTGAAACATTCTAGGTCAGAAACAAATTGTCTAGAACTACGCTCCCTTCTTGCAGTGTGTTCCAGGTCAGTGTTGTGTATGCAGATGTTATGGGGCAGAGGGTTTCCCCTCTTTACATGTACTTCATTCATTCTGTTTTTCCAGACAGACCTGGTACTTGCCCAGCTGAGGACCTGAAGGCTGAGAGAAAGACCGACTACTGCACTGCGGACAGTGAGTGTGCAGAGGGCAGTAAGTGCTGCTTCATCAACGGACAGAAAACATGTTTGCCATTTGTGGAAGGTATGTGTTGCACAAGGTACTTCTTTGCAATCATGTTTTGAGGTTCGTGGACAGAAGGTTATCTAGGGGCCTATTTACAAGCTCCGTTGCGAGTCTCCTGAATGAAGCAACAAAAAAAATAGATTTATGAAGTTACTCAAGGCCACCTTGTGTGACCCTGAGTGGCTTCATAAATCTTGAGGAAAGCAATGCAGTGCAAATCACTGCGCTGCCTTACTCTGCATCAGGGAGACATTCGATGGGTGTTGTGTGGGTGTTTGCACACAGCATCCATGGATTTTGATGCATTTCCTGATTTACCAGCAGTGGCAGACCAGGAAATGTGCCAAAAACCTACACCTCCCCAGGTGATGCATAACAAGGAGAAATATCTTTATTTCTCCTCATTTTTTACACAGAGAGAGGTAATGCCTGAAGGGATTGTTTTTGTGCAGGAAGGGGGGGGGGGATGTCATCGTCCCTCCGCTCCGTTCGGTACCAGGAAGCACACCTAGGGTCACATGACCAATCACAACGCTGCAATGCAGCTTTGTAATTGGTCTGAGCACCGTGGTTCCTAGGCATGTTCTCCACCCAGGCTGTAATGCAGCCTGTGTGGAGAGCATGCAAAGTGTGAATGACTGTTTGGCAGGCAGGCCAAACAGTCATTGCGCACTTAGGAGGGTATTACCACTCCTCCCCTGCCCTGCTCTGTGAGCAGAGCAGCCCCACCCCGCCCGTCATGGAAAGCTGCTGGAGCAGGACAAAATAAAGTGATAATAACATCACATTCTTATAATTTTATTTTTCCTTTCTTTCACTGCTGCAAAACAGTGGGGCGACACTCCCCTGCCTTAGCGGAGGAGCCACCACTGCAAATAGAGTGTTTTTATTCATATTTTGTTTGCAGCAATTTGTTTAACCTAATGAATATTCATTGTGCCTGACAGCAGAAGATGTATTTTCATAAAATGATAAATTGATTGAATTTTAAAAAGATATCTGATATTTGAGTTATAATTCATGCAAAGTTTAGAGACTTATTACTAATGTTAATTAGTGCAAATAGCACTAGCAATTATTTCCTAACATTAGTGGAATGATGCCATCATGATTACGGTTTTCTTCAGACATTATCACTATTGCTCACATGGGGAGAGAGCACGCTGCCAGCAAGTCAGCACCAGTTATCTCATTGCATTCTGGTAGATTTTGTTTATAGTGTTTTTGAATCAATCCCAAGTAGAAATGTGTTTGCACTGCTGGTGCAGTTGGTGCTTGCATTATCACACACATTTCTGAGTTCAGCAGAAAGTACCAGGCAGGTTAGGGGGTGCTTGAAATGACACTTTCATTATGTCAAGTAAATCAGTGCTCCAAAGCGTGCATGTCAGTACCGTCCTGTGTGTCCCCAGAGCTGACATCCTAAGCGCCACTGTCACAGACTTGAGTAGTGATTGTGACCCCTCTGACAAAGCACCTCACAAAGTAGCCCTTAACAACTATCACGGCTGCATCAAAAATAGACCAAGAGAGCAGCGATCTCTTCCCATGTCAGTACTGCGGCCATACGAAGTAGCTTTTCACGATAGTCAAAGAATTCTCCAATTCAGTAGCCATTGAAAACAAATATCCAACCCTCCCAGGAACTGTTCGGAACCCTCTCTGACCACTTATGTCCAACTAGCAGACCTCATAGCCAAAATCAAATTCGGCTCCCTGGCTGATTAGTGTCCCCCTCATACTATAACCTAGTTAGCTTCCTCACTTATTCCATCAGTCACATCTTTATGTAATCTACTGCTGTTTTGATCTACCGCCCCTCGGTAATAGAAATCTGCTTATGTTACACCTATTCTAAAAAAACACACCTTGATCTCAAGGAACCCATCAATTATTGTCCCATATCTGTTCTCCCATTAATTGGCAAATTGCTGGAATCTCACGTAACTAAACAGCTGTTATCCTACCTGGAGGCTCATTCCTTGCTGGAAGGCTCTCAGTCAGGCTTTCGCCCTCTACACAGCACAGAAACCACCCTTGTAGCAGTAACAGACTCTCTCAGCCTTTCTATGGATGCCGGCAAGCCAGGTATGCTGGTTCTTCCCGACCTGACGGTGGCATTTGATACCGTGTCACACCCTATTCTGATTCAACACCTTCAGGAGATAGGTATACACGTCACCGTCTTACATTGGCTTGCCAACTTTTTGAAAGATAGAACTAAAACCATCACTCTGGGTCCTTTCCACTCTAAGACTGTGTTCCTGAACAAGGGAGTTCCTCAGGGCTCTACCATAAGTCTGACTCTCTTCAAGATTTATGTTGCTCTCCTTGCTTGGTTAGTCAAGTCCTATGACTTCGAGATACTTTCTCATGCTGATGATACTTAGCTGGTCATCTCTCTCGAGCAAGATAGCGAGGATGTTAAACAGCGATTTATCTCCTGTATGAGAGACATTGCCAGCTGCATGTCCTCAAATTGTCTACAACTGAATGGGGACAAGACCTAGATGCTACTTCGAGGTAAAGCTCATCTTCACAGGGCTGAGGCTTGGTGGCCGATGGAGCCTGGCCCTGACCCCGCTCCTAGAACCACATTGAGGAACTTGGGTATCCTCTTTGATAATAATTTATCGATGAAGGCCCATGTGGCATCTACATGTGGCATGTGTTTTGGGACAATGACCCTCCTTAAGAGGGCTATTCCAGTGGCTGCCACTGGACTCCCGCAAGATCCTTGTCCTGACCTTGATTATCAGCCGCCTAGACTATGGAAATGCGCTTGTAGTAGCTTCAAACGCATCCCTCCATGCCAAGATGCAGATAATTCAAAATACCGGTATGCAGATAGAATATCGAGATGGAAATGTCGACTTACACAAATATCGTGTTGGAAATATTTTGATACAGAAATATCAAAAGCAAGAATATCGTGGTCAAGAATATTGATTTTAAAGTTATAAATATAGTTTTAAAAAATATCAGTCATTAATATCGTTTGCAAAAATATAGTTGTTTAAAATATCAATTTTTTAATTAGTGTTATGTATTTTAGTATGTATTTTGAATGTATGTGATCTATTTTTTTGCATAAGTATTGTTTTTGTTTTTTAATATATATGTGTTAAATTTCTAGAAGTTATCAATCTTATTTTAATAAAATGTTGTGTTTTTTAGTTCCGTAGCAGGTTGTGGGTTGATAGGGGAATAGGGTGGAAAGTAATATAGTTATAATAAATGAATGACTATTTTTTATTTAGTAATATTTATTTAGTTGACATGACATTTTATAGTGTTAATTGTGGGAAGTAATTTATTATTAGTTAATTATTAATTGGTTGTTAATTTATATTAATTAATTAATTGGTAATTAATTATGGTAATTTTGTCATTTTTTTAGGAGCGGGTTGTGGGGTTTATAGGGGTAAAGGATGGGAAGTATGGGAAGTAATTTAATTATCATAAATTAATGGTCACAATGTATTAATATTTATTTAAATTGAAGGGTGGAAAGTAATTTATGTTTCATTCATTAATAATTAGTTGATCATTATTATTAAGCCATCCTACCCACAGATCTCCCGAGGCTTCGCCGGGAGCAACGCTTCATTTTAAAACTACACTGACCGTTGGTGCACTAATCTTTGTGCTCCTCGGCAATTGCGCCCTGGATTTCCGCGCTACTTACTTTTAGCTGCTCCCTCCTTTGCACGCCCCCCAGAGCGCCGGCCGCTGATCGCCTCCTCCTGCCGGGCTGCTGCTCGGAGCAGGCACGGGCGAGTCCTCCATCTTGGGCGGCTCTGGGCTAGCGCTGCAGCTTTTTGGCCACTCCCCCCCTGACAAGTACTTCTGGCGCCTAGCGGACATCGCGCCTACTCTCATCCTACCCACAGATCTCCCGAGGCTTCGCCGGGAGCAACGCTTCATTTTAAAACTACACTGACCGTTGGTGCACTAATCTTTGTGCTCCTCGGCAATTGCGCCCTGGATTTCCGCGCTACTTACTTTTAGCTGCTCCCTCCTTTGCACGCCCCCCAGAGCGCCGGCCGCTGATCGCCTCCTCCTGCCGGGCTGCTGCTCGGAGCAGGCACGGGCGAGTCCTCCATCTTGGGCGGCTCTGGGCTAGCGCTGCAGCTTTTTGGCCACTCCCCCCCTGACAAGTACTTCTGGCGCCTAGCGGACATCGCGCCTACTCTCATCCTACCCACAGATCTCCCGAGGCTTCGCTGGGAGCAACGCTTCATTTTAAAACTACACTGACCGTTGGTGCACTAATCTTTGTGCTCCTCGGCAATTGCGCCCTGGATTTCTTCGCTACTTACTTTTAGCTGCTCCCTCCTTTGCACGCCCCCCAGAGCGCCGGCCGCTGATCGCCTCCTCCTGCCGGGCTGCTGCTCGGAGCAGGCACGGGCGAGTCCTCCATCTTGGGCGGCTCTGGGCTAGCGCTGCAGCTTTTTGGCCACTCCCCCCCTGCCATGCCCCCTCATGTGTCCCTATATTTTGACCAGTCAGCCCCGGCGGCGCAGCGGGCGGGCGCAGCGGGCGCGACGACGGCGCGCCGAAGTTGCGCCTAAGTTAAGCCCGTCTGCGCCCGTCCGCGACGGGCCGGGACCAGGGGCCACAGACCCTGCTCGGCCTTTAGTCTACACTTCGGTCCAACTGTCTGCTCTTTTCACTGCCCCCCCTCTCTCTCCCTCCCTATTGCACCGTTTAGACTCCTTGGGTATCAATGCTCATCCTTCTTCCTGTCCCCGTCCTGCTGTGCTTAGTCCTACCCTTCCTACATTTGGCATACCCTCGGTTACTTGCCCTCCTCCTGGTCCCCCCCCAGCTTCTGCTATTTTGCTTAACACTCGTTCTGCGGCCAAAAACCAAACGGCCCTTTCTACTCTTCTCCACAATGATTCTCCTGATTTTCTATTCCTTACAGAAACCTGGTTTTCTTCTGCTTCTCTTCCTGATCTCTTGGCCATTTTACCTGACACCTACTATGCCCTCCGTGCAGATCGCCCGGACGGCAAGGCTGGTGGAGGTGTGGCTATGATTATCCACTCCTCTTTAAAATTTCAACTTCTCGATCAACTAATAGTTGGTGGTAAATAATGAATGGATGTGGAAATGCATTTCATAGCGCCTACAAGTGTGCAATGTGGCAGACACACATGCCCTTAGGGCATGTATGTGTGCCACATGTGCACACATGGCCGATTCAGGGGTGCAACAGGGTGTCAATGTGACACCCTGCCACCCTTGCATGTGTTCCCCCCATTACCGAATCGGTATTTACCGATTCGGTAATGAGGCATACCTTCCCATCAATGGGAAGGTATGCCTCATTACCGAATCGGTAAATACCGATTCGGTAATTACCGAATTTTACCGAATCGGTAAAAATTACCGACTCATTACCTACATAGCATTTACCACTTCATAAATACCGAATCGGTATGATTCGGTATTTATGAAGTGGTAAATGCAAGCCCACCCACATAAGGCCTCATAAGTGCTGCAGCTCTGGGTGTGCAGCTCAATTTCTACTTCCATTGAAAGGTACAAGAATGAGAAGCACGAAGGTGGGCAAACCCACAGTCTGCCCATCCACTCCTATCGCCAAACACTTTCTGCAAAAGTGGATTGAACGACATGTGAACAATGAATTTACTAATGCATTTATATTGTTTCTGCTATGTTCTGACAGAGAAACCTGGAGCGTGTCCACCAGAGCGAGTCCATGTTACAGACACATTCAATGATAGCTTTTGTAAGAGTGATACAGACTGCCCCAGTGATCAGAAGTGCTGCTCGGACAATGGTGACCAGTTTTGCAAGGCTCCCGCCAGAGGTACTCGCTAATGTAGCTTTTACTCCTTTACTCTTTTGAATACTGAAATATGCACGTTTATGGGCAGCTTCAACATTTTTAAGACTTCAATGTGTTGGCCTTATCTTAGTACTTCTTTTCTAGACTTGACAGGTTCTCTCCTGGCAGAGAGCACTATATTCAAAGATGCAATGGCATGTTTATAACACACTGCATGGGATGACACAGTGCGGGATGTCCAGACCACACCTGATCATTGACTTCATGGACGTCTCACTTTACAGAGCACTAAAACCATTGACCTATGAGATCCCTTCCACGGTCTCAAACACTAGAAACTATGGAGGCCTGTCAATCTCTCTCTCTCTCTCTCTCTCTCTCTCTATCTCTCTCCCTCTCTCTGTGTGTGTGTAGATATCTATCTATCTATCTATCTATCTATCTATCTATCTATCTATCTATCTATCTATCTAAATATATATATAAATACACACACACACATATGTATATGTATATATATATATATATATATATATATATATATATATATATATATCCCAAGAACTTCACTGCTGCTTGGCGCTTCAAGTATTGAAGAAAGGAGCATGGAAACAACTTTGGTGCATTCAATCGATTTATTTACCTCAAGGTAAATCTGCAATAACGTGTTTCGGCTCCGAAGAGCCTTGATCACATATATCATATACATATAGCCTTGTAACCCCACCTTCCCTCTGCCGATTTCGACCCCGGGGACCCCATCCCCCATGGAGAGTCTTTTCTTTTTTAATGGGGAGGGACCCCATCCCCAGGAGCTTGGCCTTTTCCTTTTTTTAAAATTTATTTTGAATATAGGAGGCCTGCGTGTCCCACCTTCCCTGGGACAATTCTGGCCCTGGAGACCCCATCCCGTGGGGCCAGGCATTCTTTTTTTTTTAGAAATGGGGAGGGGGCCGGCGTGGCCCGCCTTAGCAGGCCGATATTGCCCTAGAGACCAGATCTCCCAGGGCATGCCAGCATGTTGGGGACCGCAGGGGGAGCCTCAAGGCCCCCGCGGTCCCTGCCGGCTCCCCGCCTCCTGCAGGAGCCGGCATTGCTTTTGGACAGAGAGAGCTGCAAACATGCAGCTCCCTCTGTCCAAAAGCAATTCTGCTCCGCCCTCATGGAAACGAGGGCATTTTGAATGCTCCTGCTTCCATGAAGCAGAGCATTGTTTGCTATGGCTTGGCGTGCAGCAGTTTGGACTGTAGCCGTGTCTTACGTTTCCTATGGAAATCAACATGGGGAAAATATATATATATATATATATATATATATATATATGTTCGCTCTTAGCCTTCCCAAAAGATTGAGCCTCACTCGAACATTTACCAAGGTGGCAAGCCTTTAATGAAGAGTATGAACAGTCAGCTGAGGCAGTTACGATCACACGGCCACAACGCGACTTGCCTGACGCGTTTCGAAGGAATCTCCCTCTTCCTCAGAGGCAGTCGGTCATAGATGCACGCTCCGGTCACCATCCATAAATGCAAAATACGCCCCCTGATGGGCGGGTCAATTGGCCCCAAAGCCTTATGGTTACTGGAGTCCCGGAAAATCTAACCCATGATGGTGCGTTAATTTCCGTGCCTTTCAAGCCCTCAGATGGGCCACCGCCTCAGATGCTGTTCTCATCGCAGGTTACTGCGATGAGAACAGCATCTGAGGCGGTGGCCCATCTTAGGGCTTGAAAGGCACGGAAATTAACGCACCATCATGGGTTAGATTTTCCGGGACTCCAGTAACCATAAGGCTTTGGGGCCAATTGACCCGCCCATCAGGGGGCGTATTTTGCATTTATGGATGGTGACCGGAGCGTGCATCTATGACCGACTGCCTCTGAGGAAGAGGGAGATTCCTTCGAAACGCGTCAGGCAAGTCGCGTTGTGGCCGTGTGATCGTAACTGCCTCAGCTGACTGTTCATACTCTTCATTAAAGGCTTGCCACCTTGGTAAGTGTTCGAGTGAGGCTCAATCTTCTGGGAAGGCTAAGAGCGAACATTTTGGGCGGTGCCCAGCCGTCGAGCCGCACCACCCCGGGATGAGAGGGGGCCATGCAGCAGGACATATCCAGAGCTGTTGTGTGGAGCACTTACCTGCGATGAGAACAGCATCTGAGGCGGTGGCCCATCTGAGGGCTTGAAAGGCACGGAAATTAACGCACCATCATGGGTTAGATTTTCCGGGACTCCAGTAACCATAAGGCTTTGGGGCCAATTGACCCGCCCATCGGGGGCGTATTTTGCATTTATGGATGGTGACCGGAGCGTGCATCTATGACCGACTGCCTCTGAGGAAGAGGGAGATTCCTTCGAAACGCGTCAGGCAAGTCGCGTTGTGGCCGTGTGATCGTAACTGCCTCAGCTGACTGTTCATACTCTTCATTAAAGGCTTGCCACCTTGGTAAGTGTTCGAGTGAGGCTCAATCTTTTGGGAAGGCTAAGAGCGAACATATATATATATATATATATATATATATTATCTACTGGCTGTCGCCAGTAGATAGTTATAGTTACAACCTAGTTTCCATAGGAAATCTCAAAATTCTATTTTGAGTAACTTTGGCGCCGGTTGACGAATTCTCGCGAAATTTTCAAAACAAACGTTCAGCTCCTACCCTGAAAGTCTCGGGGTGATTCGTCAAGCGGGGGCCGAGAAAAAGGGAGGGTCCCAAAACGCATTTTCCCTATGCATTTTGCCATAGGACCTTTAGTCGAAGGTACAGCCCGAACGGCTGAACAGAATTACATGAAATTTGGCAAAGAGGTAGCCATAAGGTCAAGGAAGTGCCTTTTGAAGGTCTCGTGTAAATCTGTTCAGTATTTCCTGAGAAAATAGCATTTAAAACCATATCAATATCTATACGCGCGCACCGCGCGCACACTGTGCGCGCACCCTGCCGTGCGCGAGCGCAATTCTGATTGGTTGTTAGATGTCGGTAAACATTTGAATCGGTTGAAACCAGGAAGTGTCGGCCGCCATTTTGTCTCTCGCAGTCTGAGGGGGTGAAAAACAAAGGTGGAGAACGTGAAAAGGGGGCAGGGTGGACAGTTCCTGACCCCCTAGCCTTGGTCAGGGGGTCACAGAAGGACCCCCAAGGGAGAAAAAAACTTTTTTTTTTTAAATCGCGGTGTGCGCGCCCCGTGCGCGCACGGCACGCATAGCGCACCGTGGGTGCTTGGTGCGCAAAGCGCACCGAGCGCCCACAGCGGGCGCACGGTGCGCGCACGGTGAAAAACCTGAAAGAAAAAAATTAATAAATATATAACTTAGCATTTAAAAAAACGTACAAATTCACTTAAAAAACCATAGGTTTCACACAGGTTATAGTTAGGTGGACATTTCCCTCGTAAAAAACCAATGAAATTCCCCCGTTATAGTTAGTTCAGATAACTATAACTCGCGCGACCACCACTCTATCACAAGGATGATGTCATCAGTGATGTCATGAGTGATGCCACTGACCATGTCATGAGTGATGTAATATGTGACGTCATGAGCAGTGGATTGCGGGCGCACAAGTTATAGTTATCTGAACTAACTATAACGGGGGAATTTCATTGGTTTTTTACGAGGGAAATGTCCACCTAACTATAACCTGTGTGAAACCTATGGTTTTTTAAGTGAATATATATATATATATATATATATATATATATATATATATATATATATATATATATATATATATATATAGGTACTCTGTGTCACTCAGGGAAATAGTAGGGCTTCCTCTTATGTTCACAGTTTTTGGCAGCAGAATATGAAGGGTACATTTTTTTCTACACCTGAAACAGATTGGGTACTGTTCTGTCATCCCCAACTTTTGTATATAAATTCTATATGGCCGATGTCTTAAAAAAACACACTAAAACAAGTAAATATCAGAAGGCTGGGCATTTATTAAGTTTTTTTTCCCATTCTTCTTTTGGACAGCAAAGCTCGGAGAATGCCCGCCGGCACCTTATGACATGGCTGCCATGAAGGATAGAGAGGATTTCTGCACCTCGGACAGTGAGTGTGCCCAAAATCTGAAGTGCTGCCTCACAAAGACAGGACACACATGTCTGCCATCTATGGAAGGTATGTAGCTGATGTTCTGTTGTTAATGGCCTGTAGAGCAGTATAGTTGTGTCACCGTGCATATATAAGTGTGTTGTGTGTGTGTGAGTGTGCGTGTGTGTGTTTTGCCTCTTTGGGGCAACGTACAGTTATATAAGCCCCAAATTTCAAGTCTATGGCAATCGCTTCATTGGTTATTCACCAAGCAACACACACACACCTAATGATGTCTCTGTGGTCCATCACTGTTATATGTCTAAGGAACTATTACAATGATTTAGAGAACGCTGCCAAACCAGTAAAGAGGTTTAAACAACAATGTAGATAGTGATCACCAGTGCAGTGGTAGGACAAGTATCTGGCCCGCATAGAGACATTTGAATCTTATAAAAGGTGGTGTTACCACAACAGAATGTTTAAACCGAATTTGAATGACATACTGAAACGTTTGATGCAATCTTTCAAACCACACTAGATATGAAAATGCACTCAAGACTAAAATTGATTCTATTTTCCACTCTGAATCATAGTCAGCGGCGGCTCCTACACGGATGCGAAGGAGCGTCACCCCACTGCTCACTGAGTGAGCAATTAAAAACGGAAAAATAAAATGGTAACAAGGTAACATTATTATAATTTTATTTAATCATACTGGCTGAGTTGATGGGGTGGGGCTGGGCTGTTTATAGGCTGGAGAGGAGTGGTAGGCACTTCTTAGTGCGCATGACATTTTGGCTGGCCGGCCCCGGCCGCCATGAAATGTCATTGGCACTTTGCATGTTCTCTACCCAGGCTGCAATACAGCAAGGGTGGAGAACATGCCCAGGGTCCCATTCCCTGTCTGGGCGCCGAACCATGGCGCTCAGTCCAATCACAACGTTGCATTGCAGCATTGTGATTGGCGCAGGGGAGCCTGGGTATTTCCTGCTTCCACAGAATCCAGGAGGAGGAGGATAAAGGAGAAGTCAGAGTTTTTTGTTAAATTTACTTATTAATTCCTTTCCCCGCACCCCCACTCCCGTTCAGTAGTATCTGCTACTGATGATACTTAGACATGGCAAGAAAGCAAAGGATTGATGCAAATGGTTAGCTAGACCAAAAGTCAAAGCCGGGCCTAGAAAATGGAGAGCAGACAGATGACTGAGGAATCAAACACCAGGCAGACCAACCAGAAACAGGCGTCCCAGGAAAGAGCATGTCTGGTGGAGGATGTCACAAAATAAAGAGATCTACAAGATGCAATGTCAGACACTGACCCTGGTGAGACTGGTGTTAGGAATAATTCAATATATGTAAATGAGATACTAAGCTAAGACCCAGTTGTGCCCCAAATGTCTGCAGAGCACCTTGTCAAAATGCACAAATGGTTGCTGTTTTGTTGGTGCCGGGAATGTGATTCACCTCATTAATGCTAGGTGTGGGCAAAATTTAAATTACACTGGAGTAATTCACATAATTTTGTGAATTCCACATTACACATATTATGCGCCAATTCTGAAATAACTACATTAAGCCACATCATGTAACTAGACTCCATTACCGGTAAAAACGGTAGTTAAAACAACAAACTATTACTAACCCACAACATAATGCAGATTTACTAAATAATAAAAGATACCATACACTGGTAAAAAGGCTGAGTGGGGTCAATCAAAGGAAATATTTTGTCAGACAACATAATGAAGGAAAGAAAGTGGGTGAACTGTTAGCTTGCTTAATCAGGTTGAGGTCAAATGTATATGTTTGATCTGATCGGACAATATGAACATAGTCAGTTCTTCGCAAAATATTATGATACATTACACTTGTTGCCCAACATGGCGTGACCTGAACGTATCGTGAATTACCTACAGAGGATACCTATGACCTGTTTCACAGCAAAATAAGTGAAAATTCTATAAACACGAATCACATGGATGAAATAAGCATATCATTTGACCAACTTGCCATGGGCAAGACACCTTGTATGGATGGCTTGCCCACTGTATTTTATACTATGTGTAACTGAACCCCAAAGTGTTATCCATGTAGCTTCCTGGATGAGCTATATAGATGCATAATAAATGTAATGAATAAAATCATCCTAGAAGTTCAAACTTTGTGAATATTGTGCGCCAGCTATCAACATCTATAAGCTGAGGTGAATTTAAGAACAACTTTTTTCAACAATTTCAAAATGACCCCCAAGGGGATGGTGCAGATCAACAATGATCTGTCCAGGGTTCCAATCTACAATCCTAAAAACTCCACTTGACAGGGTAGACTTGCTAGTTCCACCTTAACAGGCCAGGGGTTTCGTCATGTAAATGGCAGATATTTGAATGATCAACCAGCTAATCCAACTTTCAAATCATCAGGCAAACAAGCAGTCATCGATTATACAATAAGGGACGGAGTCCCGAAATGCATTGGGCTTGAAAATTAAGATTGTTTCACTCTTTTTGTGTATACATTTTGTGCACACAAAGAAGATTGTGTTTGCAATGTGGCATTATTATTAAGTATATTCATGAATCCTAATGAATTACAATAAGAAGAATCATGGAAAATTTGAGAATAAATAATGGCAATTAACAGGATGATATTCATGTAATTGGTTTAATGTTGTGACACATCATAGTGTATAGTGCACACTATTTTAAAGATTTATCACTTCATAATTTAATTGATTTTTGACTATGTATGTCTGACAGCATACGTTTCAGTGTAGCACCATAAGATAACATTTTAAAAAATTGCTGAAAATTCAATAATCAGGAGTGCACCTCACATCCACACAAATTCTCATCTTGGCAACAACCCCGGTCAGACTTCATAGGCAACCCATACAAATCAAGTTGTACAATCTAGAAAATAATCTTCTTATTAATATTAACCAACTCAATGTTCTTTGGTTGAAATAGTTCTAAGTTCACCTGGAAGTTAGGAAGCATTAAAGTAGAGGAGGTCCAGAAATACCCATATTTGGGTCTTATAATAGATACAAATCTCACTGGGAAACATCATGTTGAGATCTTAAAAAGTTGAATTACAAGTATATTGGGAGCACTAAAAAGCTTCTCCACAGCTTATGGTTGTTCTTTGGTGGATATCATAAAGGCAATGATTATCACTGTTCTTTTATGTGGGGCCCAAATTCGTAATCATACATTTACTCCAATTGAATTGAAGTACATTTGAAAACTGTTAGGTTAAGCAGTCTACCCCTTTAGGCTGCATAAGATTAGAATTAGGATTGACTCCTTTATCCGTTGACATTAATCGTATCACTTATTTCATAGATGCTAAGGAGGCAGTAATCAACACCATAAGGGCACTTATTTGCAAAGTTGTTTTTAACAAAGGGACGGTGCACTCAAGGAAAAGTCTTTTCAAATATCCCAAAAGTTGTTTCTTTATTCTTATTCAAATCCAAGAACAGTCAAACTCAGCCAACGCGTTTCGTTCTTTACGAACTTCGTCAGGGCTGTAAATCAATACAAATAAAAACATACATTTATATAGAAACACGTCTTATACCACAAAAAACACAACAACCTACATTACCAACAATACACATACATCATGACAGTACCGTATAATACATACAGATGATTAAAAAACACAAAACACAAACATAATAGATCTCACATATAAATACATTATATACAGTTTTTATAGAAAAAAGGGACATACTAGTCAAATGTACGCACAGAACAAGAGTTAAAACTTTCACAAAAAACATACACATCCTGCCTCAACATGTATGTTATCTAATCTTCTAAAAGAGGAAAAAATTCCATTTAAAGTGTATATATATGAAAACCTAAACCATAAGTGAGTTTTTAGGTATATGATAGGGAGATGGGTCTATGCGCCTCATAGGTAACGGTGGTTTGTATGACCAATACCTTATTAAGTAAAAAATTTTATTATAATTTATACACAAATTCTTACCATGGAAATTTTAAGAAACGAACTTCACGAACTTCAAAAGGATCGGCTTCCAATAGATATAAATGTTCATGTAAAAAGGTATATGACCTAATGAAAATGAATTTTTAGAAACAATTATTACAGCCCCTTGTGGGCATGGAAGACCGAGATCAGATAAAGACACACATAAAAGACCAACAAAATATCTTCTTAAAGGTGAGACAAGATGTATACAGTGGATTAAAAGTAATGAATTAGTCGGATAGGTTTGAGTCTTTTGAGTCTTTTGATATTAATCCATGTTGACTTTTTTATGTGATATGGTTGGATGTTATGCTGTTGGTGACTATGTTTCTGCGGACTTTGCGTTAATATAACACCGTTAGCACAAACTTTTTCAGGCAATCATGAATCGCTACTTTATGATTTATAAGGAGATCTCTTTTGGTCCTTTTGGGTGTTTCTATCTATGGCGTAAGTTGTGTGGACTTTGCGCTATGATAACGCCGATGGCACAAATATTTTCAGGAAATCATGAATTACTACTTTACGATTTAAGAAGATATTTTGTTGGTCTTTTATGTGTGTCTTTTTCTATGGCGGGAATTATGACACGATTCGTTCAGCGCAAGTATAATTACGTAGGGAACGCGTAAATATATTGAATGTATTATAGAGAATTGTTGCTTGTAACATGCTGTCCACTATCATTGAAAGATATGCCTTTGAAATCGGATATTGATTTTTACGGTGCACAATAGATGTAGGAGTTATATGTTTCTAGATTCATGTACATAAGTTAGAATGGGAGACATAGGTTGTCGCTTCTTTTCCGGTTAAGGTTGACACTAGGAGATGGGCTTCGAAATGGGAATCTGTGATTTAAAATATAATCATGGATGGATTCTCGTATAATTTTCCATTTCGTGTTGTTCCTTTTAGAAATATGCAGCCCACACATTGGGCATAAATATACAACAACAATGTTGACAGAACTATGCTTTTGATACGTAGTGATGAAAAAAGAAGCTGACTGTCATTTATATTACCTGGTGACGCAAATGCGATTGTACTCACACGTATACCTTTCAGCTACTTGGAAAGGTAAGGCAGTTTTCACTTTCAAATGGATAGCGTTGTAATGTACATATTCTTATCTGATCTCGGTCTTCCATGCCCATAAGGGGCTGTAATAATTGTTTCTAAAAATTCATTTTCATTAGGTCATATACCTTTTTACATGAACATTTATATCTATTGGAAGCCGATCCTTTTGAAGTTCGTGAAGTTCGTTTCTTAAAATTTCCATGGTAAGAATTTGTGTATAAATTATAATAAAAAGTTTTACTTAATAAGGTATTGGTCATACAAACCACCGTTACCTATGAGGCGCATAGACCCATCTCCCTATCATATACCTAAAAACTCACTTATGGTTTAGGTTTTCATATATATACACTTTAAATGGAATTTTTTCCTCTTTTAGAAGATTAGATAACATACATGTTGAGGCAGGATGTGTATGTTTTTTGTGAAAGTTTTAACTCTTGTTCTGTGCGTACATTTGACTAGTATGTCCCTTTTTTCTATAAAAACTGTATATAATGTATTTATATGTGAGATCTATTATGTTTGTGTTTTGTGTTTTTTAATCATCTGTATGTATTATACGGTACTGTCATGATGTATGTGTATTGTTGGTAATGTAGGTTGTTGTGTTTTTTGTGGTATAAGACGTGTTTCTATATAAATGTATGTTTTTATTTGTATTGATTTACAGCCCTGACGAAGTTCGTAAAGAACGAAACGCGTTGGCTGAGTTTGACTGTTCTTGGATTTGAATAAGAATAAAGAAACAACTTTTGGGATATTTGAAAAGACTTTTCCTTGAGTGCACCGTCCCTTTGTTAAAAACAAGTTTGTATATCTGGTTTTCCAGTAGAGCACAAGTGCGGCTTGCTCTGGACGTGTCTCTGCACCAATTAAGAAACTGCATATTGAATTTGGATCTGGTGTGCTCAACATTGGTCAGCCGTACGGTCCTTTTGTTCACACTTATTTGCAAAGTATTAACTGCACCCAGGGGAGGAGCATTTCTCTCAGAAAGGCTAGTGAAAAAGCTGCTGGCAGAATATAATCTCCCTTTGAAGGTGACACTAGCCTCTATGTCTAGATCAGTTACTAAGATAGTGGTGAAAAAGGGAATCAAAACATTAACTCTGAGTAGGGATGTTGAGGCAGCTTCTAGATATAAACATAACAGGTACACCACAGAAAGGTTTTCTAGCTCAAAGTAACCATATCTCAATATTAATATTTGGCCTCGGGAGAAGATTGCCTTCATGCGATTTAGGCATTTTTATCTCCCTTTTAGTTATTTAAATGGTATATAGAAATCAAAGGGCTGCATTGACAGTTTGTGCAGGATGTGTAACTCAGCCCAAGAGTTCATTGAACACATAATGTGCTTGTGTCTAGCCCTACTTTTAAAAAAAACAATTATCTAAGGCCCATGTTTAATGCAGCAGGCAAAAGAACAATATCAGAGGCATTATCATTTTGCTTTAAGGGTTGTACTGTAAAAGCTGTGAGCAACTCTGTAGAATTCTTGAGGCAGGCCATCAAGGTCTGGGAGGAAAACTGCTTACCTGACTTAATTGCACCATATTTAATTTAACCTGTTTCGTATTGTTTTATTTGTTTTCTAAAGCATTTTAATGTCTTTTTAATTAATAACCTGTGATGTGTGTATTTATGGAAATTAATAATGTATATAGTTTATTGTAAACTTAAACAATAATTTACTTATTTACTTTCTTACATCTATAAGCTTTGCTTAATCCCTTAAGAAACCATTAGAACCTATTTTGGTTGATGATAAGAAGTCTTGTACCATGGTTAATCTGAAGTATGTTTTGCAGAAGGCAGTCAACATGTACTAAACCACAAAGTTAAGATAAACATGTGAGCACTCTTCACAGAGAAGAAACTAGAATCAACATTATGAATGTGCTGATTTTAAAGTTCAGTAGGGACAGGAGAACAGTAGGATTGTCTCATCCGCCCATGTTACTTACCATCAGGATAGAGTGCTTAAATGATTCACCCTGGAAAGATAAAGATCTTTACTCTTCAATGTATAGGAATTTAACAGAAAGGTACCATTGCATAGGAATAAATTATACTAGCCTCAGTTCTGGATAAGACTGCAGAGCAATTATTCTGAGCAGCAGATGTTGGCCCACAAGCTAGGTGGGGCAACGGTAGAGCCCCAATAGTCATAACACTATAGGACCAGGGTTGAACTGGCATATGTGGCAATCTTGTTATATATGGTAAATTGAAACCTCAAAAGACTCCCATCACAAAGGAATGAAAATTGCAAACCATGAACTACCTCAAAACCTACACATAAAAAAAATCACCCGATTGCAAGCAGCCAAAGAAGAGGACAGAGAGCACCCATTGCCCAAGGCACTGGAACACACAATACAGCTCATGGAACATGGTCAATGAGGAAGTGGAGCAGAGGACAAAGGAAGGAGTCAACAAACAGAAAAGCAACACTCACACTGCATGCTTGCAGACCATCATCCAGGCTGCTTTCAGGAACATTGAAACAATCCAATCAACGCTCCTGGTAGAAGCCAGAACAAAATGATGTCCACCTGATTTCTCTAACAGAGAGGAGTCTGGCAATGGACTTGAACGAATGACTGAAAACAGAAGCCCATGAAACGTCCATGGAATCACACTACCAGACTACGTTGACAGAAATAGAGGCATATACCTATGCCACATCTCACAACAAAAGAATCCAAAAGCATGAAGGTGAAGGCAGCAGGTTTCAAGGCAGCGTGAATGATTGATGCTTGTCCTGCAGAGCACGAAGATGCACTCCCGGGGTAATGCCTCAAGAGCAGTAGTCCCATGACCAGTCCCTCTCCACCAGGTGGACTTACTATAGCAGGATTCCATAACAAAGGACAGAAAATCGAGAAAGATTAGAAGATACCTACTCCCAAATGTTGGAAATACCTGGCATATGCAGCAGTTACTACTGAAGGTTCTTCCAAATACAGGGAGAAAGAAAAAATATGACAATTTTGCTCCATTGGTTGGGAACAATTTTTAAAAAGTTAAGTTATTTCCATGATTAAAGATATACCATGCTTGTGTCCAGGGGTGAGTTCAATCTTATAGATATGAAGGGTGATTAGCAAGAGTGACAAAGTGGTATCTAGTCTGCCAACATCAGTGGCTGTAGGTAGCCACCACCCAGCTTTCCCAGGTCTGATTGAGCAAGGAACTTTGGAGATTGAACTTTCTGTGAAGCCCTCACAAGAGGAGTCTGGGAGCATATGCTTGGTTATTATATTTAGTTTTCTCCCCTGTCCCTTATTCTGCTCATGTGACTGTCTTGTTACTTTCTCCCATTCTACTTCCCGTATGATGTATCCTTGTTGTTTTTGCCACACCTCACTCTTGTTGTCCTCCTGCCCCTCCCTCTTTTTCTCATTGTGTCCATTTGCTGCAGGCCGACTTCTTGCTCATCCTTGTTCCATTTCATCAGTGATGCTGAAACAATTTTTAGAGTAGGGATGCTGACCTTCACCATCACTTTACTTGGGTACCTTGATTATTCTTTTCATGCTGCTGGTATATTGATGTATCTGTCAATTATTTTGCAAAGCAAAAATGTCTTTATTTATGGATGTGTTAGAAAACTTCAGGGATTCTTTGGCTTTTCCTTTCACCTGTACCCCAATAGGAATGCCACTGCTCAAAATACTGTACACTTGTAGTCACAGAAGAGAATAGTAAACAAGCTCTCAATTTAAAAAGAATTAGCAGCACTTTGTCTAACAAAGTTGCCTGCCACGAGACAGATTGTAGTTGAACACAGGCCTCTTCATTGTTCATTCTCCATCAGAACTCAATCAAGGAATTATTAGGATGATGCAGCCAACCATCCAGCGCCACTGCCTGCCATCTCCGACTTGCCTCCTCCTGCCTCCCTGTCCCCGGTGTAGAATCATCACATCATTCCAGCTTGCACTCCTGACATCATCAGCATATCCATCGGCTCCTCCTTGCCAGGTCATCTCCATTCCACCTATTCCCACCATGTCATCGTCTTCTGCAACCAATCTTCCATCTCAACCTTGGGCCCAACATCCCCAGCCCTGTCATCTCTGATACACCTCACAGTGATCATTCTTATCACACCTGGTGCCCGTTTGTCCACTTCAGATTAATGTATCCTGCAGCATCTCTTCATCGCCATGATGGCTGGCATCATGGCATCTCCGTAGCCCTAACCCTACATCTTCTCCACCCGCATCCTCATTCATCCTTTCCCCAGTCATCTATACCTTGCCACATGGGAACAAGTCATCTCATTGGTTCTTTAAAATTAAAATATAGGAATGATTGGCTTTGCCAATGCTTTCTGAAAATGCAAAGAAATATAAGGTGTGTCTGGAATAAGAAAAGATTAAAACAATGCAGGCAAACATAAGCTTTCATCGACCCCTTGCTATCACCCACATCATGAACTTCGAAAGACACGCTTACTCTGATGTTTCTTTATTTCAGATAAACCGGGTGTCTGCCCACCTCCTGTGATGTGCATACGTGCTGCACGCGCGACTTGTGCCAATGATAGCGGGTGCACGGGCGACCTGAAGTGCTGCGACGCCCAGTGTGGAGCTGTCTGTGTGACGCCACAGAAAGGTACAGCAACAGTGGTTTCACTGGAGCTAAAACAGTCCAATGCAAGCCCATTCGGGTGAAGCAGAACCTTTTTTGGGGTAAGTGTTGGGGTTTTCAAATATTAACACAGACGTCAAAGTTCACGCTCCAGCATTTGACGTAATTATTGGTGCCAATTAGGGCCAGGCAAAAAGTTTCATCATGCGAGTGTAAATAATGTAATTTCTGTAGATTTGTGTTACCCCTATCAGGTGAAATACACCCAATATGCCATCACGCCACATCATGTAAGGAAGGCATCATTGTAGGAAGCAAAACATGCCCTGCAAGTGAGAGGTACGAGCTCTTGTACTGATAGAACTTTCAAGTGGAAAATATTAAAACAAGTCACGCTCAGAAATGCCAACTTGAAAAGGATTCACGTTAAGCGAGCATTGGTAATGTGCAACTCAAATGCATAATCGTAATGAAAGGAAGGTTTAGCAGTTCCCTCAGCAAAAACATAGGCTCCCACAGGGAAGCCCACTTGGATTTTGGGAAAGGAAAGACTCGACAGCCCAAAGTAGAATGAAAAGATTTTCAAACTTCAGATAATTTTTTGAAATGTATATTTTAATTTTTTTTTATTTGTATAGCACAATTAATACCCTAAGGCGTCTAGGCGCTTGTCATCCAACATCCTGTCAGCCATGAGGTAAGAGTGCTGAAGTATTAAAAGATTAAAAATATAACACAAGTTATGCCTTAAAAAGCCAAGTCTTCAGACCTTTCCTGAAAGAGATCAGGTCAGGCGAGTTTTTAAGTGTGTATGGCAACTGATTCCACAATCTGGCAGTGATATTTAAAAAAAAAAGTACACTTTGCTTAGGTGTTCTGGAGTTCTTGTCTTGCCTACCTGTGCTGCTAGGTGCCCCTTCGCTGTAACTTGTCTCTGATGGAGCTTGAGGTGAAGGTGGGAAGCCAGTAGAAGGAGAAGTGCTCCTCATAAGCTGAGCAGGAGTTAGAAGCAAGCTTAGACGCAGGAGTGGGATGACACAGTAGTGCGTGTGCACAGACCGTGCTGGTGATGTGTCGTCAGCCTGGCGGATCAGACATTCTGACATTTTTAGGGCTGGCCTAGAGCAGTGTTGTAGCAAGAGTGCCATGGGCCCCAATGCAATCCAGAAAAATGTACCCTCATCCACTGGTTTTGAAAGTACAAATCAGCTCTAATTGGGGTGTCCAGGGACCCCTCGCACCCAGTTCCCCCTGTCACACTGCATCTGCTGCAGTATTAATAACTAAAATACAAATGACAATAAAAATACATGTGTGAACATAACCTGTGGGGGTTCGGTCCGCGCTCTTCACCCATTGTCTGTTCAAGTCTCATTCATAATTTGTTTCCTCCCAACAAAACACATAACATAGGGCAGTGGGTCAGTTAATTTCCTTCCTTGATTTTCTTCACTGTGGGTGACTGCATTTTGCCTGTTTACCCTGCCCCCCTTAAAGAAGAAATGAACACTAGCTCTACGCACAATAGTTCCTTTCAGCAGATACCACTCAGGGCTTCTGGCTTCACCCTCTTACACCATCTTTCCCTAATGGAGTTACATATGCCTCTACTCTTCTGGGTAATGGTGTTGGCGCTACCCTTGCTGGCCATTCTATATTCCTGGCCAAAGGAGTATTAATATCTCCATGCTCACCAGCTCCTCCAAGGCTCACTTGACCTAGATTCTGCTGGAGGTCATTCCAGCTGTCTATCGGGCACATTAGGGCTCTTCCATGTGCTTGCCAAAGCTTTACATTAAGAACAATTAAATTGCGCCACAGCAGCTGCACTATTTTCAGTGTCCCAAAAACACACGTTTCATGGTATAATATTGAATGGTATTGTAATTTCATTTATATCGTGCTTACTATCCCTGACGAGGCATTAAAGGACTTTTTTGGCGAGTATCACGCTACTTTGGAACCCATAAAGTATTTGTGCTGAATTAGTATAGTAAAATATGAAAGTGATTTGAGTGATGCATACGTATATCCGTTAATTGAATGGAGAAGGACAGTGGAGGGATAGAAGAGGGAAAAAGGTTTTCATTTATAAAGCGCTTGCTACCTTGATGGGGTGTTGAAGCGCTTTTTTGGCAAGTGGCACGCTACTTCGGAACCCATAAAGGATTAGTGGTGAATTAGTATAGTAAAAATACGAAAGTAATTCAAATGGTGGATATGTTAATCAGATATTTGGATTGAGAAGGATAGTGGAAAGATAGCAGGGGGATAAAAGGTTTTTATTTATATAGCGCTTGCTACCCTTGATGGGGTGTTGAAGCACTTTTTTGATGAGTAGCATGCTACTCTGGAACCCATACAGTGGTAGTGGTGAATTAGTATAGTGAAATATGAAAGTAATTTGAGTGGTGGATATGGTAGTTTTTTGGATTGAGAAGGATAGCGAAGGGGTATAAGAGGCAAAAGGTTTGCATTTATATAGCCTTGCTACCCCCGATGAGCTATTGAAGTATGGAACCCATAAAGGATTAGTGGTGAATTAGTATAGTGAACTATGAAATTAATTTGAGTGGTGGACATTTTAGTCTGTTATTTGGATCAAAAAGGATAGTGGAGGGTTCGAAGAGGAATGGATTTAGAATTTTATTTTTGACATAATAGAGTTGGACAAGAAATGTTGCAAACACTTAAACCAATCAATATATCTCGCAAGCAACATACTTCCAGAGACACCTACTTCCTAATGCATTTCATTGATCAGGCTGTGTATAACTAATTATAGAAACAAATTGGCATTCTATGCAACACAGCAATACAATGGTTTGTTCAGATAATGAATGACATAATCAGAACATCAGCAGGAAACTTTGGAAAGTTACAAAATAAAGAATATCCTGCACATATCTTCCTCAAGTGAATACAACTAGTACATTAAAGACACCAAAGCTTAGCCTTCTTTTTCAATGATTTTCCTGAAATAGAAAAACAGTATACAGAGAGATTGAAAGGCTTACTCACATAAAATGAATGTGCTCTTTTATTCTGCATTTGTGGATAGCTGTCAATTGAAGCAAACTGTGGCCTAGCTATGCTAATTGTAATTTGTCTAGATAAGGCATTTTGTCAATCAATTCTCCTGCGACTGCATCCAAATGGGCTCTGACCACAGCATCAGGTCAGGTGCATGACCCACTTTTGCCCCACCTTCTTGCAATAGTGGAACCCGACATTGCCTCAGTACTACCACTAACCCAGGGATCTGGGGATTCAGTCAAGTCATATCGCCCTAAATCGAAGTTGCTCTAGGTTTTGGTGCCAAGCCCTTGCTATGTAGCTTAAATGCAGGAGATGGAGGCACTACTAACTCCCTCTCCACCCTTGGTACTTTGGTGTCAAGGTAGTAGTTGCTTTTTAAGAAGGGTCTCACTGGCTCACTTCTGTTATGGGTGATATCTCTTTAGTTAGTTGCACACATTATCTATTATTTCTCTATACTACGTGGCCTGTGGAGCTTGGCCCTGCCCCCTCTCACAGAAGCACAGTGAGGAACTTGGGTATTCTCTTTGATAGCAAGCTATCAATGAAGGACCATGTGGCATCTACATGTGGCATGTGCTTTGGGACAATGCGCCTTCTTAAGAGGAATTTCCAGTTGTTGCCACTGGTCTTTTGCAAGAATCTCGACCAGGCCCTGATAATCAGACACCTGGACTATGGAAACCCACTCGTGGTAGCATCAAATGCATCCCTTCATGCCAAGATGCAGGTAGTACAAAATACGGCAGCCCGACTGGTTAACAAACAGCCACTGGGCACCTCCTCAGACCCCTGCTTAGAGCCTTGCATTGATTTCCCACAAAGAAGAGAGCAATTTTGAAACTCCTCTGCTTAATGCATAAACCTCTGGCAGGTAAGGGACCTTATTACCTACAAGACAAATTGGCTTCTTATCATCCAGAAAGAAACCTTAGCTCAAGAAATCAGCTCCTTCTTTACCTTCGATGCATTCACAGATGTTAGTATGGTGGACGGGTTTCTACATACCTGGCCCCTTACCACTGGATTAAACTCCCATTTGTCATTAGGACTTGTACTGGCTTCGCAGCCTTCAAAATGCAGCTTAAAACTTGGCTGTTCTAATGAATGCTCCTAACTTTTCTGTTACCTCAGTGCCGAGATTCCCCCTTCGGGGACAAGTTGCGCGCTATACCAAATATTCATTAACATCATCATAGTCTTTATTCGAAAGTTCAAATTCATAAAAGACACAAGTATCACAAAATTACAATTCATTAAAAACACAAAAATAGATGTAACAGAATCATAAAAGACATCATATAATAAATATTAAAAATGGGTATTAAAAAAAGATTAAACAGTAAAGCAGATGACTAGATGATAGAATGTCATATAAAATAAGGGGAGTTAAAACAGCAAAAGTATTCCATAACTCTATTATACAAAGCTCAGTTAAGAATAACAGAGTGGGCGTAACAATTTGTTCCTTAGATACCATGCCCAGCCCAAATATTTGGCAAGACCAATGGAAATAATTGGTAGGGTATTAGTGCGTAAGATCCTCAGGGCCACAATACTACTCCTAGTGCCCAAAGCCCTACACAATGGAGACAACCAAATGCGTCTTGGGACAATATAAGCGTGGCATACAAACAAGAAATGACCAATCGATTCAGACTGCATGCCACATACAGGGCATGCATCATTACCAGCATTTGACCAGCTACTAGTCAGAGACCTGAGTGGCAAGGAACCTATTCGTAGCTGGAAATATAATTTCCTGTCACTAGGTTTGGTAATCAGGTCCCAGTAAGTTTCCAGGGCTGGAGTAATTTTTGTCACTAGGAACCAATTAGTCATCCAGGAGCTATTAACTTGGCTCCAGATCTTAAAATCAATATGTTCCCAATACAGCATTTTCAAGGAGCTCTTAGAAGGGAATGTCGTTGTCATTGGATCACTCCACAACCCCACCAAGCCCAAGTCAACCAAGGCAGCACGTATCTTCCTAAGCCAGCCAATCTTGTGAGAAGTATCAGACTTGATAACATCCAAGAGTCCCCTGGCGTAGGAGGAGAGCTCCGGAGTAGACCACAACCTCCGCCAGTATAAAACAGGACGGAGGTTGGCTAATTCCAGGATAGCTCTCCTACCTAAATCATATCTTAAGGGGACCAATGGAGTACTCTGCGGTAGGCCTGTAATACTGCGTAAGAATTTATTTTCGACTACCGTTAGGGATCTCAAGGAGTCGAAACCCCATAGCTCTGCCCCGTACAAGACAGAGATTAAAGCCTTTGCCTCATAGACTTGAAGGACAGGTTTAATTGGCTTAGTAAAGGAGGTTTTAAACTCCTTGAGTAAAACCCCAGTAGTCTGCTGTAACTTCAAGGAGGACATCATGACATGCTTATTCCACTTATTGTCGTTAGATATGTGCATACCAAGATATATAAAGCTGTTAACCTCCTCTAGTGGCTGGGCATTCATAAAGAACTTCCTTACTCTGTAACTAGGAGGTGGGTTGAAAACCATAAGTTTGGTCTTTGAGACATTTACTTCCAATCCATGGGCTAGACAAAAATCATCAAAAACGGACAAAGCTTTTTGCAAACCACTTGGTGTTTTTGACACAATAAGAGTGTCATCCGCAAACATCAGTATTGGGGTGGCTATCCCCGCCAATTTAGGAGCATCTGTGGGAACACTGAGCATACGATCTACAATCCCATTAATATACAAGGAAAAGAGCGTCGGGGCCATAGTACAGCCTTGGCGTACACCGCGCTCGACTGGAAACTCAGGAGTGACATCATCATAACCTCCCCATTGGACTTTAGCAAAATTGGACTCGTGTACACAAAAGCCACAAAGAGACTGCCTTTCCCCAGAGTCACAGTCTTCCAATGTAATTGGATGAAACGAAAAACCTGGTCCACTGTACTAATCGATCTACGAAATCCAGCTTGGAATGTGGATAAAACCCCATTATCCTCTTCCCAATCTAATATTAAATTCAGGACCATCCTCCCGATGATCTTCTGTATTGTATCTATCAGACTAATGGGTCTGTAGTTACTCGGGAGAGCCTTATCGCCTTTTTTGAAGATTGGGATAATAATGGCGGCCCCCCAAGATTTTGGTACAGGGGCACCTTCAGCCACCGCATTGGCCACTAGTGCAATGTACTTACTCCAGCAAGTTCTATTCTGGAGAAAGACATCAGACGGAACCCCGTCGGATCCAGGTGCACGTCCTGTGGCTACCGAGGCCAAGGCTACAGAGACATCTTTGGGGCTGAAAGGACCTTTGTTATAAAAAACATATGGGATTGTAACCAAATCGCTATATAAAACACTACAGGCATATTGAGGCTTAAAATACCTAAGCCATTCATCCTGGGCCACATGGTTTGAAGGGGTATCGGGCAAGCCACCCCTATTCCACTTAATAATATTCCAAAACTTTCTTGGGTCATTCCCACAGCTTGCTCCCTTCAAATCTTGCCAAAAGAGCTCGTCCCAAGTCTTTTTAGCTTGCACAAGGCATTTTTTGTAGGCCTGCCTTGCCAGCTGGGTGCGAGTCCTATTGCCACTAGAAAGGGCAGCAGCTAGATTCGTTCTTGCCTTTCTACATTCCCTATCAAACCAACGAAGCCGCCCAGAAGGGCGTGTTTTATTTTTAACAGCTGGATTCAAAAAGTAACCTTTTAGTCTTTCAAAGAATAACTCATGAATACCTGTAACTTGGGACAAACCTTCGTCGGAGGCCAATGCGTCCTCTAGATGCAAGATGGCACCAGCCAAATCAGAATCTATTTTTGCTAGGGACATATCATTAGCCGCCACCTCCCGCCATCTAACCCTACGCATATTATTAGAGGGCACAACTTCTGGCGGATGGAGTTCAATTGTACCTACTGCAGAGGAGGTACCGCTCCACCACTGGTGGGTGACACAAATGGGATTATGGTCACTCTCAACTCTAGATTCCACCACCATATCTTTAATGGATTGCCATAAATTATTACAGCAGAGGACATAATCAATTCTACTTTTGGAGCGACCATTATCAAAAGTGTTAGCACCCATCTTGTCACCCCGGGTTCTACCATTCAAAGCCCTAAAACCATGCTCATAACAGAGTGAATTTACCTGGACTATGACCTCAGACCAACGTTTAATTGGGGGAAGAGCCAAGGCTGGGATATCCCACAGACGATCCTCCTCGGGGTCAAGACCCCATTCTGAATCTGAGGCTAAGAGGGGTTCAAACGTGACATTAAAATCTCCCGCAATAATCGTGCCCTTCGTACTGCCGTAGGTATCCATAAGAGAATCCAGAGTGGCCAAAACTTGCGACCTTTTCTCCTTTGTCCCTCTAAGATAGAGGTTAAAAATAACCAGGTCTTGCATCGAGACCAAGGGCAACCTAACTAATTGAATATCTAGAGACCCAGTCTGGAACTCACTAGCCTTAGGGAATAAAGCCTGGCGAGCCCAGATGGTTAGGCCACCCATAGGGCGGCCCTTAGGGCCCTTAGCTGCTGGAATGTGGAAGTTTAGATATCCTGGCAGAAATAATGGCTCAACAGACCAGGTTTCCTGGAATAAACAGACATCAAAGTTACCTATGAACTCTAGCCATGCAAGGGAATCCATCTTCGCCTTGAGGCCAGCAACATTCCAGGAAATCAAGGATCCAGGGCTAGATCTCGACACCCCGCTCTGGGCATCAAGACAATGTGTAACTACCTGTGGACTCAGAAGCTGAATAGGCAAGTTTAGAACTTTTTCCTTGGAAGGGGAGGAAATACAAAAGTCAGCCAAGGAAGAAACATCAGAATATGCCAGTGGCAAATCAATATTAGAGCAAGCTCCACCAGGGATCGTTGCGCTAAAATGATCAACACTGGTCAGTCTATATCATTCCAATAGCAAGTACCATTATTATCATTGGGAATCAAAGCAGAAGACCCACAGTTGAAACCTATCCCCGGCCAAGCGAGACCCCTTCTGTCCTCGTGGATGGCAGCTTGCATGTAAAAATAGTGTAAATCACGCACCTGGATCCCCGGGAGAAACCAAGAAGGAGCATGGTGACATATAAAGTTAACAACGCGGCTGTGTTTAAAGTTAATAATAATAGAATCGCCCGAAACATCTTTGGGTCGTGATCCTACCCAGCTAACCCTTCTTACAAGCAAAATTTTCCATCCAAATTGTTAGGAATGGGCGTATGCTTATTTAGCCTTTGGATCACTTTATTCTTGAGTTCTTCACAGGTTTCGGGTTTTGGGTTTTTTATTTCGGGGACACCAGTTAAAACCACTACATAAGGAAGAGACTGAGGGGGAAGATGGATATGGGCCAAGGCAGGACGAGAAGTGAGTTCGATTGAACCAGTATGTGTGACAACCTCAGCAACCTCTGGGACAACATTGGCTGTAAAGCCTTCTTAGGAGGAACACAATTTTTATTCCTTAATTTTGAGGGACCCTGTCCAGAGCTATCATGTGTTAAAACTGGTCGTGTACCAGGAAGAGCTGAAGGAGCTAAAACAACCAATGGAGAGGTGACTATAGGTGGAGAGCTCCGGTTGTCACTTGCTTTTACGGTGAGTTTAACTACATTCTTTAAGGAACAAAAGTTGTCTAGAATTTTCTGCTCTAGGTTGTCAACTTTATCACTAACCAGTTTAATTCTTTCCAAAAGCGGTAGCATTAGAGAGCGAACCAGTTGCTCAATCGAGGAAAGAATATCATTGGCTTGTGACTGACCTAACGGGCAAATAGAAGCCTCAACAGGGTCTGAACGCACTTCATGTGGGGGAGTGGCAGAAATAGAAACATGCTCTGCAATTTTGGAAATTTTACACTTTCTTGCACCTTGGGCGTCAGTACCCCTCTTCCTTTTGGGAGGAACTGCTCTGGGTACTTTGGATACTTTATTGTTGGCCCTGGTTAACGGGGCAATGCCTCCAGGGCTTACATGACCCTCATTTGTAGGAGGGAGATTAATAGCTTCAGAGGCGCTTACACTTGTGTTTTGCAAAGATAAAATAGGACTAGAGTCAGAAATTCTATGGTGGAGCAAATTATCACATGTTTGTTCCACTGGCCTGGTCGGTGACTTAGCCCGGGCCAATGCGCCAATAGATGAACGCCTATACATAGGTTCAGCTGAAAGGCGGCGTTCGGTGATAGAGATTTCATGCTCCAGGACGGAAACTGCTCTAGTGATGAACTGGTCAAGAGTTCCCGTCACTGAGGCAGTACCCGTAGTCCGCTTCCCTTTCCCAGCCGTGGTATCACAGTCACAGGTGCTAACAGAGTATTAAGTCAGTGGCAGAGATGGATGCGCAGCCTCGGCGAAACAGTCCACCAGTCTAACTTGTGAATCACAGGAGCTCAGAGAGGTAGCCCGACCCAGCCTCTATAAACCCCTTGCGGTCACAGGCAACCCGCCCTTTGCCGATGCGACCCGCGACACAGGGGGAGCCGCGATCTTAGAGGCGCCTCTGGGCGCGCTGGCGGCGTCAGCAAGGGCCGATGGTCTGATATATGGGAGGCGTCGATAGGTGCAACAGAACTCAATACATTTGGCGAAAAAGGAACTCAAACGGGAGAGAAAACAGTTCAGAAAGGTTCCAGCATGAACTCGTAATCTATAACAAACTCAACTACGACCCTTATCAGTCCAGAGTTAATAATAGCATATACCCCAAGGGTCAATGCCGGATGGTGTTGCCAAATTCAGGTGCATCTGGGAGCACGAATGCAGGACTGACGCTGGGATGCCTATATATTCGTGCACAAACAATGCTGCTTTGATGATCAACGGAAGCACAAGAGTGATTAATAAAGCCAAGCTATCACTGGCGGCACTTACAATTCTGATGGTCTGCGGCAATTGTCAGAGGGTATGCCCTGCCCGGCCTCGTACGGTCCTCGACGGGCAAGGACGGGCCCGCCCTTGGCCCGGGCTTCGCCCGGGCGCTGCCCGCGCGCGTCCCGCGCTGCGGGGCACTCCGATGGTTTAAATGCAGCCCGGGCGCTGCCTGATGATGTCAGCGGCAGGCGCCCGGGACTGGGAGCGCTGGGTAATGTAGTCGATGGAGTAGACAGGAATAGGCAGGAGACCGAGGTTACGTGCTCCCCACGATAGGCCGTTCCCCTCACGGCGGTCTTGCTAGAGGATTCGTCACACCAGGGCTGAAAGCGATTCCTGCGCTGCGGGGCACTCCGATGGTTTAAATGCAGCCCGGGCGCTGCCTGATGATGTCAGCGGCAGGCGCCCGGGACTGGGAGCGCTGGGTAATGTAGTCGGTGGAGTAGACAGGAATAGGCAGGAGACCGAGGTTACGTGCTCCCCACGATAGGCCGTTCCCCTCACGGCGGTCTTGCTAGAGGATTCGTCAAACCAGGGCTGAAAGCGAGTCCCGCGCTGCGGGGCACTCCGATGGTTTAAATGCAGCCCGGGCGCTGCCTGATGATGTCAGCGGCAGGCGCCCGGGACTGGGAGCGCTGGGTAATGTAGTCGGTGGAGTAGACAGGAATAGGCAGGAGACCGAGGTTACGTGCTCCCCACGATAGGCCGTTCCCCTCACGGCGGTCTTGCTAGAGGATTCGTCACACCAGGGCTGAAAGCGATTCCCGCACTGCGGGGCACTCCGATGGTTTAAATGCAGCCCGGGCGCTGCCTGATGATGTCAGCGGCAGGCGCCCGGGACTGGGAGCGCTGGGTAATGTAGTCGGTGGAGTAGACAGGAATAGGCAGGAGACCGAGGTTACGTGCTCCCCACGATAGGCCGTTCCCCTCACGGCGGTCTTGCTAGAGGATTCGTCACACCAGGGCTGAAAGCGATTCCCGCGCTGCGGGGCACTCCGATGGTTTAAATGCAGCCCGGGCGCTGCCTGATGATGTCAGCGGCAGGCGCCCGGGACTGGGAGCGCTGGGTAATGTAGTCGGTGGAGTAGACAGGAATAGGCAGGAGACCGAGGTTACGTGCTCCCCACGATAGGCCGTTCCCCTTACGGCGGTCTTGCTAGAGGATTCGTCACACCAGGGCTGAAAGCGATTCCCGCGCTGCGGGGCACTCCGATGGTTTAAATGCAGCCCGGGCGCTGCCTGATGATGTCAGCGGCAGCCGCCCGGGACTGGGAGCGCTGGGTAATGTAGTCGGTGGAGTAGACAGGAATAGGCAGGAGACCGAGGTTACGTGCTCCCCACGATAGGCCGTTCCCCTCACGGCGGTCTTGCTAGAGGATTCGTCACACCAGGGCTGAAAGCGATTCCCGCACTGCGGGGCACTCCGATGGTTTAAATGCAGCCCGGGCGCTGCCTGATGATGTCAGCGGCAGGCGCCCGGGACTGGGAGCGCTGGGTAATGTAGTCGGTGGAGGTTACGTGCTCCCCACGATAGGCCGTTCCCCTTATGTAGGTCCTGTGCTCATTATTATGCCACTGGATTCAAGCTAAGATGTGGAGTTATACCCCCTAAGCTTTTCCAGGATGCTTGTTGTCTGGTATAGGAAGGAACTGGCCTGGCAGTTCGGGCTTGACTTTTCCCACGTGGAACAGGGCCAGGACTGATTAGCATATGGCACGGTCCAAACTCTGGTGGCATGGCAAGCAAAAGCACGATGTTCTGCATTCCATCTATCATTTTTTTGTGTTGCTATACTTCCCCACCCTATTTCTATTCTGCTGTCCAATGATTTACCCCATTTGGGTAGAATCTTTTCTCACTTCTGCCTCTTAATACATCCGTTTCTGAGGCAACAACTATTCTGGACAGTAATAACATGGGGCTTCTGCGTTCTTAGAGCACAACTTAACCAGTCAGGCAGGCATCCACTTTACATTCTGACTTCATCTTGTAAGCAGAAGACACACAGGTCTGGCTTGAATGAACAAGCACACATGGGGATCTAGAGAAAGGGGCGCAGGTAACCACGGCAAAAGAATGCAACAGTATATAAGTCAATCACTGATAGGTTAGAATTGAGGATCTTGATATGTGATTGTTGCCATCGTTTGAAACTCTAGTCCATCTGTTGTGTGTAAAACCATATACCTGAATGATATGTTCAATAGTGTGAAGACAAACCAAATGAGTTTTGAAGCCTGCATGCATATCAGTTTAGATAAGTATACTTACAGCTCTTCAAAATCAAATGAATAAAAGCATAATGTATTTTAATACATATTGGAATATTGTTTGGTGTTCCATAGAAGGCAAATGCATGGCAGAGGATAAATATTGACTAGTAAAGAAATACTGCCCCAACATTACAATACTTGCCTTTTGTGTTTCTGTCACTTTAATTTAGAAGTCTGCCCTCAGTGTGTGGAATGTTCTAATAGCAGTATACCCCTTCTGCCTCAGGCTATATCCGTAGTTAAAGGCCCTCTCCCTCATTTCTGGGAATCACCTGTGGCTCACGCCTATAATTTGGGAGAGGGACTTTAACCACTTCAGAAGTGGGCTGTAAAGCTATAATGACAAATTCACATTTGGTTTGTTACTGAAGATGCAAACCTGTCATCGCTCAAAATTACAGCTTGTTGCCACCAATGTCGAATGATTAAACTGTAATTTGTAAGTCTCCAGTCATAAAATTCAACAACTTGTTGATAATATGGAATTACCATACACTGCTAAGTTGTGATCAAATTTACGGAGACCCCCTGAAAACAATTGTGTTCAAGATAGGCCAATTTAAAAAAGGGACCTTGCAACCACTGGGAGCCATTAGACAAAAAAAGTAGGGTAGGGTTTAAGGGTAAAGTATGTGTACTCATGATATTTGCTGATAGTTATGCATAGAGCGGCTTCCAAAGAGGCTGTAGAGCATAGATGAACACAGCCAGATCTATATTAGTGCCATACAAACTAAAGCCCACAAGAGCCTGTCCTACAGCATAGAGATCATTTAACATAATATGATCTGATATGGTTGGTTATGTTTTAATAACACATTTTTTTATTGACAATTGTTCAATAGCACAACACATATTAACAGAATAGGGCACAGCAACGGACTGTGAAATGGCAACAGTGTTAGCGTGTGTAGTATAATAACAAATATTATTAGCTTGATTACCCAAAGTTGAGGGGAAAAAACTAAGAACATTATCCAAGAGTGGGGCAACGACTGATCACTGTTCTTTTAATGCTTCAGTGGCATGCTCATGCATGATAAATAAGTTTCTCAAGCCTAGAGAACCTATATTTTCCCTAGAGTCACTCACAAAAGATAGGGGCTGAGGCAGACTTACAGTGCCAGGTGATGTCATGCTTGGCCAGAAGAAATCTCAGACCAACGAGTATGACACAGCAAGGTATTTCATTTCCAGAGGTATTTTAATTAGTTTTATCACTGAGACTGTGTGGGTGTCAACTGAAGAACAGGAAAGTGACTTTTGTGGTAGACAATCAAACAGCAGAGAGTCATCAGTAGAATGTCTACAAACATTGTGTGTATTGAGGCTGCTGAAAGAACTAGTGCTTCATTGCCTGCTATGGAAGATATTTTTACAAGCACTCCATATTTCATGATTGGGCAATGAGGTGGCTCTCTTGCTCACGGGGGTCAAGGTTCTCTGGGTTGGTCCTGAAAAAAAGAACAATACAGGACACCCCTTTCAGAAGATAAGTGAGTTTGTGAGAGCATTGAGGCTGCATAAAGGTTTGTTAGCTTCTTCCTCAAAAGAATCACACTTGTAGATGAAAGAAGAATTTGTGAGTAGCGGGACCAGATGATAAGACTGCAGCGAAAGGGTGATGAGGTCAGAAGCACGGATGTGGTTAGCTTTTTGTTGCGCTTCGTTTAGAGGAACCTGGTGCCAGTGAGCATTGCAGGGAAAATGGTATGGAGAGCCTTCTGTGGGAAATGTTATTGGGAATATGAACCCAATGGGCAGAATTCATGAGACACATTTTGGAGGAGTGGAACTGAAAGCAGGATAGGCGCTGTGATGCGAGACGACCAATTATGATTGAGATTTTAAAGTGGCATTTCAGCCATGGGAGACATACGTCCACATTCACTTTAGAGTTAAAGCTGTACAGATTTGTATTTACTTTAGTGTTCTTTGGTGTGTTTGGTGTTTCAAAGATGGAGCAGTGGGGAATTAGGAGGGGTTGCTGAAGGAGAAGCGGCCTCAGAAGATGATAGGATACACATAGGGCTACAGAAAAACAAGACTGACCAGAGGGGTCTGAGGACGAAGGTGATATCAAGGTTATTGGGTGATAGAACAGTATGTCCAGTTAGAAACTTCCTGCAGTTCAGAGCACACAGATTGGTAAGGTTTTTCAACATAAGAATGGGGAGGAGGTTTTGGACAGGAAAGTGTTGGGATTTTCAGGAGGTACTTAATGGACGCGGTGGCCGGCTTGGGTGGAGCCACTGTTGGATTTGAGGTGGGCCTGTAAGAGAACAGATTGAAAGGTGTTAGTTATAAATACAACCCATTCTTCTGTTTCAGCTAATTACACTAAACATCTTAAAAAAAAGTTGATGCCCACAGGTAAAGTTCCACATTCCTACAACAAAAAGCAATGTTAAATCAAAACATCTATGTTTTGTTAAACTTCTTCCCCTACATGGCAGTGCTATATACCTTGTCTTAAGCTCCCAGATTGGGTCTGTTTGAGGAACAATGCCACCAATCCTCCATTTCTGCAGGCTTTCAACCTACCCATTGCATTGACTTCAAGTTTACCTTTCTACCCTAAGAGTTTTGGGAATGCTAGGAATGTAAAGGAAGAATCGGCCTAGATATTTGGAAAAAGGCTTCATGGCAAGGCCTGTCTCCATAGAGTATTCCAAGCTCCTGTTTTCTTTGTGTTGTGCAGTATTGATGCAGTGTCTTTTGGTTGCAACACTTGTCTAAATAAACGTATGTTGCTTGCTAAATAAACATATTTATTTTTCAACTAAATAGAAAAATGAAAAAATTACCCAAAAACCTTTCACAATTTCCTGCATCTCGGCATTTCATTGGCTTGGCTAATCTGTAAATAGCCATAATTATTATGTTCGTATTTGATAGCACTCCATCACTTGTTTGCTAAACTAACCTACCACATACGGCTCCATCTCAGTATATTGGACCACTTGCATCTTAAATTGGCAATTAGCTGAGATCCATACAGAAGCCAAGGTCACCGTGACCCCACTGAGTGGAACCATCTTCCTCCTTCCTCCTTCCTCCTTCCTCCTTCCTCCTTCCTCCTTCCTCCTTCCTCCTTCCTCCTTCCTCCTTCCTCCTTCCTGTGCTGCTTGCACTCTGCAAGGGGCTACCTCCCATCTCTTGATCACCAGTGACAACACACAAAATATCCACAAAGTCAGAGAGTGAGTGTTGAGATTCATCTGGCAGTATTTAGCGGAACAGGGAGGTCCACACCGACTACACCTACTATACCGATTTTTGGGATCTAGAGAAAGGACTCACACTGTATTCAGGAGATGGCAAATTCGACCTTAACATCTGCTTGTGCTCTCATCGATTTTGTCGTCATGGTTTGCTCATTTTCTTTATTTTAAGTCCTATTTGTTTAGGACAATTATTTTCTTGTAATTCAGGGTGTACCTGTTATACTGTGGGCAGCATTGCAGTTTGTGCCTCACCCAACAGCTTCCCTTGTGTCCCGCTGCATATAGTGCAAAGTGCTTTGCACTAACCTCCATGGTGGACAATGAAACTGGCATTCTGCCTCACTCACCTGTAAAGATTTCCTTTTGGTCGCCAGCCTGCCGGTGTAGCCTCATGTGATTCTCTCCACAGGGGCCACGCTGGGGAACACCATAGCTCTTCCCTTCTCCTTTGGAAGGATTCATGGGGTGATTCCTTTTCCTATCCAAAATGGCAACCTTTCCATTTGTGTTCTGGGAGCTTCCTAATCTTAGATGGTGGCACCAATTCTTGAGGTAACTTTCTGTTCTGGGAGTATATAAAGGGTATGTTGGACTTGGCCCTTTTTGCAGGGTCATCCCTAAACCTTTTGCCTTTCTCCTAGCCTTTTTCTGACATGGTGTTGGTGTTTTTAGGACTCTGTGCACTTTAGCACTGCTGTTCAGTGTAAAGTGTGTGTGCTCTCTGTGATAAATTTGATAAGATTGGTCTACACCTATTTGGCCTTTTAATTTACCTGTCAGTCCCTTGTAAAGTTGTATCTCATATACCCAGGGTGGTAAATTAAATGCTAATGGTGGGCTTGCAGCGCTGATTGTGCCACCCATCAAAGTAGCCTTGCAAACTTATCACAGGCCTCTGCTATTGCAGGGCCTGTGTGCGCAGTGTTACTGCTGCTGTGACGTGGCACCTAAAGTGTGTGCCATGTCTGGGACCCCCCTTTTACTGCATGTCAGTCATCCCTAAGGTAGGCCCTAGCTAGCCCTATGGGCAGGGTGCATTGTAGGTAAAAGATATGACATGTACCTTAAGTGTATGACATGTACTGGTAGTGACAAACAGCCATTTTGGTTTCTCACTACTGTGGGGCTGCCCTCCTATAGGAATGCATTGGGGATTCCCTGATAAGTGCTTCAGTGGTAATTCCTGATATGAGAGGAGCAGCGTGGTCAAGTTTGGTGTGTTTGGAATAGTGATAATAAATGCTACGCAATGGTGTGCGTATATTTATTATAACTATTTTAGAAATGCCACTTTTAGAAGTTGGCATTTCTGTGTGCTATGTGTCTGCCTGCCTGATATGAATTGCAAGTCTGGCTTTTGAGTGACAGAGGCTGGTGAGGTGTGTGTGGCTCCAGGAGGGGCAGGGTGAGTCAGCGCTAGGCTGAATGGGACATCTGCATTTGGAGTAGTGGGAGGAGAAGTCCCTGGTCCCTGAATAGGTGTGGGCCTAGCCTGTACAATGCTGGCTCCGCCCCCTGTGGTGTGTCTGATGGCAGAGCCCCCATCTCACAAAGGAGGGTGTGAGCACTTTACACAAAGTGCTCCACGCCCCCCAGAACCAGTTGCAACTGGTCCCCCCAAGCCCTGGGTCAGCGCAGACAAAGGAGAAGTGTAGTATAAATGTTGGGGTTGTGACCCCATGAGTTGTGTTGTTCCTGTGCTTGGGGGGCTTGCTGCTGCTGGGCCTCAGGAGGAACCGCCACGTGGGACTGCCTCCCTGCTGGAGGGCCCTGTATGCTGGCCTGCCTGGGCCAAGCTTTGCCCCCTTTTCCCTCTAAGGACTTTTGGGACAGTAGCGCCTTGAGAGCGCTCTGCTTCTCTTCCTGCTAAAAAGAGTGTGGGCTTTGCAGCGCGGGGATGCTGCCTATTTAGAGGGAATCCTGACGTAGGGATTCCTCTGTGCTGCATTGTGGAGTGGGTGCCCACCCCGCATTTTGCCCAACCGAGCGTGAGCCTACCCCGCTTTGTGCATATTTAAACAGTGGGTGCCCACCCTGTGTTTGGTGTCGTTGGCGGGTGCCCACCCCGCTTATGTTATTATATTGAAGCGGGTGCGCACCCCACATTGCCACCTAGAAGAGGAAGAGGAACCGCCGCCGCCGCACCAACAAGATCGGCCCAGAGGAAGTCAGGCAGCCGTGCCTGGTTGGGGTCGTGGCCTGACTCCCCCGAGCCGGAAGGAGAATTCAGGCAGGAGCCCACCCCGCATTGGACGGTGCCAGAAGTATCCCATGGAGGAAAGCGGAAGCCAGGCAAGCCTTATGCCTGATGATGGGCGGGGCTCCCCGGGCAGAGAAGGAGAGCCTCGCGTGCCTGCACCGGTGAACCGAGCCTCGCAGGCTCACCCGGTCCTGAGGGAAAGGACCGGAGCCTCGAGGGCTCCCAGTGACAGACTTCCCCCGCATTGGAGGACACAGAGTACAGTGAGAGCCCGGTGAGTGAGGCTTCAGTATTGGTACATTATCAGAGCCTATTTTCAAAGCGGATCCGCAGGAGAGTCGGATGTTCCCATGTTTGGGGGCACATTGTTTGTAGTGCCCCAGTAGGGGTCCAAAGGGCACAGAAGTGACAGTGCCCCTTTTCAATTTGTGCTCACAGCTGTGCCGCCATAGCGGGCAGCTGCAATGTTTGTCTACATTTGTTGACAGAGCCCCAGTGGGGGCCCAGAGGGCACAGTGAGTGCCAGTGCCCACAGTTACCTTCACAGCTGCACCGCAATTAGCGGCAGCTGCAATGTTTAGGCCAGAGCATTTTGAAGAGTCCCAGTGGGGACCCAGGAGGCACGGTGGTGCCAGGGCAATTGCACACTTTTGACTCTGCTGCAGTGGCAGCCAGCCCTGACATTTGGGACATAGGGCATTTGAGCCCTCTGAGAAGGCCAGTTGGCCAGGGGGTCAGTGTTCGGTGGGTAGGGCGCCCTAATGTGATTTATGTGATGCTTATGATAAATGTGATTTATGCACCCTGATTTATGCCTCTATTGTGATTTCTGCTTAGGAGGTTATTGCATAATGTATTTATGCTTGTGAGGGTATTGTCTAATGTGTTTAGGCTTATGAGGTTGGCGCATAAGGTGTTTTATGCATAAAGTGATGCTTATTGCATAGTGTGATTTATGTTACAGGATATAATGCTGAGTACAGTGTTTTGCCAATAATTACTGGTTATGTTCTACATTTACTATTTGTTCTTTGTGATGGTTCTGACAGTGGCCCAATTGGCCCTGTCATGTGTATATAATCCCCTGTAAATATTGACTAGTTGCCACTGTATATATTGTGTGATTACTATTCTAATGTGTTTTGGATAATACAAAGGCTATTTTTATACATCACCTTGTGTGGAGTTCCTTTTGTGGTGTGCCTAGTGTGTTGCTGCTGTGTGTGTGTTGTGCAAACGCTTTACACATTGCCTCTGGGATAAGCTTGACTGCTCGTGCCAAGCTACCAAGGGGTTGAGCAGGGGTTATCTTCAGCATGTAACTCCCTTGCCCTGACTAGAGTGGTGGTTTCTGCCTGGCTTAGGCGCAAGCCCTAGCCAACCAGAAATCCCATTTCTAAAAAGGTAGAATTCTCTTCCTCATTGCTTTGCAACACTTTTTCTCTTCAGTTGGTGTATGTGCTCACTCCTGATGGGATTCTTCGGCCCTGCCTGGGTTTCTTAGCTCCTCAGGAGTGTCTTGCTACTGTTGGTGGTTCTTCGCCCCTTTCTTGGCTTCATTGTGCTCTTGTGTCCTGTTGTTCTTCTGGACACCTCTTTTCTAATTTATCATCTTGAAGCCTTGCTGTCTTCATTTGAGGCTTTTTCCGTTCAGGGTTTTACTTCTTTTGGGGCTTCTTCTAGAAGGCACAATCTGCTTAAGCTCTAAAAGTATCAACATCGTGACTACAGGAAGGGGTCAAACTTACCTCTGTCAGACCAAGAATGTCAAGTACTGGGCTTTAAGATCTTCTCACCAGCCACGGTCTGTTAATAGAAATTCTCCATTAGAGATATCTGACAGTACCTGGGATTCCGCACTCAGCTTCTTTATATTTTTTCTTCTTATAAAAGATGCTTCTCTGAGCTTCTCTTTTCTTTGAAATCTGCTTTCAAACTCCTTTTATTTATACCTGTAAAGTCATTAGGCTTTGTCCTGCTTCCAAGGCCATGTGAAGTATTAGCGTTATCACGGGTGTCACTGCCATTCTTGACCACTTGAGAGCATATCCTCGAACAAAGATTGCTCAATATGTCTGTATCACAATAATTTACAAAGAGAACAAATAAAAACACACGTTTAGCTCATAATCCCTGCCCTTCATCCATATTTAAAATTTAGACAGCTGCTCATAAATTGCCAATCCTTTCCATTAATCATTAATGCATATCTTAAATCTGCCAAGTCCTATAATATATTAAAAACACATTCAATATTTCACATATATTTAGGAAGCCCACCATCTGACTATCTTCCAGCATTAAACCTGTGCTATCCAATCAGACACCTTCAAATCAGGATGGTTGGGGAAATAGATTTTCCTACCTTAAAACAAATATTCAAGGGGGAAGTGAATTTTATTATGCAAAAACAAATATATATTTTGTGCATGAGAAGTTGTAATTCACCATGGTTTTCCAGGAATACACCTGGACATTTGTGACTGTCAAAGTTTCCCAAGGAAATGTTTGTGAATTCAAAAAAGTTAGAAATCTGCACCTATTAAAGGATGGAAACGAATTAGAATATTGTTTTGAAGATCACTCCATTGGTGTTCGGATCTACCGGTCATTATCACAAAAAAGTCTTGGTTTGCAGGTTTTGGAACTTTGGTATCCTAATCTGTTTAGGTGGAGCTTGCACTCAAGTTCTGCTGACTCTGAAAAAATATGTGCATGCAAGTTATGGAATGAGGCTGAGAAAAGTAGTGTCTTTGTCAGTTTAATGCCACACCCTCTCCAGTCACTTTGGATTACGCTGGTAACGCACAAAGTTCTTTTCTCAAAGTTTTGGCTTCAAAGACAACAAATTTAACTAAATCTGAGGTACAACTTGTCTAATTGATGTCCTTCAAGGGCTTCAGTGACTCTCTTAAGTTTTCTAAAGCACATTTCTGAAACTGATTCTGATTTATCTTCTCTCTGATCAGCAAGGCTGAATCCACTAAATCAGGGGAGTCCAAAATGTAGATAGGGTTTACCTAAAGTTAACTAATTTTCATTGTCAATGGTAATCTTGAAAATCTGCCATGAATCCAGTCCACCTGCACACATGTTTGAAACCCTTGGAACAACTTAAGCGTTGGGAGGTTTGGATGTGTTATACTGTATGAATCAAAATTTCTTAGAACCATTTATTAAAAAAAATAATGAATGCATTGCTTGTTGACAGTGCTAATATATGTCAGTGAACTTGGAACCAATTAATCAAATGCCACAGGTGATTACATATGGGCCTGATTTAAAATGAGCAATAATGTAAAGTTTGTTGGTTGTTGGCAGATGCAGTAATTCTGGCTTTGGGGTAATTAAAACTCCCCCACAGTTTGATGGGAATTTCACTATTGGTAATTCTGCCTTCGAGAATGCAGCGAGCTATATCACACCAGCAATGAATCAGAAGATTTTATTTTACCACTTATCTCTATATAACACTTTCGATGAAAACCATGGAAACTAGGCTCAGGATGCAGGCCAAGATCCTAAGGAGTGATATGGCGTAAAAAGAGCCTGATTGGTCTGAGAACAGGTAGGCCGATCGGAGTAGTGTAGCTAGGATGCCATGGACCATGGTGTGTGAAAGGAAAATGGCCTCTTTGACTGCTGTTGGGGTAGTAAAATACAGCAATTATTAAGGTTAAATGGGACAGCTCGGGGATGTAGGCTTTGGTGTCACTGCACCTGCGCCTCCAATAGTAGCCACGGGCCACCCTCCCCCAGTGGCTGGTCACAAGACACGGCTAACACAAGCCATATGGCAGGGCAGATCTCTGCTCATGCGACTCACGTGGGAGGTACTTGAACAGTCATAGGATCCTGGCAGAGGAGTCAGAACATTACAAAGGGTCTCAAGTCTGAGGGGGCACAGTGAAGTGAAGCACCCATGATCATTTAGGGCTGAGAAGAGCCTTTGGGATTAACAGTACAAGTAGGAACCGAGGTGAGGCAGAGGACAGAAAATTGGAAGAGAAGGAGCATTGAGATTCACATGACGAATAACACCTGATATACCCTTAGGTAAATGTTTTGTGGAATCTCAGGCCACAAAATAGCCATGAGGAGTCACAGACACTAAAGTACCCCATTTAGGGTCCTGTGGATCCGCAGAGAATCAGCCTGTAGAGTCTTACGTGAGGTGAAGAACATGAAGAGTCACAGAGAAGTATCTAGTGATGTCACAGGACACGCGAAGAGTCTGACGCAGTGGTGTAACAAACCCTGAGGTGGCCCACCTGCAAAGTGCATGAAGGGCCCCCCCTCCGACCACACTCAGGAGCTCTGGTAACAGGGTACTGGACTGAAGGGGCCACCTGGAGCTCAGGATCCCCACGCCCCTGGTCTGATGTATCACAAGATAGACACCTTGAGCCTGAAGATGATCGGAAAAGAAGGGGTCACAGGGGCCACCAATCAAATGCGGAAATCCTGAGGTCAGAACAGTTTGGAACCCATTGCAATATTTACTATGAATAATAAGCTGCATGCTAATGTGAATATTTTCTTTTATAGCAGGATTTTGCCCGCCTAACGTGCTGCCTCCAGGAATAGATGCTACAATTTGCATTGTTGATTGTAGAAACTGCAGTGAAACGGAGATGTGCTGCTCATACGGATGCTCTTCAAAATGCAGGCCGATGTCTAAAGGTATTATTTTATCACAAGCTAGTTTCATATTATTCCATCCTGCTTTCTCCACCAGTCACAGTTTGTAGCTAAACATTTGACCAGCAAATACTCCACACAAATGTGAGTTTTTGACTGAGGCAGCCTCCAAACTCTTAACATAAAAGGATATAAGTAGTGCATCATAAAGGAGCGAGTTAATGTAGTCAGTAGGAGGTGCCAAAGTTATGGTAATTTGATGGTGGTGCACAAATAATAGATTTAAGGTATAACTATAACTTTAGCATTTCTTAGGTTTGTATTGTTAAAGTTTGGCTTGCATAGAAAGAATAAATACAGTTATAGTAAATTAAAGATGGTACATTGATTATCAATGTAAGGTACAACTATAGCTTTAGCACTGGCGTTTCTTATTTCCTGAAGCATTTTGGTCTCTTAGACCTTTTTCAAAGGGGGAGCCAAGAGCATTCAAGAGGCTGAAAGATTAACTAAACCATTATATGTAAATATATATATGTTACCTACTGGCGATAGCCAGTAGGTAGTTATAGTTAGGACCACGTTTCCATAGGAAAACCTCAACATTCTATTTTGAATAACTTTGGCGCCGGTCGACGAATCCTCGCGAATTTCTCAAAATAGGTGGGGCGCTACGCTCCGCTCCTACCCTGAAAGTCTCGGGGGGATTCGTCAAGCGGGGGCTGAGATAAAAGGGGGGTCCCAAAACGCGTTTTTCCCATGCATTTTTCCATAGGACCTTTAGAACGAGCTACAGCCCGAATGGCTGAACAGAATTACTCAAAATTTGGCAGAGAGGTAGTCCCTAGGTCAAGGAAGTGCCTTTTGTAGGTTTGGTGTAAATCTGTTCAGTAGATTCTGAGAAAATAGCCTTTAAATCAATATATATATCTGAGCCAGCTTACGGTACGCTTACCGTACGCTTACGGTAAGCGTACGGTGGCGTGCGCGAGCGCGATTCTGATTGGCTCTTAGATCTTAGTAAACATTCGAATCGGCCGAAACCAGGAAGCGGCGGCCGCCATTTTGTCTCTCGCACTGAGAGAGATTTTTAAAATCGGAAGCCCAAAAACATGTAAAGGGGCTGTTTTGACAACTCCCTCCCACATAGTCATGTTGAGGGAGTCCCCAAACATCCCCCAAGTGCAAAAACGGTTTTATTTTTTTTTCGGCAATTTCGCGGGGTACGCTTACCGTACGCTTACGGTAAGCGTACGGTAAAAAAATAAAAATAAAAAAAACACTATCCACACTTACCCCACCCCCTGTGCTTTTGGTGGCCGAAGGCCACCAAATGTGCTGGGCTTATTACAATGGAAAAAACACTATCCACACTTACCCCACCCCCTGTGCTTTTGGTGGCCGTAGGCCACCAAATGTACAGGGCTTATTATAAGGGAAAAAAACTTAGCATTTAAAAAACCGTACTAATTCACTGAAAAAACCATAGGTTTCACACACGTTATAGTTAGGAATTAGCATTTAAAAAACCTTGCAAATTCACTGAAAAAACCATAGGTTTCACACATGTTATAGTTAGTGGAAATTTTACTGATAAAAAACCAATGAAATTGCCCCGTTATAGTTAGCGCAGGCAACTATAACTCACGCGACCGCAATCCTCTGCTGATGACATATGTGTCTTTATGAAAAAAAAATATTTGTAATATATGTATAGCTAAAAATGTATGGAAGAAGACATGGGCAAATAAGTGTCTAAATACAGTATTAGCATCAGCAGAGGATTGCGGTCGCGTGAGTTATAGTTGCCTGCGCTAACTATAACGGGGCAATTTCATTGGTTTTTTATCAGTAAAATTTCCACTAACTATAACATGTGTGAAACCTATGGTTTTTTCAGTGAATTTGCAAGGTTTTTTAAATGCTAATTCCTAACTATAACGTGTGTGAAACCTATGGTTTTTTCAGTGAATATATATATATATATATATATATATATATATATTATCTACTGGCGGTCGCCAGTAGATAGTTATAGTTAGGACCGTGTTTCCATAGGAAATCCGCAACATTCTATTTGGAATAACTTTGGTGCCGGTTGACGAATCCTCGCGAATTTTTCAAAATAGGTGGGGCGCTACGCTCCGCTCCTACCTTGAAAGTCTCGGGGGGATTCGTCAAGCAGGGGCTGAGAAAAAAGGGGGGTCCCAAAACGCGTTTTCCCCATGCATTTTCCCATAGGACCTTTAGTCCGAGCTACAGCCCGAACGGCTGAACAGAATTACTTGAAATTGGGCAGAGAGGTAGTCCTCAGGTCAGGGATGTGCCTTTTGCAGGTCTGGTGTAAATCTGTTCAGTAGGTCCTGAGAAAATAGCATTTAAATCAATATATATATCTGTAAGCGCGCTCCGTGCGCTTACGGTAAGCTTACCGTACGCGTACGGTGCCGTGCGCGAGCTCAATTCTGATTGATGGTTACATGACTGTAAACATTTGAATCGGTCGAAATCAGAAAGTGTTGGCCGCCATTTTCTGTCTCTCGCTCTGAAAAACAAAGGTGGATAACGTGAAAAGGGGGCAACAAAGAGAGTTGCAGACCCCCTAGCGTTTGTCAGGGGGTCCACGAAGGACCAAAAAGTACGAAAAATAAATGTAATAGTTTTTTTAAAAAAATCACGGAGTGCACGCACGGTAAGCTTACCGTACGCGTACGGTAAAAAAAAATTAAAAAAAAAAAAAACGAAATAACAATCACATTTATTAAATTAATTGGAGGACCCGCAAGGGAAAAAAAAAAATTGTAAATGTGTAAAAAAAGGCGAGGCGCGCACGGTATGACATGCGCAACGTGGGCGCTCGGTTCGCGAATCGCACCGAGTGCCCACAGCGCGCGCACCGTGCGCGAAGCGCACCGTGCGCGCAGGATGTGCGCAATGTGAAAAACCAGAAAAAAAAATAAAAAATAAATACATAACTTAGCATTTAAAAAACCGTACACATTCACTGAAAAAACCATAGGTTTCACACACGTTATAGTTAGGAATTAGCATTTAAAAAACCTTGCAAATTCACTTAAAAAACCATAGGTTTCACACAAGTTATAGTTAGCTGTACATTTCACTCGTGAAAAACCAGAAAAAAAAATAAAAAATAAATACATAACTTAGCATTTAAAAAACCGTACACATTCACTGAAAAAACCATAGGTTTCACACACGTTATAGTTAGGAATTAGCATTTAAAAAACCTTGCAAATTCACTTAAAAAACCATAGGTTTCACACAAGTTATAGTTAGCTGTACATTTCACTCGTAAAAAACCAATGAAATGCCACGTTATAGTTAGATCAGGTAACTATAACTTGCGCGACCGCAATCCACAATGTGTCATTTCAGATGTCATCATTGATGTCATGAGTGATGTCACTGACCATGTCATGAGTGATGTAATATGTGACGTCATCAGCAGTTTATTGTGGGCGCGCAAGTTATAGTTACCTGATCTAACTATAACGTGGAATTTCATTGGTTTTTTACGAGTGAAATGTACAGCTAACTATAACTTGTGTGAAACCTATGGTTTTTTAAGTGAATATATATATATATATATATATATATATATATATATATATTATATATATATATATATATAATATATATATATTATATTATATATAGGTTATTGGTTATTGTCTTGAGTTTTAACCTTTTTACATTATGTATATATATATAATCAGCGCCTCCTATCACCCTACAGCCCCCTTCCTTCTCTCTCCTTCCCCTGTTATATAAGGGGACCTCCCCCCCTCCCTGTTAAGTACCAGGAATTAATCATTGTGCAGTTATTGCCATTATCCATCCCGGTCTCCTTCTCCCCTACATGCTCCCCAGCCACTCGGCTACACCATTTCACGCCAACTCACCTCCGCAGCAACCGATGTTAACTTTTGTTTTTTAAGTAGTACCAGGAGTGGACTGAACCCGGTGTCTTATCTACTTGCACTTACTGTCGCATTAATAGGACATGCTATCACAGGCACTAGCCAATCACTGTAAAAATATTAATTTACTAATTCATTTTTCGTGCCTCTATTATCAACCTGGTGTTATAAAATTTAAATAGGACTTGCATTGAAACTGAGCACAGATCGATAGCAGTGTTCACCGCCACTTAGCGTTTTTTATTTATTTATTTTTCTGAAATGATTGTTTTGCGCATTGTTACCTATTGCCACTTTGAATTCACTTGAAGAATCATTTTGTTACATACACTATGAATTAACAGTGTTTATTTTAACTGTTAGAAACCGTCTATATACTTTGTTCAATTTTGGTTGATAACGTTTTGGGAAGCCTGTCTTCTAAACCACCAGGCAGACTAGGAATACATGCAATATGTTTTCTATGTTTACTAATGTGCAACAGGAAATGCTTGAAAAGACACTACCACTTCCTGGTCTTTGTATGACTTATTGACAAAGACCGTGCTGTCGAAACGAGTCGAGTCATTAAATACAATCTCCTGAGAAAAAGAAAACCTGTGTGCGAACCTTTTTTCCTGCGTCCCGAACAGCGCGAGAAATACTTTCAAAAAAAATATATATATATATATATATATATATATATATGTATGAGAGAACACAGAATGGTTCAGCACTCAATAATCGGACGATTGAGTTTGTTCACTAGCATAATATACACATTCTTTATGTATGCATTTAAGAACTTCCATTGTAGTGTTTTTCTTTCTTCATTTGTCCATTATTAACCATTTCTTCACTTAGAAATATATCAAACAGATAAAGTCCAAGAGCTGACGCATTTTGTCCACATAGAACTTCTTCAGGGCTTTGACCAGTGTGTGGGATTCGCCAAATCCATAATGTCTTTTGGCACAGTTTATGTCCCAAAGACAATCAGGTTATGTAGAATGTACGTCTGGTAATATAGGTCTATCACAGCGTGTTCGTCATGGCATTGGCTTCAAAGCAGGAAGAAGATTTTATCTGTTTGATATTTTTCTATGTGAAGAAGGACTGCTGCTTTGGAGGAACTGCTGGCCTCCCAAAACCCCAAGTGATGCCCCCCAGGTCCTGGACCCTGGGTGTGGCCCAGAGAGCTGAAATCAAACTTTTGGGCTCTTTGCAAATGGGCCGGTTGGCACCAAGACCTTGCCGCTCACACCGCGATTCAGTGCAAAGTTCTGTCAACCCGACCCTTCGAACTACAGCATTGACCACTTGTGGGGACCGACAATACAAGGCTTCAGAAACGCGCTCCGGCGATGCTGGCAGCCTCCCACAATACTCTCTTGCCTCTTGAGGCCCTCTCGATTGCAAACGGGAGTCTTGGCACAGGTTTGAGAAGGTAAAACTTCACTGGACCCAACCTGGTGATTGTAGCTGACATAAGCACCATCACGGTCAGCCTGAACTTGCGATTTTGACCTGGTCCAGCACGACCAAACAGCCATAATTGGTGCTTTGTGCTTTTTGGCGCAATTTTCATTAATATCTTTAAACATTCGTAACTCTGGTTCTACTGATCGGAATTTTGTCGAGGTGGTGTCAAATAATTGCTTAAAAGCTAATCTATTTTTCTAAATCGGTTTAGCATTTTTTTGTCTTCTGCTGTTACTTTATTACTGTTTGTGTGCTGCATAAATAATTCACACATTGCCTCTAGGTTAAGCCTGCATGTTTTTTATGCCAAGATACCCAGGGTTAAGCACAGGTTGATTTAGTGACGTTTTGTAGCTCATCCTGCACGGGACTGTGGCTGTTGCTTGATCAGGGCTCACACCTCAGTCAACCAACATCACAATTTCTGCAGATACAGTAGTAGAAGGCCATTTGTAGCTTAGTTTTATGCTTTATGTTTATAGTCTCTTTGGTCTTGCTCGCTCTGCTCTAGTGGAAACATCATGCTTTTCATAGTTGAATAGCGCCTGTGCACGATTGTTATAATATTTTGAATTGCTACCCCCTTAAAAAGCACTTGAATCATCTCTTCACCAAAATTTAAAGTACAAAGATTTCCACAAAATTACTAATGCAGTTGGCAGTGATGGTCCAGTTTCACTGGACTGGTCTCAAGGTGAATTTCTGTACCCAAGTGTTCTAACTCAAAGATGCCCGACTGCCAGCATACTTCCTCCAATGAGCCAACGTTAGCTAGGCAAACAATGGAGAGCACAGCCTGATCATTTGAAATGACAGTATCCTGTATTTTCTAAGTCCAATACATTATATTCTCAAGGTGATTGATTGTGATAAAAACGTCCACATTCAGTCCATCAGTCACTTTAAAGAGGCCTTCAAAGACACATGCATTTTCCAATCCTTTATTCTTTTTCTTCTCTTTACTTGAAATCATAAGAGATTATAGTCCAGTCCCAATATGGGATTTCTTCAGGGAAACATTTACAGAAAGGTTTCAGTACACACAGCCCTTTCCAAGTATCATTGCAACATTCCAATGTTCATATTCCTTTCTGTGTGCCCATGTCCTCGCACCTTTCTCAATGCACTTGCTAAACAAACCAGTAGCAAAAGTAAGTTGTCCACATTGCATACGGAACACCAACATATTTGTTTTGCTGCAATTTGGAAAAATGAGCATCTTTAAAGGTCAGCACAACTTCAAACTGCCTCCCCTTAAATTGGATGTCTGCATAATGATCGGTTATTTTATTATGCACGATTGATCAAAACCATTGCACATACATGACACAAGAAAACATAGTTTAAACAAGATTGAAATTTGTTAAAAAGTCCTCATTCAATCTATAATGAGAAGTTGATATGATTTAAAAGAACCCACAGGATAATGTCTCTGGTTTCGAGTTTTCCTAACCTCGCCTGGTGATGTCATTTGATTACGAGGGGGACCTTCGATGATTTCAGCAATAATAATAATAATAATATTTTTTTTTCTTAAATTTACCAATGTCAAACCATTCTCCTCAATATATTGAAAAGATAACTTCTCAAAACACACCACCGATGTGTTTATTTAATATTGGGAGGTATGGGATGAAAGTATTGCTTCTCCACTGTTTCCATTTGGGCTCCCTTATGTTAAATATATTCCCTTCACTTGGTACAAGGCGGAAAAATAATGAAACTGAGCAATAACAAAGTCGACAACATTCATGCACTAAAATTAAACTGTGCCTGAAGCAGTTGCCTTATTTCACCAAAACAATGCCAATATAGCGAATTGACACCACCCACTCTTTGAAACACCATTGCGTCACAGGAAATGTCATCACAAAAGATTAATGTCTTCAACAAATATTGAGGTAAAAGGACCCGCTTAAAATCCCTAACTTTAGGCATCAAAAATAATCAAATTCCACCAACTGTAAAAGGGAAAACAGGTTTGTATTCTCTCAGTCATACATCGCGCTGTAAAATAATAATAAGTACAATCAGGTACTGAATTTAGTTTTAAAAGATCGCAAGACAAACACGTTAAATTAATGGGAGTTTGAAAAAGAGTTTTATTGCAGCAACATGGCCCTTGCTTCGCATACACACCTCTTAAAAATGCCCTGGACGTTGTATACTACCAACACTGAATAAACTCTAGACTAAACAAACAAAATAGACTAAGGCCACAAAGTAGGCTGTTCCTCTGTAAAACTGGTGCTTTTGGTTGGAACACCACATTACTTTCTGAATCTGTACCCAGTGCTTAATTTGAGCCAGTGGTTCTTGGTGCCGGTGGAGGCACTGGCACAACTTTCCGGAGAGCAACCCGAATGAAAACACACAAAGCAGAAAGACAGAGAAAGAGTGAGATGCCGTAACAAAGGGAAAAAACAGGAACCAGCAAGAGTGAGAAACAAGCATTTACAATGCAACAGGTCTCGCATTTGTAAATTTTAGAGCTATCGTACACTAAAACTACGGACCCAAATCACTCCATTCCAATGCTCGCAAGACTCCAAGATTACATCAGGTGTGATAATGTAATGTTAGCACGTATTTGTTATCTTAGCTCATCCTGCTATCCTTACACACTTGGAATATATTATGACATTTATTCAGAATTAATAAGGGCAGAAGTTACAACTAAAAAAACTGCCTGCAGCACTGAGCCCATATACACTATAAGACGAGCATATTTTCAAATACAAATGCTGAGTTTTAAGCACGACGGCGTGCTTGTCTACAAAATCAGGAATTTTCACGCTCGCTGCTAACATTAGCTGCAATAGTAATTACGACCCAAATCACTCCATTCCAATGCTCGCAAAACTCGCAGATTACATCAGGTGTGATAGTATAATGTCAGCACGTAATTGTTATCTCAGCTCATCCTGCTATCCTTACACACTTGGAATATAATGTGACATTTATTGAGAATTAATAAGGGCACAAGTTACAACTAAAAAAACTGCCTGCAGCACTGAGCCCATATACACTATAAGACAAACATATTTTCAAATACAAATGCTGAGTTTTAAGCACGACGGCGTGCTTGTCTACAAAATCAGAAATTTTCACGCTCGCTGCTAACATCAGCTGCGATAGTAATTACGAGCCAAATCACTCCATTCCAATGCCGCAAAATAAAGACAGCTAAACCCTTCTAGTAAAATAAATACAACGACCTAAATAGCAGTACAACTCTTCCCGAAAAATAAATTAAAACAAAATAAATAGCAGAAATGGACCATCGTACACTAAAACTACGGACCCAAATAACTATATTCCAATGCTCGCAAAACTCGCAGATTACATCAGGTGTGATAGTATAATGTCAGCACGTAATTGTTATCTCAGCTCATCCTGCTATCCATACACACTTGGAATATAATGTGACATTTATTGAGAATTAATAAGGGCAGAAGTTACAACTAAAAAAACTGCCTGCAGCACTGAGCCCATATACACTATAAGACGAGCATATTTTCAAATACAAATGCTGAGTTTTAAGCACGACGGCGTGCTTGCCTACAAAATCATGAATTTTCACGCTCGCTGCTAACATCAGCTGCGATAGTAATTACGACCCAAATCACTCCATTCCAATGCTCGCAAAACTCGCAGATTACATCAGGTGTGATAGTATAATGTCAGCACGTAATTGTTATCTCAGCTCATCCTGCTATCCTTACACACTTGGAATATAATGTGACATTTATTGAGAATTAATAAGGGCAGAAGTTACAACTAAAAAAAATGCCTGCAGCACTGAGCCCATATACACTATAAGACAAGCATAGTTTCAAATACAAATGTTTAGTTTTATGCACGACGGCGTGCTTGTCTACAAAATGATGAATTTTCACGCTCACTGCTAACATCAGCTGCGATAGTATAGTTACAGCACGAAATTGTAACATGAAATCATCCTGCCGTCTTTACATACTTAGAACATGGGATGAGATTCGAGAGGGATTAATAAAGTTAGAGCTTGCAAGTATAAAACACCCGAAAACAGTGAGCCCATGTGGTTACAACAACAAAACAGCACCAAAGGCTAAAGTGATGTTCCTTATAACACAAGCACAGTTGTAAATAAGAAACGTTTGTTTTGGGCAAATGTATACCATTTTACACATCAACACGCTTCACGCTCGCTGCTGATATCAAGTATGATCGTATATTTACGGGACTTCATTCACACATCAAATCATCCTGCTATCCTTACGAAGTCAGTACATGGTGTGCCATTTGTTATATATTCATAAAGGCACAAGGGACAATTATAAAAGAGCCTGAAGCATTGCGCCCATGTACACTATTATTCAAGGGTTTCCTACCCGCATCCACGCTACGCGCACACAGCCACTTCGCAGTGCCCTTCAATTGGGAATAATGTGTGAAAAGGGTAAAAAAATCGGAAGACAGAAAGTCTGGTATGGTGTGAAGTGTCAGCTTGTTTGTGGCAGCTAAAAAACGAAAGAAACCAGGCCAAGATAATTAAGTACATTGAGATGGGCAGTATAGATTGTAATCTCTTCGTTCCCAGCTTCAAAGACATGCAAATGAAGACACAGAGTGATGTGAAAGGTCTTTTCCATTCCAATGCCGCAAAGTGAAGACAGCCAAACTCCCGGGAAAATAAATAAAAATAAGCCCAAAAGCAGAAACGGACCATCGTACACTAAAATTACGACCCAAATCACTCCATTCCAATGCCGCAAAATAAAGACAGCTAAACCCTTCCAGTAAAATAAATACAACGACCTGAATAGCAGTACAACTCTTCCGGAAAAATAAATTAAAACAAAATAAATAGCAGAAACGGACCATCGCACACTAAAACTACGGACCCAAATCACTCCATTCCAATGCTCGCAAGACTCGCAGATTACAGCAGGTGTGATAGTGTAATGTCAGCACGTAATTGTGATCTCAGCTCATCCTGCTATCCTTACACACTTGGAATATAATGTGACATTTATTTCAAATTAATAAGAGCACAAGTTACAACTAAAAAAACTGCCTGCAGCACTGAGCCCATATACACTATAAGACGAGCATATTTTCAAATACAAATGCTGAGTTTTAAGCACGACGGCGTGCTTGCTTACAAAATCAGGAATTTTCACGCTCGCTGCTAACATCAGCTGCGATAGTAATTACGACCCAAATCACTCCATTCCAATGCTCGCAAAACTCCCAGATTACATCAGGTGTGATAGTATAATGTCAGCACGTAATTGTTATCTCAGCTCATCCTGCTATCCTTACACACTTGGAATATAATGTGACATTTATTGAGAATTAATAAGGGCAGAAGTTACAACTAAAAAAACTGCCTGCAGCACTGAGCACATATACACTATAAGACGAGCATATTTTCAAATACAAATGCTGAGTTTTAAGCACGACGGCGTGCTTGTCTACAAAATCACGAATTTTCACGCTCGCTGCTAACATCAGCTGCGATGGTAATTACGACCCAAATCACTCCATTCCAATGCTCGCAAAACTCGCAGATTACATCAGGTGTGATAGTATAATGTCAGCACGTAATTGTTATCTCAGCTCATCCTGCTATCCTTACACACTTGGAATATAATGTGAAATTTATTGAGAATTAATAAGGGCAGAAGTTACAACTAAAAAAAAATGCCTGCAGCACTGAGCCCATATACACTATAAGACAAGCATAGTTTCAAATACAAATGTTTAGTTTTATGCACGACGGCGTGCTTGTCTACAAAATGATGAATTTTCACGCTCACTGCTAACATCAGCTGCGATAGTATAGTTACAGCACGAAATTGTAACATGAAATCATCCTGCCGTCTTTACATACTTAGAACATGGGATGAGATTCGAGAGGGATTGATAAAGTTAGAGCTTGCAAGTATAAAACACCCGAAAACAGTGAGCCCATGTGGTTACAACAACAAAACAGCACCAAAGGCTAAAGTGATGTTCCTTATAACACAAGCACAGTTGTAAATAAGAAATGTTTGTTTTGGGCAAATGTATACCATTTTACACATCAACACGCTTCACGCTCGCTGCTGATATCAAGTATGATCGTATATTTACGGGACTTCATTCACACATCAAATCATCCTGCTATCCTTACGAAGTCAGTACATGGTGTGCCATTTGCTATATATTCATAAAGGCACAAGGGACAACTATAAAAGAGCCTGAAGCAGTGCGCCCATGTACACTATTATTCAAGGGTTTCCTACCCGCATCCACGCTACGCGCACACAGCCACTTCGCAGTCCCCTTCAATTGGGAATAATGTGTGAAAAGGGTAAAAAAATCGGAAGACAGAAAGTCTGGTATGGTGTGAAGTGTCAGCTTGTTTGTGACAGCTGAGAACCGAAACCAGGCCAAGATAATTAAGTACATTGAGATGGGCAGTATAGATTATAATCTCTTCGTTCCCAGCTTCAAAGACATGCAAATGAAGACACAGAGTGATGCGAAAGGTCTTTTCCATTCTAATGCCGCAAAGTAAAAACAGCCAAACTCCCGGGAAAATAAATAAAAATAAGCCCAAAAGCAGAAACGGACCATCGTACACTAAAATTACGACCCAAATCACTCCATTCCAATGCCGCAAAATAAAGACAGCTAAACCCTTCCAGTAAAATAAATACAACGACCTGAATAGCAGTACAACTCTTCCGGAAAAATAAATTAAAACAAAATAAATAGCAGAAACGGACCATCGCACACTAAAACTACGGACCCAAATCACTCCATTCCAATGCTCGCAAGACTCGCAGATTACAGCAGGTGTGATAGTGTAATGTCAGCACGTAATTGTGATCTCAGCTCATCCTGCTATCCTTACACGCTTGGAATATAATGTGTCATTTATTTCAAATTAATAAGAGCACAAGTTACAACTAAAGAAACTGCCTGCAGCATTGAGCCCATATACACTATAAGACGAGCATATTTTCAAATACAAATGCTGAGTTTTAAGCACGACGGCGTGCTTGTCTACAAAATCAGGAATTTTCACGCTCGCTGCTAACATCAGCTGCGATAGTAATTACTACCCAAATCACTCCATTCCAATGCTCGCAAAACTCGCAGATTACATCAGATGTGATAGTATAATGTCAGCACGTAATTGTTATCTCAGCTCATCCTGCTATCCTTACACACTTGGAATATAATGTGTCATTTATTTCAAATTAATAAGGGCAGAAGTTACAACTAAAAAAACTGCCTGCAGCACTGAGCCCATATACACTATAAGACGAGCATATTTTCAAATACAAATGCTGAGTTTTAAGTACGACGGCGTGCTTGTCTACAAAATCAGGAATTTTCACGCTCGCTGCTAACATCAGCTGCGATAGTAATTACGAGCCAAATCACTCCAATCCAATGCCGCAAAATAAAGACAGCTAAACCCTTCTAGTAAAATAAATACAACGACCTAAATAGCAGTACAACTCTTCCGGAAAAATAAATTAAAACAAAATAAATAGCAGAAATGGACCATCGTACACTAAAACTACGGACCCAAATCACTCCATTCCAATGCTCGCAAGACTCCAAGATTACATCAGGTGTGATAATGTAATGTCAGCACGTATTTGTTATCTTAGCTCATCCTGCTATCCTTACACACTTGGAATATAATGTGACATTTAATAAGGGCAGAAGTTACAACTAAAAACACTGCCTGCAGCACTGAGCACATATACACTATAAGATGAGCATATTTTCAAATACAAATGCTGAGTTTTAAGCATGACGGCGTGCTTGTCTACAAAATCAGGAAATTTCACGCTCGCTGCTAACATCAGCTGCAATAGTAATTACGACCCAAATCACTCCATTCCAATGCTCGCAAAACTCCCAGATTACATCAGGTGTGATAGTATAATGTCAGCACGTAATTGTTATCTCAGCTCATCCTGCTATCCTTACACACTTGGAATATAATGTGACATTTATTGAGAATTAATAAGGGCACAAGTTACAACTAAAAAAGCTGCCTGCAGCAGTGAGCCCATATACACTATAAGACGAGCATATTTTCAAATACAAATGCTGAGTTTTAAGCACGACGGCGTGCTTCTCTACAAAATCAGGAATTTTCACGCTCGCTGCTAACATCAGCTGCGATAGTAATTACGAGCCAAATCACTCCATTCCAATGCCGCAAAATGAAGACAGCTAAACCCTTCTAGTAAAATAAATACAACGACCTAAATAGCAGTACAACTCTTCCGAAAAAATAAATTAAAACAAAATAAATAGCAGAAATGGACCATCGTACACTAAAACTACGGACCCAAATCACTCCATTCCAATGCTCGCAAAACTCCAAGATTACATCAGGTGTGATAGTGTAATGTCAGCACGTATTTGTTATCTTAGCTCATCCTGCTATGCTTACACACTTGGAGTATAATGTGACATTTATTCAGAATTAATACGGGCAGAAGTTAGAACTAAAAAAACTGCCTGCAGCACTGAGCCCATATACACTATAAGACGAGCATATTCCCAAATACAAATGCTGAGTTTTAAGCACGACGCCGTGCTTGTCTACAAAATCAGGAATTTTCACGCTCGCCGCTAACATCAGCTGCGATAGTAATTCTGACCCAAATCACTCCATCCCAATGCTCGCAAAACTCGCAGATTACATCAGGTGTGATAGTATAATGTCAGCACGTAATTGTTATCTCAGCTCATCCTGCCATCCTTACACACTTGGAATATAATGTGACATTTATTGATAATTAATAAGGGCAGAAGTTACAACTAAAAAAAACTGCCTGCAGCACTGAGCCCATATACACTATAAGACAAGCATATTTTCAAATACAAATGCTGAGTTTTAAGCACGACGGCGTGCTTGTCTACAAAATCAGGAAATTTCACGCTCGCTGCTAACATCAGCTGCAATAGTAAATACGACCCAAATCACTCCATTCCAATGCTCGCAAAACTCCCAGATTACATCAGGTGTGATAGTATAATGTCAGCACGTAATTGTTATCTCAGCTCATCCTGCTATCCTTACACACTTGGAATATAATGTGACATTTATTGAGAATTAATAAGGGCACAAGTTACAACTAAAAAAACTGCCTGCAGCAGTGAGCCCATATACACTATAAGACGAGCATATTTTCAAATACAAATGCTGAGTTTTAAGCACGACGGCGTGCTTCTCTACAAAATCAGGAATTTTCACGCTCGCTGCTAACATCAGCTGCGATAGTAATTACGAGCCAAATCACTCCATTCCAATGCCGCAAAATGAAGACAGCTAAACCCTTCTAGTAAAATAAATACAACGACCTAAATAGCAGTACAACTCTTCCGGAAAAATAAATTAAAACAAAATAAATAGCAGAAATGGACCATCGTACACTAAAACTACGGACCCAAATCACTCCATTCCAATGCTCTCAAAACTCCAAGATTACATCAGGTGTGATAGTGTAATGTCAGCACGTACTTGTTATCTTAGCTCATCCTGCTATACTTACACACTTGGAATATAATGTGACATTTATTCAGAATTAATACGGGCAGAAGTTACAACTAAAAAAACTGCCTGCAGCACTGAGCCCATATACACTATAAGACGAGCATATTCCCAAATACAAATGCTGAGTTTTAAGCACGACGCCGTGCTTGTCTACAAAATCAGGAATTTTCACGCTCGCTGCTAACATCAGCTGCAATAGTAATTACGACCCAAATCACTCCATTCCAATGCTCGCAAAACTCCCAGATTACATCAGGTGTGATAGTATAATGTCAGCACGTAATTGTTATCTCAGCTCATCCTGCTATCCTTACACACTTGGAATATAATGTGACATTTATTGAGAATTAATAAGGGCACAAGTTACAACTAAAAAAACTGCCTGCAGCAGTGAGCCCATATACACTATAAGACGAGCATATTTTCAAATACAAATGCTGAGTTTTAAGCACGACGGCGTGCTTCTCTACAAAATCAGGAATTTTCACGCTCGCTGCTAACATCAGCTGCGATAGTAATTACGAGCCAAATCACTCCATTCCAATGCCGCAAAATGAAGACAGCTAAACCCTTCTAGTAAAATAAATACAACGACCTAAATAGCAGTACAACTCTTCCGGAAAAATAAATTAAAACAAAATAAATAGCAGAAATGGACCATCGTACACTAAAACTACGGACCCAAATCACTCCATTCCAATGCTCGCAAAACTCCAAGATTACATCAGGTGTGATAGTGTAATGTCAGCACGTACTTGTTATCTTAGCTCATCCTGCTATACTTACACACTTGGAATATAATGTGACATTTATTCAGAATTAATACGGGCAGAAGTTACAACTAAAAAAACTGCCTGCAGCACTGAGCCCATATACACTATAAGACGAGCATATTCCCAAATACAAATGCTGAGTTTTAAGCACGACGCCGTGCTTGTCTACAAAATCAGGAATTTTCACGCTCGCTGCTAACATCAGCTGCGATAGTAATTCTGACCCAAATCACTCCATTCCAATGCACGCAAAACTCGCAGATTACATCAGGTGTGATAGTATAATGTCAGCACGTAATTGTTATCTCAGCTCATCCTGCTATCCTTACACACTTGGAATATAATGTGACATTTATTGAGAATTAATAAGGGCAGAAGTTACAACTAAAAAAACTGCCTGCAGCACTGAGCCCATATACACTATAAGACGAGCATATTTGCAAATACAAATGCTGAGTTTTAAGCACGACGCCGTGCTTGTCTACAAAATCAGGAATTTTCACGCTCGCTGCTAACATCAGCTGCGATAGTAATTACGACCCAAATCACTCCATTCCAATGCTCGCAAAACTCGCAGATTACATCAGGTGTGATAGTATAATGTCAGCACGTAATTGTTATCTCAGCTCATCCTGCTATCCTTACACACTTGGAATATAATGTGACATTTATTGAGAATTAATAAGGGCACAAGTTACAACTAAAAAAACTGCCTGCAGCAGTGAGCACATATACACAATAAGACGAGCATATTTTCAAATACAAATGCTGAGTTTTAAGCACAACGGCGTGCTTGTCTACAAAATCAGGAATTTTCACGCTCGCTGCTAACATCAGCTGCGATAGTAATTACGAGCCAAATCACTCCATTCCAATGCTCGCAAAACTGGCAGATTACAGCAGGTGTGATAGTATAATGTCAGCACGTAATTGTTATCTCAGCTCATCCTGCTATCCTTACACACTCGGAATATAATGTGACATTTATTGTGAATTAATAAGGGCAGAAGTTACAACTAAAAAAAATGCCTGCAGCACTGAGCCCATATACACTATAAAACAAGCATAGTTTCAAATACAAATGTTTAGTTTTATGCACGACGGCGTGCTTGTCTACAAAATGATGAATTTTCACGCTCACTGCTAACATCAGCTGCGATAGTATAGTTACAGCACGAAATTGTAACATGAAATCATCCTGCCGTCTTTACATACTTAGAACATGGGATGAGATTCGAGAGGGATTAATAAAGTTAGAGCTTGCAAGTATAAAACACCCGAAAACAGTGAGCCCATGTGGTTACAACAACAAAATAGCACCAAAGGCTAAACTGATGTTCCTTATAACACGAGCACAGTTGTAAATAAGAAACGTTTGTTTTGGGCAAATGTATACCATTTTACACATCAACACGCTTCACGCTCGCTGCTGATATCAAGTATGATCGTATATTTACGGGACTTCATTCACACATCAAATCATCCTGCTATCCTTACGAAGTCAGTACATGGTGTGCCATTTGCTATATATTCATAAAGGCACAAGGGACAATTATAAAAGAGCCTGAAGCATTGCGCCCATGTACACTATTATTCAAGGGTTTCCTACCCGCATCCACGCTACGCGCACACAGCCACTTCGCAGTGCCCTTCAATTGGGAATAATGTGTGAAAAGGGTAAAAAAATCGGAAGACAGAAAGTCTGGTATGGTGTGAAGCGTCAACTTGTTTGTGACAGCTGAGAACCGAAACCAGGCCAAGATAATGAAGTACATTAAAATGGGCAGTATAGATTGTAATCTCTTCGTTCCCAGCCTCAAAGAGATGCAAATGAAGACACAGAGTGATGCGAAAGGTCTTTTCCATTCAAATGCCACAAAGTAAAGACAGCCAAACTCCCGGGAAAATAAATCAAAACGCGCTAAATAGCAATGCAACTCTCCCGGGAAAATAAATAAACATAAGCAAAAAAGCAGAAAAAGGAACATCGTACACTAAAATTACGAGCCAAATCACTCCATTCCAATGCAGCAAAATAACACAGCTAAACCCTTCTAGTTACATAAGTAAAACGCGCTAAATAACAGTGTAATTGTTCTGAAAAAAAAAATGAAAACAAAATAAATAGCAGAAACGGACCATCGTACACTAAAAGTACGGAACCAATTCACTCCATTCCAATGCCTCAAAGAAAACACAGCTAATAAAACACGCTATGGACCCAATTCAAAGTAAACACAGCTATAATAATAAAACACGCTACTGACCCAATTCACTTCATTCCAATGCCTCAAACTAAACACAGCTAAACTCTTTCAGCAATAGCCACGAAAAGAAACAAAAGAGTTCCAACTGAAACACTTCATGCCACATAAAGCATGTTTACTGTAGTTAGGCGGTGCTGCGTGGGCGTTCTTAAAAAAGTAAAGGCTGATCGACAAAGGGCATTAGCCTGTCAGAAACCAACACACTAAAACAGACAAGCTCAGGAACCAATTACTGACAAAGAGCTGCAGTAGGCGGAGATTCAACACATTTACAAATTACTTAATGCCTCGGAGAGGCAGCGCATGCTCTGCCCTATGCGAGACCTAAAAACAGGTAGGGAGTGATGGGTGATGGATTAAAGAAGAATTAGGTGCATTTTCTCTCACTGGCAGGGAGCTCTCTGGATGAGGAGTATCTCATTATTGACATAACTGGTTTCGCTAATCTCGTTTTAAGTTTAATTAATGACCTGAAGCCTGCAGATCATATGCAGTATTATGTCAGAATGCTGCCATTTTCACCCTATTTTCTCCTAGCTTTAAAATCTTGAAGCTTGCTGCAGGAATTATTAGTCATTGAAACGTCTGTGTCCGTCAGCGCTTTCACTGCTATCGATATTGCTAGATTCAACAACACTGGCTTTCCAATGGCCTGCCACTTAATCACATGTCCATTCATTTCAGCCGCAAACATAGACTAGGACCCTTATTATGTGGAGTGAAATTCCACCAAAATTGGTAATACCACCATAGACTATTCCAAGTACTGCAACGACTCCCCCGCCACCACAACATATTCCAAGGGGAATATTTATGGGAATTGTGGTGCAGCGCAGTACAGTTACTTTGCTATGCAGCCCTGCGTCACAGAGAAAGGGCAGGAATGCAATGTATTTATACAATACGGTGCATTCATGTCCTTTCTCCCTGCACTCCCACCGTTTCGGCAGCCTAACACCAATGCAGGTACCATTGTACCATAGTGCCAGGGTGCCTGTGTTGTAGGCAGGATTGTTTTTGTGCAGCAAGGAGCACCTTCCTGCACAAAAATGATCCATAGAGGCATTTTCCTCTTTCTATGAGTGCTGCAGAAGGCAGCGAACATAGAAAGAGGAAAAAACAAGGAGCAATAAAGATATTTCTCCTCTTTACGGCACACCTGGCGAGGTGTATCTATTTGGGGCAGTCCCAGGTTTTCTAAGTTTGTTAAATCTGGGAACGTGTCAAAAACCATTGGATTTGCATGGGAACACCAACCGCAATGCCCATGGGATGCCTTGCTTGTGCAGAATAATGCAACGCAGAGATTTATGCTAGATTGCATTACTTCATATTTATGAAGACCTTCAAAGCCACGCAAAGTGGTTTTGCGTGGCTTCATAAATATGACTAGGAGCTTTGTGTTGAACATGTACCACATTGCGTGGTGCAACCGTGATGCAATGCCCTTGTAAATATGCTCCCAAGTGTTCTTTTCGCCCAGGGTGCTGTCCCGGTCAATCCAATTTATGGCCAACCCTTCCCTACCCCCAACCTGAACAGGCCCACCGAAAGATATTTACCACCTGCTCTCCATTAAACTCCCAGAAGTTGGAGAAAATCTGTACAAAATCCAAATTCTGGCAGATAATTTCCCATTCCTCAGAGTTTAATTTACAATTCATGTTAGTTCATGGGGAGGTACCAGCAACAGTTGTTAGTAATGGCTCTGATATCTCCTTGATGAATTAATGGGGAACTTTTAATGGAGGTCTTGGAGTTTTCAGCTAATCCTTCTTACTTTATCAGCCTATTACTTGTGTCTAGCTGTTGCATTTTTCTTCCATACTCTCTTACTTTGCACAAATTCCTCTACAGCAATCAAAACCTTAGAGAAGGTGCATGTCTCACTGGGAATGCTAGGGAGACACACCACTGGAGACTGGAACCATTTATATGTTTTGCCTGCACAGTGCTTGCGCTGTGCTTGTGAAATCTATTATACTTAATATATCTTAAAATGGGCTTACATCCCAACCGTACTTCTTATTTTTTCCTGTGCTTGCCATTTTACTTTTCCTTAGTTTCTGTTGGTTATAGCGTTCTATTTCCTGTTGTTCTTTGTGTGTTTCTCTTATCAGTGTCCCGAGGCCCAAGTACTCATATTCATTTGCTTTGGTGAGTGGAACTTCTTTTATTAGATTAAGCATTCAACGCACAGACGTCACGTTTGAAGCATGGTTGTTTACTAAACAACTTCACACATGGTATACACATTTCCTTACAATGCATATGTTTAAATTATTGTCTCCCGCAAAATATTTATTCTTCCTCTAACTAGCCTTTTTTAATAGATGATCTTTGTTTATCTCATACAAAATGTAAGTTACCACTCCATAAACAACATTGGGCATATCCTCAACACCCTCCAATTGCAATTGCGAACACACATTCCAGTTTCTACAGTAATTACTGTTTTACAATACGGGTGAGCAAGCAACCTGTCTTGCTCCCTCTCTCGTTTATTTACTTCTTAACATTCTGTCAGGCTCACCTGAGGTCTCTGCGGGGACAGGAGGCAAGAGTCAGATGAATAGATCCCAACTTCCTTCTACCACTAGCCCGCCCAACAATGTCAAAGAATTACCAGTGAATAGAGGGAAGAGGGGAGACAAGGGAAGAGAAGTAGAGACAGGGCAGGTCCAGCACACGTCCAACACCATGAAAGCTCCACTGGGATCCGGAAGAATTCCTGCGAACAAAAGGCTAAATCAACAGTTGGATAGGCTAGGAGCAAGCATACATAACTAATGGTCTGCAAAATATTCTACCTGGAAATCTCCCCTCTTCCGCTTGTATCCACAGTTAATGAAATAAAACGCAACAGGTGCAATATTCCTAAACACAGATAAAGATAATGCTAACACCTAATAACACTGATTCACAGTAGGGTAATTATGCTGTAAAGTAGATGCATATCTTACCCCCCCAAACATGTGAGGAACACGTAATACATGGTGGCTTATAAAGAAAGTATGTTTTTGTGGGTTGTTAACAGCACAACCTTCCAAATGATCAACGTAAATTCAGTAAGCAGCCACCTAATCAGTTGAGCCAGCAGGCCTGTATAGTGCCCAAAGAAAAGGGGTAGAAGCGACTGCCAACCCCTGCAAAATCTGAGGTCTGTGATATGCAACTATGTGCTCCTTGCCTCAGGAGCCGAGGTAGCTGTCATGGGATAAATATATATCGCACAATACAAATAATGCCAAATAATGTGTGAGAACACTCTGTACAAGATCGAGAATATAAGGAAAATTCAGATGCCTGGATGCCCACTCAAGAAGGAGCCCTTACACAGCATGCAGAGGGAGCATTCAGAGGGCGGGGCCACCTAACTAGCGGTAGCGCGTTACCGCCAAACCAAGTGAGGGTTCTGGTCGAAGGAGCCGAGAGAAGCGGAGAAGGGCCAAAGAAGGTCCCCGTGACATCTTTAAAGAATCAGTGTCCGAGAGCAGTTAAAGGTACTCAGCAACTCTTGAAGGGGAAGCAGGAACCACAGACGCGACACGCCAATGCTGGAGCCCAGGACCCGGCAGTGACAGGAGTGACCCAGAAGTGCTAAAGCAAGAGACCAACAACTAGAACGCGGAGTGTCTGTATTCCCGACGCGTCGCGTTTTATGCGGGCGGTGACTCTACCTTCACCTCCCCCTTTACTGCAGCACTAACTCGGGCACAACCATGACACATGCACCCTCGAGAGCTTGCATGCCTCCGTAGTCCATTTCCTTCAGCCCCGCCCTCCTCCCACTGACTGGTGTCACCCTCTCCTCCAGTCTCCTAGGTATCAGCCTTTCTCCGTGCTCTGCTTTCACATAAATTGTTTGAAGTCTTTTCTTTACAATATTTTTGAGAAAACTTGTTTTCTTGTTACTTTCACTTTCCTTTGGCATGTGTTGATATCTTGGTCATTCACTATGTCAAGTGGTGGGGGGTGAACACGTCTTTTCATAGGCGTAGCATCGCATTCTTTCTTGTTTACTTTTGGACTCTGCAGTCCATCTCCTGCTCTTTCGTTTTGCTTTTCCATGCCCCCACCTCACTGTCGTTGGTGATCCCTCACTTTCTTCACCCACCCTCCTCTGCACCTCCCTTATAGTCTCTAGCTTGGCATTTTTATTTCACCAGCCAAAGTTGTCTTGCGGTTTTCCACGTAACGGGTGCAAGAAATACTGATGCTGGTCTCCGCAGGTTTTAGCGCATATTACATGCTAAGCTGGTGATGCTGCAAGAAGATCTGCCTCAGAAATGCCTGTGCTAACCTAGAAACAAGGAAACCCTACTCACAAGGAGCCTGGGTGAAAGTTTACAAACGGAAACAATGGCTCATGTGGATTAATGCTCAATAATATGATTTTTGTAAGAAGTCACAATAAATACAAGGGCTAAATGTAACGTCAGAAAGAGAAGTTAGCCTCATACAGAAATGCCTGTGAGCCCATTGCTAGAGCTCTTATCTCCTACACTCTCTGCCTCCCCACTCTCAGACGGAGCTGGGGATATTCTGTTACATTGCTCTGTCTTCAGGCGGACAGAAAGCCTCTTAAGTGCTACTTGCAGATAGATGCACCCAGAGTTATTCAATTTGGACAGTTGTGCTACATTTTCCTTGCTTATTCCTCACCTCACATAAATCATCATACAAATATTCTGCAGCATGCTTTCATATTTCTCATACAATTTTGGTGCTGTTTCTGATGACAGTCAGTCCTCATCAGAAGCGTTGTTCACATAAAATGGACGCAATATGCAACCTGTGCTGCATTTAAGATGGGAAGAGGCCAATAAACTAATTTGTGCCCGCCGTTAATCCAAGACAGTCTTAGTTAAGTTATGAAAGCAGAGCTTCTCTAGTAGAACTATTGTGTGACAGGAGCGACCTGCATGTGTGGTTCACTGTTAAGCATCTTATCTTAACTGAATATACAAACTTGCTTTTTATATAGCTCCTTAAGCTTTAGGTGTGCCTTTGTAGCACTGTAAATTAAAAGTGTAAGGAGAAGATAGATACATGACTTATTTTTGTTCACCTGTGATGTATACTGTACTTTATAAAGGGGTGGAGTTGTTGCAAGTGGTCTTCAAAGTACTGGCACCCTTTGGGTTTGAGGCAAGGGTGCCAATATATGTCGGGGAGGGGTGGTAAGGGGCAGAGGCTGCGTCACTAGCAAGACTGAAATGAAAGTGAAAACACTCGTACAAATTTACAGAGTGAATTGATAGTCTCCAGGAGCTTGACCGAGGCTGCACCCATTTCACGTGTACTTATCGGGTGCATCTTTATTTCCTTGGTCCTACACCCTTTATCTAATGTCCCCGCTTTACAGTAACACCAGTAACAGCACAATCTGAAAGAAACAGTTAGTTATAAATTCCTTACCTTAGACTTACCCACAGGTGTCAGACTGGATCCGGAAAGTTTTTCGTCAGCAGTACCCCAGCGCGTCGAAAGGTGGCGTCGGTCGGCTCCGAATTCGTCGTTGGCATCGTGGTCGCCGGGATGACGTTGCGGTAGCTACTTAAATGCCGCCCTAGTGCGCTGACATCAGTTCTTTCTTTTTCTGCGCCAGCCAGCACAGATCCGGGGAGAGCGGTACCTCCAGTCACTTTTTGACTGACTTTTTGTCGCCCTTTGTCAACGTCAATTTTGAGTCTTCAACTCCTGGTGCACATCAGGGATACCCGAATTCAAGGCTTGTGGCTCCTGCAGCCAGCTGATGTCAGTGATGGATCTGCACCACGTGTGCCTGTTTTGCCCGGAGTGTGACCACGACACCAAGTCGTGCTCCGACTGCCGGACCATGAATATGAAGACTTTGCGGAAGCGGTCCCGAAAGCTTCTTGAGGCCCGGCAGTCGGCTCCGCGCCGTTCGAGATCCCTGTCACGTGGGAGGTGGAGGGACCAGTCGTGGAGCCACCCCACCAGTCTTCTTCAAAGTCTTTGCACTCCTCAGGTAAGTCGGAGCACAAGAAGAAGTCGAAGAAGCACCGTCGCTCTTCGACTTCTCCCCGACGGTCTGCCGATGCGACGAGGGATGCGGCTGCTGCCCCTCACACAGCTCCGCATACAGAGCCCCAAGGGTCAACTCCGAGTTTCCCTCCCTTTCCAGGACCCAGAGAGAACCTGCCCAGCTTCATATATTTTACAAAGCGATGCATGCCATCTTTTGGCAGCCCGACTCCGCCGATGAGCCTTTGGGCCCCCCGGTCTCAGCTCGGGGCCAAGGGCCTTTGACACCAGCGGCTTCAGCCCCGGCACCGCAGGGCCCCTTTGGATCCAGGCCTGGATCGAGATCGATGCCAGTCGACCTGATTACACCTCCCCCGGCGCCGATTCCACCGGCTCCATGTCCACAGCCGACACCAGTTGTGTCCCCAGCCGCCGTCGACCCTGGCCTCCACCCAGATGTAGACACGGAGTTGGACAGGCATCGTCCGACACCGGATCCGGCGTCGACGGGTACTTTTGTGCCTCTCTTCTACCCTGGCTCTTTGAGACCCGATTGGCAGCCAGAGGAGGGTGAGGAGGACTGGGAGGGGTCTGGAGACCCTTTGGCAGACCAGCTAGGTTACGAACCGGACTGGCGAGAGGAACTGGGGGAAGCCAGTGGTCTGAATACCTCACCAGACCATGTTGTCTCCTCCTACCGTGGCTACGGAGGAGGGAGCGTCTTACGCCGTGGTGTTGCGTAGGGCAGCTGAGGCTGTCAACCTCGAGCTACCTACAGTGGCAGTCAGGACTAACCTCCTGACAGAGGTGCTTCAAGTGGCAGCGAGCTCTTCGGAGCCCCTGCTAACGTTTAATGAAGCCCACACTGACATCCTTTTGAGACCTGGTCCAGGCCCAACACAGGAGCTCCTGTGGATAGGATGATTGCCCGATGCCACCGCCCGGCCCCGGGCATCCCCACTTTCCTCTCCCAACACCCCACCCCTGAGAGCTTGGTGGTCCAAGCCTCCATATCCAAAGGCGCATTCCCTAACACACAACCTGATAGGGAATCCAAAAAGCTGGACCATCTTGGGAAGAAAATGTTTTCTTCCTCCGCTTGGGACTGTGGTTGGTAAACACTGCCTGTCTTTTGGGCTGTTACACCCACTCCGTGTGGGATACGGTGGCGCAAGTGCTGCCCCAGCGCCTGGAGGAGGCCTAGGCCCTACTCTCCCGTGCAGTTGCCGAAGGGAGAGACACAGTAAAGTTTACCATTCGCTGGCAGGACGATTTCCACGTCGGTAACCCTTCGACGCTACACCTGGCTGAGATCAACTGGCTTTTCTGGGGATGTCCAAGCTACCCTTATGGACATGTCCTTTGATGGCCGTCGCCTGTTCAGCGACAAGGCAGCCAGCACACTAGAGCACTTCAATGACTCATGGGCTACGGCCAAGTCCGTGGGCCTTTCCACCACTCGCCCTGTGCAGTCTGCTTTTCGCCCCTTTCGTGGCTACAGAAGGGGTGCCCGATGATGTCTCTTCCAGGGCCACAGGCCGGAGCAAACTGTTCGGCCCCTGCATGGCCAGGGACCTGGGAACCACTGTCGTGTTTCTGGGAGCCAGCACTGCCCCTCTGCAGCAACCTCCAAACCCTCCTAGTCTGACTTTCCAGGGCCACCAATCGTCAGTGGGTGGCAGGATTTGCCATCACCCCCCTGGGCACCAACACGTCAGACAGGTGGGTTTCTGCAAATAGTCCAAAGGGGCTACTCCCTCCTCTTTGAGACTACCCCCCAGCCATGCCACCTCAGTGCCATCGCATGTCGGAGGATCATCTGGCCCTTCTCCAACAGGAAGTTATGGCTCTCTTGGCTAAGGGAGCCATCAAGCGAGTTCTTGCCCCAGAAGTAGGTCGTGGTTGCTATGCCCACTACTTTCTGGTGCCCAAGAAGGACAAAGGTCGGCGTCCTATCTTGGATCTCAGGAACGTCAACTGCTTCCTCCGGAAGGAGAAGTTCAAAATGTTGATGCTAGCTCAGGTCCTGTCTACCCTTGACCCTGGAGACTGGATGATAGTGTTGGACTTGAAGGATGCCTATTTTCACATCTCCGTCCTGCCGGCCCACAGGCGTTACCTACGGTTCATGGTAGGCCTCAAACATTATCAGTTTACTGCGCTCCCCTTTGGCCTTACAGCACCCGTTGGGTGTTCGCGAAAGGGATGGCGGTGGTCGCAGCTCATCTGCACAGATCAGGGGTTTCAGTCTTCCCCTATCTCGACGACTGGTTGTTGAAGGCGAGCTCGTCCCAAGCTGTCGTCTCCCACCACCAGACTATGGCCAACCTCTTGCATTCACTTGGGTTCTCCATCAACGTGCCGAAGTTGCACCTGACTCCCTCTCAGAAGCTTCTATTCATCGGAGGCATTCTGGACATGACGCAGTTTTGGGTCTATCCTCCCGAACAGCGAGTCTGGGATATTCAGGCTATGATTCCGATCTTTCAGCCTTTATCCCAGTTTCGATCAGGATGACCCTCCAGTTACTGGGCCTGATGGCCTCCTGCATCCTGCGGGTGGACCACGCCAGGTGGCATATGCGGGCTCTGCAGTGGGACCTGACGTTCCAGTGGGCACAACATTAGGGGAACCTGTCCAAATGCATCCAGGTCTCAGAGGGCACTGCATACCAATTGCAGTGGTGGCTAACGACCAGGATTGGGTCAATGGCTGATCCCTCTCCCTTCCCCAACCAGAGTTCACAGTGGTGACCGATGGATCTCTTCTGGGATGGGGTGGCCACATGGGGGAGGTGGAGAACAGAGGCCTCTGGTCTCCAGCGAAGTCCAGGCAGCACATCAACCTTCTGGAGCTTCGGGCAATTCGTCTTGCACTCAAAGCATTCCTTCCCTCTGTCCGGGGAAGAGTGGTGCAGGTGTTCACAGACAACACCACTGTGATATGGTACTGCAACAAACAGGGTGGGGTGGGGTCGTGGACCCAATGTCAGGAGGCTCTCCGTCTCTGGGCATGGCTGGAACATCAGGGCATATCCCTGGTGGTTCAAAATCTGGCAGGTTCGCTGAACGCCAGGGCAGACAAACTCAGCCGCAGGTGCATGATGGATCACGAATGGCATCTTCACTCGGAGGTGGTGCAAGGTCTCTTTCAACATTGGGGAGAGCCTTGGTTAGAAATATTCACCACCGAAGAGAACGCGCAATGTCAGCAATCTGTGCATTGGGATTTCCAAGGCGCCACTCGCTCAGCGACGCTTTAGTCGTGAGTGGAGTTGCAGTCTTCTATACGCCTTTTTCTGCCCAGATTGCTGAAGAAGATTAAGTGAGGACGGGTACAAGTCATTCTTATGGCTCTGGATTGGGCACAAAGAGTCTGGTATCCTGAGCTATTGCACTTGGCCATCGATCCTCCTATCCGACTGCCTCTTCTGGAGGATCTTCTGTCGCAGAAGCAGGGGACGGTCCTCTACCCGAACCTGTCCAGCCTCCACCACCTTGCATAGAGATTGAGCGGGGGCAGTTGACAGCTTTCGACCTTCCTCCCAAAGTCTATGATGTTACCTTGGCAGCCAGGCGTCCCTCCACTAAGACGGTATACGCCTGCAGATGAAACAAATTTGTGGCATGGTGCACAGCAAAGGCTGTGGATCCCCTTTCCGCCCCTCTTTCTGAGGTTCTCTTGTTCCTTCTTTCTTTGGCCCAGCAAGGGCTCTGCTCTGGGCACTCTAAAAGGCTACCTCTCAGCCATTTCAGCCTTTGTTAGGCTTCCTGATCAGCCTTCTCTTTTCAAGTCCCCTGATGTAAATCACTTCCTTAAGGGCATTACTCATCTTTTTCCTCCTGTTCCCTTCCTGATGTCCCAGTGGGAGTTGAATTTTGTTCTTACATATCTTATGTGCGCTCCCTTTGAGCCATTACATAACTGTCCTCTCAGGCTTCTGACTTTGAAAACTGCCTTTCTGGTGGCCATCACCTCTGCGCGCAGGCTGAGTGAGCTCCAAGCTCTATATTCTAAACCTCCTTTTCTGACTGTTCATCCGGACAAGGTTGTCCTTCGAACTCGTCCTTCTTTCCTTCCCAAAGTGGTTACTCCTTTCCATATTGGACAGAACATCACTTTTCCCACCTTCTTTCCGCATCCTTCCAAAGAAGAAGACAGGCTCCACGTCTGGATCCAAAGCGTGGGATTTCCTTTTACTTGGATCACACGAAACAATTCCGGGTGGATGACCAGCTCTTTGTTGGCTACATGGGTGCCAAAAAAGGTCGGGCCGTGCACAAACGGACCATTTCTAGATGGTTGTTTTGTGCATCAAAGCGTGTTATTACTTGGCAAAGAAGGAGCTGCCAGTGGGGTTGCGTGCCCATTCCACCAGGGCAACGGCAGCTACCACTGCTTTGGGACATGAGTCCCCCATAATGACATCTGTCAGGCAGCTACGTGAGCATCGCTGCACACGTTCACAAGACACCACTGCCTGGACAGCCAAGTCCAGAGAGACGGCATCTTTGGCCGTTCTGTTCTCCAGGACTTTCTGGTGTGAACTTGGTTCGCAGACCCACCTCCGGGGTTGGTATTGCTGGGGTATCTATTCTAAGGTAAGGAATCTATAACGGACTGTTTCTTTCAGATGAACAAGTTACTTACCTTCGGTAACGATATATCTGTAAGAAACATAGGTTAGTTATAGATTCCTTACTGCTCCACACATCCTCCCCGTTCTGCGAACTGACTTCTAGGGTTAAGGATTTACTTTCAGGGCCCTAGTTTTGTGCACCAGTGGTCAATGTCTTGCATGGCTCTGCGCTCTGGCGTTGAAAGTCGTGTACAGAACTGACGTCAGCGCGCGAGGGTGGCGTCTAAGTAGCTACCGCGACATCATCCCAGTGATCACCACGACAACGACGAACGCGGAGCCGACCGACACCACCTTTCGACGCGCAGGGGTACTGCTGACGAAAAACATTCCGGATCCAGTCTGACGCCTCGGGGTAATTCTAAGGTAAGGAATCTACAACTAACCTATGTTTCTTACAGATATATTGTTACCGAAGATAAGTAACTTGTTCATATATTGCCTTTCTCAATAAACAATTCATAGCACTTAACAGAGGTTCAGTAACTTAGATTGCACAACTACTCACCAAGCTACAACTTACAACAAAAAACAACTTATTATTAATCACATAGGCGAACTCTATTGCATTTACCAATGCTTGTTTTAGGCTGTATCCTGTACTACATCTGCCTCTTTGGAGCTATAACACTGCTCATGTTTTATTTATTGCCGCTTATTCTTACTCTTCAAAATTAAAAACTTAAAATCAGCTGAATCGCCAGGGCTGACGCAAAACCAGCAAACATATGTCGACCAAAAACACTCACAAGCCAAATCAGGCAGGAGATTCCAGCATGTGAGCCTTACTTTCCAGATCCCAATTGTCTGAAAAAATGAAAAAGGATCTTGTTTATGGCCCGTTTTAGCTTGTGATTGACAGCTGCTGCTAGAAACTGATCGCTAGCCACCCAATAACAGGAAAGCATTAATAGCTCTTGACCAATGATTAGTAGAAGGTATAACCAAGGGAGGAACAACCTTTAAAGAGGCACTGTGACTGATTTCGAGAAAGGCATCGACATTAACATACAGAGAATCAGGTGGGTGCAAGCTACTGATGCAGGGCTGTCTATGCTGGTTGTCTTGGGTCATTGGCTGCAACAACATTGGCTGAAAAATAAGAAAGAAACTGGGGAATCAAAATGAAGTTTTTAAAATTACCAGGAGGCCACCAAGCAGTCTGCTAATGATTACAAGCATTACAGATTGTCCCATCCAATAACCTTACAGTTTGATTACTGACCATTGAATTGTGCGTTTTGTAAAATATTAGTCATCCATGAAGTAAGTGAGTAAGGGGCCGATTCACAGATCTTATCTGAGACCAAATCCTAAACTTACTACTTTTGGTAGTCACAGAAGGCATTTAGTAGTAGTAAAGTTAGGATTTTGTCTTAAGTTTGATTTAAGACAGATTTAAGACAGACCTAAGACAAACTTAAGACGAACTTAGGACAGACTTAAGACAAACTTAAGACAGACTTAGGACAGGCTTAAGACAGACTTAAGACAGACTTATGACAAAATCCTAACTTTACTACTACTCAATGCCTTCTGTGAATACCAAAAGTAGTAAGTTTAGGATTTTGTCTCTGATTACTTCTGTGAATCGGGCCCACTGTTACAAGCATATCTACTTATAGCCCATATGTATAGTTTCCCCTCTCCTCACCCCCCCTCCTACACACAGTGTGAATGTTGATTCCTTGTTCCACAGGGCTGAGAGAACTCTAAGCAATTGAGGTCGAAACACGTCAACAATATCGGGCCAAGAGTGATGGACTGTATAGTTTGAAATAATTGTGTAAGGGCAAATGGACTGATTAGGTGGACCATAGCAATCCTCACTTTGTCCCCTTCTTACATTTTTGTGGAAATTCGAGTTTGGAAATGTTTCCACTTGTACCAAATAAATCCTTTTGATTGGCATCCTAGGCGATATGTTTTTGAATGTATCTTATTATAAGTTGAGTATGTATTATTTCACATGATTTTTGCTTTTTCACTTTTTTGCATTTGGGAGCATGAGTGATCCCTCAATTGGCTTTGTGACTGAATTTTTTATTATTATGCACAGTTAATTAGATTCTTGACTGTGCATTTGACACACTGTACCTTGTCTTATTATTATTGAACCTTAATAAGATAAAGAAAGTGTTGCGATCAATATCGTCTGGGAATTAATGCACCTGGTTTGAATACTTCTGTCTTCACCTCTTTAGTATAAGGCAGCAGGCAAGGCCTTTTTCTAGCTGTTTAGTTTTGGAAAGTTTCCATTTTCTTGTCCCAACCATTTGGTGCCAGCAGACTGTATCCTGAGTCACATGAGTAGGTGTAGCTGGCAGCTGGTCTTTGTGTATTGCTCACAGACACAGACAGTGAAGCAAAGGGGAAAACGTTGGCAGGATGCGCCATCTCTGACTTAATGAGGGGAGGAGCTGTCACGGGGAGGAGTTGTCACCTACCACAAGTGCACATCACAAAGGCTCTGTCTGAGCAACCTCACAAAGGGAATGACACTAGTCTTTTGTAACCCCAGACAAGCTGGGGCCAGGACAGGAAGGCAGGAAATTGCAAACACTTCTCTTAGTTCAAAATGGGCACCAGGTATAAATATTGGAACCTCAGTCCCCAGTCTTAAGCACACTACTGGACCTTTAGAAGACTCAGATGAGCTGTTACGCTGCTCTGCCAGAAGAACTGCTACTCTGCTGCCCTGCTTTCTTCCTGGCTGCCCAGCTGCCCGAATGCCTGAGTGAAAGGACTACAACTTGATCCCAGGACCACCTAATGGCTTGTTGGCTGACTTCCTGATCTGAGCTTTGGGACAGTAAAGGCTCCAACCACCTTGAACCTAGCACCTGGACCCTGTCTGCTGTAAGTCCTACCCCCCCAAATGGTGCCATCCCAGTCTTGGACCCTTGGAAGTGGGCTTGAAGGTGGTTTGTCTGCACAGCTGTCCTGTAAGCAGAACAGACACAGCATGACACGTATCCTCATAATTTCTTTGAAACCGCCGCAGAACGACGCATCCACTGACTCCGGACCTCGTATTGCAGCTCATAGTCATCTATGAATCGCTGCTGCGTGACGCATTTTCAATGCAGGTTTTCGTATAACAAGCCACTCGTCAACAGCATCCTCAACGACAATGCAGGACTCCGCATTGCAGCCCCTCAGTTTCTTCAGAACCGCCGGTGCATGATGCATCCTTGATGCAGGACTTCACATTCCACGCCCCTTGTCAATGGCATCCTCAGAACTGTTGCTGCATTATGCATTCTCGCAACACTCTACAATCCAGGATGCAAGTTACTTTGTTCAGGGGGTGTGCTCCATTGCATTTGGCATGAATTTATAACTTTTACTACTCTGGTCTGACCAGATAACCACAGTGTGCGCTTCTAGTCACTATTTTTACTTAAAAATGTGAAAACGCTTATGTCCGGTTCTATTGATTGAATTATTGTCATTTTGATCTTAAAGAATTTATTACATTTCACTCTTGTTTTTCGAAATTGTTGTGGGATTTTCTTTTTGTTGTGTGTTCTCACCATACTACTGTTTGAAATGTTGCATAAATACTTTTCACATTGCCTCTAAGTTCAGCCTGGCTGCTTTTGTGCCAAGTTCCCAAATGGTTAAGCACGGGTTAATTTGGGGTTTACTTGTGTTTCACCCTCACAGAGATGGTGGTTGCTGCTTGAGTAGGAGTTTACCCCCTCTCAGCCAGTAATCAAATTTCCAACACAACCCAACACAGATTTTGATTTGTAGACCTCACCAGTAGACTTTGCAGCAGGTCATCATAAAAAAAGTAACGTAAGCCTGACACAAAGTCTTTGTAAACCTTGGCCAGTTTGTATAAAGGCAGAATGTTCGAGACCTCAAATTGATAATAAAGTGTGTTATACTCCTAATCTAGACCCAGAGTTAATCTCCTTTTTATTTAGGTTAGGGAAAGATCCACGAAAAGGTCTAGAATGGTCTCTGAAACAGTGTCAAGATAAACTGCTAGATACCCTTGGTCCTCTAGCTAAGATTATGGATATGGCCGAAGAAGCTCATATAAATGGAGGATGGTGGATATTGATCTGCTAAGAGGTTGGAGTCAGAGAGCTATGGTATTTTTGGGGAACGCTAATGCTAGTCTTTTGGCAGAAAGAAGGAAGACTGTTTTAATGAAAATAAACCCTAAAATGGGAGAAATAATCCTTTATTATGCCACTCCTGTCAGCAGCCCTGTTCTATATATAAAGTTACATTTGCATTAATACCAAGATTAGTAGGTGGAGTAATGCAGTAACTGATTTTTGGAATTACTGCAACTTTGCCAAGGTGATCCACATGACAGAAGCAGTAGCCAGAATTATTAGAGTGAAATACGCCACATGATTTATGAACTGCCAACAAACAGATTATTAGAAGTAATGGCTTGGGTTAACATTCTGTAGAAAACTGGATTATTCATTGAAACAAATCATGATGTTCCTCCTATTTTTTTTGATTCTCTCCACTCTCCAGCGTCGTTCAATGAGTTTCCTTTCTTTTACAGAGAGGCCAGGTTTTTGTCCATTCGATCCAAAGTTGTGCTTGCCTAGAACGTTCAAGTGCCAGGGGGACTTGGACTGCCCAGATAACACGAAGTGTTGTGATGTTGACTGCGAACGGCAGTGCGTGCCCCTTCTAAAAGGTGAGAAAACCTCAAACCCTCTGGATACCAAAAAGGGTTTTAATTGGGCAATCAGAACTTTAATGATGAAGCATCCGGGATGTTGTTAATGTGATGGAAGAAGGGAGACAAGGTTGATACAAACTTGGGACAGTGCTAGGAAGGTTGGTGCACGCTTTGGGAATCCGATACTGCGGTGTTGTCAGAACAAAGGGAAATATACAACTACGACAATGGACTGTCGTATAATTACAGCAGTAACAGGTCCTGATGGCACAGGACCTGTTACTGCTGTAATTATCCCGCTGGATCCGCTTCCCGTTCTAGCTCCGTGTTTGTCTACGATCATTTATCACATTGACGAACCTGATATCTGCTGCACCCTCCCCCGATCTGTCGGGTTTCCATGAATCGGTTTGCGTTTTCTTAACGTTCTGCCGGACCGGAAGACGCACTATAGAAATACCGTTTGGGCCTTATTTCAATAGTTTGGGACCCACACAATTATTATGCTGATCGCGGTTGGCCCCCCTAACTCCAGCGCTACTACCGGGCTTTGACTTTGGAGGGTAGTTGATTTAACTACACTTTTGAACTTATGTATCCCCCTTGTCGCTTAGCTATTGCCTCTTCTATATCCCCTTGAAGAGCTGACCTGCAAACAGTTCTGTGGATTGAAAGGCTCTCCCTGTGTCGTCCCACACCTTACATCGTCGTTGCCCTGATGAAGGTGTAGCTTACACCGAAACGTGCGTTGGCTTCTGCCCTCTTGGGCTTATTGAAAGAACGTATCTATCCCATTAAATGGGAATACACAAGCCTATCTGAACTGTCACTTCTTGGAAGCTTTACTCCACTGAGGCGATTTTTAATGTGTTGATAATGATGATATGTACAATATGTCTTATGTGTATCAGTTTTTGTCATAAATATGAATGTGTTGTTTGAATGAGAGTGTGTATGTTCGTGTTTTTGTGTGGGACTGTGTATTTATAGTCTAAAAGAACCATTTGTTATATTACTCATCATTCTAGGAAAGAATATTATCACAACATTGCTGTTTGAATAAAATATGTTTCTTTTATTTTCTTTGTCCTTCTGATTTCTTTGAGCCCACTCCGGCCCGGGGTTTCTCTTTACCCAATGTGACCCAACCTTGGGCGTAACTATATCATTTGTATGTAGACAGTGGGGCCTGTTCTCTCTTTGAAGGTTTCCGTTGTTCCCTTTTCCCCTGTCTACCCATCCTACCCTTAGGGACCCCCCCTCTTTTGAGTAATTTGATGGGAATCCTGCTCAGCTCGGTTTGCCAGGGATGAGAGAACAGTTATCCTTCGATAGGGACACACATCACCTAGTTCGATATCATTTAGACCCCCAGTCCATTGTCGTAGTTGTATAAGTGTAGAGTAGGGGATTAGGACTTGGGCAGGTCTTTAAATATAATTTCCCTTAGACCCTTCTCCTAATTTGTGTTTTTGATGAGAACAAAGGGAAATGTCAATCAAACCCAGTAAAACCATCTGCAGTCTGAAAGTAAATTCAGCTGTAGATGATTCACAAAGGGAACGTTTACTTATGAGTAATTTACACTTTTAGGTAAGTTACTACGTTTTGACTATCCACAAAATCTGAGTGTAAATGTACTCCAAAATGGCCTGGAGGCTCACACTTTTGAGCAATTTACACTTTTGGCAATTTACAAAATCCTAGCATGATCCTGATTCACAAAAGTAAACTTACTGTTTTTTTAGTATCCACAAACTGCAAGTTTAATTTTGCTAATAGTAATTTTATGAATGTGAAGACACAGCACATAACAAATGGGCTTTTAGAGCAAAGGTGCAGTGTGAGGGAAGCCAGGCCCCATAGGAACATCCCACTGTTCTGTCCATGTGGTACATGGTTTCTCACTCTCCTTGACCACCCATTTTGAGAGGTAGCGTAAGTGTGCAGCTCTATAATAATTCAGCACGTTAGGGCATGTCAAACTGCCGTTGTCCCTTGGTAGCATTAGGAGTAGTGCGGAAACAAGTGATCTCTTGTCTATTCATCTGAAGGGTAGGAGTCTAGTTCGAAGCAATAAGATGTCAGTGGTGAGGATGGGTGCAGAAAGTGACAGTAATAGGTATGCGAGCCTTGGTAAGGTGTTTATCTTTACATCTTTGTACAACATTAATGTGTCCTAGACAGGAAAGGCAAAGAGACTGCAATCTCCGGACAGTTTCTAGGATCTGTGGTGGTATTATGGTTAGTTGTCTTTAGTCCAACCTTCAAGTTTAGGGGTATTGTTAAGGCCCAAGTAATGGATACTGTGTGGTGCTCAGTAAAATAGAGCTAGTGCCTGCAAGAGAGGGCCATCCCAGGAAGGGATCATCAGATTGAGTATGTGTGATTTCGTTATGTTGATTTTGAAACCTGAGACTTGCTCAAATTCCTCCAAGACAGATAACGATTCGGAAGAGTTGGAAAGAGTAAAGAGATGCCCTCATCAAAAAAGTGAATTTTGCAAGGTCTGCACCCGAAGGGGAGCCCTCTCACCAGGGGCCATTCCTATATTTTAATAGCAAGACGCTCCACTATTAGAGCTAAGAGCAAGGGTGATAAAGGGCAGCTATGTCTTGTTCCACCATTTAGTGTGAGAGGTTGCATGGGCTTGACGTTAACCCTAATAACTGCTGTTGGGGTAAAATATGCTGCCATGTTTTTGTCTTTCATCTTTGGGCCAAGGTGGATTTTCTCCACGACTGCTTCCCCGAAGGCCCAGCTTATTCAGTCAAATGCTTTCTCTGCATCTAGTAAAAAGGATCATCACTGGGATGTTCAATTTGTGAACATGATCCACTAGGTGGGCTAGTTCCCTGTTCTCGATGGCACCGTGGCGCAGACTCATAAATTCGACATGGTCAGGATCGATCAGTCAGCGAGTAGAGGGTCCAATTTTATGGCCAGTATTTTAGTGTATAGCTTGCCGACTATATGTAAAAGAACTATGGGAAGGAAAGACAAGCAAATTTGCCCGGTTTTGAAATGAGTACAATCTCAGTCTCCCATATTGTGGGAGTAATGTTGGAGCAGAAGGTGAAAGAGTTTAAGAGCGCTAAGAGGTGGTTTTAAAAGAGTGGGTGACAGGCCTTGTCGAAAGAGGGCGGGCGACGATCTGGTCACAGGGCTTTACCCAGATGCATGGCCTAGAGGGCCAGTCATAGCTCAGTAGAGTCAATTAGCTTTTCCAGTATTTCCCTATGGCAGTCCACAATGGGCTCCTAGTCACAAACCATAAGGTAGACTCAGATTGCTGCTACATCCTCTGTTGTACTAGTGTAAGGCTGCTGATAGAAATCTCGAAAGACTTGTTGTTTGACTTCCTCTGAGATGGCCTAGGATGTAGGGCCTGTGTAGGTATGGGCTATGTGGAGCTTAGACCTTTAGAGTCGCAGTTTACATGCCAGTAGTCACCCTTGTCATAATATCTCAGTTTGAGGACCAGTAAAGACCGTTTTGCTTAGTGTGTTTTATGCATTTAGAGTAGAGTCTAGGATGGCTAGTTGTCTAAGACCGCATTTTGAAGGTTCTTGATTTTGTCTTCGGTCAAGTGCTAGAATAGCAGCAGTGAGGGGTTGTTTGTACAAACACAATTCTGTCACTGTGGGGATTGCCACATTGGAAATCGCACCCTGTTTAGAGGCCTTAAATGCGGCCTAAAGAGTGTGGGGGGAGGTGTCAGGAAGGGCGTTGAGTTGGAAGTATCTGGTGATTGCCTGAGGGATGATGTGCTTATCCACGGGATCCCTGAGGATATGAGGGAGGAGGCACCAGTGTAGGTTGTCCCAATCTAGCCTGGTCCTCCTCAACATGTGAGAGTGATATGTGCGTGGTTGTAGATGGAAATGTCTGAGATGGAGATCATATCAATGGTGCGTAGGAGAGCATGGACAGTGAACTGATAGTCAATGAGGGAATAGCATGTGTAGACATGAGAATAAAACAAGAACTCCTGAATGTCAGCGTGGCAGTAGCGCCAGGTGTCAACAAGTCCCAACTCCAAGATTTCCTTTTTCAATAAAGCTGACATCACTCCCGCCCCCTGGCATGCCTTATGGCTCCTGTTTATTTGAGGGACCCAAACCAGGTTGAGACCCCCCACTGCTATGATGTCTCACTGTGCTTTCCCCAGCTAGCCCCTCATCACTTGTGTAAGGAATATATCTTGCCCTACAATTGTGTTGAGTATTAAGTATCTACCCTAAGGATCTTTCATGATGGTACAGGATTAAAGGCATGCTTTAAACAGTATAGCAACTCCACCTGATTTGGAGGGTGCTGCGGCACAAAATTGGTGGGTATTTTAATTGTGCTTCATATAATGTTGATCATATTTCAAGAGATGAGTTTCTTAGAGAATGAGGATGTTAGAATAATTTTGAATTACATATTTCTATATCTGTCAATGTTCATTGGATGAATTGGGGCCCTACACATTGAAGGAGAGTAGAGTGCAAGAGTTAGGATCCCTCATAACAGTATGGGTGCTGGGAAATACTAATTAAGATGTGGCAGGGCAGGAGGTCTAGGGTGGGGTATGATAGACTTCCAAGGGTCAGGAAGAAAGAAAGAAAGAAAGAAAGAAAGAAAGAAAGAAAAAAGAAAGAAAGAAAGAAAGAAAGAAAGAAAGAAAGAAAGAAAGAAAGAAAGAAAATAACAATAAGATCAACAGGAAAATATTTGAGTGACCGACGGGCCCGGTCTCATTCCTCTACTTTCTCCAGAATGGGAAATCCAAGACCATCTCCCATATAGAGGTGTGACTCTCTCCTTGCGGGGAGTAAAAGGGGTAGGTCCCTGTTGCACAAGAATTCTCTTTGTTTAGAATATGCCACAAAAAGTAGGTACTAGATTGTGAGGAAGGTGCTGTAGACGAGAACCGGGCATCAGCCTCTCAACACTGGGTGTGGGCTAAAAACCAATGATCATGAAGTTAGAGCTGGGATACAGAGAGAAGTAGTTCTGTGCATCAGTGACTGAGGTGGAGAGAAAAGAGAGAGGTTGCGGCACCTGGGTGCTGTGATGGAGCCTACAAGGGGGTAGAGGGGAGCCCAATAAATACAGGCCTCCTTGGAATATTAATGGGGAAGGGGAGACATTGTGGAATAGTTGGCTTCACCTCATTGATGTCCTAAAACTAAGTAGGATCCTCTGTACACTGCATCTCCTTGTCCTCCCCTCCTGGATCTACAGGCTTATAGCTCCACTAGCACTGTGCTCTGAGCCTGCAGTAGAGTCCGAGTGTGGATGGCGTAAAGAGAAAAGGCCTTCTTCTGGGCACTCCGTCCTAGGCAGGGTGGCGCAGTATGCAGGGTCTAGGGGGGGCCTGAGATCCTTCAAGCAAGTCTTCTTTAAATTTGGAGGCCCCCTGCTAGTCTAGAGGAGCTGTGGAAAACAGTCAGTGAGTCAACAAATGGGTCTTTGGGTTTTATGATGCCAAAAGTCCCTTAAAAGCATTATGTAAGGAAGTGTGATATGAAACTGAGCAAAGAGATTCCGCAATTTATTCACCTTTTGTTCTGTGTACTGCCAAGATTTCATTCGAACCAGGAATTGCACTCTGCAGCATTTAAGGGCCCATTAGAGTGGCAGGGCCTCATGCCAGGCAAGATCCATAGAGTCCTTGTCTGCTGCAATGCCCATGATCTCACAAGTCTCTGATAGAGAGTTTGTGGCCCATTGTGTGTCTTACTATATAAACATGATGCAATACTGGTGGGCCTTTTGTACCTTCCTCTTTTGTCTTTCATAAATTTGCTAAGCTGTCTGAACAAGTGCCATTTCTGGAGTAGGATCCGTCAGTGGCCATGGTACAATTGAATTTCTGCACCATAGGATATATTCCTTCTTTTGCTTGCACTTTCCATAGTGAGTTATTTTTCTTCATAAAACTTGAGGTGAGCAACCATATCAGAAGGCCTCTTTTCTCAGTGGATACAGGAGTGGTTCTGTGAACTTTATCAACCCATTGTGGATGACTTCCTGTTTTTCCGAACATCGCATCAAAGAGCTCTTACAAGTTCTTCTCTATGTCTCACCCTTCTGCCCACTTTGGTTCCCCCTGATGTGAGTATCGTTTCAACTAGAGCATTTCTCTTCTTGATTCTCTTGGAGGATGATGACTTGCTTGTCACGCCAGAGGATCTCACCTTGTATACTTCAAGTTGCAGTGGTTTTTCATCCATAGTCTATTGGAGGGCATAGACCTAATTATCTACCTTGGAGACCTCCTTTCCCATCTCTTTAGGACTCTGCTGTATGTGTTCTTTTATTGAGCCTATCTCTCCTTTCATATCCTGGAAGATTGTTTGACACAGCTTTTGGTTATTTTCTTCATCTCGATCTTTTATGTGTGTCTTGGGTTCGGGGCTGTCACACTAACCTTGTTTTGCTTGGCTGACATCTCACTCCTCTTTTTTAGAGTATGCCTTTAATATGGTGTTCTCTATTTTTCACCATACCCAAAGCAGAGGGTCCTTACGCCCATTACATCAGTGCAATCCCCCAGCTTTCTCCTGTACTCTTGTCATCTCATAAGGCAGTGCCCTGACATGTCAAGTTTAGAACACAGGGCTCACCCACGAGTGAGAAGCCTGAGTCTTCCTACCCACACAAAGTATTCACCAGTCGTTTACTTGTGGCTGACTGTGTCCACCCCAGGGGCTGTACCAATGGCTGTATGTGATGGGCAGGTGTTCATTCTTCAGGCACTCTATGTACACAGCTACCAGCCTCCGAGGACTGATACACCATAACTGGCCTGTCTCTTCTCTAGTGCAATGCACCATTACCTGCATGTTCTCTGGTGTTGGGGCAAGCCACTCCACAGTACAGTGCTCACCCTGCATGACCAGCTTCCTTGTGTTCAAAGTATTGTGTGGCAGGTATCCTTTTTGTTGTTGTTTCCTCACTATTATATTGCACTCTGGCACCAGCCATATCTCTGCCCACCTCCCGCATCTATGGCCTAGTGTATTCACCAGCCACATCACCAGAAGACTTCAGAGCTCACTCAGGTGATTAGGGTCTTTGGGTCCTGACTCACAGGCACATTTGGATCCTTGGGGGAGGCAGGCATCCTCCCTCCAGAAGTGCAGGTCCTCCATTTTGCTCCATCAACGCTGGACCTGGCCCCTCTAGGTGATGCCCACAACTCATGCCTCTTTCCTAGCAAATGCTTTCGCTAACAGACACCGTAGTGGGCTCTCTGTATGCCTGCATACATCCAAGTCTCCTCTAGCCACACAACCCAGTGGGACTTTCCATCCATCTGTTGTGCTTGAACAGTGCCTCATCACCACTCACCTCACTGCTAAGCTTCTGCTTAACAAGCGGATCACACCTCCTCTGTCAGCCCCTTAATCTGCGGTCCCTAAAAATTCTGAGGGTGCAGAAGTGAAATCCGTTGATTAAGGCATGGTTTTGGAGGTTGTCTAACTGCTTTTCCCTCTTCTCGTGTCCGCCAACAACTCCACTGGTTTTCTAAGCTTCAAGTATCATTTAGGGAGAGTCAGGATCAGGCTGACCAAATGCTTATTACTCTACAGTTGATGTCGAGAACTCTTATTATTGGTATGTTGCCATCTTGGGCTAAGCTCCACGCCCTGGTTTGATTTTAATCATGTGATGTTGATCAGAGCCTCACTCCTCTGCGATTCCAATCTTAGGATAAAAGGAAGATCTTTTGTCTGTGATGTAGGATTTGATAAAATTGAAGTAGCTGTTCTATAATGCGCCTATCTATCTGTTATATAATGTTGATCGCCAAAGCATGTTTCTTGCCTCTTTTAACTATGATTATTTGGTTTCAGGTGAGGTAAGTATCTAATATATGATTTGGGATCTATGGGTGATTTAAAATGATATAACCATTGATGTCTACTTTGTGTAGCAGTATAGCACTGACCATTCTAACATTCTCACCTCTTTACAGAAAAGCCTGGTACATGTCCACAGGTAAACACTACATGTCAAGCGGTGACTGGCTCACCAACCCCCAACTGCACCAGCGATTACCATTGCACTGACAATCTAAAGTGCTGCACGGTTGACTGCGCCCAAAAGTGCATCCTGCCGAAGTTGTTGTAGTGAGATCCTGGAAATGGATCCGAAGATTTAAGGGTAAGTTAGAATTGATGGACAGCATGAGGAAATGGAAATAATATTATGGAGAAGAGATCTGGCTGTTGGGTAGATAGGTAGCATTAAAGAACAGACATGGAGATATTCTGTGTAATAGGAATAACCAGGCACTAGGCACCCAAATTAGACGTTTGACAGAAAATAAGCGAGTAAAGAAAATAGACGAGTTAAGAAATGTGGTCTTAGAAAACCAAGGCCTCAGCATACTATGGGTAAAAGGACTTGATATATTTTCATGCAATGGTCAGAGAGTGTGGAGAATAATGGGTGAAATATAGATAAGCGGACAGCTTGTAGATATAGAAACCTGTCACATGATGACGTTACATGATGAAGTGACAGCTCTCGAGACTTGGGATGCACAGGCTCAGGATGAAAGTGATTTGCCAACTGACAAAAAAGATGATTTCAGGGATGCTAGATTCTATGCAGGGACTGGAGTTTCAAATTAGGTATCCAACTGTGTAGGCCAGATTTCTCTCTGTAGTACTAATTTGTAACCCGGGGCGTAGTTCGCGAAGTAGCGCTACGCGAAGCTACGCAAAATGCACTTCGCACTACGCGAGCTACGCGTAGCACTTCACGAACTGCGTAGTACCCTGTTCGCACTGTGCAAGATGCCATTTTCAATGATTGCACTATGCGGACAAGCATCCGGCACTGTGCAATCATTGAAAACGGCATCTTGCAAAGTGCGAGCTGTAGTTTTCTGCCGCTCAAGTAGATTTTTACTCGAGCGGCAGCTTTCTCAACGCGGACTGGTAGTTTCTCATCATGAGCGGTCGCGAACATACGCGACCACTCAAAATGAGAAACCTGACCTCCCCGCGTTGAGAATCTCGCCGGGAGGTTTATTTTCCACGCTCGCAATCGCCAACTTGATGATGCTGATTGCAAACGAGGAAAAAGTCCCGCCGTGATGTCATTTTGCTTGCTCGCGGTCGACAACTTGATGTTGAGGACCGCGAGCAAGCAAAAAATGACCGCTGCACTACGCAACGCTGAGCTACGCGTGTTTGCACTGTGCTACGTGCAATTCGCGTAGTGCGAAGTAGCGCAAACTTCGCAAACTACGCGAGCGTCGCGTAGTGCTTTGCCCAGGCTTACTAATTTGTCATAAAAAATGCATTTTTATTGAGGAGTCAATTCAGTTACTCTAAGTGATGTAATAAAATGTTGATTTAAAGTATTGTACAAGACTGATATATAAGAGTGAATTAGGATGTTAGCACCACTTGGCTTGAGAGAAGAATTATTAGTGCCCCTAAAAATCCTCAGTCCTAGGTATATGAGATCCTGCCTAGCAGATAACTCCGGTCTCAGCAGTGTCATTCCTTGTGGCCACTATAAATGCTTTGATCATTGATCAAACTGTATGATCTTTAGTTCTGATTTCTTTTTTTTTTACAGTTTGAAGACTCTTTGCCTTTGTTACGCGTAAGCAATCTTGATATCTGAATGCAGAAATGGAGTCCTACATAGAGATGCTGCCCATGTTGATCTTCTTTGTGTGTTCTCACTCCTTTGTTTTGTTCTCACTCAATGTATCCCCATACTTTTTAATAAAATCACTTTCTTTCAGTAGAGTAATCTGTTGTGATTATTTTTGGGAGGAGAGAGAAGGAGCTGCCTCTTACACCAAACACTTGTAGTACAAGGTACTAATTGTTCAGGTAAAAAGCATCTTTAATATATGTTTAACATTTTCCTCCATTGCCTCCTTTGCATTTTTTTTTTAGATGTTGGGTGAGTGAGATTTCCTGGCCTCATCATTGCTGTGAACCAGGCAAGACAACATTGAGGGACATGAGTCACAGACACGCTTTATGGTTGACAAACATTTTACTTTTTCATTGCGGCAGGGCAGAATTCACAAAATCATATCCTTATTCTGATCTTATTTCATTAGTAAAACCCCTAGTCATCTACAATAAAACCTCTGCTCTATATCCCTCCTCAAAACCCAACCCACATGGCTGTAACACCTCCTTACCCCCTTCAGTGCCCGAGTTCTCCTGTGACCTATCACATTTTGGACCTACCAAGGTTCTTTATGTACCACAGAACTTCCATTGACCCACTGATCATTTCCACATCTACCATTGCTCTAAAAAGTCTACTCGCTCACTTGACCAGAGAGCCACATCTCAAAATCCTTTTTGCACATTGTTAATTCCCCTATAAACTTAACATTGAACAAAGTTGTACACAGTTTTCGTTCTGTTGGCTATTTAAACAGTCACTCAAAGACACCATCTCCAGATGGTATAATTTCTGGCTTTCCAATAACAGTGTACAAATTCCACTTTCGAGTCAGAAAGGCAAACCTTGAATTCAAAATTCACTTGGGATACCTGCGAGGGAACCGGTTTGAACAGAAACTGTGGGGCTGATTCACAGAACTAACTTAAGACAAAATCCTAAACTTACTACTTTTGGTATTCACAGAAGGCATTTAGTAGTAGTAAAGTTAGGATTTTGTCTTAAGTTTGACTTAAGACAAACTTAAGACAAACTTAAGAAAGACTTAAGAAAGACTTAAGAAAGGCTTAAGACAGACTTAAGACAAACTTAAGACAGACTTAAGACAGACTTAAGACAAATTTAAGACAAAATCCTAACTTAAGTCTGTCTTACGTCTGTTTTACGTCTGTCTTACGTCTGTCTTAAGTCTGTCTTAAGTCTGTCTTAAGTCTGTATTAAGTCAAACTTAAGTTAAACTTAAGTCAAACTTAAGACAAAATCCTAACTTTACTACTACTAATCGCCTTCTTTGAATACCAAAAGTAGTAAGTTTAGGATTTTGTCTTAAATTCGTTCTGTGAATAGGGCCCTGTCTTTCTCAAAACAATTTCATATCCAACATGTCCTCTGAAAGTAAACTTTCTGCTTGTACCAGTTCCCTGCAGCAAAAAACCTGTGCAAACTTTTACACCAGCATAACGTCCAACATTTTTAAGCAGAAGGAGGTTGGGAGCACATAGCCTTACATCCCAGCACTCAATTTGCCACTATGCATCATAGTAAATGCAGTGAATGATGACACTTACTTCAGTAGTAGTCTAGATTTTAAAGTAGCAAGTTGTATTGGGGCTGCTGGACATGCTGCCCAAAGTCTTCTCAGGTCTGTGTATCACTCACTGGGCGCAGGTACATCAACACAAGCTTGTCAGCTCAGTAGCTCAAGGGAGCCTTTCCGAACGGAAGGAGGGTGGGAGCACACTGCCCTACATCCCAGAACTCAATTTGCCCCAATGCATCATGGTAAATGCAGTGCACGATAACACTTACTTTAGTAGTAGTCTTTACTTTCTTACCCTGGTCGGTGCAGCCTGAGCTGTTTAACTCTAGATAAGTGTTTCTTGATTCATTCCTTCATCCGTAGAGAGCAGCAAGTACTGTTGGTGGTGCTGAAAATGCTGCCCAAAGTCTTCTCAAGTCTCAGTACCACTCACTGTGCGCAGGTGCATTAAACATACTCTGTCAGCTCAGTAGCTCAAGGAAGCCTTTCCAAACAGAAGGAGGGTGAGGGCACACTGCCTTACATCCCAGAACTCAATTTTCCCCAATGCATCATGGTAAATGCAATGCATGATAACACTTTTTTCAGAAGTAGTCCCTTGAGCCAATGAGCTGACATGCTCACCTGGTATGCACCTGTGTGCCTGTGGAGTGGCACTGTGACCTTTAAATACTTTGGCAGCATTTCAGCATTCCCATATGACTTTTCTCTGCTCTCTACAATTACTGGTGTGTGCTGATGCAGGGCCAAACCCAGAAACATGTGTCTAGAGAACGGGTCTACCGGCACCAATTTTGGTGAAAAACTACAGCAACTTTGAAGTAAGCATACTGCATTTACCAGAAAGCAATTGGGTGAACTTCGCTGGGAAGATAGGCTTTGCGCTCCCTCTCCTTTGCCTTTCACTTTCAACATTTGACATAATTTGCATAATGCATAATTGTATGAATTATGCAAATTGCATGAGCGTAACAAAAATGTTTACTTTCGCTTATACCCTAGCTGTGTTTACTTTCACAAATCTGTATAAGAATCCCCTTACATTAATCTCAGTTTTAGAAAATAAAGATAAACCCTATCTATATCAGAAAATTGTACAGGGAGTGCTATACTTTTCCTGGACCCTGATCAGAGATTTGCTTTGCAGTACACTACAACTCACATAAAGGAGCAAATAATGTGACCCATTACCTAAATACATAAAGAACATTGCATTCTCTACACCAAACCTGCATTCTGTTTAGTTGATAAAAAAAGCATTTGAAGTTCTGGCCAAGATAGGGGTGTGCCAACATACTGAGCCCACAGTGCCAAACCCTGACCCCAGGTAGCTCTGATGCCATTTGGCAACAAAGGCAAATAAAATCAATCATGGCTAGTGTCCGTGACCCCAGGGCAGTGAAAAGGATTGCTTCTGGGTAGAAATCATGATGAGGCATGGAACATCGCCATAGATCATTTCCACGCCCCGATGGCAGCAGCTAGCGGAGTAGCACAGTTCTGAAGAAGAGAAACACAGTAGTGTGGCGGCATGTAAACAAATAGCGTAGCCTCTGGCCCAAAATGGCTGCCTGTAAGTCCAATCCTAGTAAACCAAGTGGAAGGGCACCATAATACTAGAATGCCTTTGTGACCAGGAAGCTCCTGAGTGGTGCCAAACCAGAGTAAACATGAATAAGCATGCCAGAGGTCAAACTACACCCATTCCAGAAGATGACTTGAGAGACTGACTAGTGGAGTTCAAGCCAGGCCTTGGGAAATCCCTTTTAGGAGGGCCCAGCTACCCTGCAGACAAAAATAAGGAACAACATCACAGGCATGAAAAGTGACATACATCCCCAGAACCAGAGAATCGAGTGACATCTAAAGGGGTATAGGACCAATTTTAATATCCCTTCATTCAGTTGGTAATATCCTGTGCGACAATCTCTGTGTGCATCTGACAGCTGTGTACCATCTCCATTTCCAAAGAATCAAAATTTAAATTGGCCAATATGTAACCATCATTCTGTGTCCAGATCTCTCAGTCATGCAGTTGGAATGTGTTCCATATAATCTCCCTAACAGGGAGGGTGGTAGAGATGGGATGGGTGACAGGGTGCAGGATGGGGAGGGAATACACTGGGAAGAATGGGAAGCATTGGTCTGTATGTAACCAATTCCATCTCTCTATGCAACAGAGAGGCCAAGGAATAGATGATCATGTATTTTGGATACTTTTCTGACCCAATTACAGGCACTGTGAACAATATCTACTGGTTTCAGTCTCATCTACAGAGCTCTCAGTCATGCCCCATCCTCAACACCCACCCACACTCTGAAATCATCTAGACATCCTGCAGTGACTCATTCACAGCAGGCACTATACAAGTTACATGTTGCATGAAAAGTAATCCTACAGAAATATATCAGGGAAAAGAAAATACTCTTACAGGTCAGGGAAACATACCAGGCAACATGAACTAAAACGAGTCCATTGGCTGTTAAAGGACAAGATTGAGCAACTATATCATGCACTGCATTTGTGGTTTCAAGTACGCTCAAAAAGTCAGTAGTCCTGAGTTGATGCAGGGTAATCTTTTATTCCTTATAGTTGGGCAAGGTTTCGGAAGACATGAACCAGAATGTGTCAAAAACAGTCAACACGTGTTTCGCCCTCTCCCCTACCTCCTGGCCTGTGGCTTTCTCAAGGTTGACATTATATGCAACACAATTTAAAAAAATAGACAAAACCATTATTTTTTTTTTCCTCATATGCTGGGATTTTGAGGTGGGGCGCCAATCTGAGGCGGCGGTTTCTTTGTTGTATATATTTTGTGATTTCCATTCTGATAATATGTGGTCCCGTTCTATGTGTTGCTTTGTGGGTGATACAAAGAAGCTTGAAAGTGGATCTTCTGGCACCAGGGAAACAATGTCAGGCCCTTAAAGCTGAGGAGATGTGGGCTTGTGGCTTCAACTGTTGGAGCAACCTGGCAGCAGAGTTTTGAACTCATTGTAGTCTTTTCCATAGTAGAATTAATTGGCATAATCAAGATTAGACAGTACAAGAGAGATAGTGGCTTGGACCTTGAGGGGAAGTGGGGGAAGATGCGTCGCAGAGCTTTCATAGTAATGAAGCTTGAACTTGCTAACTAGCTAAATTATCCACTTGGGCATTCATTGATAGCTTAGAGTCCATGGTACTTCCAAGGTTTCTTACTTCCTTGGATACTTTAGGAGGTGGTCCCAGATCGTCGGGCTAGACAGAAAGTGGGTCATAATACTTCCAATCACCACAGGTGAGTATTTCAGTTTTGGACGCATTCAATTTCAGATGGTTCTACGTCACCCAATGATCAATGGCTTAGAGGCAACTGAAGACTTTAGAGTTTCCAATGTCTTTGGGGGTTTCCAGTTTAAGAAGTATGTGTGTGCCATCTGCTTAGTTAGAGCAGGTGAGCTGAAATTCATTGATCATTGCTGGTAACGACTTCCTGGAGATGTTAAAAAGTATGGGTGAGATGATAAAGTCTTGAGTGACCCCTGCTTTTATGGTGTAGGATTTGGATTCAAAAGTAGAGGTATGGATGACATTTGCGCTGTTTTGAAGGTAGAATGTTATCCAGTGGTGGGCAGTCCCCTCTATGTTGGCTTCACAGAGTCTTGAGATTACAGTGTTATTAGAAATGGGATTTCTGGTTGGCTGTGGCTTGCGCCAAAGCCAGGCAGAAACCACCACTCTAGTCAGGGCAAGGGAGTTACACACTGAAGATAACCCCTGCTCACCCCATTTAGGCTTATCCCAGAGGCAATGTGTAAAGCATTTGCGCAACACACACACAGCAGCAACACACTAGGCACACAATAAAAAGGAACTCCACACAAGATTATATAAAAAATACCCTTTGTATTATCATAAACACATTAGAAACATAATCACACATTTACACTGTGCCAACCGTCACTAGGCAATATTCACAGGGGATTATATACAGGACAGGGCTAATCGGGCCACTGTCAGAACCATCACAAGCACAAGTAGTAAATGTAAAATACCACCAGTAACTACTGGCGCAATACTGTACTCAGCATCATATTAGACCATCCCTGTAGGCATGAAACATCAGATACATAACATTTGCCTTAGGCCTCACATTAGCATAAACACCTTATGCAAAAACATAAGAAGCATGAGCACATTATGCCTAAACACTGGGCATCCTCATAAGCATAAACACTTTATTAGTAACAGGGCACTAACGTACCTACTCTTCAGGGCACACCCGAGGCAACACATTCTCAGTAGGACACAAGTACCACGTAGTATAAGTCCAACAGTGTACCATCATTACTGTGCTCTCATCAGGAGCCTCCGTCCCTCAGCAAGTGTACTACCACTTAGTGTCATCTTCACCCAACTTAGGACATTCTGGAGCGGGGGCCCTGTCCTGGGCTTGCCCTGCAATGCCCATCCCAAATGAGGTATAGGCTGAAATAATCATCAAGTCATAGGGCCTGCACCCATCACCAATCTTCCCAGTTCTTCCCATCTGTTCAGCCGGACCAGGTCCTCCATCCGGGCTGCTGAACACAAAAGACGGGTCACCCCGAGCAGCGGCCTGCAATCAGGTGGGGTTGCTGCCTACCCCCAACAAAGCCTGCCTCCAGCACCACTCACCAGAGTTTCTTTTGGGACTCTCTGGTTTCCTCTGGGCTGCCCCCGACTCCCGCCATGGCTCAAAAAGCCCCCGCTCACCGGGTTCTTCTCCTCGTTAGCGGGCAGGCTTGGCAGCATGCAGGGCTCTCTTCACCGATGCGGGAACCCCGTTGAGGTACGCTCTGACTTCAGGACTCCGTGGAACCCCGCCCCACGTCAGACACCGCGTTGCCTGACTTCCTCTCTGGCCGCGCTGCAATTGGCCAGTCAGCTTAGCCCTGCCCACAACCAGGCGCAGCCGTCTGGCTTCCAGGTGGCTTCTCCTCTTCTCAGCGGTGCAATGTGGGGTGTGCTCCCGTTTTTAGATACCAAAATGCTGGGTGGGCTCCTGCCATCTCAGGACACCACAGTGCAGGGAGGGCACCCGCTCCTTTAGCAAGAATGCGGCATAAACATGAGGTAGGCTCCTGCTGTTAGATGAGGAGCACAGGGGGGAATCCCACACGCAGGGATTCCCTCACAACCTTGCGCTACAGACGCCAGCTCCTCTCTCCTGGCAGTTTAAATATAGCGCTCATGAAGCGCTAGGGGTCCTTTAATATTCAAGGGGCATAGCTGGGTCCAGTAAGGCTAGCACACAGGGCCCTCCAGCAGGGAGGCAAGCCCTCATGGTGGTTCCTCCTGGGTCCCCAGCAGCAGCAAGCCCAAGCAAGTACAGGAACAACACACCCCTTTCATGGGGTCACCGCCCCTATATTTATATCACCATTTCCTTTGTCTGCAGCACAGGGCTTTGGGGGAACCAGATGCAATTGGTTCAGGGGGGGATTGGAGCACTTTGTTTACAAGGCTCCTCTTCCCCTTTGTCAGGTGGGGGCTTGTCATCAGACACACCACAGGTGGGTGGAGCCAGCATTGTACAGGCTAGGCACAGGCCTATTTAGGGACCAGGGGCTACTCCTCCCACTTCTCCAAATGCAGATGTGCCATTCAGCCTAGTGCTGAATCACCCTGCCCCTCCTGGAGCCACACACACCTCACCAGCCCCTGTCACTCAAAAGCCAGACATGCAATTCACATCAGGCAGGCAGACACATAGCACACAGAAATGCCAACTTCTAAAAGTGGCATTTCTAAAATAGTTATAATAAATCTGCGCACACTATTGTGCAGCATTTATTATCACTATTCCAAATATACCAAACTTGACCACGCTGCGCCTATCATATCATGAATTACCACTGAAACACTTATCAGGGAATCCCCAATGCATTCCTATGGGAGGGCAGCCCCACAGTAGTGAGAAACCAAAATGGCTGTTTGTCACTTCCAAGACATGTCACACACTTAAGGTACATGTCCTATCTTTTACCTACAATGCACCCTGCCCATAGGGAAAGCTAGGGCCTACCTAAGAGGTGACTGACATGCAGTAAAAGGGAGGGTCACATACAGGTCACACACTTTAGGTGCCACGTCACGGCGGCAGTAACACTGTGAGCACAGGCCCTGCAATGGCAGAAGCCTGAGATAGGTTTGCAAGGCTACTTTGGTGGGTGGCGCAATCAGCGCTGCAAGCCCACCCGTAGCATTTAATTTACTAGCTATATGAGATACCACTTTATAAGGGACAGGTAAATTAAATAGGCCAAACAGGTGTAGACCAATCTTACCATGTTTATCACAGAGAGCACACACACTTTACACTGGACAGCAGTGCCAAAGTGCCTAGTGTCCGGTCTTTGTCCCAACGACAGAGGTTCCAATATCCACGGGAGCGAAGATAATATCTCTTCGCTCTCCCAGAATCTACTCCTCTATAGGTATAGAACACACTACAGTAAGATGTAGACCCCTTAGAGAGTGAAGAGACCAGAAAGGACCACCAGGTCTTCTACATAGAAGTCAGGCACAGGATATCAGGTTCCTACAGGGAGACAGAAAACAAAAAGGAACACATAAGCCCTATCTCCTTGTTAATTTCCCATACTACTTATATACATTATATGCCTTCTCATACTTACATGACCAAGATTGGTATCAAACTGAGGTCTCTTTTTATGAAGGAAAGGAACCAAACAAAGGAAGTTGCAGTACTCTGAATCCAATGAGAGAAAAGCTGGACCCACAAACAATAGGAGCTTACAGCGTCTTATCACGCGCTGTCTTTAATGTTCCTCCACACACCGAATAGGGTCTGTAGTCCTTTCTCAACCTTGACGGTAGGCTGTGCACTGATAGTGATATTAATAAGGTAAAAAGAAACAGGACAGAGGCCCAGGAGCTGCTGATAAATGTTGGGCAGTGCAAGGTTTGTAATCCTGTAGAAACGCTGTACCCAGATGTTGTCAATAAAGTTTTCAATAAAGTTTGTACAGTCTTTTATCCAAAAAAAGAATTCAACAGTGCAGTACTCCTTTAAAGTTCAAAAAGATTCCCAACGCTTACCGCATGTAGAGAAGGTAAAGTCAAGTTAAAATTATTCCACCGCGCTTCCTCGAGCAGATGGTAACCAGCGGGATACAAAGTAAAGAGGAATAGATGCAACTGCGTTTCCGCACGCAGTCGTCAAAAGACGTGATACAAAGTAACACTGATTGCTTTCAGCCGCGTTGTTCACCCAGTTGACAACAGCAAGGCAGGAGCGTTTTCCGAAGCGTGAGATGAAAGGTAGCAGGAGCACTTTCCAAGCGCGAGACGAAAGGTAGCAGGAGCGCTTTCCAAGCGCGAGACAAAAGGTATTTCGTAAAGCAGATTCCAAGGAAACAGGTCAGACGGGATAATGGCGGGCAGCCATTTACGGGGAGCTCCAAACATGAAGAAGGGGGAGTGGTCCTCAAACAGGAAGGAAGGCCAAGCAATAAGGAATGGGAGCAGCAGGCTATATGCCGGTAGCAGTCACCTGACTTGTCCTAATGCAGCATGGGAAGGCATACAATGAACTACATCCTACAATGCATTCTGGGACTTGATGTTTCACGGGGATTTACATACAAAAAGGGTACAAGACGCTCGACTTCTGACAGTTCTCCCCCCTAACGGTCTATTAACAGGTCTGGGTTTAGAGGGGTACAATGCATGGAATCTCCTGACTAAAACTGGGGCGTGTACATTCTCTGCTGGTTCCCAGGTTCTGTCTTCAGGAGAATATCCCACCCAGTCTATGAGGTATTGTATTTTTCCTCGATGTCTTCTGGAATCTACAATCCGTCTGACTTCGAACTCTACCTCTCCTTTCACAGTGAGGGGCGGGGGTGGAGGTTCTGGAATAGAAGGTGGAATGAAGGGTTTAAGGAGAGAGATATGAAAAACTGGATGTATCTGCATGTCAGTTGGGAGCTTGAGTTTCATGGCTACTGGATTGATTATCTGAAGTATAGGGAAGGGTCCAATATATCTGGGCCAGAATTTACGTGGTCCTGTTAATCTGAGATTCTTTGTGGATAACCATACTTGATCCCCTTCAGAATAGACAGGAGCGGTTCGCCTGTGTTTGTCAGCCTGTTCCTTCATGCGTTGTTTAGTTTCGAGTAATTCTCTTGTGGCTTGTTCCCATATGTTTTTAAGTACCTTGTGATGTTCATGTACAGCAGGTATGTTTAGCAGTTCAGGAGGCAGATGTAAAGGGAGGAATTTTGGATGTTGCCCTGTCACAAAGAAAAAAGGGGAAATTTTGGAAGCGGAATGCGTGGAATTGTTGTAGGCGAATTCTGCTAAGGGAAGGGCTTTACTCCATTCACTGGTTATAGTACTCAGTAAACATCTTAAAAACTGTTCAAGGGTTTGGTTGGTTCTCTCTGTTTGTCCATCAGTTTGTGGATGGTAAGCAGAAGAGAGTCTGTGATCTATGTGGAGAGTTTTACAGAGGCCTTGCCAGAATTTTGAGATAAATTGAGGGCCTCTGTCTGACACAATGACCGAGGGTAACCCGTGTAACCTCACTACGTTGTCTATGAAGATATCAATGAGTTCTATTGCTCTGGGAAGTTTTTTGAGAGGAATAAAATGAGCCATTTTGGATAGCATATCAACTACCACCAAAATCGTTGTATAACCTCTGCTTGTAGGTAGATCAGTGATAAAATCCATGCTGATAGTAGACCAGGGACACTCAGGGACTGGTAAAGGACGTAACAGACCCACAGGGGCACTATGCATGGATTTCTGTCGTGCACAGGTAGAACAAGCTTTACAAAAGTCAGAAATGTCCTGACGCACTTCTTTCCACCAGAACCACCGTTGGCAAGTTTGGCGAGTCTTTTCACTTCCAGGATGTGCAGCTAAGGGTAAGGTATGACACCACCTCAATACTAGTGAACGGGTTTCAGGGGAGGGAAGAAACAACCTTCCTTCATGAAAAAACAAACCGTTTACTACCGTATTCAATGGATCTGCTACCCACTGTTCTTGTCCTATTTTGTCATACTCTAGTTCTAGTCGGGCAAGAAAAGAGTCAGCAGTTATCTCCTCTTTTGTTTCCAAAGCAACAATCTTGTTTTCGGGAATGATGGGTATGGGAGTTTCTTCTGTGATATAGTACTCTTTTCCTAATCTGGACAATGCATCGGCTTTTCCGTGTCTTGCACCCGGCCGAAAGGTGATGATAAAGTCATATTCACAAAAGAAAGACACCCATCTCATCTGTCTGGGGGTGAGGGCTCTGGCTGATCTAAAGAATTGAAGATTGCGGTGATCAGAATAGATGGTTATAGTATGAGGTGACCCCAACAGATAATGTCTCCACTCCTGAAAAGCCATCTTGATGGCTAACAATTCTCGTTCCCCAATCGTGTAATTTTGTTCGGCTTGTGAGAGAGTTTTCGAAAAATAAGCTACAGGATGGAGAGTACCCGAAGTCCTATCTCTCTGCGACAATACCCCTCCCACTGCATATTGAGAAGCGTCTGCTTCCACAAAATAAGGTAGGGTCTCATCTGCATGTCTGATGATGGGGGCCGAGGTAAATCTTTCTTTTAAGGCCCTGAAAGCCTTTTCGGCGTTGTTATCCCAATCAAACGACACTCCTTTCTTGAGCAGTCTAGTGATAGGCGACACTAATTCAGAAAAGTGATGAATGAATCGTCTATAGAAATTAGCAAACCCTAGAAAGGATTGTATTTCTTTCACGGTTTTGGGGCTGGACCAATTGGTGATTGCAGATACCTTGGCAGGATCCATGTGAATCCCCTCAGGTGAAATAACAAAGCCCAGGAAATCAACTTTTTGTGTGTGAAACAAACATTTGTCCAATTTGGCAAACAACTGATGATCTTGCAAACGTTGCAGTATTAGTCTGACATGGTTTACATGGTCTTGAGTGTTTTGTGAATAGATCAGGATGTCGTCAATGTAGACGATCACAAAGAGATCTAAATAATCTCGAAGTATTTCATTTACAAAAAATTGGAATGTGGCTGGAGCATTACAGAGTCCAAACGGCATAACACAATATTCGTATAACCCGAATTTAGTACGAAATGACGTTTTCCACTCATCTCCTTCTCTTACTCTGATCAAGTGGTAGGCTCCTCTGAGATCGAGTTTGGTGAATATTTTCGCCTTCCGTACTTGATCCAAGAGAGTGGAGATGAGTGGAAGAGGGTATTTGTTTTTCACCGTCGCCTTATTCAAGGCGCGGTAATCCAGACACGCTCTTAATCCTCCCTCTCGTTTGGGAATGAAGAAAAGAGGCGAGGAGACCGGTGAAGTAGAATGTCGAATAAAACCTTTCTTCAACATCTCTTGCAGGTAATCATACAGATTTTTCGTCTCCGGTTCGGTCAATGCATACACTCGACTGATGGGCAGCTCGGCTCCAGGAATTAAATCGATTCTTCAATCATATGATCTATGTGGGGGTAGAGCTGTCGCTTTTACCTCATCGAACACGTTAGCAAAGTCTTGATACTCAACAGGCAGACTAGAGGTATAGGATGAAGAAGTTGCACAACATAAAGGCGTTTGCCAAAGCGCCGTTTCACTGTAACAATGCAATGTACAAAAGGAGGACCGTAAAGTTACTGTTCTAGCAACCCAATCTATAAAGGTATTGTGTCGTTGTAACCATGGTACACCTAAAATGGCCCCAAACGTGGGAGTATCTATGAGATCAAATGAGATTACTTCTGAGTGTCCATTTTCACACACCATGATAATGTCTGGTGTATGATGTTCAATCAATCCTGATGACAACTCTGATCCGTCCACAGCTTGCACTTTTTCGGGATGTTGTTTTGTGATAAATTGCAACCCAAGGGCTTTAGCGACTGTGATATCTAAGAAATTCCCGGTAGCCCCCGAATCTATTAATATAGCCATGGATTTTCTAAGTTGGGAGGGTAGAATGAATACCACAGATATAATAAAATGTTTGGGCACAGTAGATAAGTGATTAGGAACAGACTGAGAGATCTGAGACACGGAAGGACTTGGGAAATCGATCCCTAAATTTACCAAGTCACTTAGTTTTCCGAAACCGACACAGCACCAGATTTATTCAGAATACTGCTGCCTAATTTTTTTGGCCTCACAGGGCATTCTCTAGCGAAGTGCCCTCCCTTACCACAGTACAAGCACAAATTCAAACGTCTGCGTTTTTCTCTTTCTTCCGCAGTCAAAGGGCCTCTAACTCCCCCTATCTGCATAGGCTCACTGGTATCTTTGAGCTCTTTTTTATCAGCTCTTGAAAGAAGAAGACGAGGATAGTCCTCTTTTGTCTTCTCTCCTTTTCTTTCTGTCAGCCTATGGTCCAATTTGACCACTAAGTCAATAAAAGACGCACACTCCTCTGGATGATCTACAATCTGAGACAGAATGTCTTTTAATTCATCTTTTAACCCCCTATAAAATAAGGAAGTCCTTTTTTCTTCAGGCCACTGTGTCTCTGTGACTAGCCTGTTGAATGTGGTTATATATGTAATGAGATCCTTTGACCCTTGTTTCAGGTTCAACAACTCATTGTCGCTTGCCTGCATATATGAATGGCGAGCAAATAAACTTCTCATTCTCTCTTTGAAAAGGACCAAATTATATAGGACAGGATCGTCGTTGTCTACTAACGGCACGGCCCAAAGTGCGGCATTCCCGCTTAGATATGAAATGATAAATGCAACTTTAGCGGCATCATCTGGGAATGCAGCAGCTCGACACAGGAACTGGAGATGGCATTGGTTCGTAAAGACTGCATATTTCGTGCTATCCCCATTGAAACGTTCAGGCATGGCCAAGGGCGTGTGTGGGGGAGTGACAACAGTTACATTAACCGGGGCAGACGTAGGAGCAGGAGACCCTGAAGTGTCTGGTGATGGGAGGTGAAAATGACCTGGCTGAATGTAACTACGCTTCTGCTTAGGATATGTTCCTGTTCTGACAGCCTCCAATGATGTGTGTGTTTTTAATATCCCTAGTTCAGTTACTAGGCGTTGATTTTCACCCCTTAACTCTCTGAGTTCGGTCTGTAAAGTGACTACAGTATTTGCTAACTCTGACATGGTAATGTCAGGATTATCTGGGCACAAAGGGTCTACCAGAGACGGCTCATATGAAGCGCCTTTATCCATCTTCGCTCAGGGGATATTAATAATACGTGGGCTTGGCCTTCTGTCCGGTCTTTGTCCCAACGACAGAGGTTCCAATATCAACGGGAGCGTAGATAATATCTCTTCGCTCTCCCAGAATCTACTCCTCTATAGGTATAGAACACACTACAGTAAGATGTAGACCCCTTAGAGAGTGAAGAGACCATAAAGGACCACCAGGTCTTCTACATAGAAGTCAGGCACAGGATATCAGGTTCCTACAGGGAGACAGAAAACAAAAAGGAACACATAAGCCCTATCTCCTTGTTAATATCCCATACTACTTATATACATTATATGCCTTCTCATACTTACATGACCAAGATTGGTATCAAACTGAGGTCTCTTTTTATGAAGGAAAGGAACCAAACAAAGGAAGTTGCAGTACTCTGAATCCAATGAGAGAAAAGCTGGACCCACAAACAATAGGAGCTTACAGCTTCTTATCACGCGCTGTCTTTAATGTTCCTCCACACACCGAATAGGGCCTGTAGTCCTTTCTCAACCTTGACGGTAGGCTGTGCACTGATAGTGATATTAATAAGGTAAAAAGAAACAGGACAGAGGCCCAGGAGCTGCTGATAAATGTTGGGCAGTGCAAGGTTTGTAATCCTGTAGAAACGCTGTACCCAGATGTTGTCAATAAAGTTTTCAATAAAGTTTGTACAGTCTTTTATCCAAAAAAAGAATTCAACAGTGCAGTACTCCTTTAAAGTTCAAAAAGATTCCCAACGCTTACCGCATGTAGAGAAGGTAAAGTCAAGTGAAAATTATTCCACCGCGCTTCCTCAAGCAGATGGTAACCAGCGGGATACAAAGTAACGAGAATTAGATGCAACTGCGTTTCCTCACGCAGTCGTCAAAAGACGTGATACAAAGTAACACTGATTGCTTTCAGCCGCGTTGTTCACCCAGTTGACAACAGCAAGGCAGGAGCGCTTTCCGAAGCGCGAGATGAAAGGTAGCAGGAGCGCTTTCCAAGCGCCAGACGAAAGGTAGCAGGAGCGCTTTCCAAGCGCGAGACAAAAGGTATTTCGTAAAGCAGATTCCAAGGAAACAGGTCAGACGGGATAATGGCGGGCAGCCATTTACGGGGAGCTCCAAACATGAAGAAGGGGGCGTGGTCCTCAAACAGGAAGGAAGGCCAAGCAATCAGGAATTGGAGCAGGCAGGCTATATGCCGGTAGCAGTCACCTGACTTGTCCTAATGCAGCATGGTAAGGCATACAATGAACTACCTCCTACAATACATTCTGGGACTTGATGTTTCACGGGGATTTACATACAAAAAGGGTACAAGACGCTCGACTTCTGACACCTAGAGTCCTAAAACCACAAACACCATGTCAGAAAAAAGGTTAGGAGAAAGGCAAAATGTTTAGGGATGAACCTGCAAAAAGGGACAAGTCCAACAAGTGTCATGATAAACTGTGGTAGCATTACAATATTTAAATGGATAAAACCAGTGCTACTTCTGAGGCACTACCAGCTTTGGAAAAGCCAACACCACCCTTATCCAGCACCAACATTGCGAAACGTAATAACTTAACAGCATCAGTACCTCTAACAAAGCTATATAGTCACTATCAGTATCAGTACTGCCAATGCAAGCTGTTGTAACCCAGTCACCATCATTATATAAATACCAAAACACAAGCCTCAGCACCTGTTGCTTTCAGTCCTAGTACCATGGGTGCCAGCCTCAGTTTTTCCTGGGGTGTTTAGAGTTTGGTGAAAGGGGGCATCTGCCATAAACTGGCAGAGGCTCCATCCTCTAATCATGCATAAACTATTAATCGGACAAACGTGACAAATGCCAATTTTTGGTGAATGCCCCACATCTGCCAAACTCTAAGTAACGCCCTTAGTCACCCTCACTGCTTGATAATCAAAGCGTCATCTAGTAACGCATTAGTGCTAATACCAGATGTGAAACCCTTAGTGATTTATCAAGTGTCAAGAATGATATTGGCTGAGTTACTAGAGCTAACATTGGTAGAAATGTTAGCTCTAGTAACTCGGCCAATATCAGTGTCAGTACTGTCAGGATTCGTAGGCCGACGCGCCTACCTAGCGTTTAGACTACATTTCCCAGCAGCCTCGAGGACCCGGAAGTGGACGCCCATATAACGACGTCCCCCGCAGCCGAAGGTGTGCGTTATTCTACTTTCCAGAGGAAACTTCCGTGTTCGCCGCAGACGAGCGGAGCTGCGCATTGTCCTCAGAGAGCACCTGGAGTTTAAGGCACCGAGCAGACGGAAGCCGCGCACGGCGGAAGGACAACATCCAGCGTCTGCCGTGATTCGTTCAGGAGCAGGTAGGAAGCGAGTCCCTGGCTCCTTTCCCCGTACTCACGCGCTCGTAACCCAGAGGGAAGCGAGAGTGCAGAACCGTAGGTCCGCGAGGAGCGGATATCACTTGGGGGGGCACCATAGGAGGTGCACCAGACTTGTACTATTTTCGAGGGTGCTACTCACCCCACACAGACCCCCTCCGGGTTCGGAGGAGGAGTATCCCGACCAAGCCTTGCTCGGCTGAGCAGGGGGACTAAGGAGTAGGGGAAGCCTTGCAACCCACCTGCTGTATGGGTGGTGAGGA